>NC_141695.1:601695433-602362933 GCF_964263255.1 Lissotriton vulgaris | reverse complement strand
TTTCTGCATGTCCTCTGGTCCTGCATTTTGCTGCAGCCTTATTGGACTGCAGTGTCGACTGCCTTGGCGAAAGCGACAGGGGGCACTTTACCGAATACTTGGGAAGCTTGTCTGTTGGGGTTATTTAAAAGGACGAAACAGACGAAGGTCCAAGCGAGATTCTGGGATCTAGGGCTGATTACGGCGAAACGTCTCATCACTAGGCGTTGGAAACATAGTGTGCCCCCCCAAACGGCACAGTGTCGTCGCTCGCTGGATAATTGGGCGAGAGCTGAGAGTGTAGCATTGCACCGGGAGGAGACGGCAGGGCTCCGGATGTATCCTATTGCGCTGGAGTGGGATGGTATACTGACGGACTACCACCAGGTGTGTTTACAGAATGGTATTACGTGAGCGTTTACCCCAAACTCTCCAGTGACACTCCTAGCGTTATTCTCGTACCCAACACCCCCCCCTCCCTTTCTCCCTCCCTCCCTGCCCCCCCCCCCCCTCCGCGGGGTTTCCCTTACGCCCTACTGCACACGAGAAGACCCCTACGATCACCATGTTGCCGGCGACACGTCACATTCGGATTGCACTCCTCTCCGCACCACAAGCTCCACGCATACACACATGACCACTGTTAGACACCACCTGGTTTATGGTTTCCTATATATCTGGGATTGTTCTTTATAGTTGATAGTTTTCAAATGCAATTTTGAATGTGCAATATCTTGCCAATGTGAACAACTAATCTGTTTCTCCGGTCATGATATCCCTTGAGCGCTGTATGGTATAAGACTGGGATATGCTGTCGCAATACAGACGTTCTTTGCACCAACGTTGGGCACTGCCACTACTGAACATCAATGTATCACACATAAGCTGGTGCTATACAAAATTGTTATGCTGTTTACCTGTGCACCTGTTTAGTTTGCTCTTTACTACCATACCTCCACGAGGGTGAGATGGTCTACGAAGCCTGGGGCACAATACCTTATGTAACAGCGCCATTTATTCGTTATGACTGCATATGTGTAATGTTGTACAATGACAAAATGCAATAAACATATTCAAACAAAAAAATAAATTGCCTGCTGGGACATGTAGTCCCTGGAGATAACGCATATCTTCCCTAAGGAAAATAGTATTGTCTTATATACATTGGCGCATGGAATCCACTTAGGGAAGATATGTATGCAAAGTTTGGCTCCATTCCCTGAACATTTTAGGGCCTATACTTCAGAGTAAATTTACACTTTTAAAAGAGAGGTACATTTACTACAAAGTTTAAGGGTAAATGTACACATTTCTGACCAAGTCAGTAGGCCTGCCATCAGTTTTGTGTCTTAGCTTCCACCCTGTGAGAACCAACTAGCTATAAACTAACTATAAACTAAATGTGTACCACTACATAGTAGCTTTCAAGATCTGGAATTAATTTGTTGACCTTTTTTTAAGTGTCCGTGTTTATTTGTTTTAAAAAAACACAAATTAGCAAAGCCATCAGCTCTCACCTTTAAAAGCCATTCGTAAAGCCAATAAGTCACTGTACTTAACAGCATCTGGATGCTGTGCGACATGGCTAAAAAACAAAGTAAAAAAAAATACAAGCTAAGCTTCGTCGCTTCTCCTAAGCATACGTTAGCTTATTTCCGCAATTGCTGCCCCTCTTGAGACCACTAATACGAGGAGAGGCCATGCGGCCAGGACATTCTTACAATTACATTTTTTTTTTTAAATTATTTTGCTTTCCTGGCAATCTAACCTGGAAGCAGACCTGGAAGTAAAAACTAAATCTCAAGACCCATACATGACTTTCTAACTCTGGTGGATAAATCATCTAAATACACTTCCCAACTGTGAAGGTAAAAGTAAATAACACACTTAAACTGCATTTTAACCTATTTTAATCCAGCCACTTATTCTTATCCTTCCCAAAAGCAATTACCGTGCGTTTGCCAATATTCACAACAGGTTTCTTGAAAGAGTACAAAACTGATGGCTTCTGGTTAAAAAAAAAAACAAATCATCAGCATGGACTAGCAGAGGTACTGGCACCCCACCTTCTTAATATGAAAACATGAATAGATGTTTGGGTGGAGATTTCTGGGTTTAGGTGCTGCAATTGTCATGGCCCAAGTTTGTTGTGGCACATTCCTCACAAAAGGCTTCACCCAAGAGCCATTATGGGGGTAAGTACAAAAAAAGGTAGAGGATTGTGCCCTCACAATTGTCAACAGAAATTCATACGAAAAATCAGGCGTTCTTTGAAAGTTTAACGTGCTAAAGTTTTATTTAATGTTTCCTCTGTATGGAAGGACAGCTGTCCTTCCATACAGAGGAAACATTAAATAAAACTTTGGCACGTTAAACTTTCAAAGAACGCCTGATTTTTCGTGTGAATTTCTGTTGACAATTGTGAGGGCAGAATCTTCTACCTTTTTTTTTTTTTTTTAATATGAAAACATCAAGCTTTTACTAAATACACTTTTATATCCAACACAAAAAAAGATTAAAGAAAGTGGGTGCCAATGTGCAGCTGTGGTTTAATCCAAAAAAGGGTGGGTATTTTTGGACCTAATGCATCATTAGTATTTATCTCAACCTGAGCCTAGGTGTTCTCATACAGCTCTTTTACCAGGTTTAGCAGTTTTGGTCATACGCCATGTTATTTAAGCTTCTGCCAAACTGTTAGCCTACGCTCTTGGTTGAAGGCTGCACTGAAGTACCACCCTCGATCTTGGTTGAGTAGTATAGAAGTCACAAGGTACAAAGCCACCATGTTGTCCAATGTGGTAGACCCTTGACTGAATCCAGTTTGAGCTCCCGGTAACAAACCTTTAGCATCCATTTATTCTGTCATGTAAAATAAAAGCACAAGAGCAGACAGTTTACTCTCAACAGCAAGGAGGGCTATAAGCCAACAACTGTTTAATAATAACCGCTGTGGTCTCCGTTTGTATGTCTGGGCACCAAAACACTTCCCTTCCACATCAGAGAAATGGTGCCACTTTGTAAAGCAGGCTGAGAAATTCCAAGTAATTGAGTTGCCCAAAATGCAGGGTTTCATTTTAATAAAGCGCTCAGGATCTTCTGTCCAGGTGCCCTGGAGACTTTTGTCTCGATCAGTTTCACAATTATATCTACTGACCACGTAAACTCCAATGCACCTGTGTCTCCACACACAATTACTTGAGATGATTCTGCCATCCCGAAACACTAATAAGAGAATATAAATATTTTCAGGACCAAGACAGACAAGAGTTTGCTAATCTCCATAATAGCAAGTTATCTTTTATCTAGACTGTTTCCCACGTTCCTCTGACACCCCTGTATGTATGTACATATGTATATGGTATTTCTACAGTACACATCTCAGTGCTGTACAGGGTCAAAGATAAGTATAAAGTCAACAAGTAATAAGATAGGTAGCTGGGTTGTGGAAGGATGATGCATTGGGATGTAGTGTACCATAAAGAGGAGAGTCTTCAACTCTTTCCTAAACAGGAGCAGCTTTGGAGCAGTGCTGATGGATAAAAAGAGGTTTCAGATCCTGGGTACGTAGGAAGTTTTTTCTTTTTTTACACTTTTTAGCCTGCTCTGATGGTGTCCTAGCTGCTGGTGTGCCAGAACCACCAGAGATGGTGATCTTGTCTGCAAGATAAGCAGGGGTGCTGGTCGTATTTGCTTTGTAATAATGCGGCTGGTTCTGAAGATGATGCTCTCTTCGAAATACCCTTGTCTGGATCTACGAACCAGCTTTCTGTAAATGTTCTTTCTAAGTTTTACTTTGTCTCTCTTTTGGATGTTTATTGGATTTTTGGTTCATGCCTGAATGCTTTTTGTTAGTGTAAATGTTGATTCTGTAAACCTCTTTACCATACCACAGTTGAACATTCGAATTTCTTATTGGTATGATGGTGTCTGGACTGGACCATTTACTTCGAACCACTGACACATCAAGGGTAGATACACACAGTCCAGTCCACCATCCATGAAGTGCTTCATCATCACTTGCAGCTTGTGCTACAAAGTTATCCCGTAGATCTACCAGTACAAAACCATGCTCTGCCCGACTGGCTCAGATAATCGGATCCATTTCCATTCTATGCGTATTTGTCCATCTATGAGATCAACGCTCCGGATAGCTTTCCTGGTATGCATGATACACACATTCCCAAGTATCTTACAGATAAAGCAGCAAGCCGCCGTTTTCATAACTATAGAAAGTTTTACATGTCAATTGACTGTGTTAATTCTGTCATGGCAACGTGAGAGTTGAACCAGTAGAGGAACAAGTTGCAGAACAGCCATAAATCTGGCAAAAGTGCACAGAAAAAAAGTTATCTACTTAAATAATGTGTTTCCCCAACCGCTCCTCCCATCCCCCCTAGCCCCCCACCTGTTTGAGCACTGGGCGCAAATCTATCACCTGGACTATTCCAAACATCGTTACTTACGTAAAAGCACAAATCAGCACATTCACGTTCACAAAAGCTACAATTAAGATCTTGAGCTATAATTATTAGATGTTTTGAAAAGCTTTCATCAGAGTCCGAGTGCCTCTATTAAGTCCCTACAAGCAAACCTTTATTTTTTCATATGGGAAAGTCTCAATTTTCAAATGCCATCACAAAACACCCTTGAGTGGAATTTCAAACCTTTGCATGTTGAAGATATTTTCATTGCAAGGCCACCGCTTGCCCCACTGTTCAGAATCAGAACATGCATGATCAGAAGGCAGCATTTTTTCCCAGTAGCCTGAATCTTAGTGAGTCCCCATTCTTCCATAAAACAGTCCCCGTAAAACACATCTGCAGCATTATTGAAAAGGATTAGTTACTGACGATTTTGTGACCAGAGACCCATATTTGGCGTGTTGTCAGAGGCGCTCCTTCAATACATTGTTGAAGGAGGAGACCTCTATTGAGGAAACTAGCTTTTGAATGGTATTCCCTTGATCCAAGTGCAATCCTCTTCCATTTGATTATAAGAATTTTATTGCACAATGGGCTCTGATGCAACAGTCATTCAACAATGGTTCTCCTTGGTTGTTACACAGATTTTCAATTGAGGTTTGTAATGCAGATATAAATTAAAACTGCTTATCCTTATTCACGTTTCCAAATTTTGCACTTACAAGTACCCGCAAAATTCCTGGCATTTTTGTTAACTCCAACATTTGACCTGAAGCTGGCATACTGTTGAAGTACCTCTAGCTAACCAGGATACTGCTAGAGTCCAGCCCTAATGCCAGGATTTTGAAGTGGGTCTTTTGCTCCACATATTGCCTACTACAGTACAGTATTATTTAGTTTAACCTTTGTGGACTCTGGTAGGGGTCAAAGTCAATATCCTTTGATATACAAAAGGATGTTGTACATAGTACGTCTTATCTGCCCTCTAATTTGAACAAATGAATCAGTAAGATTGAATCAGTTTGTGTTCTCTTGCTCGACTTTTGAATTCTTAAAACTGGCTGTGTCCCATTAACTGGCTTGAACATTGGGCCACAGACATTTAAGGAATACTCATAAGCTCTCTTATCATTGCTAGCAGTGCAGGTAGGTAAGCTTTTGAATATGTTAGGTGTCGAGTGTGTGTGATTAGTTTTGGAACACTAAGTAACATGTTGGGGTACCACTGTTCTGTTGCTCAATATTTGTCACCCCCATCTACACTACTGAATATTGACAGGTTGTCTGTATTCGCTGACAGAGTATATTCATTATCCACAGTGACTAATATTACCTGCTTTCCCCTCATGGAACCTTGTTTGGTTTCCTATATGGGCCAAAACTGGTTATGCTGGGGTATCTGTATTTGTGGCTATATTAAAGCATTCTTTGAGAGAATACGGTGAGCATTGAAAACTTCTACACAGTAGCTTTTCTTGCTCATCTTCCTTGGTTTGTGGTGTAATAATATTTATAGTATTTGTAAAGCGCACCATCATCCCCCGAGGGATTATCCCGGCGCTAGACCTCAAGTAAACAAACTCCATACACTACAAGGCCATTAAAGTGGAAACAGACAGGTCTTCAACATCTTCCAAAAGGTTAGCAGACCAGAAGTTAGGCGAAGATAACCAGGCAAGTTATTCCAGCAAGAGGCCGCTAAGGACTTAATAGAGCAGCCACCCATTTTGGATTTCTTAATTCTCCTGCTATATAACAGAGCCTGATTAGAAGAGCGTGGAGGATGCGCTGGTTTGCAAAAAGCAACTCGAGGGTGATAGAGGGCTTTATGTTTGTAGCAGAGTAGCTTGAAAATGGCTCACTTGCGCACGAGAATCCAGTGGAGAGAATGCAGACAATCCACTTGGTTCTATTACAAATCATTCTCTCTGTCAAATTTTGAACAGATAGGAGGCGATTGAACAAGTAGTCACCCATTCCTAGATAGCGCATTGCCATAATCTAGCCTACTCATAATCAATGCTTGTACAACATTTTTCAGCCATGCTACAGGGATCTGCTTAAAGAGCCAGCGCAGCAAGTGTACGAGTCCAAAACAACTCCTGCACACAGCATTTCACAGATCCTACAAAGAGAGAGTCATCGATGAGAAATCCCAAATTCCTGTCTATCCTCTTAGGCCTTGGAGCAGGGCCTGAGAGAGAAGGCCACCAAGAGTCGTTCCAAATTCTGCAAGCTTCACCAAAGAGCATGGTTTTTGTTTAGTCAACTTTCAGTTTCAGACAATATCCCTGCGTCCACTTTGCTACTTCAGAGAGGCAGCCTATTAGGTTCCCTCGTGTGTCTGTATGTCTCTCGTTGATGGAAATAATACGTTGAGAATCATCTATGAACGTAAGGATCTCAACCGCCCCTGGCCTTGAACATGCCCCCTAGAGATGAAACATATATGTTAAACAATGTGGGGCTCAGTGAAGATCCTTACGGAACACCACAATGTAGTTAGTGAGATTTAGATTTAAAAGGGGTCAGCTGTACCGAGTGAGAATCGCTGCTCAGAAATAAGCCAAACCACAGCACAGTAGAAGAGTGCAGGGCAATTTCATGCACCCTCTGCAGCAACAGCTGATGAGAGACCATGTCGAAAGCAGAGGATGGTCTAATACGATAAGGGCCACAGCTTTACCCAGATCGACCCCAGACCTGATACTCTCCAATGCCGACAGCTGGATAGATTCAGTGCAGTTTTTGGATCTGAACCCGGTTAAAGAGGGGCCCAGCAGCTTGTTGCTCTCTAAAAAATTAGATGATTGGATGTTACTAAAGGGTATGGGTCTATTGTGTTTGACAGGTCTCGTCCTAACACCTTATGTTGTTATGATCAGCTGGCTGCTGAGGTAGTATATGTGATGAATCAATCTAGATTTATGTATTAATATTAAAGTGAAAAGGTAGTTCTGTTGGATTTACCAGGGACTCCGATGTGGTAAAAGGAACAGCCATTTACAAAGGAGGATGAGGTTGACACAAATGAAGAGGGCGGACGATTCATAGCAGGGCTATGGGCAGGCACACCCAAGATCCAATCACACCTCAACATCTATAACCATCTGCACTCCAAGGACAGTACAATATGGAAGAGGACCTAGGCCTGCAACGAAGGGCCCTCGTGTGAGCTCAAGCAATACTGGTGAAGAGCAGAGGTCGAGGAAGCACCAGGGCCAAGCAAACCTAGCTTCATGGGCTTTGTCTGTTTGCCCATCCCTCAGTTTTGACGAGAGGTGAGCGAGGAATGGGGACACCCTGCTGACCTGCTCTGTGCCCACAACTGAACTGATTCACCCATAGCCAACCCAGACAGAGGGGGACCACCTAGGTTGGGTGCGCCTCACGCTTAGGCCTGCGCAATCACTTATATCTCAACTTCATCAGGATACAGTGAAACACTCCCTGGCGACGCTGGACGACCTCAGCTCCAAATAGAAGGAGATATCACAGGCCCATGAGGTCAGTGAGCACACAATGCCCACCCCACCGCCCCTGCTACTAGCATTCTTCCTACCCTAAAACAAACTGGCACCAGTGAGAGGTAAGCAAGGCCGATTCATCAATATGCTTTGCAGTGAGGGCTAATGGTAGGAGAGAACAGCCAAACTGACTTTCCAGGGCAAATGAAACTCTGTCTGGCCTCCTTCAAGCCAGATTCTGACCTTCTAAAGGATTACCTCATCCCTGGCAGGCCTGACAGGGGGGAGGTGCCTAAACCAAACAGGTCTTGTGCTTAGGACCTGCCCAATTGCTTGCAATCTGACTTTGCTGAAAGAGAGAACACCTTATGGTCATCCTTAATGATCAAGACCAGTGTGGGAAGCGAGCGCCCTGGCTGTGATCCGCTGGAATCGGTGAGTATCTGTAGGAAATTCCTCCCCTCTCTGCTTTGCTTGACTGCTCCCCACTCACAAATGCTTTGGCCTTAGATGACACAGGGAGACTGCCTGGGGCGGGGGCAGGGGGCTTGAATTCCCTGCACATTTTGAAGCGTATGGGGTATGCAACCTGAAGCCTGCTCCATTCGGCAGGGACACTGTCCTCTCATGGCAGCCTACTTTCTCAAGAGACTCATGACACTATCACTCTATGGTGGTACCCCAAAATCTCTGTACCACAAAAAGAGAGCAAGAGGAATTATACTACCATATGTCCTCCAGAGCTAAATACGTGTACACCAAAAATATAGTAGTAGAGTTCACCCTATCTTACCTAGAGGAGTGCCATTATCCTGACAAGACCATTTGAGATAAATGGATAGAAATGCCTCACCCACTTAATAATGTCATGCTTTATCAAAGGCGATTCTGTTCCACCTTGGTTGGATGTTATCACGAAGGCGGTCTCAACCTTAAGATAAGGGAGATCAAAGCAGTCTGTACTGGATAGAAACGCCATCCAAATCAAATATTAAAGATACCTCGGCAGCAATCCTAAAAATGTATTTTTATGAAGTCTGTACATCGGGCAGGATTGAAACCAACTATTGGATGGAAAAGAGATATCACGCCTCAGTCATTCTTCCTACCAACATGTGTCGGCCCCTGTCTATAGCCGAGCAGGTTCATGAACTATCTCACTGGTCAATTATCTTGCAAACTGACTCCTGAACTTCCAACCTGGACCAGCCTGTGACTATCTTCAACAGGGACATTGAAAGCTATGGGAAGAACTAAATTGATCAAACCTGGTACTCACGCAATATAAGACCACCACAGATCTTCTACAACCAAAGTTTTAACAACTAGCCCAGACAAATTAGATGCAATCCTGGCTGCCATTAACAGAAAATGAGTCTCCTTGGAAACAGTGATCAACACATTTGTAACTGATGTCGGCCTGCCAAGGGACAACCACAAATGACTGAGATTGAGCAGAGGATGCAGAGGGGTGGTTCAAGTGTAGCAACATTCCATGGTATGCCTGAAGGATCCGACAGTCACAACGCAACAGAATTTCTGAAAACTTGGATAAAAAGCTTAGTTAACACATAAAAGCTTTCCTCATTGTTCTCTATTGAAAGTGCCCACCGAATATCAGCCCAACAACCGGCTCCTGGTGCCCAGCCAGGGCTTTTAGTTACTAAGCTCCTATGGTCAGTGAGGGCACCTTGAAATTAACAACATCAGATCTTTATCTTCCCAAACTATATGCTGGCCGAGCAACATCAACATGCCTCATTCAGAGGAGTTAAAAGAAAGATCAGAGAACTGGATATAAAATACTCCTGAGAGAGCTCAAGATGTGGACAGTCAGCATTTTTCTTTACTGAACCTGAAATGGCCTGAGTTGGGTGGAAAGTCAAGGAACCTCGTGACAAAGCCAATGTTCCTCCGAAAACAGGAGTTTTCAAAAACCAAATTAAATACAAATGCAGACTCAGAGGACCTAGACAGAAACCAAGCGCTTCACCCTCTACTATAGCAACACCCTCCAGTGAATAAGCCAGAGTCGTCACTAAACTTTTTGCACTAGTGACTGTAGTCTCCTTCCAAGGGTCATCACAGGAGCCAGTCTCCACCCCTTCCTCCTCATCTGAGGATACCCCACCCTCCTTGACCTCTCTCTGAGACTTGGACCCTGTTCGACAATGACCCTACAAATTGCAGATGACCTCATCTAATGAGATTATCCTTTTCTTTAACATTAATTAATGGTTATGATGTTTTGTGTTGATGCATATCCTGAGAGCCTCCCTAGAGTGTTTAAGTGGCCACCCCTGATGTATTACAGGGCCCCCTACCAGTGTTAACAATACAAACCCTCAGGTTGGGCAGATATTCGCTTATACTACTAGGCTTCGCAGCTTGTTACCATAGACGACAGGGGTGATCCAGGCCACAGGCTGGTGCTCACACTCCTTTGGCCTCATGGTCTACTCTCATGCTGTACAGTTGGAGACCCTCGTGACCCTGGGTGCCTGCGCTGTGGGTCCAACTCAGGTACCCTTTATCACACTATGTGGATATGCCAAGGGGCGCAGGCATATTGGGCATTGATCGTCAGACACATGAGTTGGGTAATAGGTATCCACTTGGACCTCAAACCTAAAATAGTGTTACTGGGGATAATCAATTCTAGGGGGACTCCAGGGCAATCCGCTCACTCCTTAATATACTTAGGTTAAATATGGTAGCCAAAAGACACCTGACCAGACACCGGAGGGATGAGCAGGCCCCATCCATACAAGAGAGGATTTGTGGCACGAATTCCTATGCCGTTCTCGAAAAATTGGTGTATAAGGAGAGGGGTGTTCCACAGAAATTCAACCACATCTAGGGGGTTGGATTGAGAAGTCCAACTGTTGATGTTATGGTCAAATATTACGGTAAAGTGTGCTTCCACCTCAGCGGCTGTGATCCCAGCCATTTCTGACTGTATGTGTAACATTCAGTAAGGTATTTGCATTGCTCGATGTTTATATTATGGTCCCTGAGGCTCAAGCTCAAGGTTTGTATTGTTTATGTTGCTTAACCATAAAAGCAATAAAATGTGTCATTAAAAACAAGCATTTGCAATGCAATAGGTCTCGCATTTACGCGAGTTTAAGCTATTGGCATTGTAAATGACAATGCCTTTTATTTGGGTTTTAAAAAGCAAAACAAAAATAAAAGGCATTGTTATTTACAATGCCAATAGCTCAAAATCGTGTAAATGCGAGATCTATTGCATTGCAAATGCTTGTTCTTTGTTTCAAACGGGCGGAGCTGCACCACTCCTACTGTCGGGGTGCCGCAGGTCACACAGCAGGACGCCACTCACCAAGCCATTAAGTCTCTCTCTCTGGCACTGCGTAGCTCACCACTTCACAGCAGAGAGGTGAGGCGCCTCACTTACTCAGCAGCGGTCAGAGGCTGGGTTGTGGGACATCACAAGCTTTATTCTTCCAGGCAGTGGGGCTGGTTTACACTATGCCATGGTGGTCAGCTTTGTTGAGGTTGCCTTACTTTGAGTGCAGTGTCTTCACCCTGTGCTCCGCCGCACTCCTCTCCTCTGCGGCAGGCAAGTGTTGCACTTTCCGGTAGTGTTGTCTTTGTTCACAGGTTTTTGTAGGGCCGTTACCCACTTCACTGTCAGCAAAGTCCTTCTTTCTGCCCACATGGTAACTGCCGGAACAGGGGAGACTTCTCAACTCTTGCAGAAGGTTTGGCAGCACAGATGCGAATTGAGAAAGGTGCCAGATGCACCGCTTCCTTCCGTTTCTACTGACCTCACACAGCAGGGGTGGTTAGTTTGAAGGTGCATGGGCATCAACATGCGGGCGGTTGGAGGGTCCTCACCGGAGGACGTTGGGGTATGCAATGGATGGCCCCTTCTCACCCTGCATCATTCAGTATCATGCTGGCAGTTGGTGTGGGGTGAGCCTTAAACACTGGTTACTCTGCCCCCCCCGACATACTAAAAAACTGCTGCCAACTCGCACGTCGGGTAAGACCCACTTATAGCCATTGTAGGATCATGAGCTCTAGACCCTCGTGTAAGTAGAAGGACGCCACAGAGACATATAGTTTGTATAATTGACACAGGGCACGTGTGCCCGTCCCCTTTTCTAGGCACGGTCACCTGACTGGTGAGACCTGTGATGGGTGGGTGTGGGGTGAGTGTAGAGGCCAAACCACGGGGAGTGGCTGGTGAAATAGTGCATGTATTGGGACACTAGAACGTATCCAGCAGGACACTACAACAAGGAAACACATACACACATCACACTCAGATATGGGTACATTTCCAGGAATAATAAAATAAATGATATCCATAGACCTCAGTGATTTTCATACTGTGGCGATAGAGGGCCATACAGAAAGTAAGATAGAAATGCACTAAGTGCAGAGCAGTGCTGTGCCTCTGACTCTGACCCTCGTGACCACCTCAGTGTTTTCAGTTATCAGTGAAACTGGATAACGTGACATCTCTTTATAGTTTGGGATGCAAGAGCGGCACAGTCTGAAAAGCCTTCTTCTTCAGAAAAACTAAACAAAACTCTTGGTTTACCGAAATAGGATGGAGAATAGGGTTACCGGAGGCGTGACAGCCGCGTCAAGCACAGATGCCCCATAAACATGGCACTTTGAAGAGGAGGAACGTGCCCTGTATGAAGTATTGTGTTAGGAACGTAACCTTTTACCTTGAACGGCTATATTGTCCTTGTCAGTGTGTTATTTTTGGTAGATCACGCACGTAAATCTACGCCAGATCCTCAGGAAATGTAAAACGCTTTGTTGAAACAAATTCACCTCGCTACATTCAAGACTGTTTGTTTAGTTTGTGTGACAAAGTGCATGTCGTTTCCTGTGGTATTTACTTGTAAAGAGATTTCAAGATATTCAAAACCTAAATTTTTTCGTTTCACAAGTTAATTTGTTTTTGTTTTATTTTATAGCAATTTGCTCTCTTTCAGATTGCCAAATTTAGGCAATGCCTGCCCAAAGCTGAAGCAGAACCGTCAATGGGCAGCAGACACGATTCAATTAACGGCGAGCTGGAGGCCACGGTCAGGAGAGGGGGGAGGCGGCCGGGGAGACGGGGGCACTCGAGGGACTGGGCCTGTGAAGGGGTAAAGTACACAGTGCAACACCAGGGGGCGCAGAATACAAAGCGACAAAGGGACGAGGACATAAAACGGCCTGAGCCCCCACACTCTGGGCAAAAGAGGGCTGTGTCCTACTGGGAGGTACGGCTGAGAGGAGCAGCAAAAAATCACCGTTGCGGCCCGGGTGCGAAACCAGGAAGCCAGGCATCATTGCCTGTGACATGGGCGGGGCCAGTGATGCGGCCGGAAGAGGCTGGTGTCGCTCGTTCAAACGGGGCTTCCAAGAGGAAGGGTGTGCCCTGCGGTAACGATTAAAGTTCTCAGAAGTCCCGGGTCCCAGGAGGGGGCCCGGGTGAAGTGGAGAGGCGGGGTCTGTTTCTGCAGGGGCTCCAGTATGCGGAGGGAGCCCCTGCAGGGGGTCGCCTGGGAACCCCGCGCAGGCCGCCGAGAAGTCAGGAAACGGACTCTGCACAGCAGCCCGGAGAGTGGGGCTGCATGCTGGCACTAGCGAGTGCCTGTCCTGAGCGGTCCCGCCGTTGTGGGCCACTCCATCGGTGCATATTTTATTGTAAGCGCCAGTGTGCTGCCACGTCTTGGGCATTTGGTGTATTTGACGCCGTGAGGAAGGGGGACAGGAGATGTGCACAGCGCGTGACTGTACGTAGTGAACACGCGCATTCACAGTTTCAGTACGGCCTGCGCGTGCCCATCTCCTGTCTCCCTTGAGAGCAAGTCAGCGACAATAGGTCTCGGTGGCGACAGCGCTTTGCGCTGCGCCGCCAGGTGCGAGACCTAAAAATCAATACAAACCTTCCTTTATTCAAGTCTGGACTTACCCCTCCACTGGGCCTCACCTAGCAGGTCCTTATACTGTTGACCCAGTTCCTGAGGCGGAAAGCCGGGAGCTGGAGGTACGAGTGTTGGGAAATACTTGTTTTAAATACAAAAGCTTACCTTTTATAATTGTGTGGTGTCACTTAACGTGCTGTTTTTAAACTGCACCAACGCCAGGACTTGATGGAAATTAGCGCACAGCTGCCCTCATCAGCCCCAGCGGCCGCCATCAGACGAGGCGTGCACGCTGACCACGCCCACTTAGGCCACACACCCCCCCGCTGGTCAAATATGTGCATCTACAGGAAGCGCAGCGGACGAGCGCAGCGGGAGCGCCGTTTGCGCGCCGAAGGCGCGCCTAAGGCAAGCCCGTCTGCGCCCGTCCGCGACCAGCCGGGACCCGGGGCCACGACCCCTGGCTCCTGCCCTATCCAGTGCAGAACCTACAGCTCGACGACCCTACACAGCATAGGCAGGACTATCACTCCCCAGTGCCCTCATATCTTTAAGCCTACAGAGCTACCTGCCCGATGTTCAGGGTGCAAACACTCTTTTTACGAAACCCCCTCGACCACGGCTCAAACGTACAGTTTGTACGCGCTCAACTGCCGCTCCCTGCCTAAACACAGCACACAGATCTCCATGCTGTTGGAGGAGGAAAGAGCAGACGCGGTATTTCTAACAGAAACGTGGCTTACTGCCCACTCCGAGCCAGACGTGGTAAAAGCCTTACCCGTAGGATACTACATCCTCAGAGCTGATAGACCGCTAGGGAGAGGCGGAGGTCTGGCGATCATCTTGAAAGACCAGTACCGATGCCGTTTTACAGCAGGAACCATCCCTGAGTGCGAGAGTGCAGAATTCTGCATAGAGTTCCATGCTAACAGCACTTTTTCTGGCACCCTAATCTACCGCCCCCCCCGAGCCTGCAAAAGAATTTCACAGGTCTCTGCCAGAAATCACAGCGCAAAGAATCCTTTCCTCTGCCAACCATACAATTTTGGGTGATTTCAACCTTCATTTTAACTCCCCCTCTGACCACATTGCCCAAGAACTACAAGAGGACCTGGAAGCCCTTCAACTGCTCCAACTGGTCGCTGCCCCGACCCATGATAAAGGGAATTTACTTGACCCTATATTCAGCAATTGTCTGAATCTAACTGTAGATCCACCCATTCCCCTCCCATGGACAGACCATTTCTTAATTCCTTTTTCCTGGGAAAAACACAAGACCTCCCAGCCACCTCCCCAAACCACCACTAGGAGGAACTGGTCAAAACTCCCACTAGAGATCTGGATGAACAACCTAGACTCCACTCGCCCACTACCCTGTCCAGACCCTAACGTGGCAAACACCCACTATGAGAGCTGGCTCACTCATTCGCTAGACGCGATCCTTCCGTACCGTAGATCTTCCGCGAAGAGAGTACAGAGATCCGCCCCCTGGTTCTCTGACTCTCTAAAACAATTAAAACGCATTTGCAGACAACGAGAGAGAGCATGGCGCTTAGACTTCCTCCCAGACAAGAAGGCTGCCTATAAAGAGGCGATCAGAACCTACAAAGAAGCAATCAGGTCAGCCCAGGCAACCCACTACTCCGAGAAAATATTAGAAGCAAAATCCAAGCCAAAAGAAATCTTTCATATTATAAAACAGTGCTCTCATGTCAATACGGCCCCTACACCTACTAAAACCCAGGCTCAATGCAACGAGCTCGCGGAATTCTTCTACGAAAAGGTTCAAAAAATTTACTCTACCTTCCCTATTGCAGCCACATCCCCGGACTCGAGCAACTCACATCCCCCTAGACCACTCTTTCGTCCAGACCAGCCCTCCCTTGAGCACTTCCATCCTCTGGACCTGGACACTTTAAGCAAGGTGGCTCAACAAGTCAAGTCAGGCTCCCCCTGTGATCCTGCCCCCCCAGAGATCCTTATGCGAGCCAGCAAAACCACCCTGCCCGCAATTCTAGACCTCCTTAATACCTCCATATCTGCTTGTTCAGTCCCCATGGCTTGGAAACAGGCCATGGTGCGGGCACTGTTAAAAAAACCCAGCCTAGACCCAGACGACCACTCCAGTTACCGCCCCATTTCACTTCTCCCATGGGTGAGCAAGGTACTGGAGAAACACATAAACGCGCAGCTGGTCCAGTTCCTGGAGGACCACTCTCTACTACATACTTCCCAGACAGGCTTTAGACCAAAACATGGTACTGAAACCGCCTTGTTAGCAGTCACCGAAGAAACTAGAAGGATACTAGACCAGGGAGGATCGGTGGCAGTGATCCTCCTTGATCTAAGTGCCGCCTTCGATACGGTCAGCTATACCACCTTGCTAGACCGTCTCCATAACATCGGAGTTTCAGGTGACGCTTTAAGGTGGTTCGAGTCCTTTCTGTCTGGGAGGTCGTTTCAGATCTTTGATGGAAAGACGGTGTCCTCCAGGAAACTCTTGAGCTGCGGAGTGCCACAGGGCTCTTCCCTGAGCCCTGTATTGTTCAACGTCTACATGAGGCCGCTGGCGGGTGTTGTCGAACCATACGGCATTAAAATCGTGTCATATGCCGACGACACCCAGCTTGTGGTCTCGCTGGCAACGGAGAACAATACTCACTCCCCAGCAGAACTGTTAAACTGCCTAGTGGACGTGAAGGGCTGGATGACCAACTCCTCCCTTAAGCTGAATGGAGATAAGACGGAGCTCATGCTCCTGGGCCCAACCTCTCCTATGTCTTTCACGTCCCTATGGCCCAGTGCTCTGGGTCCCCCGCCCACTCACAAAGAAAGTGTCAAAAGCCTGGGAGTATGGCTAGATGATAAACTTTCCTTTTCCACCCAGGCCAAAAAACTGTCTGCCACCTGCTTTGGCCTACTCAGAACTCTGAGGAAGGTGCTCCCGTTACTTCCCCTAGAGGCAAAAAAGGTGGCAGTCCAAGGTCTGATTCAATCTCGCCTGGACTCAAATAATGCTTTATACCTAGGGGCCCCGGAGATGACCCTCAGGAAACTGCAAATTGTTCAGAATTGTGCAGCACGCACTTTACTGAAAATTCCACGGACCCAGTCGGCCAGACCTGCTCTGAAGAGTCTCCACTGGCTGCCAGTGAAGCAGAGAGTGTCCTTCAAAGCGCTATGCCTGGCACATCGCACCTTTTGGAAGACGGGACCTGCCATAAACACTGGCCTGGTCACCCCCTACCACCCTAAAAGGAACCTTCGGTCTTCAGAGGCTTTCCTGGCCGTTGTGCCTAGGGTGAAGCGAGCTAGATCTGGAGGCAGGATGTTTTCCTTGAACACCGCTAGGCTATGGAATGCTCTTCCCATCAAACTCCGCTCCAACCCTGACCTACTTGCATTCCGGAAAAACTTAAAAACACTGTTGTTTGCTCAATCCTATATACCTTAAGCTCCCTCAGTCACTTTCCCTCTACCCAGCGCTTGGACGCCTGCGGGCAGCAATCGCGCTCAATAAAAACTGCTACAATACAATACAATTATACAAACAAGCAGCAATACACAAATCCGTGGGAGCCTAATTAATAATCTTACCATTCACGCCTTTTCCTCTTCTCTCTATCGCAAGGACTGCTGAACTATTTGATACCACCTGGGTACGCTCCCAGCAAGCTCTGTGACCACAATACACAGAACAAACCACACACACAACTCCATGAAACTGACTTGTGTTTTTTTCGGAGCTGTCTGCTGTTTGCCACCTGCTCTTTGTATTACTGTATCAGATACCTTGCTTTATGAAATTTGGATCAGAGCAAGTAGGCCTGACACACCTTTAATTTTGAATCTCATAGAGAATACTGTCACTCTTTAAATACAGATGGGGTAGGAAACTGTCAGAGGGGACACAGAGGGGACTTTGTAAGTGCAGAGCCCTTACCTACACATGCGGAGGCAATCACATGTGCCAGGGACCCGCCAGACAACAACCCGGGTAAATCTTGGTCCGGGACCTCTCTGTTTCAGGAAATAGGAGGCGGAGTCTACAGAGTGGACCATTCGCGACTTGCGGGACAAAGTGAAAAGGAGGATCCAGCCGTAGAACGTGGTGTCGTCACCAAGGCCGGAAGAGGACGCCGAGAAGAGTCGCAAGGAGCCGAAAAGTTCGAGCAGTAGGAGAGACGAGACGCAGCAACGGAGGAACCCACTGAAGACGTCGGAGTGGTCCGAAGACTGGTGGATTCCATTTTCCCCCCAGGAGGGCACAACCGCCGCCGTAACTCAGGAGAGTTACAACTTGGACGGTGAGTGACTCCGCACACGGGGCACAGCTGAGCAATATTGGGAAGCGGGAGGGACGTTGTGAGAGGAGGGAGGACGGGTAAAACAGTGCACTGTAAATAGTGCTCCTAGCACCATCACTTTTTTCCCTCTTGCCTGAATAGCTCCCTGAGCACTACCTCCCAACACTCTTCACTTGACCTCTCTCAAATTAGGTAAACCAGGGTCACAGGACCATTAAAGTGATACTGAGTTCAGACATTAAGCGAACCTTCCTTACCTTTCAGACCTTGGATACGGCACCGGGTGTGGTGAAGGGTTCCCTTCCCCCCCCTTTAATTTAATGAGTCCTTAAGCAGAGTACTTACCGTCCTCTTTGTCTCTTTCTTTGAGCGTCCTGGGGGTCGGCAGACACCGGATAAACCAACATACCAACAGGAAGAAGAAGACTCTGTGTACATCACCCCAAGAACTCTAAACCCTTAAGAATAATACATCACATCCATCCTGATTTTTCTTCAATAAACCTCACAATTGACAGACTATTAAAGCCTCCTAGCTTCTATTTCCGCCCATCCCGCACACATGTGGTGTCAGAAGTAGGATTGGGGGGAATGGAGGCTGTTATGAAGAAAATGGCGGATAACCAGGAACAGTTAGGAAAAATCATGGAAAAGTTCCTAGCTGTAGCAGAGGAGGACCGCGAAAAATTACACCGAACCCTCATGGAACAAAGCACAGCCCAGGAAACAGTAATAGGCAAACTAGCAGAGACGCTAGGCCAATCAATGCCCCATACTAGTAATGCAAAAGTATGTTGCCGGGGAGGACCCAGACTTCTACTTCGCAAACTTTGAGCGAATGGCCAGGGAGGCAGCGTGGCCCCCGGATAAGTGGGGACAGTACTTCGGTCCATTACTTTCAGGATACTTACAGCCTATCAAGCAGCCAATCCCCAAGGTCTCACCCCTTATGAAGATGTCAAGCAGAGCACTTTGGAACATATGGGAATCGACACAGAAACATACAGGATCAGGATCCGCCAAATCAGCGAGGGTCCCCAAGAAACTCCAAGGGCACTATACTATAGGGTAAGAGATTTGGCAGACCGGTGGCTATAGCCAGTAACTGCTACCAAGGAGGAAATAATGGGGAAGGTCTAATTAGAACAATACCTAACTTCCCTATACCCTCCCATCCAGAAATGGGTCAAACAACACACCCACCTCACATTCGAAAATGCTGTAGAGATAGCCAGTGCTTTTAGCCGTGCTCAAGAGATTCAGACACCCTGATAGGGGCAATGCCACTCGGACCGCTAGACCCCCACCCACCAAGAACCAAGAACCTGTAACTCTCTTGCCAGGTTCCTTACCCGTTATACACAGATCACCGATCCCACAAGGACCCCAGGGTTTCCACTGCGGAGGATATGGGCATATAGCTCGACAATTCCCCCAGAAGGAAGAGCCAATGGAAATTGGCTTAAACCGCTCCTATCTCTGCACAACAGACGGAAGAGCTCTTCCCTACCATAGACAGGTATCTGTTAACGAAGAAACCAGAGAAGCCCTAATAGATACTGGTTGTCTACAGACTGTTATGCAGCTCCAGAATCTTCCTGGAGGTGTACCTGATCCCCAAGGGACTGTAAACATTATATGTGTACATGGAGACCAAAAACAGTACCATACAACAAAAATTGCAGTACAGCATGACCCAGAGATAGAACCCGTGAAACTGGATGTGGGACTTATCCCTAAATTACCCGAATCCTTTATCCTTGGGAGAGATTATCCTTATCTGGAGGACATCTTGAAAGAATCCCAGACTAATCAAGATGAGTGGAGAGAAACCGCTCCATTTGCATTTCTCACGGATCAAAAGTGGCCACCTTCCAAACAAAAGAAAAGGAAAAACCAGTAGAAGGAAAAACAAGACTGGACTCATGTAGATTTACCCCAAATTACTGACAGCTGTCTCTGGGAACACGATCAACAATTCCATACGGCTCAAAGAGAAGATCCCAGGCTAAGAGAAGCCTGAAACAAGGCCGTGGAGAACATAGATCCCCAAAATGTAGGTCCCCAGTTTTTAAGATAAAAGGGCTGTTGTACCGGAAAGGGGGGAGAGACCAGAAACCAAAATTGTTAGTTCCACAAGCATTCAGGGAAAAGGTTTTGTTTTTGGCACATAGTCACCTTTTAGGGGGCCACTTTGGAGGGGAGAAAACAGAGATTATACTGGCCCAATTTTATTTGCCAGGGATATACCATCAAGTTAGAAAATACTGTCAGGAGTGTCCCATATGCCAGAAAAACAGCAGGTATAAACCACCCCGAGCTCCCTTACGGCTTCTTTCCGTTATTGAAGAACCTTTCTCCCGGGTTGGGATGGACTTGATAGGCCCCTTGTTGCCATCTCGCAGCGGGTGTCGCTATGTATTGATCATCGTTGACTATGCCACACGATTCCCAGAAGCCATCGCTTTGCGCCAACCCAATGCGACCCAAATAGCCAAATAGCCAAGGCCATGATCTCTTTTTTTTCGAGGGTGGGATTTCTAAAGGAAATAATTACGCATCAGGGAACATCTTTCGTCTCTAGGGTAATGAGACAGGTATTCCAACAGCTCAAAACAAAACAAATTCGTACAGCAGTCTACCATCCGCAAACTGATGTCCTTGTTGAGAGGTATAATGCCACCCTTAAAACCACCCTGAAAAAACTCGTAGAGTTAGAATCACGTAAATGGGAGGACATGTTGCCTATGGCACTTTTTGCCATAAGGTGTCAACAGCAGAAGAGTACGGGGTATTCTCCTTTAGAACTACTCTATGGAAGGCAACCCCGTACTCTACTAGATATGGCCAGAGAGGAGTGGGAAGAAGAGCGCGACAGAGCCAAACCTCTCCCAGAATACGTATGGAGCCTAAAAACGCATTTAGCTCAGATCAGAAGCATAGTGAAAACCCATTTGGAAAAAGCCCAAGAAAATCAGAAAAAGCAGTACGACAAAAAGGCTGCTGAAAGGGTCTTCAAAGTAGATAACATGGTCTTGCTAATGAGTCCGAGTTCAGACCACAAACTGATAGGTCAGTGGTAGGGTCCCTTCCGAGTAGCGGAGAAGATAACACCTGTGACATACCGCTTAGTGCTTGATCCCCAGAATAAGAATAACACCCAGATTTATCATGTGAATCTATTAAAGAAGTGGCTGGGTCCTAAACCCATCCTTATAACTTTAACAGAGAAAGCTACTCCCCTGTTCCCCCAGAGCATAGACATTGACCTACCCAGGGATCTCCGACAGGACTTCTGTACTAGTTTATCTCCCCTGCAAGATATAGGGCCAGATGTATCAAGATTCCGTTTTGCGAATCCTAAATAGCGATTTTTTGCGAATCGCTATTTAGAATTCGCAAAATGGAATGTATGTACAAAATCGCTATTTTTTAGCGATTCCTTATAATTCTTTATTTGCGAATTCGCATTTTGCGAATTCGCAAATAAAGAATGATTTCCAATGCATTCCTATGGGCCAGGAGGCCCATAGGAATGATAGTGCAATAATTCTCAAATTGCGAATTCGCAATTTGCTAATCGCAATTTGAGAATTATTTCAAGGGCGCAGGGGTGTCTCAAATACACCCTGCTGCACCCCTGAAATGTACATGTGTGTGCAAGTGGCACACATACATGCCCTATGGGCATGTCTGTGTGTCACATGCCACCCTCA
The DNA here is from genome assembly GCF_964263255.1 of Lissotriton vulgaris. Taxonomy (NCBI): domain Eukaryota; kingdom Metazoa; phylum Chordata; class Amphibia; order Caudata; family Salamandridae; genus Lissotriton; species Lissotriton vulgaris. The sequence goes on along the minus strand of NC_141695.1, from coordinate 602,341,143 downwards.
CAAATGCCAAATAGGGCATTTTTAAAAGAAATCGCAATTTACCACCAACTACAAGTTGGTGGTAATTTGCGATTTCTTAAGACAAAATCGCAATTTCAAAATGTTTCATACATATCATTTAAGGAATCGCAAAATTTGTGATTCCTTAAATGCTATGGCAAAATAAGGAATCGCAAATATTGCGATTCCTTAAATTGCGATCTTTTTCATACATATGAAAAAATGCAAAAAGGCAGTTTGCGAGTCGGAAAGGCCGAAATTCTGCAAATTTCGGCCTTTGCGAGTCGCAAAAGCCTTGATACAACTACCCTGGTACAACATGAGATACATACCATTCCAGGGAAAAAGGTACGATTACGCCCATACCGTCTACCTGAATCCCGAAGGGAGGCCATGAAGAAGGAAGTACAACAGTTGCTCCACATGGGAATCATAGAGCCCTCGCACAGTGAATGGAACTCCCCAATAGTTATCGTGCCTAAGCCTGACGGATCGATACGCTTTTGTATCGATTTCCGCAAGCTCAATAAAATATCACGGTTTGATACATACCCAATACCTCAGGTTGATGAGATGGTGGAAAAACTGGGCAGAGCACAATACATCAGTACCTTAGATTTATGCAAAGGGTATTGGCAGGTTCGCCTCCGGGAACAAGATAGAGAGAAGATGGCTTTTTCTACTTCTGGGGGCTTGTACCATTTTTTGGTGTTGCTGTTTTGTTTACATGGGGCACCGGCCACTTTTCAACGGTTAATGAATCAGGTACTTAGACCTTATAGTGAGTTTGCAGCCGCATACCTTAGGAAGGTCTTCAGTACTCTAGAATGGAATACCGCTTTAAGGTCCTCTCGAAAGTTGGCTTCAGGGAACACAGTATTCCCCTGATCAAACTCCTTCTCTATACAGCCCCTACAGTGTGATTTAGACTGGGTATATTAATCCCACCCCCTTTACAGTTAACAGAGGGACAGGTCAGAGCTGCCCCCTTTCCCATTTACATTTTGCTCTTGCCATTAAGCCACTCACTATCAAGTTAAGAGGAGAGGGAAGAACGTAGGCTATCGCTCTCACAGACAGCATACATGTGATATCCATGTACACCAATGACACAAATAAGAGATCAAAGCAAGGATCATTCAAGATTAGGTCAAATCCTTAAAGACTTTGGCACAACCTCCGGCCTTTGTTAACTGCTCAAAATTGTGCTAATTTTCAATCTACCCTAGTGCAATAGCAATTGATGTGAACCTAGCAAGCAATGCCATTAGGTGGGAAGAGACCACCGTCTGCTTCCTAGGCATCACAATCTATCACTCTGAGCAAGACCTTCTTGATGGTAACCTCATTTAGGCTATGACTGCTCTCATAACACGAGTAGCTTTTTGGAGAATGCACCCTCCTCACCCATAAAGCGAAGTACGTTATCCAAAATGGTTATCCTGCCTCTTTTATTATATTACTTACCAATCTTTCGATTGTTTTCTCAAAGAAAAGAAGTGGATTCATTACGGAGGGAACTAGTTTAACACACATGGCCAACAAAGAGTTGCCCTAGCTAAATTATGCTTACAGGTGGAACTAGGGGGCCTGAGAGACCCAAACATTAAATACTATTATTGAGTGCCCCAGTTACAGTAGCTGTGCCGCTGGCTCTTGGGCTCTCGTTAGAGGAAACCTGTGCAAGAGGTAAGACCCTTGCATTTTGAGGACAACATAGACTGCAGCTACCAGACCAACAATCAAGTCCCCGCCTCGCTTATTATTGATGACTTTGAGCTGAAACATGAATAGCTTTTCAGTTACAAAGTCCTTTATCCACATCGCCCTGGCCATCCCACTACTCAGCCTCCCAAAACACTGACTGCATAGCAACACTGGTGACTTAAAGCATTGGACTTAAGCCAGAAAAACTAGAATAGGCAATTTTTTCCAAGATGGACATCCCTCAAACTTTAATTTTTATGTGAACAGTTCTCTGGCCATATAATGCCCTCCAACACCACACACATACATCACTACAACCCCTGTAAGATAAATGGGAACTCAAAATAGCGAGCGATCTACATAGCATAGTCAGCCAGAGCAATAGCATGCAGTATCGTGCAATGTTATTTTCAAATTCATACAATTTAACATCTTACATAGAACTTACCTATCCCCAGACGCAATCAACAAACTGTTCCCTAATACCTGTGCTTCTTGCCCATGATGCAAAGCAGAGTCTGCGAGATTTCAACACATGCTATAGTCCTGCCCCTTCTTGAAAACCTACTGGTCAAACGTCATTAACTGGCTTGCTTCCTTCCATCACAAGACAAGTCATCCCACTTGACTGTGAAATGTGTGTCCCAGGGATATAGAGAAATACAAAACAAATAAAATAACTGCCTCCTTTCTGGACCTTGCCCTGCTCATAGCCCAAAGCGCAAATTACCATAAACTGGAAAGTAAATCTATCCCTGCAAAATACATTTCATGGCGCCAAGGGGTTATTAAATGAGCTGAAGCCGAAAGCAAGCCACTACACAAGGAAGAAGCCAGAGGCCTACACCGACTCTTGAGGTAGCATCCAGAGATGACACACTACCTTCATAGATTCCTCTCTATCCTCTGTCGACCCCCTGCTTAGCTCACAGCTTTCATGACGACCACATTCCCACGTGGAAACTGATATAGTTGGTACACATTTCCCAGATGACAGCCCAGCCAGTTCGCCTCCAAATAACAAATAGGTTGAAATGTAATCCTCTTTAACCCCTCTCCTACAAAGTGGTCCCTTTCCCATACATCCATTCCCCAGTTATCCTCTCAGTCATGCTGCACCCTACTTATTCAAATGCTAATCTCAATCCACATTGTACCCATTGGCACTCGTTTGCCATCTGTAGCTAAGTTTATTGTTCACAATTAGGGTATTTGATCACAACGACCTGACCAAGACCACCTCTTCCTCTAGATGAGTCACGTCCCAAGGTCAATCTATAATGTCTATACAAAACAGCGAACTGCCATTGTTTCTGTTAAGTAGTCTGCATTGATACTAATGTACTTTCTACCTGTAGCACTATGACATAGCATTACTTAAATGTGCAATTCTGTAATCTTTCCTCTTCCCCATCAACACTTCGAGGGGACCCTACAGTAGTGTAAACCACTATTTAATTATCCAACACAGGCTGAATTTGTACATTACATGTATTTATAATGCAAAGCATATGCAGATGATTTGTACAAAATTAAAAATATTGGTGTAAAGTGTGAAAGCCCAAATGAGAACCCAGGTATTGAGGTTCCCAAGTAAACAGTTGAATACTAAACCATTTCTGCTTCTACCTCCTCGGGCAGAGATACCTAGCAGTTTAGGAGGCAGATCTTCTTTAGTACACTGCTGCCGTAATGTTCTCCGCTTTCTTTTTGCTGCTATTTCACACAACGCGAACATTTGTACTGCTTGCCACGCAGTTAGACACACACAGCTTGTTATGTAGGCAGTGGGGGGAACCAGAATGGAACGGTGTAGTCCACTCAAGTATCATCCTAACCCCCACTCTCCCTTCAAATATGAAGAGAAGGGACACGAATTTATTACAGCATAGGGGGATTTCACCTAATGTTTAAAGAACTATTTCTGGTAATCCACTATATAAGACAATAAAACAAATGAAGAACAGCATTAACTCATATAATAGCATACACACATCACAACCAAAAAAGGTTCCAGACCTTGATAGAAGAAGCCAGGGAAAACATACGGAGGCAGCAAATACACAACTATTTGTGAAACTCAGTACGCAGAATGCTCGTGCTTACCTGGATGCTGTTCGTTTTCTCAATTGTTTTCCATATCTCTGCTTCTGTTAAAGCCAGCTGACGTTCAGTGTCCATTAGTTTTTCGTGTACGTTTTTCTAGAAACAAATGGACATATTAAGATAACATCAATGTCTGTTTTTACCAATTCCACCACCCCTCTCTCACCCTCCACCTACAATTCAGATCTTTCATGCCAATGAGGGTTAGTGACAGGGATCTGGTACGTATTCTCAGATCAATGGATTATCGGCTCACTCCAAGATTCATGCACTATGCAGCCATATCCTAAACCCATTCATGATGCTCAGAGTTACAAAGTTGGGCACTATGCTGCTATTCCCTGCTTCACTGATCCTGCAGCTACACCAAGATCCAAAGATAACAGAGAAGTCTAAACGACATCTCTGACAATACTGCAGGACTGATGCATGTTGTGCTGTTTGCTAAACTTCTGAGACTGACTCGCTGGCCACCCTCACTTCTTCTTAACCTTGCTTATAGCCCCAATCCTGTAGTAGCAAACCAACTCTTATACCATCCTCTTTCTCAGCTAGTCTACTCTTAACACAGACACTCCTGCCTTACCTTGATTCACAACTATCTGGACTCACTTATTTCCTATGAGGTCTGATCCCACAATCACTGTCAAGCCCTGCATCCATTCACCCATCTTCCCAACCCACCCTCTCCACTTGTGAAATCATGTGAAAAATCAGAAGTTGCCACATAGGTGCAAACATGTGCAAACAATTGAGGCTTTCAACAATAATTTGTGGAATGCTGCATTTTGTAAGCATTTCTCTGGTTTGTCTTCCTATTCAGCTTCAAACAAACAAGTGACCGAGCGAGTGTTTATTTAAACTTTTTTGCCGTTTCGAATAATTCCATTTAGATAGTGCTTTGCACTGCACAGGTGACTGTTTCGGAGCACTGCGAAGCATACTGGCATACACATAAATCTAAATACAGGATTACAGAGGTCAACGGACCTATTGCAAAATGTATAGTTTTCATAACACAGTGGTGCCTCTGAAATGTAGCTAGAACTGGAAGAATCAGTCCCGTCTGCAACAGTTGGCACGTCACGTGACTATCAGTCCCGTCTGCAACAGTTGGCACGTCACGTGACTATCAGTCCCGTCTGCAACAGTTGGCACGTCACGTGACTGGTGGAGGAGCTCCAACCTGCCTTGAAGTTTGCTCCCTCAAGATAGCACATTCAAGGTTGAAGCACAGTAAAATGTTGGCAAAAGCGATATCTGCTGCAGTTTTCTTTATTGACATCCATGGACAGTCAATTCGCAGCATGAAAGCACAGTACACACTCACATGATTTGTTAGCAGCAGACACTAACTAGCTTGACAAAAAGTTACTGTCATGTGGTTTGGTTTCACCTTTGCACTGTGTTATGTAGCATGAGTGTGTTAGAAGCTTAAACGCCATTTTCCTTTTCTGCAGCCTCTGCACACGACACATTTTGTTATTAAAGCTTTTCGCCTAGTTGAATATTTTGCTTCACACGAGAATAACATGTTTACTTATAATATCAGACTTGCTTGGTAAGCTATGTCTGTACAGTGAGTGCCAAGGCCTTCAAGGTTATTTCAACACAGAGCTTGTTGTTTGGTTTGATCAGCGCACAGTCTAGACATAATACATATACAGATGTGGCCAACTCTGGGTTTTAGGCGCGATTAATAATGCACTGCACAGAGCATGAATTACACACTTGATGAATATTCGCATGCAGAGAGTTGGTGCAGGAGATGAAGTGATCCATTTCTGTTGAACCCAAAGGTATGGGCCCGCCCTTCTAAACCCAAAGAGACCTTCTGTAGATATAATATAATATACTAGCTAGGGAGGGTAAACTGAGGTTCTATTTAGACCTTTTTCCTTTAGCATTTTAATATGCTTTCTCCCTTTGTATTTTATGGAATAGTAACTATGCTGCTAACCTTGTTCCTTATAATATGTTTGCTTGTATTAGCTAAAATACTGCGCTTGAGAACACTGCATTAGAAATAAACATTTCAAACTTGCACGTGTCTTCATTTACTCCTCGTTCTGGATTGATATGTTAGTATAACGAAAGAGTGTTCATGTGTTCCACGTTACCTGAGGTGTTCTAAGTCCATGTTCTGGGTTGTCTAAACATTGGTGGTTTGTAAGAACCAATGAGACACTGATTGCTAGTCTGATAGGGGATTTTGGATACTAAGGTGAGTTTTGGCGCACACTAATTCACTGAGGTTCTAAGTCTCTATGCACAGTTCTGTGTAGGATTGAATCCCTGATACATGGCTCCCAATCATTTGTGGTCTTATTACATGACACTTGAGTAGTACTTGTATCAGTCCTTAACACCCTTCACTATTGTTTCCGGAAGATAGTGGTGTCGGACAAACCTACCTATACTTATATAGGTCTTTTCAAGCTTTATTCTTTCAAAACGGTTTCCTTGAATTACTACCCAGTTGTGCTATAAAGTTTTTATTTTATCTTTTCCTTTCTGTGTCGCTATGGCCGCGGTGGACATTCCGCAACATAGTCGCATTACGGTGCGCAATCACTTGCAGAATTATAATGTCCCGGTGGATGGCATGGCTGTGATCATGGTAGTGAGTGCCGAGGTGGCTTACCCGTACGAAATATTTTACTCGTGGGTGACCTTCCCGGCTGTGAACGCAAATACTACTGTGTTCGACACGTACACTCAAACTGCTGTGCCTCTGGACTATGCTCCATATAGGACACAGGAAGTTCCGTTTAACGCTTGGCAGCACCGAGTTTGGTTTAATGGCGTCCTACCCCACTCTTTGACAGCACCAAGGTTAGGTCCGTTGTCCATTCCAGGCGCAACTTGGCCTGTTTTGGCTGGATTTACACCTCATCCTCAACACGGGGCGTGTCCCCTTGCTGATGTAAGACGACTACATGTTGTTGCAATTTGCGTAATTAGGTCGTTAGTGCAATACATTACCCGCAATCTCCCGGGCGGGGCCCCAGGCGTTGCGGCGTTTCCAGCCGGACAGGGCGGAATGACGCTTAGTCCTGTGATGGTCAACGATGTGATGGGCAATCGCCCCCAGAATAAGGATGACTTTCCTTTCTGGCTTGCCGAGAAGTTTGACCAGTGGGAAGTGGTATTTCCTAGCACGACTCCTGGTGAAAAACACAGGATTCTGACAATTAGCATGCCTAAAGACTTGATCCCAGAAGCTGGTGACAGTGAGTCATGGGGAAAGATCTTTGCGGCAGTATATACGAGGTGCTTCGGCACACCGTCAATGACTGTCCTTCCGACAGCGTGTTCAAGATGAGCACGGACCTGAGGCAGCGGTTGAATTGGGTATGCGACTCTGCGGCAGTTTTGACGAAGTTTCCGATCTCGTTCTTGCGAATGTCAAGGGAGATGCTGTGAGCTTTCAGGCGTCTAATGCTTTGCAGGCTGTACCAGATGCCGATAAACCCCGTCAGTTACCGAGAATTATTATGGCGGCTTATAAGACCGTGGGCCGCAATAGTTTGGGAGTCAAGCCATTTTCCACTAAAGAGAAAAAGCAACCCCAAGGGCCGAAGTCAGAGACTGACGAACAGCCCAAGGATAAAAAGAAAAATTGGCCGCAAAAACAAAAACAGGGTAAACAACAACAGCAGAAACAGGAGTCTCGTCCTGCATCTCCAGTGCCTGCGCCTACAGAACATATTTATGACTTGTGCGATCGCGCGACGATAAAATCACCAGATCGTTTTCAGGTTTCTGAACAACGCTCTCCTCATTCTTTTCAGGACTCATCTGCCTCATCGAACTGTGGTGGAGGAGGCGGCAGAGGTCGGGGTGGCCAGCAGGGACGTGACCAGCCCCGCCCGAAAGACAGTAAATGTATTTATATATGGTTTAGAAACCATACAATGCTCTTACAGTATTATTTTATAATATAGTTCTCGCTGTAAGCATTATACTTTGCAGTCTGCATTACGGTAGCAGTTCACTTTACTTGAATGAGAAAGAAGACTGTTCAATAAAACCTTTCATTGAAAACGACTGTCTCTCTATTTCTCTGCACCTCTGTGGAAACGAAGCATGCACGAGTGACTGAGGGAAATACTTATCTATTGTTTCCGCGACTCTAGAGATACATTTCCTATTCTTGGGAAACAAAGTTGTCATGTTTATGCGGCTGTCAGAAACGAATTCCTTCTTGTGAATTCGAGAAAGTTTCTAGTGAACTCCGAGTTAGCTCGCACACACAAAATTACGTTTAATATATTCAATGGAGACCTAGTCGACCTCAGTCCTACGTCTAATCTATAGGATATATTATTCCAATGCGCAGAGCCTATTGGGAATATAGGAACTACACTACATGGCGCCCAACGTTTGGTAAGGCACTCATTTAACGCTAGATACTAAAGTAACTCAGTCGTGCTTTTCTCAGAGACCCCTTTTTTCCCAGAAAATACTCCAATAGACGTCTGAAGTGGGTAAAAGGATAAAATATCTGCCATAACGGAGTAGGACGAAAATCCTATGTATTCGTTTTTGGTTTATTCAACGTTGAAGGATACAGTGTTCCAAAATATTGTGCACTTATCTTTGTTTCCTTGACACTTGCTCTGCAACTTTCATTAAACAATGACCGAAGACGACAACAACGCAACCGGTGGAGCTGCAGCCCTACCCGGTTTAGACGTTACAGGTTTCCAACAAGATGACTTGAATGCTATAATCATCCCAGAAAATTTACGGAAAGTCATCACTATAAAACATATAAAAAATGGCCTATCATCAAGAGGTGGTAGGGTAATTTTTGTGATATAGGCACAGGAATATCGGCAGACAGAGGTATTCTATTCATGGATTATCTTCCCTGAAGCAAATTCAGTAACACATGTGTTTCACTTCTACAAAGTAGAGGAACATCCAACGGAATACGTTCCTCTCGAGGATATTGAAATTCCACTAACTTACCAAGAGCATGCACTCTGGTTTAAAGGCGCCCTACACCATCAAAATCACATTACCAGGCTCGGTCCACTAGCTAGACCAGGAGTAACATGGCCGGTACCAGCCAGCTAAACACAACATCCGAATGCTGGCTCCTGGGGGACGTTCCAGATTCATGGAGAGGCTCGCTCCTACAGTCAATCCACAAAAAGGGCCCCAAATCTGAACCATCAAACTATCGCTTGATCGCCCTCTTGGACATCGAGGGAAAAGCCTACGCTAGTGCCATCTTGAGGGACCTCGCTGACTGGACGAGCGCAGAAGGCCTCCTTCCACTCTGCCAAACCGGATTTAGACCTGGGTCCGCCACAGTCGATAACATCACTGCACTTTCTTATTTGGTCCACCATGCGTGAACACGCAAAAGCCCTCCCTTATTCGCCTGCTTTATTGACTACTCAGCGGCGTTCGACGGGGTAGATCGTGCAATCCTGTGGAGAAAGCTGGTCCAATGGAATATTAATCCATCCCTGTTAAGGGCGATCCAATCCCTGTACCACAAAACGTGGGCGAGAATCAAACTCTCGAGGGACCATGCATCCGCGAAGATCAATACAGACCGAGGTCTAAAACAAGGGTGCGTGCTAGCCCCATTGTTGTTTAACCTATATACAGCGGACATGGAGAGGGCCTTGACTGGGGCAGCATTGGCCACCCCAAAGATCGGCGGGACAAAAATTCATTTCATGCAATACGCAGACGACCTGGTACTCTTGGACCATACAAGAATTGGGCTACAAAAGGCGCTGACTGCACTTGCCGGATATAACGACAAAAACAAGCTTGTAGCAAACCCATCCAAGTCCAAAGTTATCATCTTCGGACAGTATCCATAGAAAAAATCATTAAAATGGAGGCTCGGCCATCTTTTGCTGGAAAGTACTCAGCGGTACCCCTACTTGGGCATTTGCTTCCAGGAGTCGGGGCATTCAAGCGCCCACTTAAAGACCATCCAAGGCAAAGGCAAAACCATAACCTACGCCATCTGCAAGCTGCAAGCCTCCTTATATAGCCAGTCTACAATGGCCATCCAAAGAGTACTCAAAGCCAAGCTAATGCCGGCTCTCAACTACGCTCTACAGGCATTTCCGGGCAAACTGCACAATGAGCTAGAAAAAATCCATTGTAGAGCCTACAAGAGATTATTCCATCTACCAAGGTGCACCAGAAACACCCTTGTCCGCCTGGAGTTCTCACTCAATCAGCAATATCTGGAAGAGATGGCCGCCCTAAGTAAATATTACTTTCTAACAACGGCAGCAAAGGAGAACACACTCAAGGCAGCCCTGAATTGCATCTTCAGAGAACCAGGGAACCCCTGGTCGGCTACTCTCAATGCGGCTAAGGACCATCTCAATCTTGCCATCGAGTCTTGGAATCCAGAACATGTCAACTACAACGCTATCAAACACTCCATCAAAAAACAAGTACGCGCGCGGTCACGAGAACTGGACCTGGAGTCGCTGGCAAGAAAAGATCTTCACGAGTCCTTGTGCTTACCGCACATCCTGCACAATCCTAAACACCATCTCAAGCAGGCCGTGGGCCGCGTAGCCCTTCTCAAGATCCTAGCCTACAGACTACATCTGTTGCCCCTCAAAGAACTATACGCCTTCAGCATGGCTGGCTCAGGAGTCCGTGAATGTAGGCTTTGTAGGTACAAACGCGAGTCATTGGCCCGTCTTCTATTCTGCTGCCCGGCCCTGCGTATGGCTCGCAGTCTTTATCTCAGGCCAATCATAAGACAATCAGGATCCCGCACCGCAAAGGAGGCGATCATCCATCTTTACACCCTGACCACGGTAAATTACATGGCCTCCTTTGGAAAGTTTATCCATCAGACACGATCCTTGCTGATGGCCCCCGAGGGTTCGACCTTATAGAGACTTTGTAGATCCTTGTCTCACCACAAACCCTATTTACTGTATCCCCAGCGCTTGGGGTGGCAACATTTAGACTGACCTCTTGAAACTCGCCTTGTTTTAATTTTTGTAATTTTGTATTCTGGTTTTAATGTAATGGTTTTGAGTAACCAAACAATAAAGTATTCATTCATTCATTCATTCATTCATTCATATACACAACATCCTGACATTGAAGAAATGTCAGGTGATGAACTATTAGTTCAACTAAAACAACTAATAAAAATGCATAGACAATTGGTTCAATATGTCATGCGGACACTAACAGTCCAGCCTCCTATAAGGATTCCACAACAGACCCCTCACCAGGGGTACACAAATAAAATCACACCACAGACTATACAATCAGTCATTGGTAAATTACCTGCAAAAAGGGAACAAATTCCATTCTGGATAGCTCAAAAAATTGCTCAAATCGAGGCAGTATTTCCTGATACTACCCCTCATGAGAAACACAGGATTTTAACAATATGTTTACCAATGGGGATCGCACCACACCTGGAAGACTGCGACACTTGGGGTACAATCTTTGCTGCAATCTACACAAAAACACATGGTGTTCCGTTTATGGCGGTAATACCAGACGTCCTGCAACAGATTCAAAATTAATACAGGGCAGAGCCTGCGTTCAATCTAGGTATGAAATTACTGAAAGATTTTAAACAGGTCTCAACAATAATATTAGCTAATAATAGAGGTGAAGCAGCATCCGTGGCGATCTGCCAAAAGTTAAGAGAATTGATGTAACCGAGCAACCTCAAGAACTAGCCAGAATAATTGAAAAAACCTATGAAGAACTAGGCAGAGACAGTTTGGGTGGTAAACCAGTAAAGCCCCAGCTGACGGAAAGCCCTTTATTAAAAACACTCTCACTGCTCCTAAAAAGAAGTGGGAGAACACTAAACAAACTTCTAAAGAGAAGCGTTCTCAATCCTGAGGTAGGTCTCCTCAAAAGGAGCTCTCTGAAAGGAGGTATAACCTCAGGAATGGGGATAATCTGAGAAAACCTGATAGATATCAAGATACTGATACACGTTCCTCTCGTACCTTTCAGACTTCACCACAAAATTCGCAAAGAAGAGGAGGGTCAGAACAAAAGGAAGAAAGTGTGAAGTCCAAAGACAATCAACACATTCCAAAAAATAAGAAAACTCAATTCACCAAAAAAAAGTTAGCAGGTCTAAAAATCAGACATACCGAGGATCTTGAGGACACAACTCAAGAACGGAGAGTGGGCTCAGACAATGTTAGACAGTGCAGCAGAAGTAACCGTAGCTCGCAAGATCTTAAAGGATCATGTGGAGACAGTGGACTTGAATGTTGAAACTGCTGATACCAGGGTTAGTGTCCCGCACAAGTTATATGAAGTAACACTCCAGATGGAGGGGGACATTACTAGAAAAATAAGAGCGCTCTTTTGGGAGAAGCTCTCTAAGGGTTATGACATTCTTCTAGCTGAACAAGACTGGCCACCTGAATTTGTCAGGGAGTGATGGCGAAGACATCATTATGTCGGCCTTCTCCAACCATATTCCAATTCATAAAAAATACACATATGCCAGAAAATGGGCACTCGCACAGGCACTTGCATTATATAAAAATCATGTAGGATCGGATGAGGATTCTCCTCAACATAAAATCCAGTTACAAACTCAACCAACTGCACAAAGGCAGTACCCGGTTAAGCAAGAAGCTAAAAGAAAAATGAAAGGAGATCGTAGATCAACTTGAATACCAAGGGGTGATTGAAACATGCACCTTGTCAATGAACAATCCTTTGTTTCCTCTTTGTTTCCTGTATCCAAATCAGACAATACATATCGTCTAGTTTTGGATTACAGACATTTAAAATCCTGTTGCAAAACATTTGCAGTACAAAATGCACACAGTGCAGCACTAATGAATAACATTGTGCGAAAAAATATAAGAAAACATTAGATATTTCTAACGGTTTCTGAAGTCAAAATATTGCACCAGAAAGCAGGTATTTGACCTCTTTCTCAATCATGGGAACACAGAGTCCGTTCTGTTGTCTCCCCCAGGGATTCAAGAATAGTCCAGGGTTATTTTCAGCCAGAGTGACAGTTACTACAGATGTATGATGATGAAGCATTGTCGTATATCAATGAGATCTATCTAACAGACGATGACTTGGACAGGCACTTAAACAGGGTGAACACCATAATAATTCGCTTCGCCTCTGAAGGGTACAAATTCAATTTCAAGAAATCAAGAATTGCCCACCTCAACGTCCTTTTTCTAGGATATGAATTATCAAGTAAAGGCAAAAGCCTTGCAGCAAACTTTCTTGAGAAATGTGCGCTTCTCCAACCTCCAAAAACGCTGAAAAGCTTAGTCAATTCTAGGTTTCCTAAATTTCGGAAGAACTTACATTCTAAATTATGCAGAAAGGGTTAAACCTCTCTATGAATTAATCAAACCGGATTTCAAACAAATCAATTGGACTCAAAAACACACAGAAATTTTGTGTTCATTACAAACAGACATGTTGGCAACCACACATTTACAAACACGCGTAAATATACACAACTTAGTAATCAGAATAATTCCAGGAAGATGCGGATTCACGTACTTAACCTTTAATGAAGGGGAAAAAGTACCAAATGCTTATAAATCACACTCACAAGCAGAAATGAAATTCACTTCTACAGAAAGAATTCTGACAGCGGTTCAAACTGCAGTAGCAAAAGAGAGAGCCCTCGCACAGGGAATACGCATAATGGTCGTTACTCCTGTACCTGCTTCAGAAGCAGTAACAAAAGCGAGCATTCTGAATGCAAAGGCTTTACATCCACGATGGATACAAAGGGTTAATTCTCTTGCTGCAACAGACGTTGAATACGTTTTTGACCCCTATTTGAAAACACAAGAATTTCTACAATACGAACAAGAATGTCCTCTGCCCACTGAGATTCTGCCTCTAGAACAGTACGGATGTATAATTTATACAGACGGATCGGCACAATCTGCAATTGGGGGTAAACAAGCTTATAGTGCTGCGTGTGCGATCGTTAAAGGTCTCTGGCGCAATGGTAAATTCCGACCTATGGTGACAAAAACTCAATCTCTCGGAGATTGTACAGCTCAGTGAGCTGAACTACAGGCTTTCAAGATGGCGCTCAAAAATACAGATCGCATATTACCCACACTCATAGTGTGCGATTCATATTGCGTTCAACCTTATAACAAATACCTGCAGAACTGGATTGAAAACTGTTTCAAAGATGCAAAAGGTGGCACAATCAAGCATAAATTGCTTTGGGAGCTAGTAGTTCAGTTACAAAAAGAACTACAAAAAGGTCACATGATCCATACACTGAGTCATCAACGTGATGGCATTCACGTTGCAGGGAATTCATTGGCTGATGAAGCCGCGAAGGCAGCTGTGCAAACGGCTTCCGTAGCTGCAATCACTTGTTCAAAAACGAAAATAGACAGCGAAATAATGCTAGCTGTCAATGAAACAAGCAAAGGCAGCGGTGCAGGGTTACCTCAAAACTATCCACTTGAATATTCATACATAATTGATGTAAACTCCGTTCCTTTTGCTCGAATCCCTGGAGTGGGGGATAGAGTGATTCCAAACAGGAAACGTAGAGTTGCTTTGATACAGGAAGCACATTTTGGAGAGGGTCTGATGCATCAGGGGATCTCTGAATCTATACTAGAATTAAAAGAGACGTATTGGTGGCCAGGGATGAATTGTCACATTTACGAATTTGCAATTAATTGCCATGACTGCAATAGAGATCGGAGCATAGAACGCCGCCAGATACCCGACTACAGCGTAGCCAGCCCAGTACAGGCACCTTTGTTAGACAGCATCAGACTATCTACACACAGACATCCCTATGGACAAATGCGTTCCCACAAATATTAAGACGAGATTCATTTGGATCTGGCCCCACCGCTCAGCTGACGCCCGAACTGTTATAAAAGATTTGCAAGTCTTTATCGGCACATACGCAGTCGGCACGCTACATTCTGACCAGGATCCTGCGTTTAGCTCAAAAGCTTACAAGGAGGCCATGGCCAATCTTGGTGTTGCATTGCGGTATTCTAGTCCATTCTATCCTGAGGGAAATTCAGTTGTGGAGAGAAAAAACTGGGACATAAAGCAATCTATAACAGCTAGGGTATTAGGCTCGGGTGATGGGTGGGTCAAACATCTAATAAGTGTCCAATGTAGTCTTAACAATCTGCCAAGAAGTTCTCTAGGGGAAATCACTGCATATGAAATCCTTTTTGGAACTAGAATGATTGTCCAGGACCTTGATCGTCACACTTCAGTGGTAGAACAAAAACCTTTTAATATCAAAGACCATTTGGCTGTTTTGCAGGACTTAAATGAAACAAGAAAAAAGCAACGTTTTCCTGAAGCCAACGACCACTGAAGAAAAACCACCCATCCCAGCAAGGTCTGCCTGGATTCCAAAGATTGAGGATCTAGTTAGAGAAAAGATCGCAGACAAGAAGGAATTTGGGCATTCATATAGCCAACCAGTACCTGTGCTAGCAATCCACGGAACAAGAACAGTACTACTGCTGCCCCTTGCTCGAAGAAAGGAGAACAGGTTCGTATCCATCGACCTGGTAAAACCACATCATGGTGCCGATCATAAGTAGTAGGCCGAGTGGATGCCAAAGATGTAGCAGACGACCAAATCTGGCTACAATCCAAGAGGTTTAAACTGAGAGACTGATAACATTCAAAGACTCTGCAGTACAGAATAAAGGACTAAGCAACAAAGCCATGGAACTTGTACATCTTGAGACCCAAATAACAGTCCGTCAAGAAACACCTGTCTACAATGATATAGCATCCTAGTATACTAATATGACAAGTAATCAAGTGATTCCAGTGATTTCATCGAATCCTGAAGCAATCCCTACAATTGACAGAACTGCCTCTGGCTACTTCATTACTTTGATACGTTTTCCGAGGATCCAAGTGAACCTGAAACACCGCCAGCTGAAAAAACTTTCAAAAAACGAATAACAGATCTCCTGCAACAAATGGAAAAAATATATCTGGTTTCAACATGGGCTGAAGTATGGATTATCTTAGGTGTACTTTTTCTTCTACTTTGATTGACTCTGGCATTTACCTTGGGAATGCTGATCAGTGGAAAATATAGTACAAAGGACACAGTAAAAAAGAATATCAACTTACTTCTCAAACCACACAAATCATCCCATCGTCAACAAAGAGACTTGTCAGCAGTAAACATCACAGCTATTCCTATACCAGGTGGTATAGCTTGAGACAGAACTGAATATGACATTCTTGGTCCAGCAGAGCTGTTGAAGATTCCACACCAATTCAAGGTTTCCTTGTGTGATTTGTTTCACCCATCACATTTTCTGATGATTGGGACTTTGAGACTGTTAATAATATGATGTCAGACTTAGAAATGTCTGCACAATTTACAAATCACGAGTACTTAGAAGGTTCATCAGATTATGAACAAATGTACTGTTATAATCACTTTGGTCATCATTTCTTACATAGATCTGCAAACCCTAGAAATGTTTTCACTTATAACCAATGGGAACATTGTCCAACGCCACCAAAAGGTAGCTCAAAAACATTTTATGACAAATTTCCGTACTTTTCAGGCTTTAATATTTCCAAACAAGAATCATTTTACTTTAAAAATGTTAATAGGACAGGAATGAAAAGTATGTTGACAAATACAAAGCAAAAATTATTCTGCGGCCTTTTATGCTCAGTTGTCTACACTAGGTTTTGACTTTTTGAAAGACACCATTGAGACAAAAACTGTCTGGGTCACAAGAGACTGGCAGGTGCAGGGCTTAGAAGCTTTATTTAGAGCCTGCATTATCCCAGAACAAATAATGTTTTTGAATGACACTGTTCAACAGACATCTTGTCTTGGATTAGCTAAGATGAAAGATTTAAACAAACCGTCAGTACCTACACCTATACCAGAAAGAAGGGGTGGTTGACGTAAAAACTATTTCACTTAACAATAGAACAGATTCTGATTGGAAAAAAGTGTTAATCTGGCCCACAGACACGAACAACTGTCAAGATAGATTCCTGAATAAAACACAAGGGTTCACATTCACTAGGCCAGATCCAAGATACGTCCAGAGACAACATTCAGGGATAGTAACATCATACAGTGTGGGAAAACTGTGCCTTGAGTGGCTACAAAAATCTACATGAAGGAAGTAAAACAACACTTGTCTTTAGCTAAAGATGGCGTTGATTTAAAGGACTTTTTACAAGGACCTGCAAAACCGCGTCATAAACGTTTTATATACGCCGGTATTTATGCCATGTATAATGAAGCATGGAAAAAAACGCAAGCAGAGACTGCAGAACGGATACGAGAAAATGATCTTATTAATTTAGAGAAATCTCTCTCTGTAGTTGACAATGGGTTAACGACTGTCATCCAGAATATATTCTTTGGACAGCATAGTATCCTCTGCCATTGACATAATGGAACAGGACTTTGTCATGTTACAGCATGGTCAGTCACAATTGCACTCTATAATGCTTTTGGGCTGGACATTGCAAAACCTTTGTTCTGGATATGTGCCATGCGTCTAATCAACACCACGTCATTGTTTTCTGAGTTTAACCTTACAGATAAACAAATCACTTTGGCACAGACAGGGGCAGACAATACGGTGCTGAGCATTGAAAAACTGGAAAAATTACCATTAACTGTTTCTGAGAAGCCAGCGACAGAATGGATAACACATGGTACAATCACTATGCCTGTGACAATTTTCCACTTTCAGTAATGTTTGAAACGTATACCAGCGGGCGTATATGAAAGGTTGGGTAAAGAATACATCAAGACATCCTGGGATTTAACTTATACACACAAATGTTGGAGTGTGGGAAAAGAAGTGTTTCTTAGTGGTACGAATTGTGGAAACACACTAAGCGGTTCACTATTATGTCAGGGTATTAACTTACATGGGGGCTGCGATGGTTCCTCGAATAACTTATCCTGCCACCTGCAATGTTCTTCAGCTGCAGTGATAGATCCAATTTTTAGGCAGCTTTCTAATGGAAGCTACATTATGTTGAATGATCACAGCTGTTGTGGCATGCTGCCAGGAACCCCCTATCTTGTTACTGTGTAAGCCAGGGTCACTTGCTGTATGCAAGTATTGTTTCTTAAAGCTAAGTCAGATGGGGAGTTTCCATTATGGCCTTCACTGACCATCTCTTCTATTCGAATGTATACTTTAAGCAGACTGAAAGCCATTCTTTTACAAAAAACTGTGCCACTGACCTCGGCCAAAGAGACGTATGATCTGCAGGTTGCAACGACGTCTGCAGAGATACATGCCCTTTTATCAACAAACTGCCCTATACATTTCACAGAAATGTTAGGTTGTATCTTAAACATGTCTGATACCAGTGGTATTGTACATGTATTTAAGACAATTTTTTCGGGACTGTTAGCACCCTTTGAAGCAGTCCTAGGCATATTTCCAAACTTTGTGCACTCTGTGTTTGGCGGCCTGCC
This sequence comes from Lissotriton vulgaris, assembly GCF_964263255.1. Taxonomy (NCBI): domain Eukaryota; kingdom Metazoa; phylum Chordata; class Amphibia; order Caudata; family Salamandridae; genus Lissotriton; species Lissotriton vulgaris. The sequence continues at coordinate 602,322,857 of NC_141695.1, read as the reverse complement.
TCTCGTTTTGGGTCTCGTAGCAGGAATACTTTTTTTTATTAATTCTGCTCCGGTATGGCAAGTCAAGTCACCATCGACACCCAGATCACCTTGGAGAACACCCTCTTGGCAATGAGGTGTCATGAGCGCATGATACAAATTCTGGGTTTGGCTTGTTTCAAGAGATCTAAATACCACGTGGTTTCTATCATTCTGACCAATCTGGCAAGATTGCATCTTATCTGTTCTACGATGCCTGCTATGTGGAGAAGAATGCGTGCTAGACATCTGTCTGACACTCCCATCAGTCCGGCCAACGGAAGTTGATACTTTGCTTAACCAGTAACGGTTCATGCACTGTGTTGTCCCCAGCGACTACCAATCCTGATGACGGCATTCGTTGAGATCTCACAGATGCAAACTGCAGACGGTGAGATTTGTGGAGCAACAGGCACACAGGTACCATCTACTTCGAACATTGCTAATGCGGCTGACGCTGAAGGCGATGCTTCTCATCTATGTGCAATTGATCTGCTTAACAAGGTAGTCCAACTTTCACCTACAGTAGTAGACAAATTCTTTACCAGCTTAGAAGAATTGATGTTTTCTCCAAACAATGACACTGACTTTTGAAGTTAGCACACAGTGTTCTGTGTGACTCTGAATTTGACTTTCACTTTTTAAAAACAAACTTCTAACTTTGGAACTCTATTTTTCTATGATTTGACTTTTTTCCAAAAATTGAACTTTTTTTATTTGGCACAAAGTAATCTGCTTAAAGTAGAACTATTCGTAGAGAAGAAGAATTCTTAGAATACTTCCAAGGGACAATATTTGACCATGTCCACAACCAAACAATTGGTATATTCTGTCATGGAATGGTCTCAATTTCTTTTCTGTATTTAAGAGCCAGTTCATAAATGTATTTTCATGATTCATTCGAATAGTGTTTTCAAATATCATCTATATGCTTTGAATGAAACATTGTTTTTAAATGCGTACAGCACAAATGCTCTTTTTTGTACAACCATTTCAAATGCATTTTTATGTATTTTAGTTTTTTTTTTACACTTCATGTTTTAAGTATGTGTTATATGTGTTTAGAACTTAGTAATGTCGTACATAATAAAGTGGAGTGGGTGTTTTAGGATCAGATTGAATTTTCCTGATTCATGCCCTTATATAGGTACAATTCACACTGCCCTAATATAGGCATAGAAATCATTCCCTTATTTAGACATAGCCCATGCAGACCAAATACAGGCATGGCTACTTCCACCAGTATCAAACCGTCAAACCAATTTCTTGGAAAATCGGCTTAAGCAGTCAGGGACCTTCCCTTGCTTGAATATTGATTAGTCCAAGAACTCATGTACTTTACAAAGAACTACTATTCCCTTGGGGTTCTTTCCTGATGTTATTATGCCTGACTTTACATCAAACTAGACACCTTCAAGGTATAAATATGCCTTCACTTGCTCTAGCAAGACATGGTGGTTCGGAGCAGTTCGACTATCTACTTGCCCGACGCAGCTCGCTACGCAAGTGCCAAAAGTCGACCCTCCAGTTGACGCACTGATCGAGAGGCTGCATTTCTTTCGGCGAGAATTCAGCTCCAGTGTTTCCAAGCTCCCCTTGCGGGCTGTTGGGAAATCGTGTCATGAGACTGAGATACCCGACCTCCTTCATTCTAAACTAAAGGTATGGAGCTGATTAGAACGTAGAGAAACCTTGGATTGATTCTTGGCAAAGAAAAACTAAACATATGATACACTACACTTACTTCTTCCCGCGTACTAGGCTTAGGTTAGGTACCTTGGGGTAGGTATATTTTAGAAGCACCAGTTGAGTACTTTTAGCCCTTGTTATTTATGTATGTATTTATATATGTGTGAGAAGTTGGCCTGATATGTGGTGTTTCCAATTCTGGAACCGCCTTGTATCAGTCCAAACAATCCCTTATGGTGTCTGGTTGTAAGTCAACCTTGTTAGACAAGCTATCCTAGGGGTAGCATGGACTAAGCAGCCTAAAGGCTTAACTTAAGAGGTCGTGTTAAGCGAGCTGTTTTACCACATACAATCCTGTAATACCAAATGAAAGGACACCACACAAGTATATATTATAAAAAATATATGTGTTTATTTCTAAATTAATCCCCAGTACTCTTTATGAGCAAAGGGGCACAAGCGTTAAATCAAAAGCACAGTGTAACATATAAAGTTGCACAATTATGGATGAGGGCGGGGGGCCACTCAAACCATATACAAAAAAAGTGGTATAAGAGATACCAATCGAACAGTGGTTTGAGTGACCCCCGCCCTCATCCATAATTGTGCAACTTTATATGTTACACTGTGCTTTTGATTTAACGCTTGTGCCCCTTTGCTCATAAAGAGTACTGGGGATTAATTTAGAAATAAACACATATATTTTTATAATATATACTTGTGTGGTGTCCTTTCATTTGGTATTACAAGATTGTATGTGGTAAAACAGCTCGCTTAACACGACCTCTTAAGTTAAGTCTTTAAGGCTGCTTAGTCCATGCTACCCCTAGGATAGCTTGTCTACAAGGTTGACTTACAACCAGACACCATAAGGGATTATTTGGACTGATACAAAGTGGTTCCAGAATTGGAAATACTACATATCAGGCCAACTTCTCACATTGGTGGCAGCGGTGGGATTGACTCCTGGACGTCCTTGACCTCTTCGTGTCCACGTGGCTGCAGAGAGAAGCAACACCTCATCACCTGTTTGCACCCGACTTTGCCTGGTTCCAATCTGGTTCCACGGTGGTCACTGGTCAGTGACTTTGAACATTGTCCCCTCTGCTTTCAGGTCTTCACCACTTCAGATCCACCCTTGGATCACACCGGACACTTCTGCTTCCCATCGCCTGCAGCATCTCCAGCTCCAAGCACCAAGAACCTGCGTGTCAAAACCCGACGCCACTTCGACCCTGTGCACCCACTTCCTGTGGGTGAGGTAACATTGCAACGCCGGTGTGCCCACGTTGGTACACACCTCTAGGGTCTGTGTCTTAAGTTTTGTTCCTCTAGGTTCAGCGGAAGTATCTTTAAACTAACTTTGTGTAACTTTTACGCACCATTGACTTTGCATTGGTGCAAGCCGCACTTTACGTGCTGCACCCGAATCCCACGGGCTTCTCCCGACTTCAGCATTGCTAGTCCTGACTGCTCCCAGCGATTCTCTAGGCCCTAGGCCTAACCACTGTTCGATTGGTATCTCTTATACCACTTTTTTAATATATGGTTTGAGTGGCCACCCGCCCTCATCCATAATTGTGCAACTTTATATGTTATACTGTGCTTTTGATTTAACGCTTGTGCCCCTTTGCTCATAAAGAGTACTGGGGATTAATTTAGAAATAAACACATATATTTTTATAATATATACTTGTATCAGTCCAAACAATCCCTTATGGTGTCTGGTTGTAAGTCAACCTTGTTAGACAAACTATCCTAGGGGTAGCATGGACTAAGCAGCCTAAAGGCTTAACTTAAGAGGTCGTGTTAAGCGAGCTGTTTTACCACATACAATCCTGTAATACCAAATGAAAGGACACCACACAAGTATATATTATAAAAATATATGTGTTTATTTCTAAATTAATCCCCAGTACTCTTTATGAGCAAAGGGGCACAAGCGTTAAATCAAAAGCACAGTATAACATATAAAGTTGCACAATTATGGATGAGGGCGGGTGGCCACTCAAACCATATATTAAAAAAGTGGTATAAGAGATACCAATCGAACAGTGGTTAGGCCTAGGGCCTAGAGAATCGCTGGGAGCAGTCAGGACTAGCAATGCTGAAGTCGGGAGAAGCCCGCGGGATTCGGGTGCAGCACGTAAAATGCGGCTTGCACCAATGCAAAGTCAATGGTGCGTAAAAGTTACACAAAGTTAGTTTAAAGATACTTCCGCTGAACCTAGAGGAACAAAACTTAAGACACAGACCCTAGAGGTGTGTACCAACGTGGGCACACCGGCGTTGCAATGTTACCTCACCCACAGGAAGTGGGTGCACAGGGTCGAAGTGGCGTCGGGTTTTGACACGCAAGTTCTTGGTGCTTGGAGCTGGAGATGCTGCAGGCGATGGGAAGCAGAAGTGTCCGGTGTGATCCAAGGGTGGATCTGAAGTGGTGAAGACCTGAAAGCAGAGGGGACAATGTTCAAAGTCACTGACCAGTGACCACCGTGGAACCAGATTGGAACCAGGCAAAGTCGGGTGCAAACAGGTGATGAGGTGTTGCTTCTCTCTGCAGCCATGTGGACACGAAGAGGTCAAGGACGTCCAGGAGTCAATCACGAGCTGTCCCACGAAGGCTCTAGCTGATGGCGGTGTCGGCAACTCGATTGAAGCAAACAAGGCTTGGCTAATGCAAGCCACGGGGAAAGTGAAAAAGGCTTATTACTCGGACCAGCAAGGTCAGAGCGGGTACTCCTTTCTACTGAAGCGAGTGCAGGTCTGGAGCAACCAGACCTACAGTGTAAATTGTAGGTTTCATCGCCAAGATGGCCACTGACCACGTGGCAAGTGGCCGGGATGGCGAGTCGAGTGGCACAAAACAAAAGGGCCCCACGCAGATCGTGGAGATACTGGAGGGCTGATCTTTGGTGCAAATGCTGCTCGGTTGTGGGGCTTCTTAAACCCCAAAGCACAGAGTCGAGGGTGCCTCGGGTGCTGCGCAGTCAGCGTCTCGGGGGTCTTTCAAGATGTCCGGTCCTACGTCTCTCGGTGCCTCCACGGGTCCCTTATTTGCAGGGACTGTGGATCGGGCTGTGAGAAGTCTGGGAAGCTGGGTCTTGTCAGGCTCTGCACTCGGGCTCCGGCGGGAGGCGGCGGCAAAGCAGACGTCGAGGTGCTGGGTGGTGCCTGTGTTCACAGGGTGGCCCCTCCTAGGCCACAAGGGAGATGCTCTTCAGTCTTCTGTTCATCAGAATGTCGAAGTCCAGTCGTCTTCTTAGTTTAAAGGTGATTTCAGGATGATCTGAGTTGCATTGGCACTGCTCCCACTCTTATTCCAATCTGAGGGGTGGATCTCCTGCTAGGTCCCTCCCTATGGGTGGGACCAGGAAGGGGGGCGGTTACACCCCCTTTCCTTTGTCCAGGTCACACTGGAGCTGGGGCTGGTGTGCCCCAGAACCGGTTTGACCGGATTATGCAAGGGGAAGCCTTGTGCTCCCCAGGCACTGTCTGGTTTCTTTCAAACCTCCCTGCTACAATCCACTATCTCCTGTCTGGGGTGGTGTGACACCTCCCTGCGACAGGAAAGCCTTTGTCCAGGCCTCCTCTGCTGAGTTTCGGTCAGCAGCAGGAGGTCAGACATGTGTCTGTGGCAGAAGCATCCATTTTGTGGATCTGAGGCTCTTTTAAAAATCAACTGCGTTTTAGCAAAAGTAACATGTCGTCCTCTCTAGAGGGGTGGAATGCTACCCCGGTCGCCAGGACTGGCGAGGGGGTAGTATTCCAATTCGTATGACACCTTACACGACATGTTTTGATAAAGCCAAACCAAAGTTGACATATAACCGCGAGGATTATAATGCACTTAATAGTATATGGTTTGGCATTATCCCGGAACAGCTAAGGGAATTGGTCCCGACAGCTGCAGACAGGCTCAGCTCATGCTAGAGCACCATCTCACATTAAACCACGCACTCTGCCTTCAGGATTGTTAAGGCCTGCCATAGGAGTGGCTCACAGGTCTATATGTGTCCAGATAGGTTTAGATATAGGCATACTATATCTAAGCAAGGGGTGATTACACCACCTTTCCCCAGCTGAGTGATCAGCCAGTTGTGTCAATTTTAGATAGCCAGCCAGGGGTGGCAAAAGATATGCTGCAGCCCCTGGTAGGCCTTGGATGCACCTATGCCCTGGGCACCTATAGTGCTCTGTACAGGGGCTGATAAGGTGACCCAAGCCAATATAGTTATGCACCTAGGGTACATGGAATCCATTTTACAGAGAGAGCAGATAGTTGGCCTGGTTCCCTGCTAATCAGGGCCCCAGGCTAAGTCGAAAACCAGCTAAACACAAGGCAAAAAATCTGGGGTAACCATAGTCAGGTAGCCACCTTCCTACAATATGGTTTAAAAACCATACAATGCTCTTACAGTAATATTTTATAATATTGTTCTCGCTGTACGCATTATACTTTGCAGTCTGCATTACGATTGTAGCAGTTCACTTTACTTGCATGAGAAAGAAGACTGTTCAATAAAACTCTTTATTGAAAACGCCAGTCTCTCTATTTCTCTGCACCTCTGTAGAAACGAAGCAAGCACAAGTGACTGGGGTGAAATACGTATCTATTGTTTCCGCTACTCTAGAGATACATTTCTTATTCTTGGGAAACAAAGTTGTCATGTTTATGCGGTTGTCAGAAACGAATCCCTTCTTGTGAATTTGAGAAAGTTTCTAGTGACCTCTGAGTTAGCTGGCACACACACAATTTTAATATAGTCGATAGAGACCTAGTCGACCTCTGTCCTACGTCTAATCTATAGGATATATTATTCCAATGCGCAGGGCCTATTTGGAATATAGGAACTACACTACAAGGCCACTTACTGCTTTCAGCAACTGGTCCCAACTGGTTCTGACCCCCACTTTAGGCGGGAGAACTGGCAGGAAAAACAATGGAGGAAGAGGGGTGTGCCCATCTCTCCAACTCCACCCCTCAGGTGGGGGAGGCGAAGTGAAGCACAACTCTCAGTCCAGGTTGGCTGAGTCCCCCCATCTTGAAGATGGGGGGACTCAGCCAACCAGGGACAGGCTCAAGCCCCCCTTCCACTGGAGGGTGGAGTACCCACCCCAGGAAAGGCTCCATTGGTCCCTGCCCTTTTCCCTACCTGTAACGCCCCAAAATCTAGTATTTAAGGGCAACACTGAACCTTGCTTTGGCAGACAAGATCCTACAAGAAGAAGGACCGAACAGCCGTGCAGCAGCTAACAAGAGGAAGCAGCCCACTGACATGGCCCCAGCCCTACCAGCCTGTATCCACCTTGACCCAGATCCTGCAAAATCCCGGTGTGTCCAGCAGCCAGGAACCTCGAAAAACCCGGATGACCTACCTGCCTTCAACTCCAAAGACTTTGTCTCCCATGAACACCGAATTTGTTCATCTGCAACCTCTGGCCTTGGCCGGAAACCGCAAATCTGCACCACTCTGCACCACTGTGCACCCACCGTCCACGGCCCGAGTGGGCAAACGCCACAAGGAGGTCACCCCGGCGATCCAGACCCGAGATCTAGCGACCACTGACCTGTCTCAAGCTTCCAGCCGACGCCTGCAGTCTAAATCCAGAAGGCTCCCCTAACCGCGAACAGGAGCTGGTAAGAAGATCCGACCGCAAAAGGCACCCCTGCACCCGACGCCCCACGGCCTTGTGTGCCCAAACCGACAGTGCCTAACAACTACTACCTTCCCAACTTACCTCTCAAAGTGGTGGTTGCACTCAGAAGACCTTTGTCTCCCTGCCTGCAGTGCTTTTGCAAACCAGAGGTTCTCCATAGAAACCAACAGGGTGTCCGACGTCAAAACTGCACCCGGCTGCCCTAGTGCCGCTGAGGGTGCACCTTTGGTGCTAATTTGTTACCCCATTTGCCCTGAGCTAAGGTCCAGGAGCTTTGCTCCCACAACCCAGTGGCCTTCTTACCAGCAGCCACCAACTGGAGGCCCCCTACCCCCCCCTTGGATAACATTGGGCCTCAGCACTCTGCACCCGACCGCCCTAGTGCCGCTGAGGGTGTAACAAGAGTGCATCCTTGACCCTTTTTTGACTTTCCAAACAGCCCTTTTATATTTTAATCTCAGCTGCCTCACCTTTTTCTGCGGAGCTTTATTAGAATTATTGTTTTTTAGTAGATGATATACTCTATTCACTCTTTTATAAGCAAGATCAGCTGTTTAGATCTCCATTACAGGTCTTTCCCTTCTGCGGTTTGCGTTCTTCTATCCTGAAATCTATGATGTATTTGAAGAGGGACACTGAGGCTGATGAATAATCTATTGTTGTATTATGTTTTGCAAGATCTGTGTTCAGGTTGAGGGCCGGTCCCCTGCAATTCTTCCATTTAATATACCAGGCCTGATGCTGTCATAAGGGAAGCAAGGCGAATGCCCTAGAAATGTTTCTTTCTTGAGGCCGGGTCAACATGAGATGGAAAATTCCACACTTCATTTTGAGCTATTGTTTTTTTCGTCTGTACTGTCCGGATGAAACAGATTTGAGTTTAAATTCCCTGTAATAATCATGTAATATGTGTTGTGGTTCTTTATTTTGTTGTTGAGGACAGTTTCCAGTTTCGTTATGCCTGCCGATTTTCCCCTGAATATGGGACTCGTGTAAATATTAAATAAGATAACCTGGAGCCAGCTTTCGGAGTAATGTAACTCTTCTTCTATTATGTTTACCTGATCTGAAATATATAATGGAGAGGATAACTTATGGCTTGTTCTTAGGGCTATCTTGTTGTATTTCAGGAACCCCATCAGCAGCTCAGCTCCGTCCGGGTCCCTTGTAGAAGAACGATGTGAAAATTCCTCAAGTACTCAACTATTTCTGGGTCAGAAACTTTTTTTTACCAATGCCTGAAATGTTCCATGAACAGATATAAATTGGAGCCGGAGGGGGGTCACTTATATCAGTAAATCTTGATGCCTGGATGATTTGTCGAGACGATGTCACGTTGTCTATTCATAAGACATCATTTTTCACCAGGACAGAGGCAAGCCAGGGCTGGTCTGCTTTACTGCAAGTGGTCATACTATGAGACTCTTATGCATTGGCGCTGCCATCACCGGGACTGTCCTTATTTGTTCCCTTTGACTTATGTTCATTATGCCAATGGAGTTCCTCAAAATTGAGATCGGAAGATAAATTGGCACCTTCTTTCCGGCCTCTGTCTTGTATTCTCGTTCTCTGTAATGGCTGTTGCGTGGGTCTCCCTGGACTTTTTTGAGCAGCGACATTGGTAGCAATAGCTGCTAAGAGAATTGGATATGGATACTCTTGGTAGGGTGATATTTTGATTTCCCAGTGCCAGAATGTTTCTGTCCCCCAAACACTTTGCGCAAATTCAGAAGTTGCATGGGATATCAAAGTGGGTTCTGTAACTTGTACTCCTCATGGTTTTAAAAAAGGCTACGGATAGGATATCTGAGGAATACATGCTTTCAAAATTCTCGGTATTCTTAAATAGTTTTATCAGATTTTCACAGTTTAGGATATCATGTGGTCCCTTTGATCCCTTAGATTTGTACTGGGGAATAAACAGGAGTTTATTAGCTGTTGATGTGCGTGATAATCGGTTGGAAATCTAATGGAGCAGCGTCAAGACAGAATTATCTTTTGTTTTACCTGATGGTTGAGTTGGGTCGATTGGCATTAGGCTGGTCTTGGCAAGTCCCATATGAGTATGTGCAAGAAAGGACTCCTTACGGATTTCTTTTGTTTCCTTACGTTGTCATTGCTTGATAACTCAGCCCTATATTGTTTAGATAGTGTTATGGGCCACCACTGACCACCTGCTGATCTGTTGGGCCTTTGTTGCACCCTGCTGATGTGTCTTCTTTCAAGTTTTCTGGGGAGCAGGCTTTTTTAAGCATTTCTGATTCTTGGGGGAAAAAAATCGGAAATGGTTGCCTTTTAATTTCCTTGTCTATTTGAGCAGCTATTCTGGGTTCACCTGTCTTTTTTTTGCTGAGCCTTTTGTGTTCTCTTTTGGTCATCTTCCTGTTTGGCCTCGTGCAATTTTCAGCTATGTTATGTGCCACTTCTTGGTGTGTACTTGCAACTAATCGTTGTGGGGGGCGCTATAGGGCACACAGCAAGATGGCCGCACCTGAGTGAGGCTCTGCCCGCCCGGTATAATCCGTCGATTATCCGCCTGAAATTAACTGCATCTGAGTCCTTCGGACACCCGTATGGCACGTGAGCCCCTATAGCACCAGGTGGGAGCGACTGACGCCCTAAACTCCTGCTGCGCGAGTGTTATTGTGACCCTCACTGCTCTGACGCCGAAGTCGAGAAAATGGCGGACGCCGCAATACTGTAATCTATCCTGTGGTGCGGAGCCCTGCGCGCCTGGAGCATACTGCCCAGAGACTCCCGAAGTATTGTTCTGCCCAGAGCTCTCTGCCCAGAGATCCACGCCGTATTGCCCTGCTGTGAGACAGACTTGCTTTAAGGGGGTAGAGTGAAGGAAGATCGCTGAGCGCTGGGAAGGCTGCGGTGCCCGGACGGAGCGTGAGTAGTGGGCCCCGGCAGCTCCAGAGACCCCCTTACCTGCAGAGATCTACTGTTGCGGCCTGAAGTTGCTGGTGCCTGCCTGCGCCGGCTGCAGTGAGTGGGGTTGCGGCTCAGCCCAAGCTTGGGCTGCGGAGGCAGGCGGAGTCCTTGGTTGGGGCGGCGGCCTGCGAGCTGTGGCTGGTGCGGCATCTGAGGCCCAGTCTTTGCTGGGAGGGGGCAGGCGCGAGCGGAGGACTTGACCGGCTGGCAGGGACCGACTCATCGGGGATGACTGGCTGATTGTTCTCCTAGGTGGCAGTCTGTAACTGTAAGCATTGCTCGACGTGCAGTGTGTGAAGAGCTTCTTGCCCGCAATAATACACCATCACCAAAGTAGATGTGTATGCTTGCACTAAGGGGCGTACAACACTGAGGAGTGCAGGACTACTTGTGTCAGGTCCTACATAGGGCGCAGCTTGGTGGCACATAGCTGATTGTGAGGAGCTGACGAGCTTGTACAGTTGGTTTGTTACATCCAGAGACTGGGCGCGAGGCAGTAGAGGTGCCCATGATAAATTTGAAGGTGGCTCTTGGGGGCATTGCGTTCCTTTCTGCAATTTTCGCCCCTTATTTAACTTCTACCACTGGGGGGGTTTTCACAGAGCCATGGGGAGAACAGACAAGTCGCAACCACGCCTTAACGTTGAGACACGCACACCTTTCAAAACTCTGCAGAAGGCTGCATCTGATTCGGAGGCGGATGCCCAAGCTGATCGCCCCTCCCCCTCTACACTGGAATCCACTTTGCTGACCATGCAGCGCAGTCTGCAGTCCATTGAGGGTACAATGCCTGCGGTCAACCACCGGCTTGACCACATGTCCTCCCAGCTTGAAAAACAAACTGCTCGCATGGGGGAGGTGGAGCAGAGGGTGTCGGCTACGGAAGATGGCCTGAGTACAGTTGCTGACAAGACACTCAATATGGAGAAAGTACCAGCCCTCAACCAGGCCAAGAATGAGGATTTAGAGGCGCGGTCCCGGCGCAATAACATCTGAATTACTGGGCTGCCGGAGTCCACCAATGTGGGAAAAATTGAAACCTACATAGAGAGCTTTATTTCTGATATTTTTTGCGCGGATCAACTCTCTAACATGTTCATTGTGGAGCGCGCCCACCGCTCTCTTGCCGCCAGGCCGGTGGCGGGGGTTCCACCCTGCCCAATTATAGCTAGACTTTTGAATTATAGGAACCGGGACACCATATTAAGGATGGCAAGAGAAAAGGGCACTATAATTCACCAAAGCAACACACTGGCCTTCTTCCCTGACTTCACAGTGGCTGTTCAGGCGGCCAGATGAGAGTTTGGCATCGTAAAAAAAATTCTGCAAACTGATATGCAATGCTGTATCCTGCCTGCTTACATATAGGCGTGGGTGGGGATTGTAAAATATTTTCATCTCCGAAAGCCGCTCTGGAACATGCCTAACAGTTGAAGCATAGGAGACGTGAGGCCAGCACTGCACCAGATCAGGAGTAGCAGTGGGGGGCACCCGTGAGTGGGGAGCTGGGGGTGTTGTTTTGAGGCAGGCAGAATGAAGTTGAAACTAAATTGTACACCCTCTGTGTGGGTGTGTAATGGTACTTCGGGTGAAAATGACCTGCCATATTTCACATGTGCTCAGTCATGGATGGATTTAAACTATGAACAGTACAGTTAAGTTGCTTACTTGGAATGTGCGCGGACTTAACACACCTAAAAAGATAAGATCGGTGTTTGCTTGCTTGGATCGCATGGGAGTGCAAATAGCCCTATTGCAAGAGTTGCATTTAACGACTGATTCAGATGGCAAAGTGGGTGCGCGCTGAACGAGTGCCAGAGTTGTGTCATCTTACTCTACCTATTCTAGGGGTGTGTTGACTCTGATAAAGAGGGGAGTTCCTTTTACTGTGATTCGCTCTGAAACGGATAACTGTGGACAAGTGGTGATTCTGCATGGGTAGCTGGGTGGCAAGAGTGTGTTGCTTGTGAATGTGTATGGCCCGAATGTGGATGACCTTCTATTCAGATGTGTGGCGTAGAATATCTGCATTCCCTCCTGCGGCAATTATTTGGGGGGGTGATTTTAACATTTGCTTGGATGCTACAATGGATAGAGCTGGCAGCAGTGAGATGCGGCCTAAACAGGCTGCGGAAGTGCTTATGGGGTTACTAGATGCAGGTCACCTACATGACATTTGGCGCAGTCGCCACCCTGCTGGCCGAGAGAGTTCATTTGTTTCTTCTGTACACGGGTCCTGGTCCCGCATAGACTTTTGGCTTGTCTTGGAGATGGGGTTCACATGAAGCGCGCACTCTGTCCGTCCACTACTCTGTACTCCTTGAGTTGCAAATTCCTACCTGTGAGAGACCACTCTTTACATGGAGACTTCAACCCTCAGAAATTAATGACCTGGTATTCAGGCAGAATATTGTTGAGGCAATTAAAAACTTTTTTAGGGAGAATGAGGAGTCCGTGGATAGCGCGGGAGTGCTATGGGAAGCGTTTAAAATTACAATCAGGGGATCCTGCATAGGGGCCCAATCCGGTGTATTGCGCGATATTAGACAGAGGATATAAAAATTAGCATCCGATATTTCTCAACTAGAACTTAACCATGAATCTAATCCCTCCACTGCTAAATTAGCTGCAATACGGGAACATTTATCACGTTACACAATGAGACGGTAGACCAAGAGCTATTTCACTGCTCCCAATGGAAAATAGCATGGCTCTGGCGAGGGAGGCCGCCCTGGTCGTTCCCTTGCACAAAAACTAGCAGAGCCGTGTAGCCAGGAGAATATAACAGAACTCATTGACGACGATGGGGTAGCCCGCCACTCGTCAATGGAGCTCTGCAATACCATTTTACAGTTCTATACCCGTCTGTACGCTTCCAAGGCTTCTCCGCCGACTTCAGAGATTGACGCATACCTTGACGATGTAGCGCTCGGGTGGCTATCTAATTCTCACCGTGAATACCTTGTACAACCGTTTAATGAGGAGGACGTTAAGGAGGCCATAATGTTCCTACCAACCTGTAAGGGCGAAGGGCTAACGGGCTGCCCAGTGAATTTTATAACGTCTACGCGTCAGATCTGGCCCCTCGGTTATTGGAAGTATATGCAGAAGCCTATGAAAAGGGGACACTGCCGCCCTCTCTCCGGGAGGCTTTACTTGTTACATTATTGAAACCCGATAAGCCCCGAATCTGTGTGGCTCTTATAGACCTTTCTCGATAATTAATATTGATGCAAAGATTTTGGCAAAAATGATTGCTACTAGGTTACAACCGCTAGTCCCTCTCCTGGTTCTGCTGGACCAGTCTGGGTTTGTCATGGTGCTCTCCACGACTCATAACTTGCGCACGATCTTCTCACCTTAGATTACTTTGAACCAGACTTCCAAGCGGTGGCTGTGCTGCTTGATGCAGCGAAAGCCTTTAACTCCCTACAGTGGCCTTTTATGTTCACTGTTCTGAGTAGGATGGGCTTCCCACCGTTCTTCTTACAATGGCTCAGGGTGCTGCACAGCGTTCCGGTAGTCTGGGTTCGGGTTAATGTGTGGGTGTCATCAGTGTTCCACATTGAGAGAGGCATGTGGCAGGGGTGCCCCCTGTCACCTATGCTCTTTTCACTCGCCTTAGAGTCCCCTGCTGCAAATTACCTCAAAAGCACACGCAGCGGCCCTGAGGTTTAGACAGCGACCACTGATCGTCTCCCTCTATGCAGACAACATGTTGCTATATGTTCACGAACCTGCTATATACCTGTCTGCGCTTCTCAGGGAGTATGTAAGGTTTGAAAGATTCTCAGGCCTTGGGATCAGCTGGTCGAAATTGGTGGTATTTCCCCTTCCTGCGCACATGAAAGAAGTGGAGATGGAATATCCACTGACCTGGATGTCTGATCCTGTGAAATATCTTGGGGTATGGTTACACAGGGACCCTGATACAGTCGTCACTGAGAACTATGGCCGTACGGTCTCGCGCATCACGGAACTGGCTGAACGATGGGCGCACCGTCCCCTTTGCCTGGCAGATAGGATAGCAGTGGTGAAGATGGCCTTTCTTCCTAAATTGCTTTATTTCTTTGTAAACATTCCTATAAAATTGAATGTGGCAATGTTCCGAACTCTGCAATCGGCACTGCTGACGTTTGTATGGGGCGGTAAGAAACCCCGATGCAGGTGGCACCTTGTGGTTCAGCCCTTTGACCGGGGTGGCTTTGAGGCTCCTGACCTTCGTTTATACTCCGGGTGCGCGCAGACGCAATTTGCGCATTATTGGCATTTTCCCCAGTGTTTCCAACCTCATGTGGCTATTGAATCTGACGCTGTCCTTCCGATGCCACTGTAGGCGGCGACCCTGTCGGGGGGATCGGGTGGCCCACGGAATGAAATAAATCCTGCACTGTGCACGGCGAATGCTTACGTTACGGGCTCAATTATCCTATCTATACGCTCCATTGCTGCCCCTGGCTTCCCATCCTGATATTTCTGCGGCACGAAAGATGCCGGCCCTATGAGAGCTGGCTGCAGCGGGTATCTCTCAGCTAGGTGACCTTTACAAGAATGGTCAATTTAAAAGATTGAAGGAGGCGCAGAATGGCACAGATCGTGGTTTTATATTTGGTTTTACATACGTCCGAGTCCGTCAGGCTATTTGTGCGGTGTTTCCATAGCACCCTGCTGAGCCCACTACTCTACGGGCATTGCAGGCGATGCTGTTGGGAGAAGAGGGCAATGGGTTAATTACTAAACTTTATAATGCCTCCTTGCATGAGCGGGAACAAGGCGATCACCCCTCTTGTTTACGCTGGCAGGCAGTGCTGGGTATTACTATTGTGCCCGAGGTTTGGATGGCGTGCTGCCAACTCACTGGTTGTCTCACGGCTAACTGCAATCTCAGAATCATTCATTTCACATTTTTACATCAGGTGTACTACTCCCCTTTGCAATTACATAGGTATGGTCTGCGAGAGACTGCTAACTGTGTGCGCTGTGGAATGGCGGATGCAGACTTTTTACACGTGTCCTGGATGTGTGCGGGTGTATTTGCTTTCTGGACTGCTGTGGCGAAAATGCTTACTGATATTGTGCTGGAACCCATGCACTGCACTCCTGAGATATGCTTACTGGGTTCTGTTAAACGCCTTAAGCCCTGCAATAGGCGCATTGAAGCAGTTTCGACTCTTTTCGCGAAAAGGGCCGTTGCGTAGTGTTGGGGCGCTAAGACAATTCCTACTGTGAAAAAATGGCTACGGGACCTGATCTATTGTAGGGATCAGCTGCAGATGTATGTGGAGGAGCTACCACAGGCATCCCGTCCAAAAGACTTTTGGGCCCCTCTTACAGCATATCTGCTATCCCACCCAGACCTACTGTGAATCACTAGAATTGTTACACCCCTTCTTTCGATAGCTCAACAGTTTCTGTTGAAGTGCACGCCCGCTGATCTGGCATATGTCGCTCCCCGACTGATACCTTGGATCTGGTGTGTTTGCTTTTCCCGCCTCATAGTAGCAGACTACATGTAAGAGCTTATTCATTGCCATAGTTATTGCCTTGTATACGATGATCTATTGACGTTCAGGTACTTTCCGAATGTACCAAAATTATGATCTTGCTCTGCTGGAGGGGGGTGGGGGTTGGTGGGTTTGTGTGATATTATCACTATATACCAATTTTGTATTACTGACTGACTTTCTATCTCTGAAATCAATAAAAAATATAACAACAATGTTTTTAAACTAATCGTTGTGGGGCATGTACTGGAGTGTTTTTGAAACTATTGCTTCACATGCATTGATTAAAGATGTTGCTTCGCGTTATACAGAGGCCTCTTGGCAGACTGTTTGGTTCCCATTGTCTTCATTATTCTGTTGCTGGGGCACCACTAATGGAGGCAAGTGTGAGGTTCCTTTCTGGACGTACTCTTGTGCTTCAATTGTGTGGGAGGTGGTTGGCCTCCAGCAAGGGTCTGTGCTAGCTCTAGATGAGGCTGTCCTAGATTCCATGGGTCTTGATTTGAAAGCGGAGATAACACTTGCGCCATGAACAGTTGCTCCTGCGTAGGTTGCTTTATTCTCAGGGTAAGGTTTATTTTCTTGAACAGCGTGACCCTTATTACTGTTTTGGGGGGTTGTGTCAGCCATTATGCTGGTGCTCTATTCTGCAGAGTATGATGCTACTGGTGTCTGCTGCTTTTCTTCATCTCTTCGACCAAACTGCTTAAAAAGTGGGGTAAAGTACTCCAAGATTTAGGAGCAGTGACATGGGATGAAATTGGCATTGGGATGTCTGTACCATAGAAATTAGGTTGTTTAGGGCCTCCAGCTTGGTATCAACTGCAGAGCTGAATACTGCGATGGTGTTTAATTCAACTTGTATGCCAAGCTTGGATGATTGAAAGTTCATAGCATCAATAGTTCTCTCTTATGGGTGTGGCTAAGGAAGCCAACATGGAAGGCGCACTCTATGCAAGCTCCGTCACTCACCCCGATAATTAGGCATGTATCCTGATGGGAACCCACCATCCTTGGTTCCAAACCTGTTTCCCCAAATCCCCAGTCACTGCTGTGGCCCCCTGGGACCACGGCTGCAACACTGAGAGGGAGGAAACGAGACCAACGTTGACCGTTTGCAGAGGCCCGGATGAGGGCCTACAGCGCACAAGCCCATCTCATATGGGGCGAACCTGACACAGAGAGTAATCTAACCAAGGCCGTGACAGGGGACGCCTGGGTCCGGTCTCTGCAGCAGAGAGCTGGACACACTGTGTGACTGAGGGCTAGAGAGAAAAGTGCACGAGCTTAGGGTGACCAACCATCTGTAATTTTCACAGACCTTCTGCAATTTGGACCTCACATCCGTTGTCCGTGAGAATCCCTTTTAAGGACGCCTTTTGTCCATAATTTTGAGCCGTGCAGGGAGCAGAGCTGTTCCCTTGCTCCCTGATGGGGCCGCCTCACACTAATCCTAGGAGCACAAGAGCAGCCCAACCCCGCCCATTGATATACTGTATGCGGCTGATTGTCACATACAGAATGACAATGGGCCAGTTTGGGGTGTTACAGCATCTGGTGAGCCTCCTCCTGCTGCTGTCTAAGGCAGGGCATTCTGTTAGGGTTACGTGGAAGAAATGTACAAAACAAATGTACAAAGTTAAAAAGAAGAGGTTATAGTTCTTACACAGTCTCATCATTTCAGAGCTGAAGCATTTTTATTATTATATAAAACAAAGCCATAGTTGCTGCTTATTTATTTATTTTATGCAGGTCTAATTTTACTGGATGCTAAGATAGAAACAGCAAAATACCAGTCGGGCGGCACAGTATGCTCAGCACATATTTTTAGCTGGGGTGTTTTAAGCCACGCCCTTAATTATATCAGACATGGCGCTTGGAGAGATCCCCAGTTTTTTCATCCCACTTAAAGCCCTGGAAACAAAACCATGTCACAGTCACCTTGCGTCCTGGCACTGTGCATCATGCATGACTCATGACTTCCAAGTTTTTAGATTGCCTATGTGCAAGGGCATAGGGAAGCCTCCCACAACCCACCCCACCCCTTGCTTTAGGAACTACAGCGAGGGTGAAGGTCTTGATGGGCCTCTTCTGTTTGCAAGTGGATGGGTGAGTGGATGGAAGGAAGGGTGGCTAAGTGAAAGGGGAAAGGAGAGAGAAGGGGAGGATGGATGGATGGATGAGTGAAAGCTTATATGGATGATTGACAGAATGGATGGGCGAACGGTGCATGGATGAGTTAAAAGAAGAATGTAAAGATTGATGAGGGAAAGAATGCATACATGGGTGAAAGGGAGAGCTGGAATGAAGGATGGATGGATTAGTGAAAGGGTGAATGGGTGGACGGATGCGTGACTGGATGGATGGATGAGTAAGTTAAAGGATTGCTGGATGGGTGAAAGAGTAAATGTTGGATGGATGAGTAAATGGATGGATGGGTGGAAGAGTGGATGTATGAGTGGAAGAGTGGATGTATGAGTGAAAGGGTGGCTTGAGTGAAAGGGTAAATGGTTGGATGGATGAGTGAATGGTTGGTTTTAGGGGTAAGGTTTTAGGGAAAGCCTCATAGTGCCATGAGCTGTGTTTGAGCTGTATATTGTGTTTGAAGCAATAAGCAAGGGGTCAAAATAAACTATGTAATAGTGTATCGACAGTACATTATTCGGGAAAGCTGCAGGGAAAAGCACCTTTGTGGCTTCCGTCAGCTTGTGCAACTCTCTGCAAAGCCCCCATTAGCAAAGTCAGATTCCACTTGCTAAAATACCCATAATGCATTCCCTATAGTGGGTTCGTCACAGCAATCCTCACTTTAGTTCACCTATGCGAGCCGCTTTACATCTTACAATGGCACTCAGATATGAATTGAGATGCTAGTAACAAAGTGTATCCGAGCAGATCTTCTTGACCACTTCCCTCACCAAACATGCCTGCTCAGGACCATGAGTGGTAAACAAATTATCAGACTATAAAACCTAGTGCAGTAACCATATAAATAGATTATAATCATATGAAATACCACAAAAAGACCTGAACAGTTGCTCAAAGCGGCACGCATACCGAAAAACGATTATCTCAACCTAATATAAAACGTATTTTGACTTGTACTTAAGTGGTTGTCTATTTACTTACTTTTATACTATATCGCAACTTCCTCTGATGTGTCTGTAAAACGTAACTTTTGTCCTGAATTTTTGTCTTGAATTTTGACCCCCATTCCTGAATTTTTACACTTACCGTCCTGAATTTACACCCATGCCAGTTAGTCACTCTAACCGAGCTACATCAGAAGCCATGAGCGGCTTCAGAGGTGAAGGTGGATGATTAAGAACACCGGGAGATAATGTGCCACGATGCGGAGGCACCCTATGCTGTGCACCGCTGCCCGGATCGCAGGAGCCACTGTTGCGCCCTGGACGGGGCAAAGAGCCTGCTACGGTGTCACTTGCTACTGAGGATCGAGGCGCTGCTGTCTTGAGTTTCATTAAAACTAGGCCTGGGCGGTAAATTCCGTTCCGCTCGCAGAATTTACGACATTTGGGTAATTTCGTGTTCCGCAGGGAACGCGAAATTGCCAAAAATTATGCGATCTGCGGCTTTGAAATTTGCTTGTTCGTGCTTTCGAAATGCTTGTTCGACAGATATTTCTCCCCGAGCATGCAAACAGCGTTCGCGAACAGGAAAAAAGCATAGCGAAAGGGCGGAACAAGCAATTCCGCATGTTCGCAGAACTTTTGTGTGCTCGCAAATATTTTTTACCGTTTCGCAGAGCTTTGCGTAGCGCAACTACGCAAATTCCGCCCACCCCTAATTAAAACATGGCCGACATTTTTAAAGGTGAATGAGTCGGTCCCTCTCATGTGTGGCTTCCCACTGGCAGTGGAGCAGACACTTTGAGAACGCTTGTTTTTTGACTGAGGAAACGGGAGAACTGAAAGCACCCTGGAGCGGCTGATTGGGAACTGGTATACTTTGGTACCTGAAACTGTCCAGTATCCCTGAGACGGTGCCCATGTGCTGCACAATAAACTATGACCCACTGCTGGGCCCACAACTCCACGTTCCTTTTCTGATATGCGAGGACCTACTGGACATTGACACAATATGCTCCTGGTGACAGTTGCTGCCCCTACTGCTGCCCATATTGGCTGCTGCACTGGCTGCATAGCAGATAGCTACTACATTTTTGTTGTGGAAGCGGGCTGCTTCTGCTACGGCATCCGGACGTCCTGAGAGGCACGGATTGGTGGGCCCTCTTCAGTGTCGCGTTCCTGTCCACTCCCTTGAGCCGCCGGCAAGGATTCTTAGAGAGAGAGCGAACTACAGCTTGCCCTGCAGCCCATCTCAATGTTTTTCTGCTGACACCCATGCCTGACTGCTCCTGCTGCGATGTTGGGACCTTGGGGCTGCTCGGGCTGTCAGTCTCTTGGAAATTGACAAGTAGGCCCCAGGATGAGTAGACACATCGTACTGACATACCAGGCACCACCCAGTGACATAGGTCAGCCAAGCAAACCACATGGCCCTCCATGGCAGACTCTTCCGCCCGACCACAGGCCACACCGCAGACGTCTGATGACATCATCTGACGATTGGTAACACCAGGGGTGGCTCCTCCGCTAAGGTGGAGGAGTGTTGCCCCACTGGTTTTCAGCACTGCAAAAAAGGAAAAATACAACGATAATAACATGCTGTTAGTATCATTTTATGCCGAGGCAGTTCTTCGGGCCTGGGCTGCTCACAGAGCAAGAGGAGGAGTGGTTCGGGCACTTTCTAAGTGTGCATGACAGTTTGGTCAGCCGTCTAGGGCCAGTCAAACAGTCATGTGCACTTAGCATGCTCTCCACTGGGCTGTAAAACAGAGCCTGGGTGGGGATCATGCGCAGCCTCCAAGTCCCTGTTTGAGCACCGAACCACAGCGCTCAGACAATCACGACGCTGCTGTCATGGCAACAGCAGTGCGGTGGTTGGCTTAGGGGAGTCTGGGAGCCTGTGTGCTTCCAGGTTCACACAGAGGCGGAGAGGACAGAGAAGAAGTGGTGGCAGGCCAGCCGGCAAGTAAGTGATCTCTTCTTTTCTTTTAAACCCCCTCTCCCCACCCTACTACAACTGCCCGGGAGCAGCCACTAGTGGTTAAAGCCATCAACTAACACTTAGCAATTTCCTTATGGTTATGATGCACGATTTAACCTGTTTGTCCCTAATAGTGTGCACTATACTTAGATTTGTTCAATGGGGAGATTTGGGCATCACTTCTGGGAACTGTCACCTCATCCGGGTCTCTGCCTTGGCTACTCTGCATCTGTTGATGGATACCAACAGGTGCCACAAGTTTGCAGCAGACATCAGGTCCCGAAGTATCCCTTTGCAATATATGGGAAGCACATCTACTGGCTGCTAAGCTTCCCCCCCCTTCAGCTCTACGACTGATTAGCTCTTGTTGAGTTTATCTCTTCACTTTTTTGGGGTGGACACATGTCGTGCCTCTGCTCCAACTGTATTACTATTTGATTGTTATTGAATTGTATTTATTTGATCCAGCCTGCAGCTCTTTCTGTATCAACACTTCATTACAGACTACGCTGCTGCGGGCTCACGACATTGCACCATCTCCGACACGTGCGGATCCCGTAGACTAGAAGATATGCCTCAAACACTCATGGCCCACTGTAATATACGTACATGGAATGTGAGGGGCATGCAGACTCCTTTGCATTGCTACTCAGTCTACACCTACTTAAAACGTCGCTCGACAGATAGCATTATTACAGAATACCCATCTTACACAGGGCAACTGGAGATGTTCTGTTGTCGTTCGCTCCATGCAGGGGTTTAGTGTCTATAGAGAGGTGCGTGACGCTTGCAAGTCCAAAGTCGAGCCTGCATGGGTGAGGTAAGCTTTGTGGAGTTAATGGACTCGGAGGCCTTGATTGTTCAGTATCTGAGCTACAGCTATTGTAAGCCAACATGCAGTCCGGGTGAGAATGAACTTGCACTTGACAGGTTACGATGCACATTGTTTTATTTATAAGTTGCTCTCTTTTAACGTGAGAAATACACTGGGTCTGTTTTTCTGCTAGGTCTCTGTTCCTTGTAAATCCTGTTGCTCCCTGACATATTGAGCATGAAAATCCCATCTGGTGTGTTAGATCTGTGGGTCCTTAGCGGCTATACCTGCTAAGGTAGGAAGGTTAGGTATGCCTGGGCTTGCTATAGCCTCCTTGCCACACAGTTCTGAGTTATCCTGTTTGGTGGTTTTGAAAAAAAGTAAGAATAGTATAGGTGGCGGGACTCTTCATATTGTCATAGAGTTGCTTGTATGCAGTTTTTGTCATAACTTATCCGGATTTAAAACGCTTTGTCCGATTCATTGTTTTCAGTTCCAGATGGGGCAGACCTGATTCTTCCAGATCTCACTGAGGGCCTCTTAAACTCCTCTTTTGCGATCCAGTTTATGATCAGATCGACCTGTACCTCCGCATGTGCTCACATTTGCGCCTTTGGTTTCACACCTAGACTTCTTTTGAGGCCTTTCTTTCCTTAGTGTCCTGAAAGACACTCACAATATTGTGTGTTGAAATAATTATTGTTCAATAAAACTCGGTTCGGCTGAACCGCAGTTGCTTACAGAAATACTGTCTGTGCTATCATTGTTCGTGCAAAGCGTTATTGAGTAACAATGGTCTATATATTGATTAATTCCACATAGAAAGTTCTGAGACACTCAAAATTTTCCTACAAATTCGTTCTATGTGAACGCCTGTTCCAAGGATTACTTGATACCCTGTTCACATGGAAATAAGGGTTGCTCTTGTTTATGTTCAATACAGTGGTCTACATCAGGTCGGATACAGGAAAGTACAGCATCTTCAGGGTACCATCTAAGTGGTCCTTGACTTGGGGCCCTTGTCCCATTCATATTGTTATGCAGGCATGGCTATGCCTAACAAGTAACGTTGTGGAGCACTTCTGAGAGTTGTTCTACTGACCTCCAAAAAAACAGCATGAGAAGGTGATTTTGAATGAGGATTGTCACAAAGGGCCTGATTTAGAGTTTTGCGGATGAGCTACTCCATGATAAATGTGACAAGTATTCCGTTGGTCTTATTACAAATGCATTATATCCTATGGAACATATGTAATAAGACTGATAAGCTAGCCGTCACATCTGTGATGGAACACCTGTCTGTCAAACTCTATATCAGACCCCAAGTTTTTAATTTCTTTGGACCGGAGGACAGCCTTGAGCTGTCCTGAGCACCAGTGCTCGTGTGCTTAGGACAGATCCAGGCCATCCTAGTATCTGAGACAGGAAATCCCTCTGGTGCACGCACCAGAGATATTTCCTTTAATTTATTTTAGCCGTGGAAGCTGGGGAAGAGCTTCCTCAGCTCCCGAGGCTATTTTTTTTTCTCTGAAATGACGATTGGCGTATGTGGCACGCAGACGTCATTTCAGAGAAAGTGAACGTAAAATGAGTCAATCAGCTCATTTCACTTTCACCGCTTCGTTGCTTGGGAGCATATGTCAACACCCCGAGGACCAAAGCAAACAGGAGAGGTATCGCTTTGAAAAGGTGAGGAGCCACCACGGAAAGATACCATTGGAAAGGGGAGAGTCTTCCAATTTCCAACTGTACTTTTCCTTAGTGGATCCTTGCTTGGAGATCACCGGAGGAGGGCGATCTCCAAGCAGGGATTCGCCCACTAGACCCCTAGAAAAATGTTTTAAGGGGAGGGCAGAAAGCTCCCTAGACCACAAGAATTGTTTTTTTACAAGCAAAAGGTTGGGGCTCTCCCTTCTAGGCATTGGGCCAAGCCTCCACCCAATACACACAACCCTCAGCAGTCTGTGCAGATAGGAGGCGTTTTCCTCCAATTTCATTTGGAGGTGGGGGCCCTGGCAATGGGCTAGTGCTCCTCACCCAGGCCCAAAGGTCTTGGAGGTTCTTACTGCCAATAATCAACCCCTGCGGGGGCAGAAAGCCCACTAGACATCAGTTTTTTTAAAAGCAAATGGGTAGGGGCGGCCCTCCCACGCATTGGTCCTAGTCACATCACCCAACCATACAACCCCCAGCAGTATTTCTGCCCCCTGTCGGGTACCACCATGGATTACGTTTGGAAGGAAGAGAGACCCTCTGGCAATCGGCTAATGCTCGCCCCTTCCCCAGGCCCAAAAATTCTTTAAGCCCCCCCCCCCCGGCGGATTGGAGGTTGTTACCTCTAACCTGCCCATCGGGAAGGGCAGAAAGCTCCCTAGACACCAGGGATTTTGTTTTGGTGAAGAAATTGGTGGGGGTGGCCCACCTAGGCATTGGGCCTAACCCAACCCCTCAAATGACCTGCAACAGTCTTTCTGCCCCCTCCCACCCCCCCCCCCGCCCCCCAGCTCATGATTTGGGGTGGCCTGCCCACACATTGGGCCTAGCCTCCACCTTCAATATGACCCTAACTGTCTTTCTGACCCCCTGGGGACGAAAGCACCCCATTCTTTTTGGCAAGAAGGGAAATTTTAAATTTTAATGCTTTTTTTATACATATGGTTGGCAGAGTTATGCTACGTCCGAACATCGTCCTACTTCTATGCTGAATGGCTGCACTTTTGGGTCTTGGGTCAGCTGCCACCTGGGGAAACCTATGAAACCCAGGCATTTCTGAAAACGACATCGGGGAAGTCCAAGGTGATATTGCCTTGCGAATCCCATCCAGTTTTCTTACCCACAATACCCTGCAAACCTCCACCTTTGCCTAAAATTACACATTTAACTTGCATTTCTGTGAGGTAAATGTAAGCAATAATCCACAAAATTCCCACCACTTACTTGTCCCTATGTTTACACTCTAGCTTCAAATTGCTCCCTGGTGCCCCATCACTCTTTCTCCAGGCTCACCTCCTGGCCCCTTCTGTGATCCTCCATCAGGGCCTTGGGGTGCTCCGAACATTCACGCACGGTGCACTCGCAGCAAATGCAGCGCTGCTCCGGGATACAGTACAGCACCAGCGGGCGGCCGTGGCGGGGGCAGAGGGCCTGGCACCCTTTATGTTGCGTTGTTTGTGAGTGCACCATAGGTTGTTGCTCCGAAGGCCGCCTCTCGGGTGACCCGCTAGGGTCCCCTCGAGCCCACCTCATCACATCACCTGTGATATCGCACAGGGCCACGCTGTTGGTGAGCTGAGGCCTCTGGGGCTCGGTTGCACAGCAATCGGGACAGGTAAAGCCTCGGGCCTCTACCGCCTGGCCGGCTGCGCCCAGCAGCAGTCCCTCTTCCTGATCATAGCGCTTCTCCATGCACTCCCGGCAGAAACTGTGCCCGCAGGGGGTGGTCACTGGCTTCTTGTAGACGTCTCTGCAGATGGAGCAGACCAGCATTTCATGGAGCAGCGTCAACAATCTGAGAGGGGACCCGGGGCCCCCAAGGGTCTGGTTACTCTGCTCAGGCATCGGCTCTAGATGTACCAGAGGCAGTGGCTCCGAGGACAGCGCATCTGGCGAAACCGGGCTATGCCCGGGAGCCGGCACCACAGCCTCTCGAACCCTGCACAGGGTAACGCTGGTGGCGAGCTGGGGCCTCTGGAGCTCTGGCCACCGACAGGTGGGGCAGTTATATTCGCGGTTGGGGTCTGGGTTCTCGGGGCCAGACCCCTGCTTGTCCTGGTCCCAGTGCAGCTCGATGCACGCCCGGCAGAAGCTGTGTCCGCAGTTTGTAGTCACGGGCTCTTTGTAGGGTTCCAGGCAGATGGAGCAAGTTAGCTTTTCATGGAGTGACCTCAACATTCTGGGGAAGACGAGGGGATGAGGCAGGGATGAGACTGTGCGGCTCCACGGAGAGGAAGGGGCCGCAGTCTTACGGTGGTATATGGGCTCGTCTTGGGGAGAGAAAGCTCAACAGATCGTGCCCTGGGCAGGTAGGTTGAGGAAGCAACAAGGGTGTCTGGAGAGTGGCGAGAGTAGAAGGCTTGGAAAGCCAAAGCAAACTCGAACAGAGGCAAGAAGAAAAATTCTGCTTGGGATGCGGCGGTTCGGAGGTAAGATAATAAAAGGTAATTTTAAAAAGCCTTTGTCATCATACTTTAGCTTATTTTTATCTATGTAAAAAGCAGAAGCGTCTCTTAAGCTCGTAGCATGAAAGTTGCAAACTGGTGTTTTGTCAGTGCTTTTAGTAAGGAGAACCTCGAGGTGAGTATTCTGGGTGAAGTGGGCGTGGGAGAAGCGCAGACCCGAAGGAAAAGTAAACAGGGGGTCGAGAGGCGCCGATGAAACAGACGAGAGTTGTGTTGCCAAGTCCAGGGAGACAGACAACTTCGAGGAAGTGAAGGGACGCTGATTCGGGAACAGCTTACACCAATTTACTTGAAAGACAAACCCAAATGACGACGGAATTACACAATGATATTGATAGGCTACACACATTGTATAGGCAGTGCTTAAAATGGGGAAAATAGAAGTGCACTTGTTTCTGAGAAGTGTGCCGGTACTCTCCAATTAAAAGTATTACGCCCCCCTCCCCCGCCCCCCCCTCCCCACACGCGTTTAATGCTCGTATTACTAGAACAAGGCTCAGAATAGAGTTGCCAGCTTTCTTAGAACGAATACCGTAATTTGTTTACTTTTGCTCTTCTAGAAGTGACAAGAGCTTAAGTGAAACAAGATTTGTGTAAACTCCTAAGTATTCTGTAACAAGGCAATTATCCCTCCATTTGCTTAAATCAGTATTTAGAAATATTTTAGACACCTCTCAAGTACATTTAAAGTAATTTTTTATGTGTTTGATATCTTAGGTTATATTGCAAAAGGGTAATACATCACATTTCACAGCTCTTCCCGACTTATTTTATTTTTTTAGATCTTGCTTTAGCCAATACCTCTTTATTTGACTAAAAATAGAAGTATAGCATACATATATGGACGTTCAACCACCCCCTAGATCTATTGGTCTTAATGCCGATATTGGCAACCCCCGCTTAGCAGTATAGTCGTGCTGCAAAATAATCAGTCCACACAAATTTTGCTGAAAAACAGTTGGCTGCAAGTTTATTTCATTGAAGGAGTATGCCAACTTACGGGTGATCCAAGGGCAGGCAGCGGTGACTAACCTAAGATGCCCTACCTGCCTGATGAGCCAAACTGTACCATGGCCAAACCAGTCGGTGCTACCATTTATGTGGGGATTATCCCCCTTAAATACCATGGATCACCAGTCCATAACTTTACTCATGCCTTTTTAGGGGTGGAGCGTGGCTAAGCAAGCCCCCGTTGCTCAGGCTTACAAACGCCCAAAGGACTAGCGGTGCGCTGCTGTTTATCAACCAGGGTCCTGCTGTAAAGACGCCTGGAATTTTGGCATGATGCACACCGGTTGTGCTCCTGAAAGGGTACCCCTTCCGGATCGCCCAGTAACTCTGCCTGCAACACAAATGTATACATTACTACATTCAATTCTTTGCCAGGCAGCCTGCCGGCATGCAGGGTAAGCGGTTGGGAGGGCGACAGCCAATAGTCGGCTGGTCCATAGGGGCGTCGGGGCAGCACCCCACTAGGTAATCATGAAGAAAAGAAACTGCTCACACAATCGGGTAGCAAAGCAAGAATGTAAGCAGACGAATTTACAGCTTTGACAATTCATCTGTTTACATTTCTGGCCTGTGCTGGCAGCTGCTTCACCGGTGAAAGTGTGCATGAGTCAACCAACGCACAGTGCACGCAGGCGAGAGCAGCAGGAGTCCAGAACAGGGCTCCGACTGCGCATCTGCGAGACAGGCGCTTTTGTTTTTCAGCTCTACACTCAATTCACACTACATTAGGTATGATGCGTATGCCTAGCGTAGTGCAGGAGTCTAAAGATGGGCTCCTGCTCGGGCGGTAATGTACAGTCACCCTATGCCCTGTCACATGCCAGGATACAGCCGAGTAGCCGCCCCAGTCGCATACAGTTGTCTTCTGATTTGCCAGTCAATTTCGAGCAAAAGAGCAGTTAGGAGTTAGTTCCACTGACGTGACGTCTAGTGGCTGTGAGAGGAGACGTGATGCGACGCGGGACCAGAGTGGGAGATGCCTGGTAAGTTTATTTGTTTTTATTTAATCATTAAATGAAATGCCTCCCCCCTCCCGGCGCGTACCCTCTGACCGGGCGCCTGCCAATTACACCATTCACTATGCCTCCTGCCTGCTCGAGAATTGAGAGAGAAAACATAGGCCTATGCCCTTGGTACTGTTCTTTTTGTGAGGTTTAATGTTGAGATGTGTAGGCTGTAAAATTAAATACTGTAGGCACTGCCTACAGTATTTAATTTTACAGCTTACACATCTGAACATTAAATGCACCAAGCAACCGAGAAACTCTGTTTTAAAAACACAACAAAAATTACAGTGGTGCTGGTGATCACGGTGAGATATACATGGGGCTGCAGGCGCAGTAGCTCAGCAGTTTCAAAGATAATCAATCAGAATACTTGTAGAGCGTGTTACTTACCCGTGAGGGTCTCAAGGCGCTGAGCGGAGGGTGGGGGTGCTGCTACTGCTCGAAGAGCCAGGTCTTGAGGAGTCTTCTGAAGGCGATTATGTCTTGGGTCTGCCAAGACCTACTCACCAAAGAGAACAGATGCGGCAAAAGCATTACCTAAAATCAAGATGTGAAAAGAGACCGTGCTCAGGGACTGCGAAGACAACATCATGCTTAATGGCAGTCTAATGAAAGTGGTAGGGGAATGACACACTTACTAGGGATAGAAGAAATCAAATCACCCTTCGTAGGAAAATAATTCACAAAAAAGCCGCCGATGTCGGTCAGCCAATTCGTATTAAATCTGGGGAAAGATAAACAAAAGTGCAAGAGCCGACGTAAAAACTGAACACCCATTAATGGTTCGCAAGTGTAAGGTGAGAAATAACGGGATCACTCACTAAGAGCAAGATCAAATACCTGGGAGTGCTCTGTAGTCCAAATCCCGACAGCCGTAACCATGCTCAATCCGAGTACAGGATGAATGACAAGGCTGTTTTATGCCCTGAAAAAAGCAGTGTGTGCACGCAATCCCACATGGTATGCGTGCTACACAGTGGGTAGCAAGTGAAAAATAGACTAGGCAACCCAAAGCCGGGAGCAGTAACCATGCCAGCCCCAGTCTACAATGCCAGAGAAGAGTTAAGTAACACAGACAAGGCAGTCATTAAAAGCATAATTTGTGCACAAGGTTATGAACAAACAAACAAATAAGCCATGCGTTACAGGGAGAGTGCACACCTCTCGCACAGGAGGGTGAAGGCGCCTGAGGGCAGAGGGCTCACTGTTACGATAGACAAAATTGGCAGTAAAGAGCAGTGAAACAATACTGATGTTGCAATACTTCGGTGCAAATTGAACACGGTGGGATGACAATGGGAATAGTACCTCTCATACAAGAGGGTGAAATGTTTCAGGAGAATGGGAGCAGGATCGCGGTATTACAAATTGCGTGGAAGTTAGCTGTATGCAGGCAAAAAACAGAAGATAGTACATCAAATCAATGCCACTTCGAAACAAGAGGATACGACAGCGTCAGGCAACGTACCTCTCAACACAGAAGGGTAAAGTTACCGAGCGATGCTAATATTCATACAGACAATAATGGGTGTACCATGACAGGAAGACACGTACCTCACAGCACAGGAGGGTAAAGGTGTCTCTACAATTCATTCAGAGGATGGGAAAAATTAGGCATTCTAGGGACAGAGTGTGGCTAGCTGTGCATGGCTGCTATCCAGTTCATTTAGCCCATTGTTAACTGAATCAAATAGGGACATCCACTTTGATTCTCTAGTGTTCAAAATTAGTCCAATGTTACCTCCTCTGGGTCCGAACGTAGCCTTTTCGAGAACCAACCATTGTAGATTATCAGGGGCGTGACCAATCTTTTGAAATGTTCTACTAGGGGTGCTCCGGGTGCCTCACAGCGAATCCGTCTGAAATGCTGTAGAATTCTCATTTTCACCTTCTGCTGAGTTTGGCCGATGTAGATAAGGCCACATGGGTGTACAATCCCATAGATGACATTACTTGTATTGCAGTTGGTGTGGCTTTTTAAACCAATCTTGCGCTGTTTGTATTCAAATTCCTTCATCTGGATAGTGGTAGCACATGCCTTACACCGTCCACAACGGTAATGGCCAAGAATCGGTGGTAAATTCCACAATGATTGAACTGTCGCAGGGTCAGGGGACTCAAGAAAAGACCGGACAATGTGGTCTCAGATACTTTTAGCCTTTTTGTATGAATGCATCGGAGGTGCATCCTGTCCTATGTCGTCGGATATCAGGGCCCAATGTTTGTTAATGATTTTCTTGATAGCATTGCTTCTGGTGGAAAAGGTTGTGATACATATCATCCTCTGGTTGGTAGAATCTGTTCTGTCCCTTGGGTGCAGTAAGTTTTCACGTGGGCTGAACCAAGCACGCTTCCTGACCCTCTTGATCAACCTGGTAGGGTAGCCACGTTCCATCAGTCGGTTTGCCAGATCTTCAGATTCCGACATGCCGTTTTTTTTCCAAAATCTTTTTATTGAGATTTTATAAAGTATACATCAGTAAATATGTGAAACAAAACGGACCATTACACTACCACATTCATCATCCAAGTGACAAAAATTATATAAGAACTCATACTTTGCACCAGTACACATGTTACAATAGGATGTCAGGAGGGCATATTCAAATTGCATCCCTACATCGTAGGATTTGCGTTTAAATAGTCTGTTAGGTATTTCCAATAGTCTTTTGGCCTGGAGCTGGCAGGCAGTTGTTCTTCATACGTTCTCAACGTAGCCTGACAGTGGGACATATCATTAAGCCATTGCTTAGCACTAGGCGTCATCTTGCTGTCCCAGCACATAGAAACTCGTCGCTTGGTGAGCAATAACGCTATCACACAAAATGTTCGTTTCGTAGCCCGGTCGTTGCACAAGAGCCCCTGTAGACATACTCGAATAGTGCAAATAATGTCAGCTCCCACCATTTCAGTCAACATTGAGGTGACCTGTTCCCAATGTGAATGTATCTTCAAACAGTACCAAGCTAAGTGAGTAAAATCAGCTTGCTCAAAACCACATCGCTTACATCTTGCTTCTGACCGTAGCCCATATTTACACAGTTTCACGGGTGTGTGATATGCTTGATGCAGATATTTAATATGTACAAGCCTTAAATTACCATTGGGTGTTAGCATTTTAATCAAAGTGCATGTGATCTGCCAGTCTACTTCTGTGAGTGGATCCTCCATTACAGTGTTACATCTTTCCCGTGCCTTGTTAGTATTATAATTTATTTCATTTTGTGCCCCGGTGTACATACGAGACACTAAATGCGTGGTGTTTGGGGAGGTCAGTATGAGTTGTAAAGTGTTTAGCTGCTGTGGTTCGTCTGGATAGCTTGTATATCGTTTTTTGACCGCTTCCTGCAACCTGTAATAGGTGAAGCGGAACATTAGCGTTTGATTTTGTATGTATGATAAGTCCTGCGTTGTCTTGAATTTTCCGTCATTGTATAGGTCTCCTATTGTATCCAGTCCCACTTGCCGCAATAAGCCCATACCAACCTCCTTGCTGGTAACAGATATTGCAGGGTGGAAATGTAATGGTAGAGCTGGAGCATAGAGCGGCAGTTTATTTGCCAATTACCCTAAGCGGTGCCATGCAACATTAGTGGCGTCAATGGTATTAATGTTTTTAGCGTGTAAGGACGGTCGATTATGCGTTATAATTGCCGTTAAAGGTATCAGTGATGCGTCTCCTTCCTCTATTGCCGTGTGTGTTAGATATGGAATCTCGTGATACCAATACGTGGCGCCGGGAAACCCATTGGAAACCCATTGGCGCCGGGAAACCCATGGCGCCGGGAAACCCATTGCGGGTAGCTGTGCGCAATACAAATTCAATAAATAAATAAATATTGTGCTTGAGCACATAAATAGTATAAGAGAAAATCTGGTACACAAAGTCCCCCTCTATTGTAGAGTAGAGTCAGAGTGCGTAATTCAATTTGTGCCTGTTTGCCCGCCCATATTAACCTGATCACTACTGAGGATATGCATTTGAAAACTTCCCTTTGGGGGGGTAATTGGGATGTTATTGAACAGGTAAAGTAATTTGGGGAGTATCACCATTTTAACAATCGCTATACGGTCAGCAAGCGATAGTGGCAGTTGCACCCAGTGGTTCGCTTTATTTTCTAATGAAGATAACACCCTGCCGTAATTAGTTCTTATGACAATCTCCGGGTCTCTATGGTACCATACACCAAGGTATTTAATGGGGTCATCTTGCCATTCTAGTGGAAATTCAGTAGCGTGTGGTGATGTGGTGTCAGTTAGAGGAATAATAGAGGATTTGTCCCAATTAATTTGGAGCCCAGAGTGCCCTCCGAATTTAATATACTCTCGTAGCAGCGGTGCTAGATGCTTCTCGGACATATAATAGCATGTCATCCGCATATAG
The DNA here is from genome assembly GCF_964263255.1 of Lissotriton vulgaris. Taxonomy (NCBI): domain Eukaryota; kingdom Metazoa; phylum Chordata; class Amphibia; order Caudata; family Salamandridae; genus Lissotriton; species Lissotriton vulgaris. Next base: position 602,290,584 of record NC_141695.1, on the reverse strand, counting down.
CGAAATGTGAAGAGGTCTACTTGGAAACTGCAGTGCAGACGGGTGGTGTTGTTGTCTGACCTTGCAAGCGAGTGGCTCAAGGGTGAGGGCAAATAGTAAGGGGGACAGCGGACATCCCTGCCTTGTCCCACGCTCTATGTTTATTGTGTCCGATACATAGCCATTAATCCGAATCCTAGCCACTGGGTGAGTGCATAGGAGTTTTACCCACTGCGTGAATATCGGGGGAAACCCCATCCTATGAAGTACTGTGATTAGGTAAGACCACTCAATAGAGTCGAAAGCCTTAGCGGCATCCAGCATGACCGCAACAGCTTTAGTATTTGGGATCTGGTAATGGGACAGAGCGAACAGCGTCTGGGTGTTGTGTGTGGTGGCTCTTGATGGTATGAAACCGGATTGGTCTGGGAGAACCAGGTCTGTCATAAGTGGTTGTAATCTTGTGGCGAGTATTTTGGCTAGGATTTTAGAATCCACATTTATTAATGATAAGGGACGGTACGAGACACATAATTCAGGATCCTTCGCTGGTTTTAAGAGTGCTTTCACTACCGCTTCACGCAGTGTTGGTGAAAGAATATTTTTCTCAAAGGCGTCACCGAACACTGCAACCAGATGGGGTGCAAATATCCCTGTGTATGCTTTGTAAAATTCGCACGCGAACCCGTCTGGGCCTGGCGCTTTTCCGTTCGGCAATGATTTAATTATTTCCGAAACATCTTCTACCGTGATCGGAAGGGATAGATAGGACCTCTGCGTGTCTGAAAGCCACTTAATAGCCACATCTTCAAGATAGTGTAATATTTCAGCAGGCGACGCAGTGGGCTGTGAATTGTAGAGCTTGCTCTATGTTTTTACAAACCCCTGCAGAATACCCATCGGATCTGTACAGGTGTGCCCCGTTTCGTCCTGTATCTGCAATACCGCCTGGGTTCTACGCCCCTCGCAGATTCTGGAGGCCAGCACTTTACCCGGTCTTCCTCCTTCACCAAACGTTCTGGCTTTGGCACGCTTCTGTATAAATTTAATCTCATCTTCAGCAAGGGATTGGTATTCAGTGAGTGTTTGTTGTATCTTTCCCAGCACCGATGGTCTTGGGTGTTCTCGTATTGACTCTCTAGTACTTTTAGTTGTGACTCACAGCATGTTAATTGTGTCCTAATGTCCCTCCGTAGTGCTTATACAAACCCCTCATAGTGTGGCTTTAAAAACCTCCCAGAGAAGGCATGGGTCATCTGTGGACTGTTCATTTAATTGAAAATAATCCTTGATTGCCTTGGCTATAGTTTCTGTTTACTCCGAGTCCGTGAGGGCCGTGGCATTAAATCACCAGGTATATGTAGGTGGTGTATAGTACGGTATTTGAAGAGACAATATAATGGGATTGTGGTCTAATAGGGTTTTAGGCATATGTTTAAAACCCGTTGTCCATAAGAGAGTAGTTTCGGAGCCCAGCCAGTAATCAATACGGGACCAGCTATTGTGTGCTGCCGATGTGTGCGTTGCTACGCTAGCCTGTGGATTCCGCACCCTCCATATATCGTACAATTGCATGTCAGTTATGATGTCAAGTACTTTAGCTCGTGCCTTCTTGTGAGGTTCAACCGTCATTCCTGATTTATCCATCTGATCATTTAAAGCTAGGTTCAGGTCACCTCGCCATATCAATGTGCGACCCATCTCCTCATGTAAGTGTTGCCACAATTCGTGGTAGAAGTTAGGTGAATCGACGTTTGGCCCGTATGTATTTACAAGCGTTAGTCGCTGGCCTCGCAATGTCCCTTTAATTATGAGATACAGTCCCTGTCTGTCCGAGATCGTGTTCTCAATTGTGAAGTTCGTGCCCTTTTTTACCAGTATCGATACCCCCCCTGGAGTAGGAAGAATACGTGGAATTATGAGTGGATTCGGCCCATCGTCGGCCAATATTAGCAGGTGCATGAGGGGCTATGTGGGTTTCTTGCAATAGCATGATGTCGATATGCCATCTATCCATGCATGCAAATAGTTTCCTGATTTTCTTCGGATTAGTAAATCCACGTATGTTCCATGTGAGTAAGTTTAGAGCTGTCCTACCCAGTGTGTTATTTATCATGTTTGGCATAAGTAATGAGAAATACGCCCGCATGAGTATCGTATGTGGTGTCCTCCTAGATTGCGGAACCAGCAGTGTGTACATACAAAGTTTACAGCATAAGTAAAGCTTTCATCCTGGATTTCAGCAATGCATCTTAAGTGCTTTGGTCCTTGAACCAGAACAATCCCCAATCCCCCCTCCCTCCACCCACATCAGCAGCCCAATCCTGCCGAAGCCATAACCCTTCCCTAACATTCCAAGAACTCATAAACCGTGTGGGGAGTGCCCATGTGGGGGTCCGCCTAGGGTGCACGACACCATCCAAGTTAATGGATGTGGACAGACCGTAGTTTAGTCATAGGCAGGAATACTGCGTTCCGTATGTGAATAGATTGAACAGAGTTGCGGATATTCAGAAATATACCACTAAGCTTTATGTAGAGCAATAGGTTTCAGGAGTAAGTGCCTGGCTTATGATTAGGGTCACTTGCGCTACCTCCAAGTGCAATATGTTTTAAGCTCCGCAGGAGAGCCAGGATTATATTACTGCCGTGGTTATGAGTGGTGGCGCCAGGTGCCTGCCGGTGCTCAAGATCATAATTCACCATAGTATCTTTCACATATTATCCGCCAACATTTACTAAGTCATGAATCTCTCTTAGAAACAATCCCTACTTGGTCCTGCAAGACTCCAATACATCCATACAAAAAACTTTTACTTCCTATTTAAACAAAAGCGCACTTCACCAATGCATGTCGTGACATCAATCACATTGCCTCTAGTTATGCTGATGACAGGGTGTCATTTACATTGATTGTCCCATTTTCTGTGAAGAGTCACATTTTCACAAGATCGGTCTTACAATCCCAAGTGCACCCCTGTCCCACATAGCAGTTAAACTGTTCAAAGCCCGACAACCTGCCATTTATTTTTGCGGCCAGTGACCGTCCCTGTTTGCTCCTATATAGCACAGTTAAGTGTCCAAGGGGTACGGTTTGCTTAAAGTGCAGACTTACCTTCAGGAGTGGCGTATGTGGGACAGCTGTGTAATACCAGACGTTGACCTGTCCAGAGGTCATAATACAGATGTTATACATACGAGTTCAATCAACACAGGAGGTCTTGCGCCGGTAATTCCTCAGTCCGAGTCGTGTGCTTGATCAGCCTGTTGTCGCTCCTTACGTTGACTTGCAATCTTCCTGGCGAAGTCTTGAGCCGCCTTCGGTGTGGGGAGGATCGTTGGCTTACCCTCCCAGGTGAACTTCAATCGCGCTGGGTAGAGCATTGCATAGTCTATCTGCATACCTCTGAGTTTCGCCTTGACGTTTGCAAATTCTTTACGCGCCTGTTGCACTGCCATAGTGCAGTCAGGGTAAAACTCCAGCCGGTTATCTTGGTAGTTTACTTGTTTTTTTTCCCTTGCCATCCGCAATATGCTGTCACAATCCCGATAATTCAAAACTCGGGCCACTATTGGCCGTGGTGGCACACCTGGTGGTGGGCGAGGGGCCAATGACCTATGGGCACGCTCGATTATAAACAGTTGGGATAGGTGATCTTCGCCAAATATTGCCCGGCAGAGTTCTTCTACATATGTCTCCATACGGCCTGTGTTTGTTGACTCAGGAACACCTGCTATTCGGACGTTGTTGCGGCACGATCGTGCCTCCAAATCCTCTGCTTTGCTCCTTATCACGGCCAGCACTTTTTCCATCCCGCTACATTTGGACGTGCTAGCATGCGCTTCGTCTTCAACTGCTGACAGACGAGTCTCGGCCTCATCCAGCCTTTCACCTTGGCGGTCTAAATTTGTCGCCATGCTGTCCATACGGCATGTGAGGTGATCGAGTTTCCCGTTTATATCCTGAAGGCTGGTTTGGATGGCCTTCAGAATGGATTCAATACCAGTTTCTGGAGCATTCTCTGTTTCCCCTTCAGCAACTGAGTGAGTCGTGGGACCCCTTACCGACCTTCGCAGTTCAAAATTCAGCTGCGGCTGTTGTTTGTCCGGTTTTCATATTTTGGCGCGACCGTAACGTCTTCGCAGTAGATTCACAGTGAAGAGACCTGGTGACACCGTCAATATCTCCCTACTCGGTGCGCTGCCGTTAGTTCTAGTAATTGATGTTAGGCCTTGTTGTGTTCCTCCGAAAATTGGGAGGGGCTTCTTCACCCTCAGCTGGGGATCAGGCGGATGACCCCCCAGAACTGGATACCGATCTCCCGTTGGTGCCCTTTGCAAAACAGTTCAGGCGCCAAAAACAGTGCCTTGAATCCCAGCGGCAATGGTGGCTGATCTCCGCAACTTACAAATGTCAGTCATATGGGAGCAGTTGGGTAGAAGACTTTTCGGTGGGGCCAGTCATCTCACAGGTTACGTTAATTCCTAGATGCCATTTTGTAGACCATTTTTGTGTAGGGGCTCCGGTAATGCGCTTTTTGGAAGTCGCGTCGTGATGTTTGGGTTTGGGGTCCTTTCACCATTCACTTTGTCTGGCAGCGCGCATTCAAAACATTCATGTAAAATGGCCGCCTGTGCTCTTCGTTATGGAGCATCCCGCTGCCGCAGGTTTAGCGAAGTTTGCACCTTCAGTTGGATGCGTCTCACAATACACAGCCAGGATCGTGCCGTTGTTCTAGGGAGTTGCATGTGTTTACCCCGGTATTAAACGTTTTAGTTACTCACGTAAGTGCCAGCGAGTCGCAGTCGAGAGCCTCGTAGGTTTTAGTTGTGAGGGGATCTGCGTTGATGCTGATTTGGCTCACTTTCATCATCGCTCGCAAACAGTGCAACAATTACGTCTTCTTTACGGGGCTATTTCCTCTACTATTCAATGTCCATGCGACGTATCTGACAGGAGGTACACAAATACTCATATCAGAGCTGGATGCTCGAGTGGGTAGTGGGCGCCGCTATTTTGACTTGCTTCCCGTTTTACCACTGTTTGTTTCCAAGCCACGGCTGGAAACGCCCAAATGTCTCTGATCTCTCATTGCCCGCTCCCACCGTCGGCAGCAATTACCTCAGTTGCAGGCTGATCTGTGCTCGGCTTGAGTTGCGGGAATTTACCAGCATTTAACGTAGTTGTCTTGCAGACCGGCAGCTGCCATTTTGTCGAGCTCTATCCTCGGCTTCCATCTACTCCGGGGATATTTCTCCGTTAATTTCTAGCACATGCACTTCCAGTAGTGCTCCGCAGTGTACCTCGGCATTCCGATGCCCGATTCTGCTATCAGTGCCCTTTGGGTTGCCTTTTTCCGCAGTGAAAACATGCGGGACATGGGTCTGTCCAGCGGAGCTGCCTATTTAGCCAGCCATCCCGCAGTGTGCCCTCTAGCGCCCCTCGATTCCGACGTGTATTTTGTTTTACTTGAACAATTCCTACGGACCCGCAGGAATTGTCCAAATGGCAGATTGTCCCAGAGGCCTCTTGGGTGGTGACTGTTGTATTTGAGAAGAGAGTTACTCTTAGCAGGTTTGCGGTAGAGTATTGTACACAGTATATCCTCCTCAACAAAGATGGTGATATCTAGAAAGTCTATCAGTTGGGCGTGTGATTGTAAAGTGAATTGGATATCAGGCATTCTCTGATTGAGCCACACATGGAAGGATTCCAAATCGGATGTCTTGCCGGTCCATATCAGCAAGACATTGTCTATGTAGCGCATCCACAGCTCCACTTTGTTGCAGAATGGATTAGAATCATTAAAGATATGGTTCCTCTCAAAGTTGTCCATAAAAATGATAGCTAAATCAGGGGCAAAAGTAGCCCCAATAGCGACACCTTTTATTTGCAAGTAAAAGGCGTCCTGGAAAATAAAGATGTTATTCATCATTGCGATCCTTAATAATGAAATGATAAAATCCGTGGGAACAGGTACCGGGGCAGGCCTGTGTTTGAGTGCAGCTTCCGCGACCTCTAGGGCGGTTTGTTGTGGAATGCTTGTGTACAATGACACAGTGTCACAGGTCACCAATAGTTGTCTTGTGGGATCAAATGGTCTTCCGTCAACCAAGTTGATAGTTTGCATGGTGTCACGCAAATATGCCTGTGTGTTCTCGGTGATAGGCTTCAAGAAAAAGTCGATATATTTGCTTAAGGCTCTAACATTGTGACACACCCGGACACGATGGGGCGACTTGGTGGATTAGCCATGTCCTTGTGTATCTTGGGAAGTGTGTATATTGTAGGTAGGTAGTGGGAGACGGTGGCAGTGTCTCCATACCGCTAGCTTGCTGCAAGGGAATACAAACTATAGAGTGACATTGTAGAGCTGCATTTACAAAGCCGCATTTTAAGACTGTTGAGATTTTAAAAATACTTGTGCACTTTTTATCGAGCTGCGCATTACCAACCTGTTTAATACTTTTTAAAATTCCTGTAACCTACCAGAGTGCTGGTCTCGATCCCACTTCCTGCCCGCCTCGTTCCGACTCGGTAATTCTTTACCGTTGTGCGGAGGGCGGACAGGTGAGGGCCAGGCACTTCCGGTAGCGGTCAGCGCTCTAGCTGTTACCAGGGGGCTATTTTGCCCTCGCCTCATAGGAAGCGCGCAGCGTTTGCGCGCAGCCTCATTTCAGCCGAAGACCAGCCAAAGAGCTGCCCGTCTGCGCCCGTCCGCGACAGGACGAGGCGACGGGGCGAGGGGCCCTCACTATGCCGCCCAATTGCGTGGCCAAGCATATCAGGTATGAGGCATCATCATTACTAAAATTAAGGCAACCTATCTCTCCCTGTTATACGTGCGACAATTGGCCATGTCCAGAAGGACCTTTCTCATGCCTAAACTGCCATTATTCCACTATCAATTCTTATGACTCACACAAACTAAGTATACCCTCTGATGATCTGCACTGCATTCTCATTAATGCTCGATCAATGCCTAAACACCAAATCGAGATCTGGGACCTGGTACATTCCTGGTACATTCCTTGACCCCGGATATTTGTTTCATTACTGAAACCTGGTTAAAGCCCCACACAATATCTGCTATTGCTCTGGGAGTACCAGAGGGATACAAATTCCACCACTCAGACCGCCCTGATAAAATAGGTGGCGGCATTGCTATAATTTACAAAGAGCACCTTAAACTGGATATCCTAGACAAGCAATGCTGTAAAGAATTGGAAATAATGATCTTTAGAATTACTTTCCCCAATAGAAAGACCAGCAAGGGAGCACTTATTTATAGACCTCCAATTACATGTCCTAGTTTCTCTATATCCCTCTTAGAGATACTTGGCCCACATATCCGGGCTAAAGAGGATTTCCTTCTCCTAGGGGATTTCAATATACATACTGATCAACCTGAATCAGCGGAAACTAAAAGCCTGTCTGTTGATCTGGCGACTTTTGGCCTTACACAAAAAAACCAGGGTCCCACACATGAAGGCGGACATTGCATTGATTTGATATATACTAATTTTGATAATATATCCTGCAATAAACCTACCCAATTAGACTGGACTGACCACTTTCTATTAGAGTTTACTATTCTTAAAATTAACAAAAGCTCCGGTAAGAAATCCCTACCCCATACTATGCGCAGACAGTACTGCTGCTGCCTGCCTGGTGTTCTTCGCACTGCTCATTGGATTTCACGGTATCGCCTGCATTTAGTTAATTAGCGGTATCGCCTGCATTTAATTAATTAGCGCTGTGGTATCTGAAAGCTGCTCACTGTAACGCTGTCCCCGCAGTGCATGTAATTATAGCGCCGCCCGCCCTGCTCTGCATCTAGCTGTGTTTGCCTTCTTCTGCGCTTCTGCCAGCACCTTAAAACATTATTTTATTCTTCTGTTCGGTGTCTCAGGCGATTGCTGCCCCTGCCTCGCCTCCCCTTTGAACTCCATTTTGTTTGCTGTTGTTGTTGTTCCCAGCCCCTCCTCCCCGCTACCGCCTCCCAGCTGCTGACCCTCCCACGCTCCGCCCCCTCCACCATCCATTTATGGCCAATGCCCCCACGCGCAGCGTCCACGCGCTTCGGCCACGCCGAAGGTGCGCCAAAGGTAAGCCCGTCTACGCCCGTCCGCGCCTGGACCGCGCCCAGTGCCAGTCCCCCTGCCCCTCGCGCTGCCCAGCCCTCCCGCATTACCTACGATGCCTCCACCCTCCTAGCCCTTAACCCCGGTCGCGCCCCCGACTGCGTCCAAGCCGCTCCTGGACACACCCATGGACCTTCCTCCTGCTACTCCTGCAAATTCATCGGCACCGTCTACAACTCCGCTACGATCACACCTCAGATTCCCGACCCCAACCACCTACAATGCATCCTGCTCAACACCCGTTCGGTCCACAGGCACGCCATTGACCTATGGAACCTACTAGACACCATCTCTCCAGACGTCGCCTTCCTAACAGAAACATGGATGAACGCCTCCTCCGCCCCAGACATCACCATCGCCATCCCTGAAGACTATAAGATCACACGCAAGGACCGTACCGGCCACACAGGAGGAGGAATCGCTATCGTCCATAAAAAATCAATCCGCATCTCAACCAGCTCTGACGCCAACCTCGCCAACTCCGAACACCTTCACTTCCAGATCCACATCGACCCCGAGACCACACTCAGAGGCACCCTCCTCTACAGACCACCAGGACCCCGCGCAAAATTCAGTGAAGACATCACGGACTTCATCACTCCACACGCGCTCCCCTCCAAAGACTACATCCTTCTGGGAGACCTCAACTTTCACCTTGAAAAGCTCAACGACCGCAACACCACCACCCTCTTGGACAACCTCGCCAACCTCGGACTGAAACAACTGGTCACTTCCCCCACCCACATCGCAGGTCACACACTCGACCCCATCTTCACCTCCAGCAATCATGTCTCCTTCAGCCACACTACGGATCTCCTCTGGACTGACCACAGCTGCGTTCACTTCACCTACAACAAGCCAAAACCCATCAACCACCTCCAACCAACTCTGCAAAGAAACTGGAACAAAATCACCATCGACCAGATCTCATCATCGCTCCTTCTAAACACCCCAGCCCACTCTTCTAACCCAGACCAAGCCGCCGCCAACTTCACCCTATGGTTATCCAACACCGCCGACACCTTAGCACCACTGAAAAAACGTCAAAGCAAACCTGGCAGCAAGAAGGCCTCATGGTTCAACGATGATCTTAAGAAGTCCAAGAAACTCTGCCGCTCCCTTGAAAAGGCCTGGAAAAAAGACCCAACCACTAGCACCAAGGACGCCTTCAAAAACGCCACCCGCACACACCACCAACTAATTCGAAAGGCCAAGAAAACAGCTTTCAAGGATCGACTTGACAACAACGCCCACAACAGCAAGGAACTTTTCAACATCGTCAAGGAATTTACCAATCCCTCGGCCAACTCCAACGACATCACCCCCTCTCAAGCCCTCTGCGACTCCCTAGCCTCATTCTTCCACAACAAAATTGCAGACATCCACAACAGCTTCGACAACCAACCCGGAGACCAACCCACCCGGTATACACCTGTTACAACGCAACTTTTACAACTACCTACTGTTACAACGCAACTTTTACAACGCATACCATTACAACGCATTGCGCTGGGGGGCGCTCTAGGATAGGGAATAAGTATAATTTACTATCCAACACCTTCCCTAGTGTCCATGGGGACTGGAGTTGGAATAGTAAATTATACTTACCACTATCCAGCACCTCTAAGCGCTATGCGTTGTAATGGTATGCGTTGTAATGGTCGCGTTGTAATGGTAGGTAGTTGTAATGGTATGCGTTGTAACATGGTACATCCAACCCACCCAACCATATGCTGAACATTCTCCCCCCCTGAACACCCTCAACGACTGGAACACAATCTCCACTGAGGACACCATTCGCCTGATGAACTCCATCCACTCAGGATCCCCCACAGACCCATGTCCTCACCACATCTTCAACAAAGCAGACTCCGTCATAGCACCGCACCTCCGAGATGTCATCAACTGCTCCTTCAACTCCGCCACCTTCCCGGAAAGCTGGAAACACGCTGAACTCACCGCCCTTCTGAAAAAACCCACAGCGGACCCCACGAACTCAAAAATTACCGCCCCATCTCGCTCCTTCCATTCCCGGCCAAAGTCATCGAGAAAGCTGTCAACAACCAGCTCGCCACTTTCCTCGAAGCCAACAAATCCCTCGACTCCTCACAATCTGGCTTCCGAGCAAAACACAGCACTGAGACCGCCCTCATCGCAGCAACAGACGACATTCGAACTCTACTGGACAATGGAGACACAGTCGCCCTCATCCTCCTCGACCTCTCTGCAGCCTTCGACACAGTCTGCCACACCACCCTTTTACAACGCCTCAGAAACATCGGAATACAAGGAAAAGTACTTGAATGGATCACCTCGTTCCTCACCGGAAGAACCCAGAGAGTCCGCCTTCCACCATTCAAGTCCGAGGCCACTGAAGTCATCTGTGGCGTACCACAAGGATCCTCACTCAGTCCCACCCTCTTCAACGTATACATGAGCACCCTCGCGGCCATCGCCCGCCAACACAACCTCAACATCATCTCCTACGCGGATGACACTCAACTGATCCTTTCTCTCACCAATGACCCCAGCACCGCCAAAACTAACCTACACGAAGGAATGAAAGAAGTTGCCGAATGGATGAAACACAGCCGTCTGAAACTGAACTCAGATAAAACAGAAGTCCTCATCTTAGGTACATCCCCCTCTGCATGGGACGACTCTTGGTGGCCGGAAGCCCTTGGAAAAGCACCCATCCCGACAGACCACGCACGGAACCTAGGCGTTATCCTGGATTCTTCACTCTCAATGAACAGACAAGTCAACGCCGTATCCTCATCCTGCTTCAACATTCTCCGCATGCTCAAAAAAACATTTCGCTGGATCCCCACCGAAACCAGAAAAACAGTCACCCATGCTCTTGTCACGAGCCGACTGGACTACGGAAACACCCTCTACGCAGGTACTACCGCTAAACTCCAGAAGAAACTCCAACGAATCCAAAACGCCTCAGCCAGGATCATATTAGACATCCCGCGCAACGAACACATCTCTGGCCACCTGAAAGACCTCCACTGGCTACCCGTCAATAAGAGGATCACTTTCCGACTGCTAACCCACGCACACAAATCACTCTACGACATCGGACCAGAATGCCTCAACTCACGACTGTCCTTCTACACCCCCTCCCGCCAACTACGTTCTTCCAGCCAAGCCTTCGCCACTGTACCTCGCATCAACAAGACCACCATGGGAGGCAGATCCTTCTCACACCTGGCTGCTAAAACATGGAACTCACTCCCCACTTACCTTCGCCTTACCCAGAAACACCTAGCATTCAGAAAGCAACTTAAAACGTGGATATTTGACAAGTAATCCTCCTCCCCTCCCTAAGCGCCTTGAGACCCTTTGGGTATGTAGTGCGCTATATAAATTCTTTGACTTGACTTGACTTGACATTGGAGGCATTACAAAAGGTATGGGGAAAAACCGACATTAAGGACACAGATGAAGTGGAACATAGCTTAACAATATTTCAGGACTCACTCACTGTAGCCATTGACAAAATTGCCTCCCTGAAAGCATTTAGGCAATTTCCTGTGGCTAAATAGGAAAAATGGTACACCGAGGCCCTCAGAAAGGGGAAGCAAGAATGTAGGAGGATAGAGAAGAGGTGGAGAAAATCCCACTCGGAGGATAACAAGAAGGCCCACCGTGCAGCTCAAACAAATTATTATAAACATGTTAAAGCTGCCCGCAAAAATAACATAGCCCAACAACTCATGGAAGCTGGCAATTCACCGAAAGAACTCTATAGGATTCTTGAGACATTTGTCAAGCCAATGGCATGTGTAAGTCCGGATGACTTCTCGCAAAATTTATGCGAGGAAGTCTCCCTATATTTTGAAAACAAAATAGAATCCATCTATGATAAAATCCTAGCATCTCAAACAGATAATGGCACTCTGATTGCCCCCCTCCCCACGGAAAATACAAACTTCATGTTGACCACTTTTCCCCCTATCAATAACAGAGAGCTTCAAACATTAATGACCCATGTAAAATCTGGGTCCCCAGATGACCTTATTCCTGCCAAAACATTAGCTCCCCTGAGTACTTTGTTAGGCCCCCATATTCAAGATGTAATCAACCAGTCTTTGAAGAAGGGTTACGTACCAACTGAATGGAAAAGAACGGTGGTGAACCCCATCCGTAAGAATGCTGCTCTCCCCTGGACGGAGCTCTCCAACCTCCGGGCCATCTCCCTCCTACCATATCTAAGCAAGCTGGCCGAGAAACATGTCAACGCGCACCTGTCCAATTACATCGAGGCAGCGGGCGGCCTAGACCACTCCCAATCTGGTTTTAGGCCAAACCATAGCACAGAATCAGCCCTCCTGTCAGTGACTGATAACATCAGGATGTCACTTGACAGGGGGAGCTCAGTGATTCTGGTGCTATTGGATTTGTCCGCTGCCTTCGACACGGTGTCGCACAAAATTCTTCTCGGCCGCTTGAGGGAGGTGGGAGTAAAAGGGACCGCCCTGGCGTGGCTTGAAAGCTTTCTTGCGGACAGGCAACAAGGTGTCAAATTAGGCTCCCACAAATCTATCTGTAGGAAGCTCACCAAGGGAGTGCCACAGGGCTCATGTCTAAGCCCCACGTTATTCAACGTGTACGTGGCCCCCTTGGCGGACATCATAAGATCGTACGGGTTCTCCCCAATCTCCTACGCTGATGACACCCAGTTGCTGTTTCCCTTCCAAACCATCACACCTGCAGTCATGCAATCCTTTCAAAATGGTATGAGAGCTGTGGCAGGTTGGATGGCCCAGAACTTCCTCCAATGCAATGTGACTAAAACTGAAGTCATGTTGTTTGGAGGGGACACCCTGCTTTGGTCCCCGGACTGGTGGCCACTTGAGCTAGGACCTGTCCCCGTACCAAAACAGACCATCAAAAACTTGGGAGTGCGCCTAGACCAAGCATTGATACTAAAAGATCATGTCAATCAAGTTACAGGAACTTGTTTCCGAGTTATCGGACTTCTACGACGCATTTTCCCCTTCCTGCCCGACATCCATAGGAAGACACTGGTACAAGCACTGGTCATCGGACGGATAGATTACTGTAATGGTCTACTCATCTCTGCCAATCAAGAACAACTGTGCAGATTGCAAGTGGTGCAGAATACTGCAGCAAGACTCATCTTGAATGCCCTCCCTCGAACCCCATCACGCCCTCTCCTCTCTCACCGTCACTGGCTCCCGGTAAGACAACGCGTCAACTTCAAACTATGCTGTATAATGCACAAGTGTATTTATGGGTCCGGTCCCAAATACCTAAGAGACATCTTTGTCCCTTACTCTCCTGGACGTGCCCTGCGCTCCAGTAACACCATGTTGATGCAGGTGCCCAGAGTGACGAGAGCAAGACAGGGAGGACGGGCCCCCTCACTCAAAGGACCCTTGTTATGGAACTCCCTGCCTCCACAGTTGAGACAAATCCCTAATCTCCTCTCTTTTAGAAAGAAATTAAAAACATACCTTTTCACCCAAGATTAATTTTCTCCTGCTCTCCCACATTGTCATGCCCTAGTATGTTCCTCAACCCCTACAGTAGCTACGCGCGGAGATACCCCTTCGGGGCTGATTCAGGCGCGATATAAGAATATAAATAAATAAATAGTCTGGGATGCCTCTAGTTGAGATATTGGTATTCCAATTAAGTGAAAAAGCCCTGTTCTAGGCCATCTTGAGTGATTGAAAGTATTTCAAGTGCCAAATCTTTAGAAGGGTCAGACCTCAGCTTCTGGTAACTCACGCCATCACAAATTTGTTTAAGTATCTTATTCTTATATTTGGTCACCTCTTGAACCACGATGGCGCCACCCTTGTCAGCAGGTTTGATTATGACTTCCTTGTTCTCTTTGAGGGACGAGAGTGCGGCATTCTGGAACTTGCTGATATTGAACTTGATGTGTTTCTATTTTTCCAAAATGTTGTTAACATCTCTCAGGACCACACTCTCGTGGGGGCAGAATCTTACTGGTCATTGCATATGTCGGTGGTACAAAAGTCGAAGGGTTCCTCAACCCTGTGTAGGAGATTTTCTGTTGAGAAGTTGAATGCCAGAACTACTAACGGAGACGAATCTTACAGAAAAATCTGTGTAGTTCCGTCTTGATGTCAAATCTGTTGGGAAAGGCAGTTGGCACAAAAGAAAGGCCCTTACTCAAGACCTGTGTCTCCTCTTCCTTCAAGACATAAGATGAGATGTTGACCACTGGGCTAGGTGGTGGTTTTACCACCTGTACACTTGCGTCAGGTTGATATCTCCCTGTGCTCTTCCGGTTGGAACCGTACTTGTTTCTGGGCTCGTCCTCTCCCTCCGTTCCAGTTCATGTTGCTTAGTTGCTGGCCACGTTGAGGGCCTAGGGGCCAGTTGTTTCTGTGTCCTCTCGTGGTCTCCATTGGCCCTGGCCTAAAAAAGGGCCCTGTAGTTGATATCTGTAGTCTTGGTATCCGTAGCCGGTACTTGGGCCAGCTTGTTCGTTATCACTCTCTGAACTGTAAGAGGAATCGGAAAAGGTGGTATAATTCCGTCTGTCCCGGAAGGACCCTCATCTATGGTTCGTGAAGTGTCCCTGGTTATCCTGTTTAAAATAATCCTCCTGTAAATAGGGGTAGGTGTTTTTTTTAATCGTAGAGACGGATGTCATGTGCTAGTTTCTCCAATTTCTTTGTTTGTGTCGTTGTCTCAAAATCCTTAAGAGTGGCTACCAAGCGTGTCAGTGTGTCCTTGGCATTCATCAGGGTGGAGTCTCCCTCTATCTCAGCTTTCAAGGTCGCGTTCTCCCTTGTTAGAACTTGCACTTGTTCAGCTGCAGTCTCCACTCCCAGCACCATCCAGTGCCGGGAGCAGTTGTTGGCCACAAAACTGAATCCCTCTTTGAATTTTGA
Organism: Lissotriton vulgaris; assembly: GCF_964263255.1. Lineage (NCBI taxonomy): Eukaryota > Metazoa > Chordata > Amphibia > Caudata > Salamandridae > Lissotriton > Lissotriton vulgaris. The sequence goes on along the minus strand of NC_141695.1, from coordinate 602,275,558 downwards.
AACATCCATAAAGATGGCTGGTTCAATCCTTACTTGGAGTACCACCGGGATTATGTTAGCTTGAAGGTACCTGGTCAGCAGATGACCGTGCAGTTTAGGACATATGAGTTTTTCTCCAGGCGTTCAAGACTGACTACGTTGTTGTTGAGTGTGAAATCGATATTCGGGGTGTTCGGGGAAAGAAAATTGTTGGATGGGTCTTGAAGGAGTTGATTAATGTACTCCTCATTATATGATAAAAGTTCATTCTCTACCATGATTTGTGGTTGCGTATGTCAACTGATTACCTCGCAGGTGGGTACCTGCTCAGAGTATGTTACCAAAAAGGGTAAACCCAATTAATGCCCCTGGGACCTAGGTGCATATAGGTACTTTGAGAAGGGGTCCCAGTACACGTTTACTTACAAGCAAAAAATAAAGATAAAATAAAGACTTGAAAAACATAAACATAAGCCAAGTCAGGTAGTCCTGTGGGCACACTGTTATTTAATCACAATGGACCTTGCATAAACAATACATTGCTTATTTGAAAGAACACAAATTGGTGCCCCAAGGAGTGAGGGAGAAGGAAGGGGTGCGGGTCGGTGTGATTGCATGCAAGGATAGAGGGTTTTTCAGGATCAAAGTGACGGTCAATCGCCTTTTAGTCAGAATACAAACACAGATAAGTTGCAGTGGCGTAACGCAACTTGATGGGGGCCCCCCTGCAAACTACATGGAGGGGGCCCCCCTCCCATTCTCCGTGCCAGTCTAGAGCTCTCGGGCCAGCGACCTGCCATACTGCAGGGGATGCAGAGCTATTGTTATGCCACTGTCACCAATACAGCCACTAAAAGTAACACTGGATGGTGGAGTTAAAGGTTGGGCTTAGTCTGCCAGCAGGCTATCATACGAGGTGGTCCATTCATTACAGGGTTCCTGCCATCAGTAGTCCGGGGTAGTTTGCCCATTTTTAGGTGGGTTTCCTGATGCAGACTCCTGTCATGATATACAACATCGGGCCCACTCATCATTCAGTTTTGACAAAAGTGCATCCACTGCTCCTTCTCATTTTAAAACATTAAACAATGCAGTATTTCAAAAGCAGATGTAACTACAAAAAGCACATTTTGATAATACACTTTAATTAGTAGACAATAGCAATCTTAAGAGGCATTGCATAGCTTCATACACACTTTGACCCCAATTCCATCACAGTCTCTCTCTGTCAGTCAGTCTCTCTCTTTCAGTCAGTCAGTCTCTCTCTCTGTGTCGGCCAGTCTCTCTCTCTCTCTGTTATTCAGTCTCTCTGTCAGTCAGTCTGTCAGTCAGTCAGTCTCTCTCTCTCTCTCTGTCAGTCTGTCTGTCAGTCTCTCTCTCTCTCTCTCTCTCTGTCAGTCTCTCTATCTCTCTCTTTCTGTCAGTCTGTCAGTCAGTCTCTCTCCCTCAGTCAGTCTATCTCTCTCTGTCATTCACTCTCAGTCAGTCAGTCAGTCTCTCAGTCAGTCAGTCAGTCAGTCAGTCTCTCTCTCTCTCTCTGTCAGGCTGCCTGTCAGTCAGTCGGTCTCTCTCTCTCTGTCAGTCTCTCTCAGTCTGTCCCTCTCTCTGTCAGTCTCTCTCTCAGTCTCTCTCTCTGTCAGTCGCTCTCCCTGTCAGTTCATCTGTCTGTCAGTCTCTCTCTCTCTGCCAGTCTCTCTATCTCTCTCTTTCTGTCAGTCTCTCAGTCAGTCAGGCAGTCTCTCTCTCAGTCAGTCTCTCTCTTTCTGTCAGTCAGTCAGTCTCTCCCTTTCTGTCAGTCACTCTCTCACAGTCTCCCTCTGTCAGTTTCTCTCTGTAAGTCAGTCTCTCTCTCAGTCAGACAGTCTCTCTCTCTCAGTCACAGTCAGCCAGTCTCTCTCTCTGTCAGTCAGTCTTCTAGACAGTCTCTCTCTCTCCCTCTGTCAGTATCTCTCAGTCAGTTATTCTCTCTCTCGCAGTCAGCCAGTCCCTCTCAGTCAGTCTCTCTCTCTCAGTCAGTGACTCTCTCTGTCAGTCAGTGACTCTCTCTGTCAGTCTCTCTCTCTGTCAGTCAGTCAGTCTTTCTCTCTGTCAGTCAGTCTCTCTCTGTCAGTCAGTCTCTCTCTCTGTCAGTCAGTCTCTCTCTGTTGGTCAGTCTCTCTTTCTCTGTCAGTCTCTCAGTCTCTCTCTCTGTCAGTCTCTGTCAGTCAGCCTCTCTCTCAGTCAGTCTCTCTCTCAGTCAGTCTCTCTCTCTCTGTCAGTCTCTCCCTCTGTCAGTCTCTCTCTCAGCCAGTCAGTCTCTCAGTCTCTCTCTCTCTTTTAGTCTCTCTCTCAGTCAGTCAGTCTCTCTCTCTCCCAGTCAGTCTCTCTCTCTCCCAGTCAGTCAGTCTCTCTCAGTCAGTCATTCTCTCTCTACATCAATCAGTCTCTCTCTCTCTCTCTGTCAGTCTCTCTCTCTGCCAGTCTCTCTCAGTCAGTCAGTCTCTCTTGCAGTCAATCAGTCTATCTCTCTCAGTCAGTCAGTCTCTGCCTCTCTCTCTCAGTCTCTCTCTCTGTCAGTCAATCTCTCTTTCTGTCAGTTAGTATCTCTCTACCTCAGTCAGTCAGTCTCTTTCAGTCAGTCAGTCTCTCTCTCTCTGTCAGCCACTCAGTCAGCCACTCTCCCAGTCAGTCAGTCTCTATCTCTCTCTCTCTCTCTCTCTCTCAGTCAGTTTCTCAGCCAGTTAGTCTCTCGGTCAGTCAGTATTCAGTCTTTGAGTCAGCCATTCAGTCTCTATTCTCTCTCCACTCTCTCTCTCACTCCATTCTCTCTCTCAACTCTGTCCACTCTATCTCCACTGTCTCTCTCCACTGTCTTTTCCACTGTCTCTCTCTTCACTTTCTCTCTATCTAGTCTCTCGCCACTCTCTCTCTCTCTCCACTCTCTCTCCACTCTCTCCCTCCACTCTCTCCACTCTCTGTCCACTCTCCCTCCACTCTCTCTCCCCACTCTCTCTCTCCACCCTCTCTCCCTTCACTCTCTCTCTCCACCCTCTCTCCCTTCTCTCTTTCTCTCTCTCTACTCTCTCTCCACTCTCTCTCTCTCCACTGTCTCTCTCCACTCTCTCTCCACCCTCTCTCTATTCTCTCTCCACTCTCTCTCCACTGTCTCCCTCCACTCTCTCTCCACTGTCTCCCTCCACTCTCTCTCCACTCTCTCTCTCTCCACTCTCTCTCTCTCTCCACTCTCTCTCTCCACTGTCTCTCCACACTCTCTCTCCACTGTCTATGTACACTCTCTCTCTCTCCACCGTCTCTCTCCACTCTCTCTCTCTCTCCATTCTGTCTCTCTCTCCACTCTCTCTCTCCACTCTCTTTCTCTCTCTCTCCACTGTCTCTCTCTCTCTCCACTCTCTCCCCACTCTTTCTCCACTGTCTATGTCCACTCTCCCTACTCTCTCTCCACTGTCTCTCTCTCCACTCTCTCTCTACACACTCTCTCTCTCCACTCTTTCTCCCTTCACTCTCCACTGTCTCTCTCCACTGTCTCTCCACCTGCAACATTTTATTTCATCTAGATTTATAATAAATATCCTAAATGAATTTACATTTATATTTTATATTTCAATATTTTCATATTTTTTAAAATTAAAAATAAGCTTTAATAATTTCCCTATACTTACTCATTGGGAGATCTCCACTACAGTGGTGGAAATCACTACCTACGAGTGAAAAGTTACTAGTAGTTATTTTAGACTCATAAATCCTATTGAAGGAAAGTCCACTAGTGGGTGGAAACATGTAAGTTTACACTTAGGTGTAAATCTACAGTAGGAAATGCTGGACGGCAAACAGGTTTAGATTTACAGCTAGGTGCAGGGGTTCACAGGAGTAAATGCAGGGCTCGAGTTGGGGTACCACGCGTGTGGACGGCGTCCCCCCACTTATTTTACCGGGATCTCGATAAATGGAGCCACACATTCGCTGTTTGGCCTCTCTGGGGAGAGATCGGAGCTCATTCAGAACGCTGCTCATGCACTGGCTGAGCGAGGCGAGGCAATGAGTCTCGTGGTGCAAGCCACCCAGTTTCGTGACGTCACTTCCTGTCGGGACGACAGCACCCCACCACTACTTTTTTTAAGGACTTGTGCCCTGAGTAAATGTACATGTGTAAACTTACCTTTGCGAAGAGGCCTCAATGAATTTCACAGCTGCGTGCCTAATTGTCTTAATTGCTCCAACTGCTTCATCGAACCCTACTTAATGGAGATAATTGCTTTGGCTTTTGTGTAGTGAGAAGTTTATGGAATGAAGTAGGCATCTTAAGTTATAGCGCTTTGACTGTACCTTTTCAAATGCATTCTGGGCACGGAGTTAAGGGGATTTCATGTGAAAACGTAGGATAAAAAAGATAAGCTGCGAGACAGTGAACAAATATTAGTGCTGGCCAAGGAGTCTAAACCTTTCCATCAACTACCTGAGGGGGACTGAAGTACACATGAGGGCAGTGCACGGAGCTGGCACTGCTGGGCATTGGTGCACAGTGTGATATAGGTGGCATCACTGTACAGGAACTGGCGCTGGGCAGGAGTGTAGCAAACCTAGGCAGTGTGAGCAGCTGGCACTGGTGGTGTAAGAGGCTGTCACTGGTGGCAGAGTGTGAGTCTGGCACAAGTGGGTAGTGAGTGACTTAAGCTGGCACTAGTGGGTAGTCGGAGGAGCTCAGCTGCCACAGGTGGCAGTGTGAGAGGCTGGCACTGGTGGCAGAGTTAGCAGCTGTCAATGGCGGGAGTGTGAGAGGCTGGCACTGGTGGGCAGTGGCTGAAGCTGGCACTGGTGGCAGAGTGAGAGGCTGGCACTGGTGGCAGAGTGAGAGGCTGGCACTGGTGGTAGTATGAGAGGCTGGCACTGGTGGTAGAGTGAGAGGCTGGCACTGGTGGCAAAGTGGCAGAGTAAGCGGCAGGCACTGGTGGTAGAGTGAGAGGCTGGCACTGGTGGCAGAGTGAGCGGCAGGCCCTGGTGGCAGTGTGAGAGGCTGGCACTGGTGGCAGAGTGAGAGGCTGGCACTGGTGGCAGAGTGAGAGGCTGACACTGGTGGGAGTGTGAGAGGCTGGCACTGGTGCAGAGTGAGAGACTGGCACTGGTGCAGAGTGAGCAGCTGGCACTGGTGGCAGTGTGAGAGGCTGGCACTGGTGGCAGAGTGAGAGGCTGGCACTGGTGCAGAGTGAGCAGCTCGCATTGGTGGCAGTGTGAGAGGCTGGCACTGGTGGCAGAGTGAGAGGCTGGCACTGGTGCAGAGTGAGCAGCTGGCACTGGTGGCAGACTGAGTGGCAGGCACTGGTGGCAGTGTGAGAGGCTGGCACTGGTGGCAGACTGGGCGGCTGGCACTGGTGGGAATTGGGAGGGGCTGACACTGGTGGCTGTATGAGAGGCTAACACTGGTGGCAGTATGAGAGGCTGGCACTGGTGGAAGAGTGAGAGGCTGGCACTGGTGGCAGAGTGAGAGTATGGCACTGGTGCAGAGTGAGCAGCTGGCACTGGTGGCAGTGTGAGAGGCTGGCACTGGTGGCAGAGTGAGAGGCTGGTACTGGTGGGGGTGTGAGAGACTGGCACTGGTGCAGAGTGAGCGGTAGGCACTGGTGGGAGTGAGAGGCTGGCACTGGTGGCACAGTCAGAGGCTGGCACTGGTGCAGAGTGAGCAGCTGGCACTGGTGGCAGTGTGAGAGGCTGGCACTGGTGGCACAGTCAGAGGCTGGCACTAGTGCAGAGTGAGCAGCTGGCACTGGTGGCAGTGTGAGAGGCTGGCACTGGTGGCACAGTCAGAGGCTGGCACTGGTGCAGAGTGAGCAGCTGGCACTGGTGGCAGTGTGAGAGGCTGGCACTGGTGGCAGAGTGAGAGGCTGGTACTGGTGGGGGTGTGAGAGACTGGCACTGGTGCAGAGTGAGCGGCTGGCACTGGTGGGAAGTGGGAGGGGCTGACACTGGTGGCAGTATGAGAGGCTGGCACTGGTGCAGAGTGAGCAGCTCGCACTGGTGGCAGAGTGAGCGGCTGGCACTGGTGGCAGAGTGAGAGGCTGGCATTGGTGGCAGTGTGAGAGGCTGGCACTGGTGGTAGAGGGAAAGGTTGGCACTGGTGGCAGTGTGAGAGACTGGCACTGGTGGCAGAGTGAGAGGCTTGCACTGGTGGCAGAGTGAGCGGCAGGCACTGGTGGCAGTGTGAGCGGCAGGCACTGGTGGCAGTGTGAGAGGCTGGCGCTGGTGGCAGTGTGAGAGGCTGGCGCTGGTGGCAGTGTGAGAGGCTGACGCTGGTGGCAGAGTGAGCGGCAGGCACTGGTGGTAGAGTGAGAGGCTGGCACTGGTGGCAGAGTGAGCGGCAGGCCCTGGTGGCAGTGTGAGAGGCTGGCACTGGTGGCAGAGTGAGAGGCTGGCACTGGTGGCAGAGTGAGTGGCTGGCACTTGTGGGAAGTAGGAGTAGCTGATACTTCTCAGAGGAGCAGAGCCCTGTGGGGAATGCTGTCTCTGGGGCCTCCACCCCCACCCCCATCCCCACCCTTGTCCCGGGCCTGCCTCCAGCTCTCCAGCGTGCACCTGCTTCAGAGGGAGAGAGGCTTGCTTCAGCGCAAGCCTCTCTCACAGCTCTCACCGAAGAGCTGAGATCTGAGGGGGGCCCGGGGCCCCGTCATTTACTGAAGCTTGCCCCCCCCCCCCCCCCCCCCCCCCCCACCGCGGGGCCTGCAGGGGTGTTTGTTACACCCCTGCTCTGTCTTTCAAAGCACAACAAATGTGATAAGATAAGAACAGGATTTGAATGCCTGTTTACAGAAATCGAACACCGGTGGACAAATACAGTACACAGGGTTTGGGCAAGGGAAGGAATGAACTTGAGCTTGACAGCTAAAAATAAATAGAGCCAGCAATAAAAAACAAGCTAATGTGAGTTACAATCCACAAAGCCAAACATAAACGATGGACAGAATGCATTCCCAGGTAAGCTTTCCGAATTTCCCCAAGAGGTCGTTAGCAAAGGAAGATGTGTAACTTCTTTATGATTTTTTAATCTGTTCTAACTTGAAATGTTTTAATATGACTGTATCTAAAAGTTCTTAGTGGGGACCGTAGAAGTGGTGTGGATTCTGGATGGGGTGTTTCTAGTAAAGCTCACCTTGGAATTCCATCTGTGTACTTGGTTTGCGTGTTATCCACTCTTGGGTGGAGAGGCACAGGGTTCTGTTCCAGTGAAGCATGTCTTTGGTGGGACATGGCACATATACACCCTTATTTATCTCTGGGTCGGAAAAGTACCCCATCCCCCTTTCAAATGAGTTAAAGGCAGCAGCAAACTGTAGTAACACAAATAGCCGGTTTCCTTCAGGAAAGTCAGAGGAAAATACACATTTAATCAATACAACTCCATCGAAGTATATGGATACTTAATTCTCCAGATATATACCATTCCAGATAAATCACCCAGGCAACAACCATTCCTCTTCCCTTACTCTAACACTAGCCTGACTGGCTAAAGCAAATTCTTGAACAACCTCAGAATAGTCACCTAGACCTCTTCACATATAGTCCTTCCTCCACACCCAAGATGCACCAAGAAAAATAATGGCTAGAGAGGTAGACTACTCCCTGGAAAGTAATACGTCAAAGCACAGAACCATTGCAACCCCCACAAATATCTGCAGCTGGTATGTATGTATGTGGTATTTGTATATTGAAAACCTAGCCAAAAGGCAGCGTACAGAATCAATGACAAGGATACAGCCAATAAGATTTTGGAGAGGAAGCTGGGTTCTGATAGTAGAGGTGGACTATTACTTTGTGGTGATGTGTTCTTTAAAGAGGCAGGTCTTTAATTCTATCAAAAACTGGAGGAGGGTTTGGGTAGTCCTGATAGATACAGGGATGTTGTTCCTGATCTTGGTGGCATGAATGAGGAAGACCTTTTTCTTTTTTTGAATAACTTTGCATCCATTCCGATGGTATTTTGCTTGTGGGTATGCCAAGATCCACCAGAGGTCATGACATTGTCAGACAGATATGCGGGGTGCTGACTGTCAGGGCTTCGTAGACAATGCAGCTGATTTTAAAGATGGTGTAGGCTGGCAAATGGATTCAGTGGAGATATCCATCAGGTTACAGGTGATGTGGCCCTATGTCTTGAAAGCCTTGATGAGATGTGCTGAAGAGAGAAGGATGCCCTTAGGCAGCCCCATTGTGGAGTCCAGGAGGGGTGGAGCAGGCCAATACCATCCAGATGTTATGTCATGTTGATTTGTAATGCGCACTAATCACCCTAAAGGGTATCCAGATGTAAGCAACTCCCTGAATGGCAGTTCTGAAGTCACCTTCTGGGAAGAATGATTTCACTTTCTTCAGCAGAGAGAGCTGACACTGGGCCATCTCGGTGATGTGTTCTTTGAGGGCGAGTTCGGTGTCCAGGATCAATCAAAGTCGCTTGCCACAAACTTGGAAAGGATAATTGATAGGGCTTAGCCACACTCTTTTCTTTCAATACATGGCATCGACAAGTCAAGCAAGGACAAAAATCCACGTTTGGCATATTTCTTGTGATACAGGTCTCTGAAGGCCAATTGCTTCCATTCCTTGTCGCCGGGAAAACACCTGTGCAATCTAGGCTGTGAGGACACCCAGTTGCACTCCAAGTTCAGAGTCCAGGGAGGTGCTGCCTGACTGTGTGATAAGGGCACCATATGCTGCTTAACAATTACTACCTGAAGTAAGCTGGCACAAATGTAACAGACAGCAAGCCAACAAGCAACCTCCTTAATGTATTAGATCTGGTTAGCAGTGTGATGTACATGTTTACTTTTCACCATGAGTCCTCTGACCTGGTTGATGATCAGACAGGCATGAGGCATAGCCACTCTGAGAATCTGTGTTAAAGCTGGGATCAGAGGAAAATACTGAGCTCCATTCACAAAGAAATTTACAACCACAAACCTACATTCAACGCTGAAATCTGCACAATTTACATCTATCTTCAAGCAGAAATGATTTTCCAACTGTACAATTGTACATCATAGTTGTGTACAATTACACAGACGTAAACGCCACAGAAGGGGTAGAATCAATGCATAGTTTGCCTTGAAATTGTGTGTATACCCACAAATGTGTGCTTCAGTTGGGTTTACTACCAGAATGTCAAGTTTTAATATCTTCCTACAAAAAGTTTGACCCCAGAAAATAGACTACCACGTTTGTATGAAGGTGAGAAAGTAAAGGTAAGCATAGATTGGCTATTTGCTCTGTTGTGTTTTGCCTGATTGCGAGGACCGGACCGAACTGCGGAGGGACTCCAGGTTCCAACGCTGTTGTGTTTTGCCGGATTGCGAGGACCGGACCGAACTGCGGAGGGACTCCAGGTCCCAGGGGGCCATAGGACACGCCACACCTGCCCTACATCGTCCACAACAACAGCTATTTAACAGCTTACCGCACCTGCTTCGCAGGAGCCGCTGCGCTGTTGTGTTTTGCCTGATTGCGATGACCGGACCGAACTGTGGAGGGACTCCAGGTCCCAGGGGGCCATAGGGCACGCCACACCTGCCCTACATCGTCCACAACAACAGCTATTTAACAGCTTGCCCCGCTGCGCTGTTGTGTTTTGCCTGATTGCGAGGACCGGACCGAACTGCGGAAGGACTCCAGGTCCCAAGGGGCCATAGGACACGCTACACCTGCCCTACATCATCCACAACAACAGCTATTTAACAGCTTGCCACTCCCGCTTCGCGGGAGCCGCTGCGCTGGTGTGTTTTGCCTGATTGCGAGGACTGGACCGAACTGCGGAGGGCTCCTGGTCCCAGGGGGGCATAGGACACGCCACACCTGACCTTCATCGTCCGTTGGCTATTAGAGAACATCGTCACCCCCGCGGTGCGGAGCGGGCGCGTGCTGGGCCAAGGGCGGGCCTGTCAGAAACAGGAGGAGGCTAGACTGGGCCACCCCTCGAACATCGATACATTTGTAAGACCATTTATAATCTGGATTTTATATTCTTACTGTTGCATTTGACATTTGCCTCGTTTTGTGAAACAGAATAGTCTGGCAACGTCATATAGTGCAGTATATAGGATTAATGGCGGCACATGTAGGGAAAGGGAGGAAGGCAGTGACAGGTGGGAGGGTTACTGGGACATTGGACCAATTAGACCAGTATTAGAGCATGAAATAGCTCTAACAGAACGTCGTCTCTCCTTAGAACCTATGTATACTAAACAATCATCTTTGAGAGGTTTAATGTCAGCCATTAAGCCAGAACAATCAGATAAACAAATCCACAACTATGATATTAACGCGGGAGACAGTAATAATCACCAGTCACAGGAGCTGCTCAATCTACCCGCGACAATAGAGGCTAATTTCATTGTTTCAATTAATGATTCAGTTTCGGATAATACATCTAATGAAACTACTCCGCGTTTCCCTACAAGGTCCACAGCTAAAAATAATTCTAATCCTCAGTCTTTAAAACAACCTTTAGGATCAGGACCTACTGTTAAGAGGAAACATGGACGGGGTACTCAGAAGGGAAGGTGCCCAAAGATAATAAAAACGTCCAATATACCCAAGAACACTGTAATGTCGACACCGGCTTTACTAGCCATTACACCTTCACCAACATCTATCTTTTCGTTAAAGGTATCGTCTGTAAAGTCGGCCGATCCTCCGCTGCCCCCGTTTCAAATTACAGAGGGATTTATGGAGAAAGTTGAGCAATAGATTAAGTCCCTAATGTTACCTTTGTTAGAGAGAGGATAAAAATGATCAGTGAAAGAGTGGGAAAACTTGAACAGGCAACAACAGTTAATTCCGATAAATTGAAAAAACTTGCTGAGAGTATACCCAATCAAAGTGTAGTGGGACATAATAAAACAGGAGAACCCACAAGTACAATTGCCCCACTGCCCATTCCGACTATAACTAATACACCCTCCCTGTCATCAAATGAAATTAGTCAAGTTGATAAAACCTCAGAAAACAGGATACTGATTTCTGAAGGGGAGAGACGACAAGGGGGGGGACAGGTTAAAAAAGCTACATGTATAGCTAAGGAAACATCAAACACCGTAAAACAAAAGAGTATTCCCCTACACATTGATTTACCACCAGATTATTTTCCATATACTGTTATGTTATCTGGGGTCCCTGAGTTGGATAATGATAAAATAGAAACTTACCCCGAATAAAAAAATAAGGTAACCTTTTGGCTAAATAAGAATATGGAGAGGTGTGGCTCACTGGTTAGAGGCGGCAGACCTGTAAGCAGAGAACGGCCCGGGACCAGGGTTCAATTCCCGACGCGGCAGGGTCGTGGACCAGGGGTTAACGGACTCGATAATTCTCGCCTCAGTACCTACTCTAACCAGGGAACACACTCAGTAACTCTGGGCATTAAGCTTGCCTCATCTCTACAACGGCCCCCCCACAGACGCCGGGGATGCCTGTTTTCACCCTGGAGATACCCAGAAAGGGACCATCTCACAGGGAAAACCAGGACGGGTTCCCCAGCGGTCTGCAGCGCCAGGACACTCGGTTAGAGTAACAGTGCGCTTTACAAATACCCCACATTTACATTTACATTTACATTTAGAATAGACCCCTCCCATCTAATATACATGGCGAAATCCTGTACGTTCGAAGAATAAGTTGGGTGGGTCATAGATCAAAGGACCTGGCTGGTTTGTTAACTTTAGGGACAGACGAGTGGTTTGTCATATTTGTGATTGGTACCACCAAAGAGGAGAGGGTGGTATACAAACTCTCGATCTAAGTTATTTTTATCCTCCCTCCTTTTTTGCTCCAACAAATTTGTATCTCTTTGGGGTTCAGTGAGGAGGTTCCATGGTTGTGCATAAATATTAATTTAATATCCCTACGTCTAATTGTTTCGACACGCTTTGAGGGCGTGAGGGCGTAGACTGACTTAGAACTGGGAACCCTACTGTTAAAGCGTTGTCTAACTCTTTAAATGTAATACCTTTAACTGGAGATGCCCGCGAAGGAGTAAACTGCTTACGAATAGATCCTAGTGCAAGATCGGGGATAACTAACTCTGAAGAGACTGGAGTATTGAAGGGTAGTGGTATAGTTGTGAATATCCCGACTGGAAATACTACTAATATTAATGATAATTCTGGCTCTATTGGTCAGGCGGACATTATAGCAAATAAGAGCAAGTGGTCAATAACGTTTTGGAATGTAGCAGGCTTAAAAAATAAAGTGTCCAATCAAATCTGGGTTAATCTTGTAAATGGGTATGATATAGTGAGTCTACAAGAAACCTAGGCTAAAGAGGCACATCATCTGTGCGGTTTTAAAACTTTATTTTCACCAGCAATAGGCTCAGTACATGGTAGAACTAAAGGGGGCTGTGTACTTATGTATCGAACCTGTTTAAATGTGAGGAAATAGAGATAACCTTCAACAATAGATATTATCACATGATTAGGATACATATTGATAAAGTGCTGTTTGATTATTGTAAATTTTTATAATGCTCCCGCGGAGGGAATGGAAGAAATGCTGAAAGCATTGGGTGCAGATGTTAAATGTTTGTCAGGAGGGAAATCGAAAGAAGTTTTTGTCATTTGGGGAAGGGATTTTTATTGTTTGTTATGTAAAAGAGGAGAACAAGGGACATGCGGTATAATGCTGAACGATGAGACCAGTTTAGCGCATTTTGAACATACTGTATGTGGGGCTCTCTTTAATGAAATTATGTTTTCTTGTAATAGGGGCTTTGCCAATAGAATTTGTCAATCTGAGGTCCCTTTTTGTCCCACCTTTAATGGCAGAGGTGCCTTCTCAACAATCGCTTTTATACGGATATCGGCTAGATATGGAGGACAGGTTAAAAACTTTAATACTCTAGATATCGCATTAAGCGATCATTTTCCTCTAAGCGTGGAAATTTTAAATCCACATTATGAACATGTTAGAGATAATACCCAAGGCAGCCTAAAAGTAATATTGTCTTGAATAGACAAAAAGCGTACTCCCTAAAATGGACTAAAGTGGTTCCTGAGGATTTCCTTCATAACTTAATTAAGAAATGTGAATCTAGTATTGATGCTTGCCTGGACGAAAATTCAGCTAATTCTGTAATTATAAAACAAAAAAGTAATTATTGCCTCACATATCAAAAATAGCCTGTAGGTAGAAACGAAAAACCCTAAGGAAAATACTGCGAACTGGTTTGACACAGCTTGCACTAAGGCTTATTCCAATCTCAAGCATGCTCTAAATGCCCCCGATAAAGATCAGATCTTAATCAGGGAGTTCCAAAAGGTTTATAAGAGGACTCTGAAAAAGAGAAAGGACGCTCTGAAAAAGGAAGCATGGGATTCTTTGTGTGAGGCTTCTTTGAATAGACACACTGTAGCTTTCTGGAAAACAGTTAATGCCCCTTTTTTAAATGACAAAGCTGAGGAAAGGGTAGAAATAGCCATTTCTGAGAGTGGATAGGTAAAGCATTATGCAGATTTATATAGTGCTTCGATTGCACCGGAGCAAATACCAATTGTGAATGTAGGATGAGGAGACCTCACATACTAATATGAAAATGGATCTGGGTATTACACTGAATGAAGTGACCTTCGGTATAAAAGCTAGTTTGGGAGGAAAAGACCCGGGCCCCGATGGGGTGCCGGTTGACTTGTATAAAAATAACATTGACTTATGGGGTCCACTTCTCACGCAACTGTTTAATGCATCCTGTTCGATTGATCTGTTACCATCATGGTTTGAGTCTATTATTGTACCCATATTTAAATAGGGAGATAGAACAAGTTGCTCGTGCTATCGCCCAATATCATTATTAGACTCAACCATGAAGATTTTTGGCCGCGTGATTTTAAATAGATTACAAATATGGGCTGAGGAACACTCAATAATTAGTGATCTTCAATATGGATTTAGGAAGGGCCTCGGCACTATTGACCAGGGCCTTAATTTGCACATTCTTTTAGAAAAATATACCAAAGCCAAGGGAGGTCGCATATTTTTAACCTTTGTTGATTTAACATCAGCATTTGATTGCCTCACCCTCAGCAAGCTTTAGTTGATTTTGGAGAAACTGGGGGTGGAGGAAAACATAATCCTTTTTCTCAGAGAGCTTTATACGGGGGCACTGGCCACAGTTAGATTTGGTAAGAATGGAGAGTGCACTAAGCCTTTTAGCACCGCAAGAGGAGTGCGGCAAGGATGCGTTCTTGCCTCCTTCCTATTCACAATCTACATCAATGATCTGGAAAGAACAATGCTGCGGGAGTACAGGGACATGCGTATGATAGCTAATAGATCTGTCCCAGCGCTATTATACGCGGACGATTCGGTCTTGATGGCCCGGACGCCCTTGGCCATGCAAAGGATGGTTACATCTTTCTCCCATTTTATGACTAACTTGGATTTGAGAATTAATTGTACGAAAATGCTCAGTATGAATTTTGGCTCCTGGGCAGATAAAAAGAAAAACTTAATGTACATTAATTCAAAACCATTGGATTATACCCCAACTTTCCCATATTTAGGTATATTGTTTGACCAATCTGGTCTATGGAATATTGCAATAAAGACAAGGAGGCTGCTGTTCTGTAAATCCATTATGGCCCTGACAAATTTTAGCAACAAAATGGGTAAAAAAGCGATCGGGGAACTTTTATGCGTTTATAGAGCGACTTGTGTTGCAACTGCCATATATGGTGCAGGAATATGGGGATATGCAAATGTGAGATCATTGCAGGGGGCAGAAAACTGTTTTATGAGATACCTCTTAGCAGTCCCGGACAGAGTCTCCACTTATATTTATCACGCTGAACTTGGTCAACCACATATAGAATACATTATTAAGGTACAACCGGTTCTTCTGCGGCACAGGGTATGAACTACCAAGGAGCGCGTTTTTAACCGTTCTATTTTAAGTAATGTAATGAGCCTTGATAACGTCAGCAATATGGGATGGTTATGTTATGTAACGACGTTTCTCACACAAATAGGCCACCACAAATATTATGATGATCCCTTATTGATGTGTCATGCTCCCAGAGGAGAACTTAAAAATCTTTGTATGATGCACTTGGGAGATCTCAGAACCAATACTGAAATGACAAAAAACACAGTGGTTGCCCATCAATTAACAATGACCACTAGCAATATCCAACCATATGTTAAGTTGCACATGAGTGATTTTGCAAGGTTTCTATTAACGCGTTTTAGGTTTAATATTTTATTTAGACTTTTAAGTTTCCCCGATATGAATGACTGGTCAAGGCAACTTAGTAAATGTCCATGTGACGACTTGTCCAATCAATCGGATATGCATATCTTGTTATTTTGCAAATTTTATACAATTCCAAGTAAAAGATGGATAGTGCCCATATTGAAGAGTATAGAATTTAATCAGTGTCGCCCTGCTTTTTTAGCTATCCAGAAATTAGATAATATATTAACTGTTGCATCCGTCTCTGCGTTTAAAAAAAAATGTTTTTAGATCACGAAAATCAATTCATGTATGACATTAAACAAGTTTATTTTTATTGTACCATGAGTTAATATATTTTAAATTGTGATTTACCAATTGTACTTTTATGGTTGTTCTTTTGTATAATAACCGAATAAAGTTTCTAAAGAAACTTCAATTGAACTGACCATATGCGTATCTTTAAAAAATATAGCTTCATGATGTACTGGGAGTCAGTATTCTGGAATCCATATTTTTGTAGTATGACTTTTTTGATGTTGAATTTCTGACACAGAGCTACCTCTTGACTTTCACAAACATTTCACTGAATCCAAGGTTGGATGGGGAAAAAAGCATTCCCAACTGCGTGTGGTGTAGAGGAGTTGGTTTCTCCAATGTAAAAACATTTTCCTGTCTTGAAAGAAAACGAAGAATTGTGCATTTGCACAGTGGGCTGCATTTTCAAAACATGTAGCTATACCCTGCATATAACTCTGCTTTGTGAAAATAGCAGCTGTTAAATGGCATTCTTAGCAGTACGCCTGGAATCTGCGACTGGTGCGGCAAGGTACGTGGGTTTTTTAAAATTATTTATATATATTTTTTAATTGCCCACCGTCCCACCCCTACGCACCCGCTACCGCCCGCCACCTGTGAAATCATGCTTGCCGCCACTGCAGGGAGCTGTCAGAGGAGGGGAAGGCCAACCTCTACCATTTAGCGGTATCTATTTGCCAGTACAACCCCAATCCCCACCAACGTCTTATCCCCACTGGCATCCCACAGCCCCTCGAGAACTCCCAACAGAACAGAAGTTGTCAATAGGTCTTTCCAGACAGACACTTTTTGGCGCAGCGTGTATGACCGAGATATCCGTTTTTCAATGGATGCCGTGTACTTTAGAGATATAATTAGTCCTATGTTTATATCCATGCGGACTAAACCTCTCCGGCGCAGCGTGTATGACGTCAAACGCCAATTGATAGAACAATTTCCGCTATTTAAAAGATGGAAGAAGAGAAGCATTGTTCTCTTCTCCATGGGACTGAGAGGGCGTGAAGCTTCCTGGTCTCTTCTGTTTTCTAACTGTAAGCATACAGAGGGATATTCAGCCTGGCGGCTTATGCCGCCCAATTTGTTTGAAACACATGTGACACTGGGTCATGGAATAAGATTGCGGCATGACTAAACTCCTGTATTTTATGCAACCTACATGTTAGTCCATATGAAGCCTTGTATAGTTGGACACCGTAATACCATCTGGGCCCCTATAGTGCAATATAGACACTAGCCTTCCTGGAAGGTGGGATCAGTAAATTATATAACCCACATGTTTGCGTACATGAAATCCAGTTTAGTGGGTCTGTACTACAACATAAATATATGTGTATTCTATCTTCAGATATATCCGGAATATTGCAAAAAGATCGATATATATCCTGTCTAAATGCTGGCACCTCATCATCAGAGTGCTTACCACTTAAATGGAATTGTCCACTTGAGTAAGTAACAACCTGTCAAGGACATATAGAGGAAATGTACATGATCTTATCTTTAGTTTTAGGGTTAAAGATATAGATACAGAAACACATTATGGTTTTATTACCACTACTATTTCTTTTTAGATCTCAATTTTGTGGACCCCGTTTTACATAGAACAATACTTATCACATCAAATTCTATGCCATATGACTGTTATGGAATCACCTTAAATGATGTGACCATCTAATTGTAGAGACATTGTAAGTACCTTCAGTTAATGAGTCTAAACAAGTATATGCTATCCAAGAACCTTGGTAGCTCGTATCAATAGGCTATAGAGATAGGAGTCTCTAATGTATGTATTATTATTATACTTAAAGACCATATAGTTTCTCGGGAAGCAATAAATAAAACATCACCACCTCCTTACTGCAACAAGACCGATTCTAACCAGGTATACAGCACCCACTATTCGTAGTCTATAGTCATTGTTGTTGAGTTATTTCAAATAGGAAGTTGGTTTCTCTATTGGCCTCCTTTTTCCATTATTTACTTCTATGTCATGTGCCTTTTCAGATACCACAATATTAGTGGTTTGTCCTATACTACAGAGAAGTCCTTCATCTATCTTGTTTTCAACTATCAATTTTGAGATCCAGAGCGATCAATAGGTACCTTTAAAATTTATTTATGATACTTCAGTATTCTCTGAAAGTATATTAAAGGCCATTCAAAGGCAGCAATAGATTTATCTATAAGACAAACTGTGTTCCTTCATTGACCTTCTCTCTGTTAGAGAACTTTAGAGAATACATTTCAGAATTCTATACTTTTTTCTGCTATTCACGGGTGATCATACAACTGCTTTGCATCGTTCTCTTTCTATGGGGGATGAAGGTATATATATACTCACTTTATGTTCCTAAAAACATCTTCACTATCATATGCCATTTCTCACAAATAAAAATGCTTTGGTAATTTCAATTGTATAAAGAATGTATGTACAAATCGTAATTATAATAAGAACTTGGTAAAAAATAATAATGCTTTTGTCTTTGGTTCTGTGGACTGTTATGAGAATAATAGAAGCTTAATAAGCTCAAATGTATATCAGTATTATATGATCAGGCCAGAAATGTTTTGTAGCTTAGTTTCTTAATATTTGATTGTGTTAATTTTTTGTACTTTTTTTAGAGAAAGTTGTGACGGGTTCACCTGATGAAGGCTTTAACGCCGAAACGCTTGTCGTGTTTTCTTTTCATCGACCGCTAGCCTTTGAATTGTTTATTAACTCCTTCTCTAAGGTTTTTAATGTATAAAAAGAATACTCATAAAATATATAAAAAAGAAAATATTCATTTGATATATGTGATGAAACTAAAAAGATCATTAATTATATGAAATTGATTAACTATAATAAAGAAATATAATTTCATATCAAATAACAAGTGTTTTTGTAACGTCATTAGCAAGCAATTCTAATGTGCACTGTTTTCACATAGATCAAGGCCGGATATATTTCGTTGTAAATGTAACATATATTTTGTGGTTAGCTTGTCGTCTTACCCCAACTTTCCAGTACCCTGGACAGGACTTTGTTATCCGACCCCAGTATCTCGCCATCACTGGTCATTCCCATACCATATGGTAGAAATGAGCAGGTGTCCCAGCAACAGCACATCCGCGACTCCAGTGTGCCCACGCACCAAAGCCACTCTGGCATCCTATAAGTCATGTGTAGGTAATTAAGCAGGAACAAGTCAGAGCAATGAAGTTACAACCTGCACCCTGGGTGCCCTGCGAGCATTACTTCAATCAGAATGATTCAGGGCTCCCACCCACTTCTCCCATCTGGACTAGAGGGGTGCAAACAAGTCCAGGGAATGAACTAAAAGGGATTTATAAGTTGATGAGATCCCCTTCTCTTCAATGGTTCCCATAAGGGTCTGGGACTCCAGGGCACTACATTCAGGAACATTCCCCCAAGGAACCACGGTGTTGCTCGAGGGCAAGGCACAACTGCACATATCTCAAAAACTACGACCTATGCAGGCCAAACTCTTCCTGCAACACCTGATAGGACTCTAGGTTTGCTCCATGCAAGACATCTCCCAACTTGGCGATCCCAATCCTGTCCCAACAACTTAACACTTCTAAGGAGGAGGCCTGTTGCAACCACCCGCCTGCCCAAAGGGGGTGGGGGGGTTTGCAAGTTTAATTCGCCTATCCCGACCAGTCCACCGTAGTACTATACGCCAGGTCCCAACAATCTTCCTTGTGAGCTCAGGGAGATGAGAGGGAATAGCAGTACCATACACTAACTCTATAATCTTGTCCAGGCCTATAACAGCCACTTTCAGCTGAAACACCAGGTATCCCCACCCCGCTCATTGACCACCAGCAGCTGAGCCGCCCACTAGTAAAGCCGCACGTCTGCCATCCCCAGCCCATTAGGATTGAGTGCATTTCCTATACACTATAAGGGGAGGTCAGTTAAGCCAAAGAAAGGCCCGGATTTCGGCATGCAGTTGGCACCACCAAAGCTACATCAAAAGCAGGGGATCGTTTTGTAATGTGTATAGCAAGAGGGGGAGGACGATCATCTTGAACAGAGCAGTGCGGGTCAAGACATTAAAAGGCAACTTAGCTCATCTGGTGAGGTACATCTTTAAGCGGGACAAAAAGGGACAAATATTCAGACTCCAGGCTAGACCTGGCTCCAGTGCTACATATATTTCTGTGTATCAATATCTGTCTGCACACCGTAAGCTGCAATGACCACTCCCCGTCAGGGGGACCAAATTTAGGCCAGTTAATGGTAAGCCACTTGGTGTTGCAATAGAGACCAAGGATCTGCAACACCCGAGGATTCGCTCCCATGACATGTGGAAAATTGCAGGAAGAGCGTTCTGCACTGGAGACAAGGCTTGGTTAGACATCAGGCAGGCAAGCAGCATATGCTGCACTTTCACTGAGATTCTGAGTGAAAGGCTGGGCGCAGAGGAAAGTAGAAACTTGTTTATTACTTTCTTCTGAGTGCAGCCTTGCAAACAGACCTACAAAAACAGTGCAGCACGTGCCCTCTTTCTGTTCAAAGACTAAACCACTTCAGCAATCAAAATTCAAACAAGTATTGGCAATGCCATTTGGTTTGGCTTTTAATGATATAGTAGTACGACAATGCAAGTGTTCCTATTAGGGGACATGGATATGCGGTTTTGGAAAGTGTTGCTGAGCCTGCAGCGGATGGCCTGCCTCACTTTTGATACATAGGAGCATTTGTACTGCTGTATGAAACACAGCCACGATTAGCTGCGGGCACTTACAATGAAGGTAGCAAATTAAATCTGGCATCATGGCTTCATATTTAGGAGAAATGAAGAATCATTTTTGAAATATGGCTTGCTACTAATGTCTTTACGTTTTCTATCCCTGTATCTGGAGTTAATGGTATTTGAGAATGCAGCTATCCCTGCAGGTTGGCTGCCTGTGCTAGGGTTTGACATGTTCACCTGTAGATTACAAATAACACAAAAAGGGCCAGGGAGTCTGTACCAGCCGGTACAGACTGATAGACAAAGCAAACACAACAATGTACCTAGGTGTAACAGCAAAAAACGGAGTAGGATTTGGAGAAACTCACTACAAAACTATGTTTCTACTAAAAGAAAAAGCAATCCTTTTAGGACAAGAACCCTCACCCATCTTGAGGAGGTATGCTTCATCATAGGGTTCTTCCTCACACAATGACTTGTTGCGGGGTGGGCTAAAACTCCTAAAACAGAAGGAGCTCTTGAATTTTCAACTACCCTTTGAGAGTCTAGGGTAGTTAAGAAGAGTGCAAAAAATAGTGTGGTGAATAATAAAACTGTTGCGGGGTCGTACCCTTCAACCTAATTCTTGTCTGCTAGAGACAGGATTAAACAAGCATTTGCAATGCAATATGTCTTGCATTTCGAGAATTTGAGCTATTGCCACTGGAAATGACAATGTCTTATTTATGCGTTTTAAAAACCTGCACGCCTAAACCCGCACTTTGAGCTTATAGTCCTTGCTTAAGAACAGCAAGGCTGGCATTAAAAGTGGCGCAGTTACTACCAGCCTTGCTTCTCATAAGCAACGGCTATTTAAGTACAAAGTACAAATACAATTAGTCGCTTTGAAATGTGACTAAATAATTATTATATTAATTCCAGATTAGGTTGTACTCTAGGAGTAGATGTCCCTAGTGAGCAAGGCACCAGCACTGCTTGTCTAGGTGCATCACGAGAATACGCTTCTACTTCACCTGGAGCTCAAAGATGGACAGGGTGAAGAGTGTGGTGAAGTTCAAGATCCCCAACAAGGGATGGAAGGGAGTACAGACATCGCTACCATCCTGGGCGGAATCTTCGTGTGCCACTGCGTGAGGAGCATCCTGAGCACCAAAGACGAGAGCCACTTCTGCTTTCTGATGGCACGATTCTTCCTGTTGCCAACGTGGCGGCGCCTCGGATGGGCAGAGTGGATGAGCGTAGCCCCGTACAACTGGGAGGCCCTGTGGTTCTACAAGGAACTGGAGAAGTTTGTGAAGGAGTTCAGGCTGGAGTCTGCCGCCCGCCACATGGACCCCGAAGCTTGTCCAACGCCAGATACGAGCAAAGGACATCAGCGAACTGATAGGCGCCATACCCTCTGCCACAGCGAACCATGTGTGGGGGAAACGTCACATCCAAGTGGCTGACCAACCAGCACAAAGACATCGCCTGGGTGGCCATCCAAGGAGGACTTCCGTGAGAGAGCCTTCATGCACGCAAGAGGACTCAACCAATACAAGTCCTGCCCGCAAGGGTGCATCGTGGACGAGACAACATACCATCTCTTTTGGGAGTGCACGTACGCAAAGGACCTGCTGACGGCACAAGGCACAGAGCTTAGGGCCTGGATACCTATGTCCTGCATCACCATGGACTCTGTGATGTATATTTTTTTTCCCCAGGGAAACCACGCACTGAGTCACCTCCAGAACTGCTGGAGGCTCCTGGGCTGTTTTAAAGATGTCCTTCTGTTTTCTAGAACCCGCCTGGTAGTAGGGAAGAAGCAGACATCAACCCTGGCGTGCCATAAGATGATCCACAGCCTCCACTGGACGGATCAGATGAAGAAAGCCGGTGACGAAACCTAAGTACTCAAAGGGGTCCTCTTGTACCCTCACACGGGGGTAGCCTGAAAGGCTCAGGCAAAGAAGATGACAACAGCTGAGGACCCAAGGGGCCCCCGGACCTTACCTGGGGGGGGGGGAGGGGGGGGGGGGTCCGGAGGAGCCACTAACCTGTTTTTTGCCCTTTTTTCCCCACCTCAAGGAACGGGTCGGTGACAGGGGCGAGGAGAAGGCAGAAAAAGACAGGCGGAGTAAATGTAGTTATTTACTGTATGTATTTGACTAACATTACCTTTTTCTTCACAGGTAAAAGGTCAATGGGATAGCTTGTCCACTTGTTGTCAAGTTTGTTACCAACAACCTACGATTAAAATAGGGCTTTGTGGAGGATGACGATTGATGTATCTGAACCAGAAATGAGGCCTGAACAAGGGTTAGGGGAAACAAAGCACAAGATGTGCCTGAGATGTGCTAGCGAGTAATCACTGCCAATCTAGTTGATGGCTAAGTGAGTCTCCGGTCTGAAGGCCTTTAAGAAAGTAGTGCATTGAGGCTGTAATTAAAACCTAGGGCGTAACAACACAAGTAACAGGGAATGTCCTCATGGGCGGTACAAGATGAGACATGGTGGTACTAAGGAGGGACTACAAAGCCTAATGACCAATGAAAAGCCACCATTTACAAAGGACGGGGACAGGCCACATCCCACCCATTTAAAAAGATGGGTGGGATGTGAGTAGAGAGATAGCTCAAGCGCTGCCTAGGCGAGACCTAAAAATGAACTGAAGCAGGGAAGAAACTCACCCCTGACTATATCATTGTGTCAACATGTTTCTCCTCTTAGATTACCCCAAAGAAAGGTGTAGCAGCTGCATCAGGACCTATTAAAATCACTCTGGTGAAAAGTACATAAGTTAAAATATAAAGATACTGGTGGTACTAACAGTGGCCATCAACGATCATGGGAAAGGATCTACCTGACAAGTGCCCACTGTAGTCAGATAAACTGCCTCTACTTGAGGCTATTCTGGCAAGAAAGTAAGGGCAGCGGCAACTTCATACGCCAATGGGGTTATTTCTTGCCAGGTGCAAAGACTCGATGATCAAGAGCAGAGCCATTCTGGATCTCAGCTTCCTCCTTTAACAATATAGCCTGGATTTTGTTGTAGAAAGATAGAGCAGGTCTCATGGATAACTCAGTGGCCCAGGCAAGAGCTTTGAATGAAATTCGTCTAGTGATGGGGAGACAGTGTAAGGCATCAAGAGCAAAGATGATGATGTTGTGTCTGCTCAGATTTAACATTAGTCTAGCAGCAGCATTTTGGAATTGTTGAAATATGTTGTTTATTTTGGAGCTCTCTCAGAATCCCGAGATAAAGCCCACTGGCATAGGTGACCCAAGACAGGACTAAAGCTCCTAAGACCAGTAGTATATGGTACAGTCCAGAGCCATGGAAGGTCCGGCTTAGTATTCTCATGATGAGCAGTACTTTTTTGCTCACTTGAGTAACCTGAGTTTAAGGAGGGAGTTTGGATTCGATGATCACATCTAGATTAATTAATTCTACAAAGGTCTTGGAAGCGGTCTAATTTATTTAGGCCTGATGAGGTTATAGTTTTCTCTATTTTAGAGGAGCTGAGCTGCAGGTGATTGTTAAGCAGCCAAGGCTCTACAACTCGTAGGCATATGCCAACTACAGAAATGTCCCTATCTGATGATTTTTCAAGCTTTGGGATGATGTGGATGTCTTCAGCGTAATTAGATAAAGTAAGCCTTAAAGAGTTAATGAGCTCTAGGATTGGGGGCACAAACGTTGAAAAGAAACTGGGCAATTGTTTAACTTTGTGGGACACCCACCTGATTGAGGGTGAGCTGAAATGAGGAAGGATAACTATTTGCTTTCTGTCTACCAAGTAAGTCTTGATTAAGTTGAGAACTGTGCATTGGAATTCAGTGTTATTCAGATTTTGGAGTAGTAGTTAGGGCCAACAGTATCCAAATTGAGCGACAGGTCGAGAAGGAGGAGGGCTACCTCCTATCTAGAAACTCCGGTGCTTGTGAGGTTATTCTAGATAGCCATTAACACTGATTTAGTGCTTCTTCTGGGATGGAAGCCACATGTTTGTAACACTGTATTTTGTTTTGTTTAATGGAATCAGAGAGGTGGATGAAAGATGCCTCTTTGATAAGTTTAATTAGGAAAGGTCTGTTTGCCATTTATAGTTTGCTGGGTCCGATGTTTTAAGTCTTTGCCTTTGAGTATATTTAATGTAGGAATTTTTCAGTTTGTTGAGTAAATCTTCACTTGCAAGGATGGATGATTTAATGATTGTTCTGGTTGGTATGAAACCAGGTGGTACTAGTATTTTTTTTTAGTTTTAAAATATTTTGGAAACTAGTTTAATAAATGGAAGGTTTGTTAAATATGCAGAATGTTTGGGGCCTGGTTAAACAGAGTATTATTAATTATTTTTTACTGGAAGTAAGCCTTGAATTCTTTTGTTCAGCATGATCCATCTAAAATGTGCGATAAGAAGCGATTCAGTCTACTGATGTGCGGGTACCAATAAATGTCAATCATGAGCTTTTAACTCGCTGGCTAAACATTTTTTCCCGGTTTGTGACAAGAGGTGACTTCCAGTGTTTTCTACTCAAGTAGCATAAGCATCACTCAAAATCAGAGAGTTCGGTGCCTAGAAGGCAGAAAACCTATGAAGATGTTTTAGCATTTTGAACCGCTCACAGTTCATCTGCTTTGGTAGAAGGCCCTGTAAAATCCTTTCTAACCCTAGTGCCTTGCAGCTGCGAATCTTGTACTCCCAAGCACTGTTGCAGATTTCTCTCGTAATCTACAGGTGAACATGTCAAACCCTAGCACAGCCAGCTTTGTCACCCAACCTTCCACCAGACCAGGCACCAATAACTCCAAATAAAAGGATATGAAACAAATGCTCGACAGGATGTGTTTAAAAGTAAGTGGCTCTACATTAGCTATTTAGTGAAAATGAAATGCTTTAGGTTCTGGAGCAGCAATGGTAAACCGTAGCCACCTGCCATTTAGTCCTTGTGTCACAAATGGGCGGTCTGTGACATTGTGTTGCAGTAATAGCACGCGACGGGCAGGAAGGTATGTTTTTTCCTCTTCTAGCTGGTGAATGACTAAAATAGAGGGTCCCATAGGTTCCTGGTTGAAGGTCCATTTTTTGGCTTTGCCAGGGCCCGCCGTGGCAGGCTCTGGCCAACTTAGAGCACTGTTGTTAAGCCTTAATTACTTGAACCTAGCAGGAATCTGCATTTGTATTAGGCCTGGTCAGTCTTTAGATGGCGGATGAAGGGGTGTTCTTGCCTTTCCTAGATATTTGGTGGACAGAGAACGCCATCAGTGCTTGCATCATCAGACTAACCAATCCAAACAGACCTCACCATTCTATTGAAAAATAAACACAAATGTCAAACTGATCAAAATAAAAGAGTGAACTAACGGGGGCCACCCAATCACCTGCTCAGCTGGAGACCCCTTCCCTTCAAACCTCCATGGGGCCTTTGCAGTCTTTTAGTGAAGTCTATGTCTTTGTAAAGAGATCCCACCAGGGACCTGGAGGCAACTATACTTCTGCTCTAACACACAAAATCATCAAGAAGCCAGTGTCAGCTGCAGTGGAACACCCAGACCATCAGTACGGATAATGCACTCGACAAATATCACTGCATTACGGATAACCCACCCATCAACCCTGCATAATCCACTCGGACATTTATGATGACAAAACAAAGGACGATCTCTTGCAGCGTTCCTCTGAAAACTATAAACATTTCATGGAGGTCCACGAACTCCAATTACTTTAACACTTTATTGTTTTGATCTTTTGTACAAAAAGAAAAGGGGTAAGGCGGATTGGCATTTCTGTTCAAACAAACTCCATTCCCCTGGTATAACTCGCTTTGGGTATATCTACAGTATCACAGCGCCATTGAACACTTAGCAGCTTCAACTGGAAAAAGTGCTGCACCACATCTTGTTCTGCAGATGTTTCTAAGATCTTGGCAGAAGTGAGTCCGCAATATAAAATCTCTAACAACAAAGCTGATAGTCACTATTCGTGTACACTCGTCATTTGCTGTACAGAATAAATAGAACTTAGGGTGTCAGGAAAGCTTGCAAATAAACTCATACATCAAACATGGCCATCTTGGCTACATAAAAATGGCAGATTCCATCTTGGGGAGTTTTAATATAAATATGTATATATGACAGATAACAGATTATTCGGATATGTACAGTTCACTTGTACACTCAAAACTCCGTCCCCTTTGTTTCTGTTCTTATGCTCATTGTTTATACACACACAGCAGATCTGCTGGTGTGTATTCCAGGAGCTGCTTGTTCTCTGGTAAGCTGTTCATCCTCTGAAGGAGTTAGGTTCCTAATCAGTAGATGCCGTAGGTAGGCTCTTCGCTGTCCCGGTACCGGTCAAGGTATCTCAGTGGCTGACCATGGGGAAACTTGACTTGAGGCGGGTGATAGACAGGTGGGTGCTCAAACTCAAAGATTGGCTCCTTCATATCTGAGGGGAAGAGGAGACAGAAGGTTGAGGAAAGAAGTTTCGTGTCCAAGCATGCATAACACACAAAAGACTCCAGAAGCGATCATTTTTGCGCACATCAGCCAGTAGATACTTTGTTTCTGAACTGAGTGATTAAACAGGAAATTAATTTGATATATATTATAAAGATCTTCATTTCTTATCCAAAAGTCATAATTTTTTTTATTCCTTAGAACCCTTTATCCATTCTGGCAATTTATGTTTTCTTACCAAGCATACATTTCTGCATACTCTCAAACCCATGTAATGTTCTTAGTTTTCCTTTTCTCAATTTCTTTGCTCTCATACTTTCTTATTTACCGCCCCTTTCCCCTGGTTTTCTCACTCCTCACTAAGCTCCTTTTCCCCATTCCTCCAATAATATGCTTCCTAATCAGACCGCTCCTTCATTCTTCCAATCCAATGTTTTGTTGTTGTGCACCCACTTAATGCAAATTAATAGTTCCTTTTTAGCATCCTTACTTAACATGTGGTGGTATACATGGGTCACAGACTCCTCCCACTGACACTGAAAGAAGGCCAGACCAGCTGGGGTCATGTCATCTTGGTGCTTCCTGTAGAAATCCAGTGTTTTGAATGTCCTCTTCCGGAGGCTATGACTAAACAAAAAAATAAAAAAAACAAAATAAAAAAAACGTCAGCACTGACCATTTCAATCAAAAATCAATTAAAGAACACTAGTTGCCCTCGAGACTTGTAGCAGAGTGCCACCCCACCCACAAGATGGCACTGCACAATATAACCCACATAGAAAATGTGTTCATACCATGTGCCTGACCTTAGAAGCATCCATACTGTCAAGAGGAGATTGCACAGGTATAATGGACTATCAGCCCCCTCCCCTCCATGGACTTTCTCACCCAAAGATTAGGGGCACTAAGCATTTACAGCTCCACGGCCTCACCTTAAGGCAGGTAACGTCAACCGTACCATGAATGATCTCATACACAGACAAGTGACTAGAACTACAAAATGGACAGTCTACCCTAGAGACAAATGGTCACAGTTAATTTGCAGCCAGCCTCACCTCAAGACAGACTGCAGCAAAAATATAGATTGACCTGATCAGACATATCTCAGCAACGTTTTGAGCAGTTTCATCCAGAGACATGTGACCACAGTCAGTCCATGTATTCTCTCTCCACCCCACCTACCTCATAGGTTCTCTAGCACAAAGAGATAGCTTTCAGCAATCACCACACACTCACCTTACCACACAGACTATTATCAGCAGTCTCAATAAAAGCAGCAACAGAGCACATGCAGTGGAAACACATTAAAAGTCAAGGCTTTCAAATGCTGAAACTCCCTCCCAAAATAAACTGCTAAATATTTTGTTAATGCTTAAAACCTGACTCTTACATCAACCAACCTACCCTAAATAAAAACTCTAAATAAGGACCAAAACAGAATCACAAGCCAGGAGATGTGCTCCTTAACAACTGAAAATGTCTAGTATGCTTCTCTTCAATTGTGCTTCACACCACAGCAGCTAAGACTAAGTAAGCATGCTAGCCACGTTGAAATATATTCTTTATTTATTTATTGAGTTTAAACAGTCGTACAACCCAAACAGAAGCACAAGTTACTACTTTTGTAACGATATATCTGTAAGAGACATTAGTTAGTGATAGATTCCTTACCTTAGAATATCCCCAGGCGTCAGATTGGATCCGGAAATTTTTGCGTAGCAGTACCCTTGCGCGTCGGTAGGCTCCGTCTGCGGCTCCGCGTCCGTCGTCGGCGTTGTGGGCGCCGTGATGACGTCTTCGGAGTACTTAGACGCCGATCCGCGTGCAGACGTCAGTTCTTAGACACCGCTTTTCCACGCCAGAAACGCAGAGCTATGCTAAAAACCAACACTGGTGCCATGAAACTAGGGCCCTGAAAAGGGATGACCTTAACCCTAGATATCGGTTCGCAGAACGGGGAGGATGGGTGGGTCGGTAAGGAATCTATCACTAACTAATGTCCCTTACAGATATATCGTTACACAAGTAGTAACTTGTGCATCTGAAAGAGACACGTTAGTGATAGATTCCTTACCTTAGAATAGATACCCCAGCAATATCAACCCCGGTGGTGGGTCTGCGAACCAATAATCACATCAGAAAGTCCTGGAGGACGGAACGGTCAAAGAAGCCATCCCTCCGGACTTGGCTGTCCAGGCAATAATGTCTTGCAAACGTGTGCAGCGAGGCCCACGTAGCCGCCTGGCAAATGTCCTGCAAGGGCACTCCTCGGCTCAAGGCAGTAGTAGTAGCCGTGGCTCGAGAGGAATGAGCCCTCAGCCCAACAGGGGGTTCCTTCTTAGCCAAGGAGTAACACGCCTGGAGACACAAGATGATCCATAGCGAGATGGTCCGCTTGTGCACCGCTTTCCCCTTCTTAGCGCCCACGTAACCAACAAAGAGTTGGTCATTCACCCAGAACTGGTGTGTGCGATCCAGATATAACGAGACCGCACGTTTTGGGTCCAGACGGTGGAGCCTCTCTTCCTCTCTCGAGGGATGCGGAGGCGGAAAGAAGGTGGGCAAGGTGATAGATTGCCCAATGTGAAAGGCCGTGACTACCTTGGGTAGAAAAGAGGGCCGTGTCCGCAACACAACCTTGTCCGGATGGACCGAAAGGAAAGGAGGTTTACAGGATAGAGCCTGGAGCTCACTCACTCTCCTGGCTGAGGTGATGGCTACCAGGAAGGCAGTCTTCAAAGTGAGAAGGTGAAGAGGACAGTTGTGAAGTGGCTCAAAGGGAGCGCACATCAGAAAAGTAAGAACCAAGTTCAAGTCCCACTGAGGCATCACAAAGGGCACAGGAGGGAACGTATGCGTGATGCCATTCAAGAATCTGTTAACAATAGGGGACTTGAACAAAGAAGGTTGATCAGGCAGCCTCAAGAAGGCTGAAAGAGCAGAAAGGTAGCCTTTGATAGTGCCCAGAGCAGAGCCCTGCTGGGCAAGGGAAAGAAGAAAGAGAAGAACCTCAGAAAGAGGGGCATTAAGGGGATCCACAGCCTTTGCTGTGCACCATGCCACAAATCTGTTCCACCTGCAGGCGTATACCGACTTTGTGGAGGGACGCCTGGCTGCCAGAATGATGTTACAGACTTCAGGAGGCAAGTCAAATGACCTCAACTGTCACTGCTCAATCTCCAAGCATGGAGGTGGAGACTGGACAGGTTCAGGTGGAGGACGGTCCCCTGCTGCTGCAACAGAAGGTCCAACAGAAGGACTTGTGCCCGGTCGCGCTTGATCTTCTTCAGCACTCTGGGCAGAAGTGGTATAGGCGGAAAGGCGTACAACAGACCGCAACTCCACTCGCGACGAAAAGTGTCTCCGAGCGAGTGCCGCCTTGGAAATTCCAACGTGCAGAACTGACATTGCGCGTTCTCTTTGGTGGCGAATAGATCTAACCAAAACTCTCCCCACTGCTGAAAGAGGCCTTGCGCCAAGTCCGAGTTCAGACGCCATTCGTGATCCATCAGGCACCGGCGGCTGAGTTCGTCCGCCCTGGCGTTCAGAGAACCTGCCAGGTGATGAACCACCAGGGTCACGCCCTGATGTTCCAACCATTGCCAGAGGCGCAGAGCCTCCTGGCAGAGGGTCCACAACCCCACCCCGCCCTGTTTGTTGCAGTACCACATGGCGGTGGTGTTGTCCGTGAACACCTGCACTACACTCCCCCGGACAGAGGGGAGGAATGTCTTCAGTGCTAGACGAATCGCCCGCAGCTCGAAAAGATTGATATGGAGCCGGGACTCCGCCGGAGACCAGAGGCCTCTGATCTCCACCTCTCCAATGTGGCCTCCCCAGCCCTGGAGGGACGCGTCCGTCACAACTACGTGCTCCGGCTGGGGAAGGGAGAGGGATCTGCCGCTGACCCAATCGCGGTCCGTGAGCCACCACTGCAGCTGTCTTGCAGTGCCCTCCGAGATCAGGACATGGTCGGACAAGTTGCCCTGATGCTGGGCTTAGTGAAACTTCAGGTCCCACTGCAGAGCCCGCATCTGCCAACGGGCGTGATGCACCAGAAGGATGCAGGAGGCCATCAGCCCCAGAAGCCGCAGCGTCAACCTGACCGAGACCCGGGATAAAGGCTGAAATACTGGAATCAGAGCCTGGATATCCCGAACCCGCTGTTCGGGTGGGTAAACCTGAAACTGCGCCGAGTCGAGAACCGCTCCGATGAAAAGGAGCTTCTGAGAGGGGCACAGGTGTGACTTCGGCACATTGATGGAGAACCCCAGCTGGTGCAAGAGGTCTGCCGTCGTCTGGAGGTGGCTGACGACTGTCTGGGGCGAGCCCGCCTTCAACAACCAGTCGTCGAGGTAGGGGAAGACTGAAACCCCTAACCTGCGCAGATGAGCTGCGACCACCGCCATCACCTTCGTGATCACCCGTGGGGTGCTGGTTAGGCCGAAGGTGAGCACGGTAAACTGAAAATGCTCGTGGCCTACCGTGATCCGCATGTAGTGCCGGTGGGTCGGCAGGACGGGGATGTGGAAGTAGGCGTCCTGCAAGTTTAACGCTACCATCCAGTCTCCTGGTCCAGGGCAGCCAAGGCCTGAGCCAGAGTCAGCATTTTGAACTTCTCCTTCCGGAGGAAGCCGTTGACGTTCCGTAGGTCCAAGATAGGGCGTAGGCCCCCTTTGCCCTTCTTGGGTACCAGAAAGTAGTGGGAGTAGCAACCACGTCCTACTTCTGGCCCAGGAACGCGCTCGATGGCCCCCTTGGCCAAGAGGGCCGAAACTTCCTCCTGGAGAAGCCGCAAATGATCCCCCGATACGCGGTGGTTCTGCGGTGGCATGGCTTGAGGACTCATCTCGAAGGGGAGGGAGTAGCCCCTCCGGAAGATCTGCAGCACCCACCTGTCCGAAGTGACAGTGCGCCAGTGAGAGTGGTGATGGCGAACCCTGCCCCCCACTGGCATCACATGGGCCGAAAAGCACCGACTAGGAGGGTTTAGAGGCGGATGCTGCGGGGGAGGGTGTGGACTGGCCTCGCCGTTCTCCCCGACCGCCTCCACGGCGATTTCCACGGCCGCCACCGCGCTGGATGGTAGTCTGCGGCGTGTGGCTGGCGCACGTGTGGGGGCGCCCCTTCCTTGGCCCCGAAAAGAGCAAAAGGCACCCATGTGCTGGTGCGGGACCGACTTGGCCGTAGCCCTGGAGTCCTTAAAGCGCTCAAGCGCATGGTCTGCCTTGTCACCAAAAAGGCGCCGTCCATCAGTGTGTTTTGGACATCGGCCAAAAAGTTGGCGGACCTCATCCAGGCGTGGCGTCTAACCACCACCGTCGTTTCCATCGCTCTACCTAGTGAGTCGGTGGTATCAAGCCCACACCGGATAGAATATTTGGCTGTATCTCGGCCTTCCACAAGGGCTTGGCCGAGTTTGGCCCGTACCTCCAAAGGACACTGTGGCAGCACTTCCGCAACCGTCTCCCACAGAGAGTGGGTGTAGCGGCCCAAGAGGCATGCGGTGTTGGAAGACCGCAGTCCCAGACTAAGGGAGGAGAAGATCTTTTTCCCGTACTGCTCGTACCTCTTGGATTCCCTGTCCGGCGGAGCCGACGGGAATGCGGTCTGGGAATTGGATGCCTGGATGACCAGGCTCTCGGGGGTGGGGTGGCTGGACAGGAAACATGGGTCGCCCGGAGCCGGGCGGTGGCGTCTGGCCACGTTCCTATCTACGGGCGAACCCGTAGCGGGCCTGGACCAAGTGCCCAAAAGAACGTCGGTCAAGGCCTCATTAAAGGGCAGCAGAGGTTCGGCCGAGCTTGACTGCGGTTTAAGGACCTCAGTGAGGAGGTTAGTCCTCACGGCCGCGACGGGGAGCTCAAGGCCCACGGCCCTGGCAGCCCTCATCAACACCACACTATAGGTTGCCCCCTCCTCCGAAGCACGGTAGGAGGAGAGACAAAACCAGTGTCTGGAGAAGTGTCCAGACCACTGGCCTCCCCAAGTTCCCCTGCCCAGTCCTCCTGAGACTGGCACTCTCGGGTCAGAGGGTCCTCAGACCCCTACAAATCCTCATCATCACCCATCTCCTGATACTCAGGGTTTTCAATCAATGGGGCCGGTTCATTGAAGTAAAACTCCCCAAGCGCTGTCGAAAGCGGCGCCCAGCGGTGCCGTTCCGACGTCGGAACCGGAGCGAAGGAGGCATCGGGGACGGCGCTTCCCGAGGACGGCGCCGGAGGCGACACCTGGCGGACCGACGCCGGGGCGGTCGTAAGGTCCACCGGCGACGACCCAGATCCCGAAGCGGGTCCAGTGGCGCCAGGCCTGAAGGCGCCGGCGGCCTCGGAACCGTTGGGCCCTGCGGCGCCGGGCCCGAAGGCGCCGGCGGCCGAAGCACTCGACGGCGTCGGGCCGAAGCCCCAGACCGCTAGGGGCTAAAGACGGGTCCGCTGGGCCCGAAGGCGCAGCGGAGCCCATCGGGGAAGAGAGGTTCCTCATGGCCATGAGGAAGCGCTCTATCTCCCCCGGCGTTGCATCGTGCCCAGGGACCGGAGGGTGTGGGGCAGGCCGCGACGCCCGTGACTCCGGCGGAGCCGCGTGGGCGGTGTCACCCTAAACACCGGCCGCGTCGCGCGAGCGTCGGGGGAGGGGGGGAGTCAGAAGAGCGATGACGCCTCTTCGACTTCTTGTGTTTCTTACCGGACAACGACTTCGACCTGGAGGAGTGGTGCCGACTCCCGGAGCTGTGGCGGCTGCGTCCCCACGACCTGTCCCTCGACCTCCAGTGGGACCGGGACCTCTCGTGGTGCGGGCCCGACTGCCGGAGTTTGAGTCGCCTGCGGGACCGCTCCCGCCTGGCTTTCGAAGAGAGGGCCCGGCAGTCGGAGCAGGCCTTGTCGTGGTCGACGCCTAGACAAGTTAGGCACAGTTGGTGAGGATCCGTGAGCGACATCGTGCGGTCGCAATCCTCGCAGTGCTTGAATCCGGGCATCCCTACGGCACCGATCGGAGTCGTAAGACTACGAGAAATGATCAAAAGTGATCCAAAAAGTTAGTAAAAAATTGACTAAGGGTTACTGCTTTTTCCAGAACTGACGTCTGCACGCGGATCGGCGTCTAAGTACTCCGAAGACATCATCACGGTGCCCACAACGCCGACGACGGACGCGGAGCCGCAGACGACGCCTACCGACGCGCAAGGGTACTGCTACGCAACAATTTCCGGATCCAGTCTGACGCCTGGGGATATTCTAAGGTAAGGAATCTATCACTAACGTGTCTCTTTCAGATACAGAGACAGCCCAGCATTATATCGCAGCCAGAAATCAGTGGCATCAACATAGTAATGTATTTAAAAGAAGTCCCAAAGTATGAATGCTGGTAGCTCTGTTCTCAGCGCCACGGCTCGCCCTGTGCTCAAGGTTTACAATCAATGCCTAATATGCAGGCACATGTATAGTTCTACTTAATCGAAGCTTCCCACCTCTGTCAGCCTCAATGTTCTCAATATTTTGATTTAAGATGTAAGGTAAGGAGTTGGGAGAGCCATGGAATTTTAAAGTTATATTTGTTGCAATATGACATATCCCTCAGCCATTCATGCACCCTCGGTCTACAGTCTTCACTCCACACACAAGACATTCGCCTCTTGGCCAATAGTGCCAACGATGTAAAGGAGTGCACAGCACACGGTACGTCTTTAGTATATCCCAAGAGCGTCTTTAGTATATCCCAAGAGGGCAATCAACTGAGTTGACGTGATGTTTTCTTAAATCATATGTGTGAGCAAGTCACCCACTTTACACCAGTATTCAGCTATTGCCGAGCACCGCCACACAAGATGTAAGACGTCCGCCTCTGGTGCACCACATCTGTCACAGCAAGAGTGCGCTTTCAGCTTCTATGCATAAAGTTTTTCAAGGGTGTGTATACTCTGTGGATATAGATAAAATGAACAAGACGCAACATGTCACTGGGAGACAGCTCACCCTCTTGACCACAGCAGTAGGCCCATTACTTTTTCATAATAGTTCTATAGTCTTGGCCCCACTGTATTCTCGCCCAGTGCACTGATATGTAAAGATTTAGGTGTTTGGCCGAAGGGGCAATCAAGAACATCGTCAGTGTTTGTGATGATTGATAAATACTCGTGTTCCTAGCTCAACTCACTTGCGATCCACAAAAATGCAACCAAACCTAAAGCAAAAAAGAACTGAAAGAACACCAGATGTCTCCTGGTCAAACAACTGACATAACCAACTCAAAGGTGGTTGACAGAAAAATGGAGCAAACAACAACCATAAAATCGCCCGAACAACTACTGTGAAAGGACTCTAAATATACGAACTATATATTGACAGACTTCAAATACAATGATGATCATGTAATACATGTAAAATAAAGTTGCATGATGAATTAAATAAACCAAATTTTAGATCCAATGATCTGTACTGATCCAAACTGCTAATTCTAAGGGGCACCAAACTTGCCACTTTTTTACTCAACACAACCAATCCGAAACAAAATACAACAAATCACACAACGCTCCATAACACAGCATCAATTGACCTGCAGAAGGGATTGGCTATTACCATATTCACTGACTCAGCCTTATACTGCTTGAATACACCTGAAGACAAGATGCTCACTGTCAGGGCATGCATACTTTGAAACTAATAGCCTCCTCAAGCCCTACTCCTCAAACACGGACTCCAACTCAAGTATAATGTGAAAAATTCAAACAATTTACTCTAACCCGAACAGGGAACCCCTCCATAACCGCAGAGTCATAAATAATGGCAACCTCAAGAGAGTGAACATCATTCAGCCTCCTTCCCCCCATATTCCGACTTCACTCAAATGCACACTACTTATCTGCAGATCTGCCAACAAACATGCCTCTGAGATCTTCGACCTCATACATCATAATGAATTAGACATTATCCTCACAGAAACTTGGTTCACCCCCTCGTCCACTCCGATTCTAGACCTCTTGGTGCCCCCCTCCCATGACATAATTCGTCTGGACAGAGTTACGAAAATAGGAGGTGGCCTAGCCTGTATACATAGAAGGACACTTGCGATCTCCCTCTCAGATTCCTCTTCCCCATCATTCTGCGAATACCTTTGCCTCAACATTTCCAGTAACAAGCAGCTGGTCTGCAACCTGCATACATTCTATCACCCCCCGGGCAACAATCTACCATTCATTGAACAACTGATGGAAATCATAACTAACAATATGGATTCAATGCAGCCTCAAATCTACTTGGGAGACTTTAACCTTCATTGGTCAAATCCTAACTACTAAGATGTAGCATGCTTCAACTCCTTCTTGAAGGATCACGATTTGGTTCAACATTGCGACCAACCTACCCTTAAAAAGGGAGAAATTCTAGACCTCATCATCTCCAAAGATCAGTCTATAACTTTGAACTCCATCATACCCTGCGATTGGTCTGACCATCACGTCATTTCCTTCCATATCAACTTGGGGGTATCTCAGATTAAACCTCAAATTCCTAAACCAAAGATCTGGAGAAGAGACTTCAGAGACATCAACACAGCTGACCTAGCAACCCGCTGTAAGCGTGCCCTCTCTCTCCAAAGAGACTTAGCCGAAGTACCGGCACTTACAGATTTCTATAACTCCTCTATCTCCAACATCATGGACGATGTTGCGCCACTCCAGCAAAAAAAATGCACCCTCAAAAATATCTAAGCCTTGGTTCAATAGCAACCTAAATGTGGAGCATCGCAATCTTAGGTCCTTAGAACGCTCCTGGAGATCCACTCCTTCAACGGTCCATCTAAAAAAACCTTAGATCAGCTAGAAGCTCCTATAACAAACAAATCAAGACAGCCAAGGCGGAATATTTCAGATCCCAACTAAGCAAAGCGGCCAATCGACCCAAGAAATTGTTTGAACTGGTTAAACAACAATCTGTCATAGCCCCCAACCGATCAGATCCTGATGTCAATCCTCCCTCATGTTTTGACTTGGCTGACTTTTTTTAATGAGAAAACCAGACTTATTAACATTGATCTAGAAAACAGGAGGTTTTTTTTTTAACATCCAAAAGGACCTGCATCCTCCCTGGCCACACCAGCTAAAGCCGCTCCTCTTAGCTGAGGTATCAAGCACAACGCTTCCTGGGACAACTTCACCATCCTGAATGAAAATGAAATCAATAAGGCCCTTTGGAGTATCAACCCATCTAATCACTTCAATGACCCTTTACCTCCCACCATCTTCAAAGCAATGAAAGATTCTATCTCCCCAATCTGGACAAAGATCGTCAACGCCTCTCTTTCACAGGGAACGATCCCAGACTATCCAAAAGAGGCCCAGGTAACACCTATTTTAAAAAAACCTACAGCAGACAGTGCAGATCTTAACAACTTCCGCTCCATCTCCAGCATCACCACACTAGCCAAACTCTTGGAAAAATGCGTCCAATCTCAATTATGTGCACACATCGAAAACTTCGATCTCCTGGACCAACACCAATCGGGCTTTCGTAATGAGCACAGCACTGAATCGGCTCTCACTCATGTCATGGATGACATCCTAATAATGCTTGACAAAATTGAAACTTGTCTCCTTATCCTACTCGACCTCTCCTCAGCCTTGGACACTGTCAATCTCAACAACCTCCTAGAAATTCTGGAGCAAAGGATGGGCCTCTCTGGGTAGGTGCTGCAATGGTTTTCGTCCTTCCTCCAGCACAGATCCCAAAGAGTTAAGGCGAACCACTCTCTCTCCCACCCATCCTCAGTCACCATGGGGGTTCCACAAGGATCCTCCTTATCTCCCATTCTCTTCAATTTGTTTCTGGAACCATTAGCGCATGTACTAAAATCCTTGGGCATTCGATTCGATATGTATGCAGACGACACCCAACTATACCTGAAAATCTCCTCCCCTGACAACATCACTTCACTCAATTCCACCCTATTGACTACTCAACTTTGGCTAACTGAGAACCACCTCCTGCTAAACACCACCAAAACAGAATTCCTCCTCATCTCTCCCCCGAAACACACTCCTATCATTGACCTCTGAATGAACCAACTCACAGCCTTCAACTGCCCCCCCCCAGCATCATTGTCTCAGCCAAATTGCTAGGAATCACATTGGACAAACACCTAAATATGAAGACCCACATCAGCAACATAAGCAAAGGAGCTAAGCCACCTTCTGAGAACTCTCAGGAATCTCAAACCTTTCTTACCTCAAGCCGACTCCAAGCAGGTGGTCCAAGCCCTGGTACTACCGAGGCTGGACTATGGAAGTGCTACGTTATGTGGCCTCCCCAAATACACTTTGGCTCAGCTAAAGGCTTCATTGAAAACCGCGGCCAGACTGATTACGGGCACCAAGCGAAATGCCCACATCTCCCCGGTCCTAAAGTCTCTAAACTGGCTGCCCTACGAAGCTAGAATTCAACTAAAGATTGCATGCTTATCGCACAAAGCCCTCCACTTCAAAAACCCCAATTACCTGGCGCAAAAGTTAAAACTATCCGGAGGGAGGAGACTGTCAAGGAGTGCGAATTCCTTCCTCCTGAAACCCCAGATCTTCTGCAAAAAGAGAACTTTTCAACGAGCGTTCTCGGGTTCTGCCCCAAAAATTTGGAACTCTCTTCCACCAGAAATCCGGAGAATCTCCTCCAAGGTTGCTTTCAAACTGGAAGCAAAAAGATTCCTCATGAACAAATTCCTACCTCCTTAAGAATAGCGATGGTGAGCTCTTGGCGCATCGGACACACTCCAAGAATGGATGTCACATCTGTATTTTTTTTCTGTATTTATATTTGCTCCCCTTGCCGTTATGCTCCCAATGCCTATTGACTTTGAGACTTTCCTGTGCACAATTTTTGAATTTTCTATGTATATTACCCATTTGACTCTCGTACTAATGTTACCTCATGCGCTCTGATATCCTTTGAGATCAAGTTCGAGCTATATAAAACTTTATAAATTAATTAATTAAAAATGGTCACTTTCTGGATGTTATGCATCAACACCACCTCGCAAAATTTAAATTCAACATATCTACCCTCCCATTTCTCCAGCAAAACCATGGCAGTATTGAAAACATAGCCAAGCAAACATCTGAGGATATTAATTTCACAAAGAAATATATCACAGTAACCTAGAGAATGTTCATACCCATTACCACAGAAACATAAGAGAAAGCCATCGCTATATCAACAAGAGCTAACCCCGCACTCACTAAGGAACACTAATGCCCCCTCCCTTCTGGAGCTACAAATCATGAAGTCCTCTCTGAAGCACTGCTCTCACACAGAGACTTCCAGTAGGTTATGTTTGCCCTCTTCTCAAAAGAGTAAATGTGGACAACTTAAAGTGCCATCACAGCCTCCGTGTCCACTCCAAGATTCTGGGAAAATGTGTTGTCAACCAACTGGAAGAATTCCCCAGTAACAATAATCTTTTATATTTCCAGTCTGGTTTCTGATCTGCACACAGAACAGAAAAAAACGTTCTCAAAACCATAGACAAGATCCTTAAAATTGTTGTCGAGGCAAATGCCTGCATTCTGATCCTTTTTAACTTCTCAGTGGCCTTTATACTGCTGACCACAAAGCATTCCTAACCGATCTTATTGAAATTGAAGGAACAGAGCTTAAGTGGTGCAAGTACTATCTTTTAGACAGTTCCTAATGAATGAAATTTGTTATTATTTCTCATGTCCAATTAAAATTCCTAATGTGGTCCCTCTAAGCTCCATATGTCCCCTTTTCCTTTAATATCTTTACACACAACTACTAGAAAATGTCTTAACACAACAAGCAACCTCTCTTCTAGAACGTGCATAGGACATCTACTTATATCCACAGACTGTATGGTCAACAAGACCCAAGGGCTCTCTCCTAACATGCCAAGAGGCACCCATTGACTGAATGTATCTAAAGACACTGGCCATTCATCAAAAACAAACAAATCATCCACAATCCTTCACTTCAGACATAAACTATTCCACACTTCACATTAAAGCGACAGTCAAAAAAAAGCCAGATTGAGAATGAGGGGAAACCAAATGGTGAAGAGTAACAACTCATCTAACTCATCACAAAAACAACATATACGTGCACATTTCTTCAACATAGCTCTAATTCAAGGAAATAACAGTGTTATTACCCTACTCAGAATTCATTTTATTGGCTTTTTCCAGTTGAAACTATGTGTCAACCCTAAAGGGATTTTAACCTGAAAACTGCATCAGATGTCAGTAGTGAATGCTTCATTTGCTGGGCTCTTAGTGGCATGATCTTTGAAGACAAGCACAAGGCTCTGTATATCAGATGCCTCAGTATCAGTGCACCAGTTAAGGGTTCCAGCCACGCTGTGCGCTCATGGGGATCAGTACTGCCTGCATGTTTTAACGGACCGAGATCCTGGAAACAGCAGAAACTGGAACAATTGCCAATTCTCTGAGGCATAGGCCAAACTAACCAGGGCACTGGTCGGATGTCATCCTTGAAATCGATTCTCCGCTCCTGTTTGAAGAGTATAAAGATGTGACGGTGAAACCCAGTTCCTTTTGCTGGGAAAGGGGGAAAATAGTGGCAAACTTCCTCTCCGGACAACACTTGATTCTCAGGAATGTTTCCCCTGCAGGAAAATTGAAAGATTATGAGACCTCAGCAGCCACAAACGATAGAAGTCAGAATCCAAGTGAAGAAATGAGATGCATGTAAACATGAGTCCTCTCAGGCAAGGTTAGACAGGACAGGCAAGCTAGTTTGAAACTCAAGTGCTATACATTCACTTCCCTGTCAACAATATTCACATCAGTCAAGGCCCACAAACACCCAACCCCAAGACAAATGCATAAACAACACCCAGATCAGTACTCACAGCAGCCAGTGCACATATTCTGCATTCGTCTCTTGCAGGTGCCCATCTGCATATAAAACAAAACAGAAACCACTTGAAACAACAGGAGCAAACAGTCCAAGTGCGTGGCAGAGAACTCAGGGTTATGAACTAAGAAAGAGTTTCATGTGTAGCTTCATCTCTGAACAAGTATGGCCCTTCATCTCTACTATGACAAGAAAAGTTATTGCTTCATTTTGTTAGAAATGGTGGGCACTGCGTGAAGGCCTTCTTTTAAAGAATTCTACACTTTTTAAAATGTATTTTGTAAACCTAAATAGCTTTGCAAATTGTATTAAAAAAGACTGTACACATTCTGAAAAGGTCTGTGACCTGAACCTTTAAATAACTAGCTAATGTTTTTCAAAACAACCATGTCCGTCATAATCTATGCATTTTTAAAAAAAATGATGTGCATTGTTAAAGGATTCTGCACAATTTTCTCACATAAAGACATATCTGTAAAATGTGTGCAATTTGTCAAAAGAACTGCATGCTGGGCTTTTTTTTAAGTCAAAAACTGCTTGCACCAGGTGGCTACCGTCTGCCACTAACGAGGACGAGAGTAAAAGACACTAATGGCGAGGGATAAATGAGACAGTGGCACTTACGGAGAAGGGGGTAGGACAGGTGTCACCACCAATGTGAGGGATACTGGCTCATGCCAATAATGACAAGGGGGCTTTGGCAATGGTAAGGTTGGGGTAGAAATGCAGATATGATTAGGGAAGGTTAACATTGATCCCTGCACTGATAGTGCCGGTGTGTCAGACACTAAGGATCTAATAAGAGGAGGTAGAAGGGGCGCTCTTTTAGCTTAAGGTAAGAAGGTTTAAACCGGACACAGTCTATGGGGAAGAGGCACTAAGGTGACGGTGATGTAGAAATATCCGTGGTACTGGTCAAGATACGGGAAGGTGACTGCCCCGACGGTGTGCGGATAAAAGATCCAGCATTAATGAAGAGGGTGATGGCAAGAAATATGAGGACACTAACAGAGTAGAAATTACCTTGTTCTTATGTGGCGAGTAGAAGGGTTTCCATTACCAAAGGAAACATGTTCAAGAGGGGTGAAACTATAACCAACTATGGTACTGAGGAGGAAGCCATGGCACTGATGGGTGTGGATCAGAAGAAAAGCTGTCTTTAGAGAGGTCGGGGAGGAGGGACTCAAGACAGCAATACGTAGCGGAAGGGACCCTGGCACCAAGGAGTAGTGGAAGAGACTCTTACTGTAAGGTGGAGGAGAGGAGGCATGCGCACTAAGGTAGAGCTACAGCACTAGCGGAGAAGGACAGAAGAGACCAGGGCATTCATGAGGCTGACAGAAGAGGTACTGGGGGTATAAATAGTCGGGCTCAATACGCAGCCTGGTTCTAATGAGGAGAAAGTAGAGGGGGCTTGGGGACAAGGGTACAAACGACCGGGACACTGGCTGGTTGGCAGGGAGCAGAAGGAATCACTGATTCTAAGAGACCAACATTAATAGGGCAGAGGGAAGACACGATTAAGGAGAGGGAAAAAGTGATTTCCGGGCATGAAAGAGGAGAACACGACATCACAACTGAATAATAATGCATTTCAGAGCGACTTCTGTGAAGGGGTAGGACGAACTATTGTCTCACTTGCATATTACTGTATACCATATCGTGTGCTGACATTTAAATGTTATCCAAAAGAGACAATAACACATACATGGACATATCTACATACATATTATGTACATATGTATATCTGTACCCAATAGTTCGGCTGACAAAAAAAAATTCAAAGCAGTCAGAGTGTTTAAGTGTCGTGGGTGTGAGTGAAGAATAAACATACAAATGTCACAGGATCTGTGTCCATAAGTGAAGATGCACCGAGTTAAGTAACCCACTGAAGGATAGCCACAGACACCTATTAGCAGTGGAAGAGGATACAGAGGACAGCTAGGGAAACCAAGGCATGTGTGAGCGCAGTAGACGCGGTTGTGTGGTATACGCAAGTGTGTAGGTATATAGAGATATGTACAGCAGACATGTCAAGTCTATATGTACCTGCCATAAAGAGGGCAGGGGGTTAGTGAATTTCCACATGCAGGGCATTGAGGGAGTTCCTCCCTGCCCAGGTGGATTTTACATGTTCATAGTCGACAAGCTTTATAATTCTGTTAGAGCATACAGACCTGGGTTAGTGAGTAGCAGTGTCCATAGAGAGCCTTTATCTGCATCAAATGTCACCTGCGGAGGATTCAGCGCCTAGAGGAAGAGAATGAAAAAGAACAGGATGGGTAAAATCCTCCCTTCTTTACGTAAAAAACATGCAATAGGTGAGGGAATTTATTGATCTGATGAAAGAAAAAGACGACTACTACTATAAAGAGGCATGAATAGCAAGATAAGTCTTGTGGCTTGAAGGCAGTGTTGCATGCTGCTGGCCATGAGGCTCGATGGTAGTGCTCCTAGCCTTAGTGCTCGATGCAAGTTAAGTACAATGCTGAAGCCCCAGCGCCTGCCGGAAAAGGAGTGCACATCTGTCCTCTCGATGGCAGTCCAATTCACTGTTAGCCCTAAAGCTCAGTGGCAATCTTATATGCTTCGATGATATTGCTGCCGTCAGGGGGTGGTTGCAGTGCCGTCTACTGTGGCTCCAAGTGCGCTGCTGGTCTGTTCTCAACCCTTTTGTCCTTTTCACCACTGGCTGTATGGCAGAAGTATTCTGCTTACCTTTAGGCAGCCCCCTTACCTTTTGATGCCATTTTTCTTTGAAACAGGAAAAAAAGGAAATGCACTGGCAAAGCCAATAGGTCTCGCCTATGCAAGCGCTATTG
Source organism: Lissotriton vulgaris (assembly GCF_964263255.1). Lineage (NCBI taxonomy): Eukaryota > Metazoa > Chordata > Amphibia > Caudata > Salamandridae > Lissotriton > Lissotriton vulgaris. The sequence goes on along the minus strand of NC_141695.1, from coordinate 602,232,215 downwards.
GCTTTCAAAAAATTTTGTTTAGCATGTTGTACTGCAGTGTTGCTGCTGTGCAGCAAGGTTAAAAGTAAAGAAAAAAGGTGCTATGATGTAGCAAGCCCTAACTGTATCATACAGCTTTGTTTTCTTTCATTTCAGCCATGATACCCAGCTGGCGCGCTGCAGTACAACATGGCTAAAACACACTGACAAAACCAATGGCTCTCCAATATGCGAGACCTATTGGCTTGGCCAATGCTAGTTATTTCCATTTCAAGTACTGCTGGGGTTGCATAGCAGTCCACAAAGCTTCCTCCAGAAAATAAAGTGATTAAATATCGATGGCAAAGTAGTCCCATTATGTTCGACACCGTCCGCCAGTGCATTTTAACTAACAATGCTTTGTATACTGATTTTTCAGGTCATGGATATTAAAAGAGAGCCAGAATGCAAGTGGTTTTGATTAACACAAACGCAAAAATGACACGCTTAATGAAATTTGCACCTAATGTTGATGAGGTGTTAAGAGCAAGTACAGGTAGCATCTAATGTGCTGCCTGTCACTCACTGGCAGTCAGAACTCAATGTTCTCCTGTGCCAGCAAAAGCAAGTACCTCTTCATCATACTGCTACTGGAGGGCGCCATCTTTCTCACATACAGTTTACATGCGCATGCTTCACGGATTAACATAGCCTTGAAGCAGTGACCACATCCTTGAATACAAAAAGAGGACTGTTGCCACAAGTGTTCATGTAAATGCAGTGGTCAGGTCAGAAGGGAGAGTCTCACCCGGAGAACGCCTGCAGTATAAGGGGGGCCAATAGTCATGCTGTTAGTCGCAGTTTCTCCAAGGTATTTATTTGCGCAGACTTGAACTGGCAAATCGATGTAAACTAGTGTAACTGGAAATATGTAAGACATAACTCACGCTTTTCAATACTATTGACCGATAAACAATGCAATCAAAAGGTTACAGTTTATAAGGAATATGTTACGTACCCTGTAAGGATCTATTTGTAGAGTGTAGGGACGTAGATTCATAGGCTTAGCATACTTCTGCCATTAGTGTTGGGGTCGGACGTTAGCAACGAGTTTTTCTTCAAAGAAGTCTTTCGAGTCGCAGGTTAATGTGACTTCTCGTCGGCTCCTTTGTTAGATAGTTTTTTGGCTCATCGTGTAAGCTTAGGACAGGAGAATTATAGTGACAGAAAGGATGAGAATGCGAGTAAAGTTAAGATAAGTTTGAGTATTTTAGTAGAGAAGTTAATATGTCAGCCAATTGCTTCCGGGCAGGAGGGTGGGTCTATATGAACCTACAGCACTACCCGCTACGAATAGATTCTTACAGAGTAAGTAACATATTCCGTTCGTAGCATGTGTTGGCCGTAGATACATATGCTTAGCATAGAATGTAAAGCAGTGCTCCCAAAAAGCGGTGGTTAGCGAGTGGTTGACGTAGATATTTGAAAAAGGGTCCGTACTACAGGTTCATCCACTCTAGCTTGTTGATTAGCTAAGACATTAACACAATAGTGTTTTGTGTATGCATGTGGATTATTCCATGAAGCTAGCTCACAGATATCTGCTAATGGGATGCTTCCTAGAAAAGCCATGGAGGCTCATTTCTTAAGTGTGCAGTGAGGTTGTGGGGTTACAGATAGTGATCACTTAGCTTTCTCTGATTCTGGCTTTGGAAATATGGAAACCTTTTTTATGGGTTTAAAAATGCAACACAAAGTTGTTGTGTTTTGTGAAAAGGTTAAGTCTTTTCAATGTAATATATTGAAAGCTCTTTTAACATCGAGGATGTGTAGAGCTCTTTCTGCTACTGAATCTGGTTTAGGAAAGAACACTGGTAGCTCAATTGTTTGATTCACATGCAATGTCGAAACTACTTTAGGGAGGAACTTGAAAGTAGAAACACAGAAGAGGAAGTGAGCTCAGGACCCGCTGATCTATGAGAAGCAAGGAAATGAGAATAAAGTTGAAGTGGACTCAAAGCCCCTTAAAGTTTTTTGTTTTTTTAAAGAACAATAGACTCAGGAGGGTACTAAAAGAAGCTATGAAGTAGCCAGTGCTGTGCGCGTCAAAGTAGTTTTTTTTGTCTTAATTGCGCAGTGTGGGAGTGCAACATTGACAACAGGAGGGAGGGTGGGAGTGAGAGGACAATGGGATGGGGGTGAGAGGCATAGAGACAGTACAGAAAATGATAGACGTGTCATAGTGCTTTCTTTCTTATGGTGGGTGGGGGCGGTAACACAGACAATGGGGAGGGTGGGAGGGAAGTAGCAACAAAGACAACAGGAGGGTTGAGGGAGGGAGGGAAGCAACAGGACAATGGGAGGGTAGGGGGTGGGATATAAAGAAACATGGACAACAGGAGAGTTGAGTGGGGGTTTGAGGGAAGAAGCATCACTGACATGGGAGTGGCTGAAAGGGAAAGAAGCAACATGGGCAAGGGTGCGGGAGCAAGAAGAAACACGGACAAGGACGAAAGGTGAAGAAGAAAATAGCACCTCAATCAGAGCACGAGCAGCAGAAGAACAGTCATCAATATGAAGCAATCAGTATTTGGTCCATGCTCCAGATAAAAGAAGAGGAAGTGAAGCTGGCATATGTTAGCCAATTAGAAGGCAGCAAATAAGAGTGACAGTGAAGTCAATGAATGGTAATCAATAGGTGGGCTCCAAGCCCCATGTTGTATACAATATCTTTTGCAAGCGACACCGCATGTGCGCTGTTTTAGGTGAGACATCAAGAAGGACTAAACAGAGATATATTTAGTCAGTGAGTTCTCTAGTGGCTGGAGGAAGGAATTACATTGCAATATGCATCAGGAAATACAATTTTAAGTATATGACTTTCTAATAAATTACGAAGGAAAAACACCACTAGGGTTTGTTGACAAGAGTAAGAACTATCACACTATATAATGGGCCCATTTCAAACCCTCATTTTGTCTCAGCATTCGTGTCTCCTCCACGTTGTTAGAGTAATTTTTGCCATGTTCCCATTTTTTTTCAAGGCGCCTGTATTTGCATCTAGTGCTGTGTTTCGTTAGTCTTTGTACATTTTCCAAACAAACCACATTTTGCTTTTTCTTCTTCCAAGGTACCCCATCTCTGCCTATCTTTTTATATTGCTATGCAAAGTAGTATTAAGTACATTTCCCAGCACCTCATTTTCCTCTCAGTTAACTTGGAGCACGGAGCGAGATAGCTAGGGGAGGTCGTCCTATCATCCTTTCTCAGGAAAACAAGAAAAGATACAATAAGTGTGAACTGCTACTCACAAGTAGGACAGAGAGAGTATTCTCCAGGACCAATTTAGGCTGGAGATCAATTCTAAACAGACCTGCATTTCGTAACTGGGAGAAATCATGCTTGTCCTGTAGTCAATGGAGAGACTTCCTGGGAATCTCCATATAGAACGGAGCTTCAGAATGAGAGACACTGTACCACAGAGGGAGATTTACCTTGCGTAAGTTCAAGAATACATCTCCCTTTAGGAACTAGTGCCCGAGCTGAAATTAGTCTTTCAAACAATCTCTCTAGGACCAATAAAACAGTTTTTCATCAACTCCCAAGAAACATCACCATCTCCAGAGGAGACATATATGGCATCTTCTCTTGCAGAAAGCAATGGTGTAAATTTGTTTGGGACTGAAAAACATGGAGGACTGGAAAAGCAGGGCCACTCTTGGGTTTGCAGCGGGGAATGAAAAGACACTTATTGTGAAAATATTTTCACTGTGACAAATGCTCTGCACAAAAACAAAACAATACAATTAATATAAATGGAACCCATTTAAGTAGTAAGTGGACATCTAAACCCTGCCTCAAATGCATCCTGCCTGGCACACTCTGGCTTAGAGCACTTGGGGCGTTTGCTTGTAGTCAAGTGCCTTAGTAGAAAAAAAGAGCTCAATACTGCACCCACCTCCATCTGGATAATATACTGATACTTCAGCTTAGCCATCACCTACGTCAAATTATTTTCAATTAAAAAAATATATATTTTTATTGTTTTTACAATTTAACTTTTATCTGTACATTTTCTTATCATGCAGCTATATTTTTGTGGTTTAATACATATATCTTTCACTTTAGCAGCCCACTCCTCATGGCGAACTTGCAGTATCTCATTCTTGATACAGTGTCTATCCGGTTAGCTATGATAAAATTAGGCTTTCAATCACAACTTTATATACATTTAAAAAATTGATGCCCAACCCATTCCAGCACACATTCCCTGAACGAGTATTTAGTCTCTTTTAATCTAGTAAAAATGCTCTGTGTAATCAATAGATACATCGCACAACTTATGCTTCTAACCATGGGAAAATGCCAGCACATCCCCTGCGCACACCTCTTCTTTCTTCAGCCATTAATACGGCTCCTCTATGATATCCCATCTCTCAACTTCTGCCTTCCATCTGCTATGGGGAGGACCCACTTGTGATCTCCAGTGCTTTGCTATTGCTCACTTCGCTATCACTAGCTCCAGGCCAAGGAATATGGAGCCCACCTTCAGTTTCTGTGGACGGGCATATAGGCCTAGTAAGCATGTGTCCATTTCATTTAAATTCGTCATGCATACAGTGTGGTCCAAGTTGATTATTACTTACAGTCAATAGGCTGCAATAACTGGGCAATTGCAGACCATGTGCATAATGTCTACATCTTTCAGCAAACACTAAGTGCACATTTTATCTTCAGTTCCTGCTATTGTGTTTAACCTGTGCTGTGTTAAGATAGGTGGTATGAAGGTAATTGAGCTGTGGGTACCTGAACCTGTAGTTCTTGGACACCTGTGAGGATATTGTAGGACTGTGGTCCATTTTTTATCCAGCAACTCACCCCCTCCAATGAAGTTCTCACTTTTGCCCTAGTGTCTATTCTCATGGACAGTGCAGTTTTATATATCCAGGATATTACCTTTCGCCCTTCCTTAAACCTTATAAATACCCGTAAAACATCATGTTTGGGAAGTTCTGTTTGCCCTTCCCCTGTCAGTGAGACAGTGCACATACAAATGCGTTGTACGTTAGAAACTGCGACTCAGATAAGCCATCCTCTTCAACTAGAGGGGCGTCTGCACACCACCCCTTTATTATTGTAATCACCCACAGTGAGTATCCCTGTTTCCGTTGACCTCTCGATTCTCTGGGCTGTAAAATACTCTCCACTGGGTGAGGGGAAACCCGCCAGAGGTAGTGCTGGAGCTTACAACGGTCTCTGCCAGGTTTCCTCGACTATTGTTTTTCCAATTGAACAATGCTGTGAGAGAAGGTTTGGATACCAACATATTATATTCTTGTCCCCAGAAGGATGGCTTTAAGTGTTCTCACGCTGAGTTTCTCCAACATATCCCAGCTCTTCATGTCTCATACCATCCAGCCATCTGGCCACTCACTGCACTGGTGCTGCAGCATAGTGAAGCTCAAAACCTAGGACTTCCATTTTGCCCTCTTTGAAGGTGCCTTGTAATATGTGGAGAGATGTCTTCAGCCTTCATTAGTCTCAGATCAGCTCTCCAACTAAGATGATCATGGCTCTGAACCAAAAACCAGGACTCAGGAATCCACATTGGGAGGTTCATAAACAAATACAAAATGTGGGGGAGAATCACCATTTTAGACAGCACTACTCTGATCATTATTGGGATATTCAGCATGCGCCAGAATGAGACGTTGCCCTTCAGTGCCTTTCGAGCGCTCCCCACAATTCTTTCTGTAATATCTTTGTACCCGTGATAGATCTTGATGTCCAAATACTTCAACATCATAAGATCCCATTTGACTCCCCATCCAATCACCTCCTGTGGTGCATTCACCTACGTCAAATTAAATCCCAAGTCCTGTAGTAAAGTACTTCTTGCATTATGGTCTAAAACGACTGCTGCTCATAGCATTGATCTGACCAAAGCAGCAGCGAAGTGGAGGTGAAAGTACATCTATATTCTTAGATTTTTGTTGCAATCTTTTGCTTTATGTTCCTGGTTTGTGGAGAGTACTGATCTGATTTTGAGGAGTAACATGAGCTGCGATTTTGCTTATCTGGAATACAAATGCTTAATCTCCCAGAACTACCTTATCCACATACAAGTGCCTAGAATCACTCACAGTGGATGGGTTGCACACCAGTTTCTGTCTATGGTAGAAGCCTCACTAATTCATGACGCTCTCATAGTCAGGGCTCCCAAAAATACCTAAGAAACAATACCTTGCAATTTCACCTGCTGCATCAACTACATTTCGCTATTCACCTCCTGTACAATTTTTTTTTTTTTTTAGTATTTATTTTTTCTTTCGACAAGCAGTTACACAGTAAACAGCATTATACAATTTTCAGGTTTGTTGGTACATTTGACACTCATTGGTTACAATATAAAACAGAACAGACAGTGGCTGGGTAGCTCTTGCGCAACAACAACTAAATTGGTATACTCCTAATAAGATGGTTCAAGGGAACAGGGGAAAGCGGCCACCTGCGTCCCCAAAAAGAGTCCTCTGAAAACAGAGAATTCAACGACAAAGAATAAATTGTCCCCGAGCACAGATATGCAATTTCTTATATTTGTTTCAAGAGAAAAGATAGCCACAATCAAATCAATGTTCTTTCAAACTCAGTCCATATTCTATCTCAGAATTCGTCATATAGGAAGATGTATGGTTAAGATCAGGGAGAGTACTCCTCACGTCGTAAGTAGGGGTTTGTTTCCAATAATTACTATTATTGGAAACGAACCCCTGAGTTCTAATCAATAATTGTGGAACAACTGTCTTCTGGAATTGGCCCGTATGATTTGACATTTGGATTAAATTTTTGCCCTGAAGAAGTCATTTGGGTTATTGTACCCTCTGACGAAACACGTGCTGGCACTGGTTTTTTGATCTATTGGCTACATTCTGTACGAACTTGAAGAAGACTGTGAAGAATTTTCTGATATATGAAGAGAAAAGAAATGGAAATTAAAGGAACTTGATTCGATGAACTTTGAAAGAACATTGATTTGATTGTGGCTATCTTTTCTCTTGAAACAAATATAAGAAATTGCATATCTGTGCTCGGGGACAATTTATTCTTTGGTTACAATATAAGTTACACACATTATCATTAACTGTTTCTCCTTATTGATGTCCATGGACAGTGAAGTATTTCTATGCAACTGCGTAACCCCTTACTGTGGCTTCTCTACATTTCTCCCACTCCATACGAATCTGCATAAGTCCTCGTCTAGGCCCTGTAGCATCAATGTCAGTTGTAATTGTCAATTCATGTCCCTGGTTCGGTAGTGTCTTGCAAATATTGCACAAGTGGTTTCCAGAAGTCTCTAGGTTGGAGGCTTGTGGGATGTCTTGCGCATAAGTCTCTAACATTTCTTTGCAATAGGTCATATCTTTGATCCAGTTTTTCAGTCGTGGCGGTCTTTGGTTCCCCCATCTGATCGCTACGAGTCTCTTTGAAAGTAGTAAAGCTACAGCTAAGAATTTCCTGCGTCTAGCGTATTTAAGTTTTTTAGCTCCCAATATACACACCAAGGGGATGTTTGGGATGTGTTCCGATAACATACCAATTAATGCAGTAGTGACTTTGTCCCAGTATATCTTCAGGTTTGGGCATGACCATGATACGTGTAAAAAGTCCTCGCCTGGTGCTTTGCACCCAAGGCAGGCGTCCGTGTCTCTAAGGCCCAGTCTGTGTAGCTTAGCTGGTGTATAATACAGTTGATGGATGAACTTGAAATATACAACGTGTAAGTTACAATTGGACGTAAGGAGCGTGAGTTTTGTACAGCTGTATTGCCAGTCATGTTCTTCAATTTAGATACCCATTGACCTTTCCCAACTGCTTTGCGCTGCTTCAGGCTTTTCCGCCTGTTCATCCTGAGCAGCTGTATAAAGTCGAGTTACCAAATTCTTTCGGGTGGGACCCGTTAATAATATTTGTAGTGTAGACAATTGTTCAGGCTCAGCCGGAAAGTTGCTATAAAGCGACCTCACAGCAGTGCGCAGTCGTAAATACGCAACATTTTTCATTGGAAGCTGGTGTGCACATAGGGAGAGATCCGTCCATTTAATAAATGTGTTATGGGGAAATAGTTGACCCATGGTGTTTAGTCCCATCTCTGCTAACAAAGCTTGCATTTTCTGTTCCTGAGTTACAGTAAGGTTGGGATGTTTGGCCATGGGTAGTGCACGCGCATATATCGGTAGCTTGTGTGCCCTGTGTGCCAGCGCGTGCCACGCTCTCGAGGTGCACTTAGCGGTGTGTATTATGTCTCCTGACGTATAACGAATTTGGTTGGCTAGTAGCGCTGTCAAAGGCATAAGAGAAATGCTGTCTTGTTCCACTGCAATGTGCGGTATGTATGCGTGTGGTTTCCTCCAATAGTGTGCATGTTGTGCCTGCGCACAAAGATAGTATAACTGAAAATCTGGTGCCTCAAACCCACCCAGGTGGTATGGTTGTGTAAGTACTTTCCAACTTGCCCAAGCCTGTTTACCAGCCCATGTTAGTCTTGGAAGGGCAGAGCGTAATCTATCAAAGAAGGCCTGGTTCAGCCAAATTGGTATGTTCCAGAACAGATACAGGAACCTAGGCAAAATGATCATTTTCTGAAGAGCTATCCTGTCCGCCATTGAAAAGGACATATCCATTTGTCTATTTGGTCCTCTAGTCTTGCCATTGCTTTTCCATAGTTTTCCCTAATGACTATCTCTGAATCTCTGTGTATCCAGATCCTTAGGTACTTAACCGGGTCTGTGTGCCAATTCAGGGGGAATTCTAGCTCGGGTTCTGATGTGCTCTCGGTAAGAGGTATCACAACAGATTTATCCCAAGTTATGCGGAGGCCAGCATAATTTTAATACTTAACATATTCTTTAATGAGTAGATTTAGATTCCTATCCAGATGTGTGGTATACAGAACCATGTCATCTGTGTATAGGGCTATACCAATTGGTCTGAGGTCAAATCAAATTGTAAAGCAGTTGCAGAATGCTTTAGGCGAATTTTGCAAGCCTGTGGCTCAAGTTAGAGCAAAAAGCATTGGTGATAGTGGGCACCCCTGTCTAGTACCACGTATAATTACTATGGGTAATTACTATGGGTTCAGATGTGGATCCATTTATCCTCACTCGTGCTTTGGGTGACGTTTAGAGTAGGAAGATCCATTTTAAAAAGGGTTCAGGGAATCCTATCTTACGAAGAGTGACAAACATAAAGGCCCACTCCACGGAGTCAAACGCCTTAGCGGCGTCCAATAAGGTTGCAGCTGCTGGCACCTCCAGGTCCAATTGGTGGTAGAGCGAGAATATTGTGCGAAGGTTGTGGGGTAGTAGATCGCATTGTCATGAAGCCTGCTTGGTCCGGTAGTAACTGTTACAGAGAAGTGGTTGTATTCTATTCGCAATTATTTTAGCTAAGATTTTTGCGTCAATATTTATTAGGGATAGGGGCCTGTAGGATTCGCATACTTTGGGATCTTTCCTGGTTTCGGGAGTGCTATCAGAAGAGCCTCGCTTAGCGTGGCCGGCAACGCGCCCTCTTCATATGCTTCCTCAAGCATTTCTGCGAAATATCCGACTACTATATCCCTGTTTTCCTTGTAGAACTCTCCCGGGAGTCCATCAAGTCCGGGAGCTTTATTATTGCGGAGAGAATTAAATGCGTCTATTATTTAATCTTTAGAGATAGGGAAGCAGAAGTATTTTCTGTGAGTGTCAGATAACCATGCCAACTCTTTGTCATTCAGATATTCCCGCATATCTGAAGTGGAGGCCGATATCCGGGCCGTGTATAATTGAGCGTAATATTTAGTGAAGCATGTCAATGTGGTCGGTGTGTCATATATTGGATCGTCCTGTTCGTCTTGGATCTGCGTGATAAATGTTGTGGTATGAGTTGGTCTGATTTTATATGACAGTGCTCTGCCAGGCCTGCCTCCCTCACCGTAGTTTCGAGCTATGTATTTGTGTGAAATATATTTAACCTCATCCTCTGCATATTCATTGTATTTATCAACGGGTTTCCTAATTTCTGCCAATATCGTGTCATTTTGGGTTTCTTCATATTTGCGCTCCAATTCGCTAATGTCAGTCTCAATTTTCTCTAGCTGTCTCTGAATATCTTTCAATATACCTGCCTGTGCCCTTATACAGTGACCCCGTATAGTGACTTTGAAAGCCTCCCATAGGATCCTAGTACTCTGGATAAAGCCGGTGTTTTGCTCAAAGTAGGTTAGTATGGCCTGGTGGAGATCCCCACGGAATACCTGATCTTGTAATGCTGTCTGTCTCAGCCTCCATGTAAATTGTCTCGGAGCGTGTGTCGAGATTTCTAGTTGAATTCGGACCGGTGCATGGTCAGATAATGTCTTAGGCAGGTGCGCCACCTCAGTAGTCCACGTGCATATATCCTGCTTTACTAACCAGTAGTCTATTCTAGACCACGTGAGGTGTGTTGACGAGAAACATGTACCATGGTTTCTCTGTCTCCATATGTCTATTAAATCCCAGTCCGCCATCCCTTACCGTATAACCTTAGCCGACTGTTTACCATATCTATCTAGTCCTGTCGATCTATCCAATGTGGGGTCCAAGCATGTATTGAAATCACCTCCCCAGAGGATAGTTCCAGGTTGGAAATCATTTAGTTGTGTCCAAATTCTAGCATAAAAAAGGGATCATCTGTGTTTGGGCCATATACGTTTACTATGGTCATCGCTGTGCCCCCATAATTCCCCTGTAGTGTCACATAGCGTCCCTGATCGTTGCGTGTAGATTTTATCAGCGTAAATGGTGTTGTGTGTTTCACCCATATCAGGACACCTCTAGCGCAGGAGGACTAGGACGACGTCAGTCTGAAGGAGGCCCATTTCGCTCCAATTTGCTTTTCCCTAGTGTCAGTAAGATGTGTTTCCTGCAGACAATCCACATCTATTTTGTGTCTGTCCAGGTATGCCAGTACCTTACGTATTTTCTGTGGGTTATGCAGGCCTCTTACGTTCCATGAGGAGCGCCAGTGGTCTACGTTGTTTTAAGGCGTCACCTATTTGTTATTAAGTCGTTAGTTGTCCCATGCATGTGTATATGGTGTCTGCTAGTGTCTGTCACGAATCCGTCTGCTATCGTGTCGCTTGTTGGATTTTTCTGCTTACCCCTTACTCCCACCTCCCACTCCACTACTCCAAAACTAGTGGAGACATCCCATTGAACCATAGCCAACATATCTTCAAAGAAAACAAAGAAGGAAGATTATAACAATCAGTGCGGTTCACGCGCTGGGCCAGAGCTGCCTTCTACTTACTTGTAGCCCAGGCCACATGGGACTACGCCCTCCCAGTTACAGCATCACTTCAACAATTAACATCAACATTCTTCAGTTTGTATGGAACCATGTAGGCAGAAGCGCCGGCCCAATACAGTCAATATAAAATGCACTCGCTACATAGTATGGCACATTTAGATTATAATTAGACATAGCGGCCGCCAACTTATCTGTCTTTGCATATCCGGATTGTCCTGCATTCTAGCTCCAGTCGTCCATCGACTTCTGGATATAGTCTCTCTCCACTGCATGTAGTTGTGTCTCAGCAACATCCAGTGTGTGTCTGGTAAGTCCAGGTCATTCGACATCCGACACTGTGGCCTGTTCCCCATGTTCTCCTCTCGGCGACCTCCTCCGCGTGCCCAATTGTCCTTTCTGCTGGTGAAGCTTCTGCACATCCGATGGTTCATTGAAAATCCGCGTCTTACCTTCGATGGTGACCTCGAGTCTGGCCGGGTATAGCATGGCGTAAGGAATGTTCATCTCTCTCAGTTTCAAATTTCTTCTGCGCCTCCTGCACCGCCGAAGTAAAGTCTGGGTATATGGAGATGTCCATACCCTTGTGTGACAGTTTCCCCAGTTCTCTGGCTTTGCGCAGTGCAGCGTTACAGTCCCTGTAGTTCAGGATTTTGGCAATGATTGGTCGCGGTCTGGATCCAGTAGGGGGTTTAGGCGCCAATGATCAATGGGCTCTCTCGACAATAAACACCTCTGAAAAAGTGTCCCTTCCCAGCATAGAAATCAGCAGCCTTTCAACATATTGTTCCATTGGGCCTGTGTTTGTCGTTTCCGAAATTCCCATCAAACAGATGTTGCTCATCCTCGACCGGGCTTCCAAATCCTCAGACTTTGCCGTCATTGCCGCCAGTTGTCTCTCTATCTTCGTTTGCTTCGCTTCCAGTTGCACTTGAGAGTCTTCTGTCTCAGATATTCTCCCTTCCGCCATATCAATGCGTTCTATATGTTTGTCAAGTCTTTTGGACATCCTGTCTACCCTATATGTCGGTGAGTCTATATTGGTGAGTGCGGCCAGAATTGTAGAGAACATGGATTGTATGTCGTCATTTGTTATCCCTCCTGTGGCTTCCGGCGCAAGTGGAGATACAGATTGATCACCAATTGATCACCAATAGGTAGATCTTGTTGTTTTTTTAGCTTGATCAAAGTTTATTTTCGGTTGGGTGCTGTCCGTCTTCCCCATATTCCATCAGTAGTGCAGTCTGTCTAGTAGCCTCAACTATGAGAAGGCCTCTCAGTGTTCAATACCTCAGGTCAGAGGCACATCAGCAGGGCACAGCCCAGATGACCAGCACTTGTATGTCACCGTTCAGCTCACCTGAGTTCCCTATTGATGCGCCACTGAGTCTTCCATCCACGTTCACAAGGGCTTTTTTATTGCTTTCTACGTGGGTTGGGCTGCAGTATGGATGCCCTGCCGCTCCCTTGACTGCAACGCAGTCGCTGCCAGTGTTCTTGACTAGTGGGACCCTAGCGCAGTATTAGATGTCCGGTCCCTGTGGCCCCATATGGGCGTGCTGCTGCGGCCTCCAGGCATTACTATCCCACAGTGTCACAACAGACCATGCGGCTTTCAATTCATGCGGGTGTAAGTGGGAGCATGATATGTAGTAGTAGGCGATTTTATTTTAAGAGGGTGTGTGTTCAGGGGTCTTATCTCCTGCTTTAGGACTGTCCAGTAGCATGTGTCTTCATCAGTACCTGAGATCCCACACATCAAGCCGCCGTCCCAAGTTACCCACATCCAGGCCCGTGCGCTGTCAATTCCCGGCTGTAGCAGTGTCCTTGACCGACGTGCAGGCACGTCTGGTAGGAGTAAGGAGCAAGTGCCGTTCCCAAATAATTTAGGAATCAGAATCGGGAGACCGTCGCGAAAGGGAAGAGATTTTCCCGAGTAGGGCGCCCATTGGCTGAGACTTTTTCTCTCTGCTGTTAAGAAATGGACCTTTGAATTGCCCAACAGTAATTATAAGTCCAACAGAGAGCTGGATATCAGACTTTTTCATTTCACCTTCGTACTGAGGAGGCCAAGATACCTGGAGGCTGAAACGCGTCCGCGTCGACATGATTCATCAGTTGTACATATTTGTTGCAGATATATGTGTGTGTGTGTATATATATATATATATATATATATATATATATATATATATATATATATATATATATATATGTGTGTGTGTGTCTGTAAATTTTATGTTATTGATATGATTATCCAAAAGCATTTACTAGTATGATGGATTACTATAAATAAAATTGGTAATCCTGCTTATGAATAGGTATGCAATCATTGATGTAAATTAAAATTGGTGTGGAGACTTTCTGTTCTGATTATAAGGGAATTTGGAGTCCCTTGTCATTTAAATATTGGAAATTGATACCTCCCGACCCATTTGTGCTTTTTGAAGTTTCGACGTGCAGGTAGGGCGGTCCCAGCTCTCCTGGTGTCTAGCCTGCACGAGCACTTCACTTATGTGCGTGTCAGCCGGTCACTGCAGCACTGTTCGTGGATGTGCTCAGGCACAATACAGCGCGTCGGCCGGCGCGCCCGTCCCCCCGCCCGCAGGGACTCAGCGCCAGCCACCCCCCGGGGGGCAAGGGTCTGAGAAACCGACGTGCTCAACAGCCTCCCGCAGCCTACCGTGCCAGCCTCCTTGTAGCAGGGATGATGTGCGTCGACCTCGTAAGGCACCGGCTGCTGTTAGTAGTCCAAGGCTCCGAGTGTAGTGCAATCGGGTCTACTCGGCTTGGCCTGCCGCGCTACGTGCTCCACGTCTCGGCCTGGCAGCACACTGCAGTCTGCGGATTCACTTGCCTCCTGTACTATTTAAACACAACTAGCGCAGAATTTGATAGTCTGCTGACAACCACTGAAAAGAGGGCAGTATTCGGTTATGTCTGTTGATCTCCTGCCCTGGGTGTTCCAGGATGAGGAAAATGAAAGGGTAAAACCCATACGGAATACCACTCTTCAGGTTAGGGATCAGGTACAGGGAGTAGATCGTGAGCACGTATTCTCTGGGACCCTGCATTTTTTTAGAGAAGTATCTCCTCTTGGCCTGATAAAAAAAAAAAAACAACGTACCCTCACAGAATGCAGGTCACACATTAGACCAAGTACTTCAAACTCCCGGGATTTAATCTACAAACAAACGCTCCCTTTAACCTGGTCGGATCATCACATGATCACATTTGATCTAGTGGGACCTAGGGCGAATGATCTAGTGGGACCTAGGGCGAATGAACCTAACAAAAAAACAGGCACTCGTAGTTTCAGGCAATGGCACAAACTCTCGCTGGTAGCCTTTGCTGAAGCATTTCATGCTTCCCCACAGTCATCCGATAGCACAGTCGAGGAGCACCTCAAAACTTTTCACAAGGCTATTAATCTCTCGCTAGATGCCACAATTCCCATAAAAAAGGCTTCCACCTTAGCACGTCGCCCCCAAGCTCCATGGTAGTCGTTCCAAGGTACAATCAGATAGAGATAATTTCAAAGAGAAGTTGAGAAATTACCACAAGAATCTTAGAAATACCCATAAAAAGCACATAGCACTACAATTGGAGCAAGCTGACAATACCACCAAAGCGCTTTTTCAGTCTCTCAACTCTTTAGTTAACCCTAAAGCCTGCAGCCCGGAGGACGAACCGTCCCAACTACTCTGTGATAACATCGCCAATCATCTGACTCAGAAGATCGAGGATATTTACTCCAAATTTTCCTCCCCCAGTCCCCGAGATTTAGATACAGATATGCCATCTAGTGGTTTCCCTGCGCACCTCCAACCCTCCCTAAGGACGTTTCCCCTTCTCACATTAGAAGAAACTGAAATTCTCCTTAAATCAGATAAGTCAGGCTCCCCTAAAGATCTGATTCCGGCAAAAATTCTAAAAACCCTTGCATCGGAATTGGCAGGTCCCCTGGGGGTTATCCTCAATAGGTCAATCACTGAGGGCAAACTCCCGAAGGAATGGAAAGACGCACAAGTCATGCCAATTAGAAAAAAAAAAAAACTTTCACCGGATGTGATCACGAACTATCGGCCCACCTCCTTGCTCCCATTATACAGCAAGTTGCTGGAGAAACATATTAATAAATATCTTTCATCTTTTATTGAGATCTCCAATAGTCTTGACCACACCCAGTCGGGTTTCCGCTTCTGTTACAGTACGGAATCCACCTTGGTTAAGGTTCTGGATGATATTAGATTGCAGGCAGATGAGGGTCGAGCAGTTATTCTCATACTGCTCGACCTATCTGCCGCTTTTGATACCATCTCACACCGGATCCTCTTAGATAGACTGCACACCATTGGCATACAAGACTCCGCTTTGGAATGGCTCACTAACTTCCTCCAGGATCGAGCCCAAACCGTTAATCTGGGCCCCTTCAAAGCTAAGACAACCTCTGTTACCAAAGGCGTCCCACAGGGCTCTTGTCTTAGCCCTACCCCTTTAAATGTCTATATTGCCCCTCTGGCCGTGCTGCTTAGGAAGATTGGGTTTAGCCCAGTATCCTACGCAGATGACACACAGCTGCTCCTGGCCTATGACACTGATGCACCTAATATTCAAGAAACTTTCTCTGAAGGCATGCTCAAAATCATGGCATGGATAAATCAGAATTTCCTTCAGCTTAACGCTAGCAAAACGGAAATTATGCTATTCACGGAAGCAGTCACCAGTTGGTCCCCGAGCTGGTGGCCAGAAGAACTAGGGACAGCCCGAACCCCGAAATCGGTATTAAAGAACTTAGGGGTACTGGTTGACAACAAGCTAAACATGGAGGAGCATATAGCATCCATTAAACGCTCCTGCTTCCATGCCCTCAGCCTTCTGCGGAAAGTTTTTCACTTTCTTCCTCTTGCAACCCGCAAGACTCTTATACATGCCTTGGTCTGACCCGTCTGGATTTTAGCAACGCCCTCCTCATCTCTGCCAAAGATTCTGCCCTACAGACTCTACAGGTAGTCCAAAATACAGCAGCTCGTTTGGTCACAAACACCCCTTGTCGCACCCCTTCCCTCCCTCTCCTTCATAAACTACACTGGCTCTCCATCCGTAAGCGTATCCATTTAAAAATTTGCTGCATAGTCTTCAAAGGTCTCCATCAGCTTGGCCCAACATATCTATCCAATAAACGGACTACTTATACTCCATCGCGCAGGCTCCGCTCAGAAGGCAAAGGCCTTCTGGTCTTTCCCCGCTTCAAGAAAACTAAGTGGGGAGGGAAAGCTTTCTCCCATCTGGCGCCCAAAATGTAGAATCAGCTCCCCGAGGCACTACGTCTCACCCACAACTATTTTAGCTTTAGGAAGAAACTGAAGGCTTTTCTGTTCTAAATGATATGATTTCTAGATGTGATTTCTTGCCTCCACTGTCTTCAGCGCGGAGATACCCCATGTGGGGCGATTCAGGCGCTTTATAAATCATCTAAATAAAATAAATAAAATATTACACAGCTAGTGTAGTCATGACCCATACAACATTATAACCAATGTACATCAGGCATGAGACCTCACGGTGAGTTGTGCGCTATACAAGAACGTTTGACATCAACATCATTATTTCCCATGTGATAGTTACCTCGGAGGGGTTAACAACGTTCCCATGATATACTGGCATGACCCACTGTTGGTCCTGGCTGTACTCAACTCGCAGAGGCACTCGTGGGACGAATGTAGCAGCATCAAACAAATCACGATATATCCCATAATGCTCTGCAGTACGCTGTAGGTGAAGTGGTCCAATGGTTCTCTCCCACTCTGCCCTCACGTCATGCAGAGGGATCTGCACTGAAGGAAAAGCAGAATTGTGTGTATAAGAATCTCCTCACATATTAAAATATATTATTATATTACATGTTTTGGTGATTGTACTGCACAAATTACAGTGCTATAAAAACTTGTTTACAAGGAACCATGAAATATTGAATATTTCACATTAAATGTGGAAAAACGATTTCATCGTCATAATGACAGCCCAAACTACTCTGAGCTTTAACACGGTCAAGGCTACTAGAATTATGTAGCAAAGAAGAGTAAATTATACAGCAAAAATGCTAATTATCCATCACTTTCACTGTTAGTGTTACTTTTATCCAACTGGAAAAACAGTGCAACAACAAAATAGCCTAAATCTACTGACCCTCATCACTGAACATTCTTTTTTATTAACAATCTATTCAAGAAGGATAAACAAAGTCTAAACATTCCTAAAATTCCAATAAAGAGAGGCTTGATGCAAGGCTGCGTCTTAGCAACAATTCCTTTTAATCTCTTCTTGGTGAATCTAAGTACACACCAAGACGCAGTCAATTCTCGCTCCGGTGCCTACTCGATTCTTGGGTTCACACTCTGCGACTCTGGGCAATAGCTTGCTTAATCTCCACAACGGCCCCTCGCGGTGGGATGCCTGGCTTTCACCTTGTGGATACCCTGCCGGGGTTAATTCACAGAGGAATACCAGGACGGGTTCCCTAAGCAAGCGCTTAGATACCGGGTCGGTGATTTGCGCTATATAAATACATGTACATTTACATTTACATACATTTACAAAGTCTCAGGTTGTGCTTTTTAGCAGGGAAATCAAGAAGAAGAGGAGTCCAATTCAATTAAGATAATGTATTGTTTAGCTGGTTAAAACTATAACAATTTAAGCAATAAAACAATTATTAAAAGATGAGGACCATTCTTGTCCATGAGCAAAGATGTGGTTATACAATAGTAAGAAGAAGCCATAGTTGCAGTCTATATGTGAGAGTCTGAAATCCTGCGACCTGACCAATCTGATTGAGAGTGAAAAAAAAGAAATAAAGTGCAAAATGCAAACATTGGTGTGCGTGCAAAGTGCAAACGTTGCTGTGAGTGTGGGGGTGAGTGGGTTAAAATATGACAGGCTGAGCCTATGCAGAAACCATTTTGGGGAGTTGGTCTTTGGGTGGGCAATCAATTCTTCGAGGCTCATCATATAAATATCTTGGCATCTGACTACAAGATCGGCTGTCGCACTATCCTAACTCACTGAAACCACGAATTGCTTCCTTGATCTCAGCATTTCAATTAATACATCGAAAACAACAAAGCCCGACCTTCCTGCAGCACTCACTGTAATAAAGGCCAGGTTCTTCCCAACACTTTGCTATGAGACAGAAGCTTTCCAGGAAAGTTTGGGGCTTTCCTTAACTCCGCACAAAACAAGGTATTCCATCTCCTGTTCCATCTTCTCCAGAATGTGTCGCCTTCTGAGACTCGACTTGAATTCGGCCTGACAAGCCAAAATCTAACACAACAAGCATTTGCAATGCAATAGGTCTCGCAGCATTAAAGTTTGAGTTATTGGCATTGTATATGACAATGTGTTGCATTAAATTTTTAGCAAAGTCTGTATTTGTGTATAAAGATGATTTGCAAGATGATAGCTGTTACAAAATATTAAGCGATGTTGGCAATAATATTATATTATAATAATATTGTAAGTTACTGTTGTACTTATAAGCATTTTGGTAGCGCATAGTGATGTTGTGGTGCCCCTGAGTGATGCTGTGGTGATAGGCTAGATAGTGAGGGCGATAGATAGATAGAGAGAGGGCGAAAGATAGAGGGAGGGCGAGAGAGAGATAGAGGGAGGGCGAGAGAGAGAGATAGATAAAGGGAGGGCGAGAGAGGGATGGAGTGTGGGGCGAGGGATGGAGTGTGGGGCGAGACTGTCCCATTGTTCGGGTGCTCGAGGCGAGTTTGGGGATAGGGAGCAAGATTCTGCCCTGCTAGAGAAGACGGCGCCTGACTCCGACCTGTGTGGGAGTGACCTCCCCCCCTCCCACCCCCTACCCCCTAGCCACCAACCTGAAGTTCTGGACTTCAAATATATTAACACACCCTTGGTATGATAATGTTCCAACTGCTCGGGAGCTTGCTTAGCGCCTTGATGTGCACTTCCGTGCGCCATGAGCCATTCCAGACCCTCGGCTCGGCCACCTCTCAGCCCCTGACACCCTTGCCTGGCTAGGCCTTTGCCAGAAAGATAGGAAGGGCTTAGAAAATTGCTCAGTGAGCTTAAGAACAGGGTTCAAACAACATTTACCAGCAACAATGCGATAGAAGACGGATAGCAGGAGCACAGCTCCATTTCATGGCGCTCTAGTCTGTGTCCTCGTGGCACGCGGGTATTTCCTGTTGCTAAACGCGCCTTCATAAACATTTCTAAATTGGAGGGCCATGAGGCTGACAACAGCAGATATTCGGGTCACGGCTGGGCTCGGCTTCTCATTCAACTCATCCTACTGTTTTTCTAGGCCCACAAAGACTCCCTTAGCAGGTGCTCAGTGTTCTGCTTTGGAAAATAACAGCCATACTTTACTTGAGAAATACACCAATATGACATTATTGGAACAAAAACACAATGAAACAACCTACTTTTATTTTTATTATGATTTTTTATTTACTCAGAGGCGTCACGCAGATAAGCGTGGCACACATGGATTACCTACTACAATGGACGATGTTTTAGGGTAGAATTTTGTACCACACTACTTTTGTCATTTCTAAACTCTCTACAGAACGGGGATTACTATTTACCTATGTCGGGATTCAAACTAATGTGCAAATTACACCAGATGTCAACAGCAGGGGATTTACTCGTCCACCCACCTTGCTGACATATTAATTATCATTCTTTACCTCAGAGGTAACATAGCAGGTTAACACTGCTGCTGCAGGAACCAACTGTGCACCAGGTACTCAACGCCAGGTAAATACCAACAGGTGTTAGCTTTTTCACAAATACTATAAGGTTGAAGGATGGGTCGCAAGAGTAGAACACCTTGATAAACAGGTTAAGTTGCTTACTGGTGCAATTAGAACTTGACAGATATGCAGGTAAAAGACGCCCGAGGGCTTCTATCAAAATCATGAGATGCCAAGAATCTTCAAAAAAAACTGCCGGCGGTATGAGTATAGTTCAAATTACATCACTTAATACAAGTTTCAAGACAAAAAAGAACTGCATTAACGTGCACGTTAAGGTGCAACAAAAACATTTAAGGCAGAGATATGAGCCCTCACCCATACTTCAAAGCAGACCATTTAAGAACTCAAACAGATGGGCTGCTTTGTGCTGTGGCACCTCAAGTATGTTAATAACAGAAAAGTGGTTTGAAACGTCGCTATTACTTCAATATTTCTTTTTCTATAAAATATACACTCTAAGCCATGTGCAGTGACGGGCTTGCCTCCTGCGGCGGCACAGATCCTCTGGAGGGAATGTCAACCACACACAAATAGCAATGCTTATCTACGGGCCGGATTCACAGAATGAATTTAAGACTAAATCCTAAACTTACTACTATTTGGTATTCACAGAATGCACTTACTACTTTCGGGATTCACAGATTAAATTTACTACTTTCGGGATTCACAGAATGAATTTAGTACTTTCGGTATCCACAGAATAGATTTAAGACTACTAACTTTACGTCCGCACTTGGGCCGTAAATTCCGGCCCGGAGGCGGAGTTTCCGCTTGGGGGCGGAGCTTACGACCCGGAGGCGGAGCTTCCGGGCCGTAGGCGGAGCTTGCGGCTTGGAGGCGGAGCTTGCGGCTCAGAGGTGGGTATTTAGCCATGGCTGAAATCTGCACCTCCGGGCCGGAAGCTCTGCCTCCAAGCCGCAAGCCCCGCCTCTGGCCCGGAAGCTCCGCCTCCGGGCCGTAAGCCCCGCCCCCAAGCCGGAAACTCCGCCTCCGGGCCGGAATTTACGGCCCAAGTGCGGACGTAAAGTTAGTAGTCTTAAATCTATTCTATGAATACCGAAAGTAGTAAGTTCATTCTGTGAATCCCGAAAGTAGTAAGTTTAATCTGTGAATCCCTAAAGTAGTAAGTGCATTCTGTGAATACCAAATATTAGTAAGTTTAGGATTCAGTCTTAAGTTCATTCTGTGAATCAGGCCCTACATCTACAAACTTGAGACGGCACTCGGAAAAAATAAATCGGAAACTTTCCACAAGATAATGACGAGTAACTAAATCAAATTTCTACACCCATAATGTTAAACCGAGACAGCATCTGATGTGCAATGCAGAAACTTGGTGTACTCTGCGGTTCAACAATACTGCATCAGGCCAGACTGGGCCCTGTGTACAGCAGAAACAGCCATGTTTTGCAGAGACAGCAGGGTGTTGTAGAAAGACACCGTTTACCAGTCAGAGAGTGAGTTCTTAAAATAATATATATTCTAGTAAATAAGCAGATAAAGCGAGCCAGGTAGCTTGTTGTGATAGCATGCAGCAGAGTGTCCACCAAAGGGTACAAGAACAGCATGGGCGTGAGTGAAGGTTTGCCCCCTTCTGTTACTGTTCAGAAAACAGGTCCATGGGCATGAAAAACAGCACTTTGTAGCTCCTGTAGGCACAAAACCATAAAGAAATACACATTTTGGATCAGGCATACGCATGTCTCTGCATACAGACACACGTACGCATACAGGCTAACCAACATATAGTTCATAAGCATATATTTATTATTAAGAAACATATTTTCAAAACATTTGCAATGCAGAGATGTTTAATCCCTCCCACACCAGTGTTGGACACGCAATAGATAAAACTCGCATAGAATAAGCAGCTAAACGACGCCACTTTGTATTCCAGGGAACACACCACAGATCAAACAGCAAATGCAACATTAATGGCTAACACCTGGCGCCCGTAGAGAAGCCCATCAACACACAACAATACTTATAATTTATACGCATCAATAAATATCCCCCATACTAGAGAGATTCATATGCACACAACATATTGAAAGGAGAATATATTAAATCGTGTACTGTAACAGTAAGAGAAACAAGAAACAAACAGACACCTGGTATACAGAGCAGGGCTCGAGAAATTCACTCGACCGCTCGCATTTGCGAGTGAGTTTGATTAAGGACGAGCTATTTTTAGGTCCTACTCGCCCTTTCTGGCGAGTAGGAATACAAACTTGACACTTGACCTCTGCCTCTGAAAGCAGAGGAAATGTGACAAGAAAGCAAGATTTAAAGGCATCTTTATTGCTCACGAAGTAAATGAGCAATAAAAATGCTTTTAAATCTTGCTAACTTGTCACATTTGCTCAGTTATCAGAGTTTGAGGTCAAGTTCATTTAAGTTAGGTCGAGGGGATTTTGTTGTTTACTAGACCTGCAGGTCTAGAGCATTTTATATGATTTGTCGAGCCCTGCAGAGAAATACACTCTTCACAGAGAAACAAAAATTATATTTGTGTGTATGACGATATGTTACGTACACCCAACCCATTACACCTTGTAAAGCTACACAACACAAACAACAAACAGCTCTGCATGGAGTCACTTTGAACACTGCATCTCCACAAATCCAAACATACTTCGTATGCAAGCCACACACACATACCTCACCCATGCGGCCACGTGCACGCACTTCTCGCCCGGTGTGAACGAACCCACCACGTGAACCCAGTTGTGCAAACACAGGAAACGGGCCACGAGGCCGAGGAGGAGGGGGCATGCACCTGGATGCGGGAATTAAAATGTTCCTTCTATATTGCCAGCAGTACATGATGTGAACTTAGAATGCATATACACTAATTCGTTTTAATTCACTTTAGGGATGCTAGCGCTCCGAAGCCCGCACTATCTGCATTGGCGCGTCACTGCCTGCGCGCGAAGGTGTGTGTTTGTGACTATGTGACTGTGTTGTGGATGGGCGAAGGGGGCGATTTACCTACTGCCCACCGGTCACGCTACAACCGCCAACTCCCCTTTCGCAGAATTCTTGACTTAGAAGGCAGGCATGCGATCGGACGTAGGAACGCTCATAACAATATTCTTTTACAGTATAAGTGGCAATACACATTTACTAGAATCACCCCCTTTGATTTACCGCTTAGCTAGGAAGCTGTCCCGGAAAATGGCATGCCAGGGAACGGAAGACTGCTCGGGAACAAGGAAGTAGCGAAAAAGCAAATACGAAACTTACCAGCCGCGCTACTTAAGGTAAATTTTAAAAACATCAATTGCGCTCGTGCGAGATGCTTTAGACCCGGCCCTGTCAACAAATTAAGCACTGAGGGAGCCTACCCCTCGTGTGTCCCCCCGCATCACTGCAGCAGCCCGGGACAAACCGAACATCGCCGCCGGCCTGCGACCAGGAAGTCAGGCAGGCCGGGCGGGACAACCGGAAACCGGAAGTAGGAGGGCGGGAGCCTACCCCGCCTCCCACGGAAGAGCCGCGGCTGTTTTGAGCACCGGAGCAGGCAGGAGCCTACCCTGCGCCCCGGTGCACTCGCCCTGAGATGGAGGGAGGAAAAGTCCTGCTGCCGGCACCTTCCACGAGGCTCCCAGGAGTGAGGGAGAGCCCGTGGTAACCGGCATAGAGGAGCCCTGCAGCTGCCGATGAGAGGAGAGCCGCCGCACCAAGGAAGCCGGTGAGTGGGGCTTCGCCTTGTTGCTGAGCTGCAAGGGCGGGGGGGCATGTGTGTGCGCGTGCGGCGGCGGGGGTCTCTGTATGTGTGTGAGAGTGCGTGTGTATGTATGTGTCTTGGAGTCTGTGTGTATGCTTGTGTGTATGCGTGTGTGTATGCGTGTGTGTGTATTTAAAAGAGGCCGATGACTGTGGGGGGGAGGGTGTGTGTGCGAGTGTCTGTCTGTGTGTGTATGCGCACGCATGTTGCTGAGAATGTGGAGGGAGCCGACGTGCACGTTCGCGCACCCAAATCCGGCAGAAAAGCTCGTAACACCCTCTTGTCCCTCATTCCCCCGAGACGGGCAGCTATAAGTCTCCAGCTGGACGCATCCTTCGGATGCTATTCCAGGCGAGACCTAAAAAGGCTCATTACTCAAATATATGTCACTTTTAAAGTCTTCAGGCGAAGCCACATTGCGCTCTGATGTGGAAAGAAATCCTAACTGGCGCTCAGACAAATTCAAATAACTGTGCTGGGCCCTTGATGTGGCGCAGAAGGAGCTGAAAGCAAAAGAGCTGTGGGATCTGTCTCTGACCCACTGCTCCTTTAAGAACGCAATAAATAAAACAATTAAGAAGGTCGTCATGGCACAGAGACAAGGACGAGCTCAGCAAAAGAAGTCACACATGGACGATCATTGACTGCTATAAGTAGTCTCATCCACAGCCATATTTAACAACTCAACTTAGATCTTTCTACAAAAATAAGCAACTTCATCTGCGCTTTGGTCTATGTCAAACACTTGAATACACCACAAAATGGCTGCCGAAACCACAGATTACTAAATTTAGACCATGCTATTTACATGAAGAAAGCTTTTCACACATTTTATCATTCTGTCCAATTCTGTTAACCGAATGTAAGACATTACTGAAAATCATTTTTAAGCAACATGGTATTAGAAAATGTCGGCATGTTTTACTTTTTTGTATGAAAAGTGAATCTTCAAAAATATCAGCCTTTTTAAAATGCTTTCATAAAGCTGACAAGTTATTGTCAGCAAAAGGCCCGATGACTGCCATGTAGCTCTCCAATCAATTAACCTGAATCAATACAAGTCTGCATTTCTGGTCGTACTGCGGGAATAGAATGGCAAAGTGACATTTTGAATAAATCTGTTATAACATAGATTACATCTGGCCAAGGAAATTATAACATGGATGCTGATGCATTATTTGCCCAAAACCTGTATGCACTTAAGGCGATTTTGTACAGACACGTATGCACTTTAACCTGGAAACTAGGTGGAAACGGAAGGGCACAGTGTCACTTTAAACAAACGTATAATTCCGTTGACTTTATCTGCTAAACAGTTTTTTGCTCTGGGGGAAACACTGGGGAGTACTAAAATGCATAAAGAACAATTGAGGGACAGATTGCAGAACAAGGTCTTACATTCACCCCAGTAGAAAGATCTGGGCCTAAATCCATCGCTTTTTTTCTCATCATGCCATTCCAGTTTGAACCCAGCCATTTGCAAATCAGTTTTGACCCAGTGCCCAATGGGAACAGTCCAGCCCGACCTGCCCAAGCACTAAACAAAGCTATTATGAGCTTGATGACCTTAGTTGACATTTCAATTGTTACTGTATTCCTCTATGAATTTTGTTGAAATTTGTTTTTTATGTGGCGGTATCCCTATACAAATTTACTTTTAAATCTAAGGAAATAAGAAAGAGCAGCGCTCACGTTTTTAATTCTCATTTATATACAATGTTTAATCGTTATATTGCAAACAGAAATGTGCTCGAAATTATTCCATTTATTATCAGTTAGAAATACGGTTTTTTTTGGTATCCAGTCACTTTGCAATTTTAAGATGTCATCATCACCTCTTGGCAATATAATATGGTTTTTATTAACTGAAATAAACTTACTTCGACTTTGAAAGCCTAAACATTGTAAATACAGTCAGTGTCCATTATTAGCTGCAGCTTCAAGAAATTAGCTTTTTCAGGATAGCTGCCCAACGGCATATAAAATAAAATTACATAATGGCTACCATGCTACATGGTTCTATATTGCCATCTAGGGGTTCTGACATTTCCAACCACGCCTTTGTGGTTTATGATATCACCACAACCCCTTCATGACAATGCCAGACGATATTACACAGTTATACTTTATGTATTCTATACGTACAGCACAACTTCACGATAAAAACAAAAACTTTGCAACAAACTTCACTTCAGAAAACATACTGTGAAACAAAGCTTGACTAACAACACTTTACAGTACAAGAAAGAGCATTGTACTGCACAGCAATTTTCTACCATAGTATGAAACATCTTAACCTCATGAGAAGACGGATGCTTTTCAGCAGAAATGCTTTTTTATCCCTATACAAAAGTATAGAACGTATGCCTGAGCAGCTGAATTTCTGTCCCTGGAACAATCCACCTATTTTGTTAAATTCTAAACCCTCCGATAAGCAGAGCTTAAAGCAAACCTGCAGTCTGAAGAGGAGAACGGCTAACTGTGTGAGAGAAGCCTGCACCAAGGTGTACAATGCAATGGAATGTGGTTATTGTGTGCTTATATGGGTATGATTTCCAACATGAGAACAGTATTGAAGTAGTAGTGAAAACTGCCAATCAATCAATCAATCAATCATGTTCCTTCTGGAATACAGCATTTTCTAAGGAGATGTCTGGACAATCGATCCCTCTCAACTGTCAAATAATGAAAAACTCAAGGCAGTAAAGAGGGAGGTTGGCCCAGCTAAAGCAGACAGTTAGTACCTTTAGGTACAGTATGCGGCTGCATACTATGGACACAGGTATGTCCTGTATTTTATCATTACTTGTTGCATTTCAAGTAACATTCAAACAGGTAAATCATTAGTTTATCTGACATTTCTTACTCATTCATGTCTAGCAATTAGTGGAACTGTTCTGAAATAGTTATCTTCTTTCTGACAGTAAGACACAAAGTCACAAATATTAGAATTCAAAGGGTCACTTCATTTTCACTGACAAGTGTAGTTGCTCAAGAATCAGCACACACTTTTTGATAATGTTGACTATCTTCACAGAAGTAGTTGAATCACTAATATGAGAGAATAATTCTACCTTTCACCCAATGCAGGGGACAAAGAACTAAGGCACAGTGTGGTGTTACATGCTGACATGGTTATTTCAAAATCATTTTTCAACAAACTAGTTAGTGTGATAGCTTTTTTCCCCTTGAAACACATCTAGCCACATTTCAACTGTTATATCCTAGAGGAAAATCTCCAAATATTCAGAAAAAGGTTCAAGACCACTCCAGAAAGTGAGGCCAACCAAAGACTATGGGACTCACTCATCAGACACTATTCTTCTTTATGTTTTTTTTCCATCAGGTAGCTACATTTTATTTTTTCCAATAAACATAAAGCAGTGGAAGCGATTTAGTACATAGTTAAGTCAAACGAGCAATTTGTTTATAGTATTAGTTCCATGGGTTAATGCAGAGATTCCATTAGTGTCTTCTCATAACTTGGCCCTGCTCACAAAATAATGTAATCCTCTCTATATTCCTCCAGTTGTGGCATAAGCATAGCAGATACCCCAAACTGCAGAGCAGGTCTATAAATCAACCTCAAATATTCTATATTAATTTCATAGCGCTTAGCCATATTTTTATATTTCAACTTAAAGAAAATGAGGGTCTTTTTATTTTGTAATAGTGGAGATGGAACTGCCAAGGATATAATTTGATTACATGTGTTATTGTAAGTGGGTAATAGCACTCCACTAAGAATAATCCATTCTTCCCAGTTCTAGAATGTGTGAGTGTGAAGTGAAAAGAAATCAGCGTTCTTCCGTACATATGTTAAATAATACTCTAATCTACATTTTCTATTATTTTTTCATCTTTTGTTGGAAGGCTTATTTGGAATTAAAATTAACAAAGTAAACACTGGTGGTTCCTGGATGTTCAGTCAACATGTTTATTGCTAAAGCTGCAAGACCCACACGATATCTCAAGGCATGTATTTGTCACTAACTCATGTTATTTTGGTTGTGTAGTACGTTTCTGTCCAAGAAGCAGTGGCTATTCAAGTTTGGTCTGATGTAGTTTCTGATATTGGACTCTGTTTAATTGCATAAAGCTGTAATTTAGAACACTGTTTGGAGAAATATTAATAGTACAATTTCAAAGCATGACGAAGGGAGCGCTGATTGTTCTACACTTCACAAATCAATTTTTTTCATATTCAGTGTTTTTTCCAGAATCTGGTTGTTCAATTTCACCAATTTATTTATTTAGGTGCCACATGTAGCACCACGAAATACTTGCTTCAAAGCACTATCAGATTATTTTTATTTCTTTGTCTCACTTCTTTCATCACGTTACACAATGATCCAACTATACACAGTTTCAACGGAAACCACTACAAGTGTGGTAATGCCATTCTAGGTGGTTTGCAACATAACAGCTATGCTGACCAGCCCGGACGGGCTGCTGATGCCTACCATATTTGCATAACAAATTGATCATCTCCAGGTGCAAATGCAAGACTAGCAGTAAACTATGTAGATAAAAGGGAAAATCAATTGAGAAAAAATAAAACTGCCAATTATACTTTTTTCTGCTGTGCTACCAAGCTATATGCCTTTCTATACAAGGATATAAAATAGCCACTACTCTGCCGTATATCCAGGTTATATCTATGAGGCTATGAAAACACATCAGTTTAAAACCTTCCTCACACCGAACATATAAACTCCAACATTAAATGGAGAGCTCCAAGTGTTACAGGCTATTTGCATTTATATCCTGCTTTGCTCAACTGTTTGATACCTTTTGTTGGAAAGAAGCACAGACTCATGCGTGTGGGCAAGAGTCTCACTGAGTAAATAAAGATTCTTACACATTTTAAAGTTTGCAACTAAACCACAAGAGGACAGGCGCATGAAGAAATGCTGCAGGTCGACTTTGCTGAACCAGGATAGCACGATCTGCCTTTTCTCTGAACAGTGAGGTACATCTTGAGAATAAGCACCACTGTTTTAACAGTCGTTTATAATACAAAAAACGATTGTTTATGTCAGAGACTTACCTTACTTTCCCACCCACATCAGAAGCTGACAAATATACCAAAGACACTGGGGAGGGACTCTCTTCATTAAATGCTATTCTTCTGCGCTTTTTTCATCCCATTTTATATCACTGAAACACAATGTATGCTTATAAAATTGTAATGCTATTAGAATTTGGGGCCTGGTCCAGTAATGGCAAGTGTTTCCTAATTAATCAATGACATGAAATCCAAGTCATTAAGTACCAAGAAAACTAAATTTGAACTCAAAGGTGTCCAAAAATAGTCCAAGAAGGTTTATCTATATTCTATAGTACCATCAGCTGGCTAGGGGATGATTTTCCACTTTTCTCTTATGTGTTCTGGTGTTTTATGGTACAGTCGTTAAATAAGCAGACCCGATGCAAAATATCAAAACGTTTCGATACATCCAGTTATTACCAATATCTTCCCAGCAAACATTTATTTATAGACCAATCATTCCCTACAAACACATTATGTCACCGAAGATTTGTTAGTGTCATTCACGAACATTTTACTGCCTAATAAGGCTTCCAACTGGCATAGCTTACCATGCAATTACTTTGCTATATTAATAATATACATTCTAAAACAGAAAGAACATTTTAAGAAAAAAAGAATTTGGGGAAAGATGCACAAAGCGATTTTGCGAGTGCAAACCATATGATTCACAAAGTCACAGGGTATGCAACAGCAAAATGTATTAAACCTATTTTGTGAGTCAAAGAACCCATCCCGGATCGCAAAATGCATTTAGCGATCCATACTGAATCTCAATTTTGAAGGGGTGTCCCTTCCTAATTGCGATTCGGCATGTCATCTATGAATGGTTTAAGACTTCAACTGCGAACTACTGATGAGCTACTTGCTCCTGAGGTTTTCATTACATTACAAAGTCTAACTTGTATGTTTAATTTTTTTTTTTAATTGTGACACAAATAACATTTGGGTATTACTAGGAATCTTTTTTTTTTTGTTAGGTAATTTGCTATTTCAAGGTTTAAGGTCAGAATTTAGAGTTGTTTTATATAAATATTGGAAGTTTGTGGATAACACACTGTTGAGTACAGGCTTTATTATGTAGGCTCCAATGGTATTTTAACAACTCATGAATATGTTATGTTAAAATGAATTTATAGAGCACACGTACACCGGGGAGGTTTCATGGCGCTAATTCGTTGAGATCCAAGTCCTAGAGAAAGGTTCAGAAAGCCTGTCGGAAAAGCCACGTTTTTAGGAGACTTCTGAAGCCAAGGAGATAGGTGCAGAAGCGGATTTCGGAGGGAAGGGAAATCCAGAATATGGAGGCCAAGGTAGAAAACCTGGCACCACCAGTACGCTTTAGTCTAAAATGAGGGGTAAGTAGTAGATTTTTGTGAGCTGAACAACGATTTTGTGTGGGAGCGTATGTGTTAATCATATTATTAACTAATTTTGGGCTCCTTCCGTTAAGTGACCTAAAAATAAGACATCCAACCTTGAAAGCACACCGCTGAACAACCGGAAGCCAGCATAATTGCTTCAAGAGAGGAGTGATATGATGATGCCAAGGCTGGTGAACAATCTGACGCGCAGTCTGGTTTTGTACTATCTGTAGACGTCTGGAAAGATAGAGAGGGATGTCAAAGTATAATGAATTGGCATAGTCGACATGGGACATGACCATGGCGATGATCACCTGAATCTGGGCATCGTGAGTGAGAAATCTACAGATCTTTTTTATTTTGCGAAGTTGAAAAAAGCAGGTGGAGATCACCGATCTGATCTGAGCCTTCAGAGTGAGATCCTGACTTACAACCACCCCAAGGCGTTTAGCCGAGCTAGAAGGGACGGGGGCAGACCCAGCTCCCTAGGCCAGAAGTGGGGTCCCCATGGATTTTCTTTGGAGTCGGGTGTACTTGACAGAGGGTGCTGACGTTGCCAAGTCGGGACTTATCATGGTTTTGACCCCCTTTTGTACTTGCTGCTAGCGCGACATTACCATGTGTAGCATGTAGGAGAGGACAACGCTAACATACAGCGTGCCGTTTATGATTTTGGTGTCCTACTGGATTGTTAGAAGGGATCTTACCTTGACCAGATGGATTGTTACTTAATGATCCAGCCACTTTATGTTATTGCAGTGTAATATTGATTGCTGCTTTTCTGACAGTCGTGACAGTATACAGAAGTGCCATCGGTTGGGATGGTCACGAAAGTTACAGTTTTATTATGTGTCATTACTTTAGGCTGTAGGGAATTACTTGGAACCCACAACTAGAGCACTCTTGTGGTGTATGAGCACCATTTGTTCCTTCTTTTGTTGATCATCATTCCATGGCTCATGAATGATTGCTCGTTCATCGAAAATTATGCCTACATGAAGGCCATTTATGAATGTTACTTCGCAGATGATACCTACATCTTCGCCTACGGTGGTTGACTCCAGGAGATTGGATGTCTATTATTGCCTTGAGAAAGTCTTCTTGAAAGACGAAACACGTGTCGGCGAGTTGTGTGCTGGGAAGTTTTAATGAAGTTATTGTGGAATAAAGATTATCAAGACTGCCACCCACTTTGGATCTCTATAATTTTGATTGTTCTCATTGTCAATATTTTCTGATTGATGTTTAATGAGTGATTATACTCACTGATATGATCTACACTTGGTTGACTAAATAGTGACTAGGTGTGCTGCTTGAGCCCTTTCTTTTGTTTTCTCCTTCCGTTAAGTGACTTAACAATAAGACATCCAATCTTGAAAGCACACCGCTGCACAACCGGAAGGCAGCGTAATTGCTTCAAGAGAGGAGTGATATGATGATGCCAAGGCTGGTGAACAATCCGACACGCAGCCTGGTTTTGTACTATGAGTAGACGTCTGGAAAGAGAGAGAGGGATGTCAAAGTATAATGAATTGGCATAGTCGATATGGGACATGACCATGGCGATGATCACCTGAGTCCGGGTGTCGTGAGTGAGAAATCTACAGATCTTTTTTATTTTGCGAAGTTGAAAAAAGCAGGTGGAGATCACCGATCTGATCTGAGCCTTCCGAGTGAGATCCTGACTGACAACCACCCCAAGGCGTTTAGCCAAGCTAGAAGGGACGGGGGCAGACCCAGCTCCCTAGGCCAGAAGTGGGGTCCCCATGGATTTTTAGCAATGCCACCTGTTAAGACCAGCTCTGTCTTGTCTGGATTAAGTTTTAGATGGTTCTTCTTCATCCATTGACTGATGAACAGCATGGTAGATTGAAAAGCATGAACTGACTCCGAAGAGTTACTGGTAGAGAAGAGGAGTTGGAAATCATCTGCATAATTGAAGGTGCAGACTTTACGCTCCTTCAGAGCTCAGACAAGAGGGAGGAGGTGGAGATTAAACAACAGGGGAGAGAGGGAGGAGCCCTGAAGGACTTCACAGGATATTTGAACTCTAGAGGCAGTAAACTGGGCTGTACAAACTGCCTGGGAGGGGTTTTGCAGAAAGGAGCTGATCCAGCTTAAGGCAGGGCCCGAAATTCCCGCGTCCATCACACGGTCGACCAAGAGAGAGGGGTCGACCGCGTCAAAGGCAGAGGGAAGATCAAGCTGGACAAGGGCCTGTGAGGAGCCACTATCGACCCCACCACGAAGAGTATTCAATACTGTGAGGATTACCGCGTCGGTAGAGTGCGCTGGGCAGAAGTCAGCTTGATGGGAATCAAGGAATTCAGATTTCTCCAAGAAGTCTGTAAGACAACCTCTGACATAGGCTTCCAAGATCTCAGCTAGATAAGGAAGAAGGGAGATTGGGCGGTAGTTTGTCAGAATTAGCGGATCAGATCCCACCTCTTTACAAGAGGAACAACGATTGCCTCTTTAAAAGTTGAAGGGACAGTGCCTTGGGACAAAGACTCATTTAAGAAATTAAGAGCAGGACTAGGAAGGTTAGTAAAGATTTCCTTCAAAATGCTGGGAGGGCAACAGTCAGTGGGAGAACCCGATTTGACTTTCGAAAGAAGATTTATGAAAGTGCGCTCACATATTGTTGGGAAATGCGTAAAAGAGCTATGGTTTAGAATGGGATGAGGACTAAATTCCAGATTTTGACAGACCCAGATACTGGACTTGATTTTTTTGATTTTGTCAGTAAAGAAGAGATTCAATGCATTACAAAAGGTTTGTGGGGAGGGCTTACATGATATTCTGTCGGGGTTAGATAACTCATTCACAATATGAAAGATCTCCTTCGAGCGGTTAGTTACTGACAAAATTTTAGATGAAAAATGCACTGCTTTAGCTGTTAGAATAGATTTTTTATACGTTTGAGGAGTTTAAGTAGGACTGTTTGTAGTTACCTCGCCACTTATTTTCCAATTGTCTTAAGGCTAATTTCTGGTGTTTCAGCTCAGTGGAAAACCATTTCAGGGCATCATGGCGGCGGGGGCATGGATCTTCCTAAGGGGAGCAAACTTGTCGCTGGCGGCCATTAACCAACTGGTTAGCTGTGCATCAGCCAGTTTAATTGAAGAGTTGCACGGAGAAGTCGAATTAGCGAGTGAATCAAAAAATAAAGGTTTCTGGATCTTGTTCCAATTTCTGCGAGTGCACCCAGCTAGGCTGGGGTTTTTATTCAGCAAATTATCTTGAACGGTGAATTTGATTATTGTGATCGGACCATGCACATGGTAAGACTGAGACAGGAGACATAGTGATGTTGACAGTCCAGACCTGATCAAGAATGTGTCCCTTAGTATGTGTGGTCGTGGATACCTGTTGAGTTAGGTTTAATCCTGAATACAGCGGAGTGAGAATCAAAACCTGTCTGGAATCAAAGAAGGTAACTGCTCAGAGACAGAGCTGACTAAGGATTTCCTACTGTAGAGCAGAATCTCCCCTTTTTCACTGGATTTGGAGTGGAGCAGAATGATATTTACTTGGAAGATGCTACTCCAACAGATACTAAATTCCTTGGTTTCACTATCTGGAAAATATCCGGTGCTTTGATAACAGGGCTACGTTCCACCTGCCAAAAGCAGGTGTAACTGAAAACAGGCCAATGGGCAAGTAATGAGGAAAAACATGCATAAACAAACATTAAACCCACGTCTGCAGGTTACTTCAGCTATCAGGTCCACTATCTTGCTTTGACCTAATAATGACAGGAGGTATCACACTGTAGTAATAATTCCCGGTGTATATTTATCCTCCTGCAATTACTGTCCCCCTTGGAAGCATGCCAGGCATTCGAGCCACTGCAAAGGCAGAGTTCTGCTCTCTGGTATTGAAACTATTGATCGAAAAATGGCGGAGCCGTTGCTTAGTTACAGGCAGAACTATCCCCAGGTAATTCACATAAGCAGAGTTAGGCCACAGCTACATGCACACTGGCACAATTACTTCCCTCCATTGCTGACGCATTGGCAGAGAAATGATCTCAGGCACTCACATGGAGGCAGAGCAGGCCCTTAGTTCTGTTCATGAGGAATCACTGAAGTACTCACATGTCTTTAGACGGGATGCTCTTTCCAGCTCTGCGTTTCTCCGGTTCTGTTTTATCCACTGTATCCTGTCTTTCCGTTCCTTCCCCAGAGGTGGTGAGTTGAAGGGTAGACTAATGTCTATTTTCTCCTCATTGTCTAGGATCAAAATGACATAAGTGAGAAAGCCATGAAAGGCCAAACCTATAGCACACCTGCATTAGCTACACTTGCTCAACTTAATACATCAGAAGCACTCCACGTTTCAACTCTACTCCCACTCACCTTCTTACACTCATGCGGAGATCAACGTTTTCAATTTCAATCTGAATTTGTTAAGTTATGTGGAAAATGACCAAATACCATTTGGTGCAGGTGTGCCATAAATCACTGTTTAAGAAATAAAGAATAATTCTTGGAGTTTCAGAAATTAAGGCTCCAACCTTTGAATGAACATCCACCCTAGAAGCACCTTTGCGCGCAGCACTGAAATTTTAAAAGACCTAGAAACTATTTTTGATGCAGATGTCTCATTTGCCCTCTCCTCCCCTACCACCCAAAGTCATTGCCGTGGCCAAGAACACCCATCAGCAACTCTCACTGATTTATAGAATTTGGTCACTCCTCTGACAGGACCACAGGGTGAAGCTTGAAAGAGCTTTACTGTTAACATGTTTACATTATTGCAATATTGTGCAGAAAGGTCTATCAAAAATGTTCACTGCAAAAATTAAAAGACCCACAAATCAGTCAACTAGTCATTGGTCGGATCTCAAGTAGTGCGAGCATATAAGCACCCATGACAGTGTTTTGCTGAATACCCGTAGACCCTTGGATAAAACTTAAAGTTCTCTAAACAATCTATAAGACCTACAGGGGAAAAGATCCATGATACTGATACTACAAAGATTCAGAACCTCTTCCAAACCGATTGGGCCTTGCACTTCAAATATACTTAACTAACCACTAAAGTAATGTTTTTTTTTTTATTTATCAAGCAGAGGCAGAACCATGGTAACTCAA
This sequence comes from Lissotriton vulgaris, assembly GCF_964263255.1. Lineage (NCBI taxonomy): Eukaryota > Metazoa > Chordata > Amphibia > Caudata > Salamandridae > Lissotriton > Lissotriton vulgaris. The sequence goes on along the minus strand of NC_141695.1, from coordinate 602,196,897 downwards.
AGTCATAGACTGGAACACAGTAAGTATAATCCAGAAGGCACTGCTCTACAACAGAGATTTCAGGAATAGTCTGAAAAGTAAACTCCCCCTCCCCCCCCCCCCCGCCCCACCAGCTTACCTTTAACTGATTTTTATTTAAAGAAACATTTTATTGCAAGTTTACAGCATACAAACAAAAAAATTAGCTCAGCATACTATTGATACGTTGACAGTCTGATCCACCTCAACAATATATTCACAGGTCTGAGTTGGTACATTGTCCCCCCAAACATTGCGGGTATCACCTGGAGTTTGGTCTAACCCAGGGGTCTCCAACCAGTCGATCGCGAGCTACTGGTAGCTCACTGACACCCTGTCAGTAGCTCGGGAACTGACTTTTCAATTTAGTATCCTATCGTCGTCATTATGTTTATTTTTAGGCTTTTTTCAGCCCTTTTAATTTTGTCCTCTGTCAAAGAAAACTGCTGCTCCTGCTGGCTAATGGAGCCTATCTGGGGCGGGTATAAGTGCCTGACGCCGGCCCAGCGTGAGCAGTGTCAGCCTGCTCACGAGAGCCACGAAGCCCGCCTTAAGCTGCCTGCACCGTGCTGTGACCCTGCCTGACTTAGAGGCAGGAATGGGAGCCTTGCAGGCACAATTGTCTATGCATACAGCAGCTCAGGAGCTGCAGCACTTCCCACATTAGGGACAACTGGACCTGCATCAGGTTTGTGAACAAGATAACTTTTTTTATTCTAATGCGTGTGCAATGCTTTGTTTGTATTTTGGGCTTTTTCAGCCCTCTTATATGTGTCAGCCGCCAAAGAATCGTACTGCTCCTGCTGGCTAATGAAGCCTATCTGGGGGAGGGTAAAGTGGCGGATGTACGCCCAGCTTGAGCAGTGTCAGCCTGCCCACGAGAACCACGAGGCCTGCCTTATGCTGCCCGCATCATGCTTTGACTTGGTGGCGGGAACGGGAGCCTTGCAGGCACAATTGTCTCTACATACAGCAGCACAGGAGCTGCAGTACTTCCCACATTGAAACAATCGGACCTGCATCACGTTTCTGGACAAGAGAAACTTTTTTTCCAAATACATGTGTGCATTGCTTTTTTCTGGCATCTGAAACATGAGCCGTTTCCAATGCTCAGGAATCTTGTATGCCTAAAAACAACACTTGAGGTGAAATTATATGATCCCATTTTTCTGGGTAGAATAGATGCGCTTTGAATTTAATAAATAACAAATTTAGTTTCAAATCACTAAATATTGGTTGTCAACTTATAAATGTGTCTTTCAATACCTGCAATTGCATTTGCTACTGCATACAATCTGTCATAGATGGAGCAGTCTGTGCTCAACATCCTTCCAAACGTGGCTAAGATTACATCATTATGTCGAGTAATTGGGAAGTTTCTCTTTTGATAGCCATGACTGGAGTAGTCTTTGGATAATGGCTATGCTTTGTCTGGTTTAAAATGTGAGTTGTATTGTAATGCAGTTGTGGGTGTATAATGCAGTGGAAAGCTTACAATTGATAGTGTTTTTTTTTAGTCCATTTGAAACACTGTTTTAATTTAGTCATTACAATTAAGCACCATTTGACAGGCATCTTATTTTTAAGGAAATAATGTACCTTGCACCTTATTACTGGCAACATACCAGAACCAGGACCATCATTTTACGTGTCTATTCTCTACATTTTAATGAAATTATGGGAGAAATGTAAAATTAGGTTCCTGGCTCCAGTTTGTGCTCATGAATAACTTCCAAGTCCAAGAGGTACTTTATTTTTTTTTAAAAATCCACGTAAAATGGTGCCTTAAGTTAACGACAAAGGGAAAAAAATTAAATGAAGTGTTCATTTTATGACACAATGAACATAAAAGGCTTGACACTTACACTTTTTTTAATGGGATCAATTTAAAGTGAGCTCACCCCTGCAGAGGCCATATTTTTCTGTTGTAATTTGGGCCAATAAATAACATGGAGAGCTGCGCATGGGCCAAGTGAAGGATCTGTGGCCCATACTTTCCATGAGCAAAGACTAGCAAATAAGGCAACTAGTGCCCCAAAAGTCATACAAAAATATTATGGAGTCTTTTTAAAAATCACTCAGTTTACTTCTCCTACATGCAGGACATTTCACGTGAACATCAGATCATATCACTACTTTGAGAGGCATTATTAGAAGTAATATATTTTGAACATGAAATGATGGACTCCCACCGTCCATGATGACAATGCTATATTAATAATAATAACCAAGTGGCAATTCATGCGCACCATACTTGTGGCATAAGTTATTATTACATGGAGCAAATGCATACTCTGGCAGGGGATATTTTTGTACAGCCCACACCCTGGACTCAGGCATTTCAAGGTCCCGGCATGTGAGAATTTAGAAAATGAAGGCATTATGTAATAAAATAATTGTATTGCAGCATTTATATCATGTGCTTACTACCCTTATGTAGGGCACTGAAGCACTTACCTACATAATCCATGTAGATAGGCTGTGTGGTTAGAAAGGTGTTATTTTTATTTTGTGATTCTATGTGGTAAGTGTTTCCATGTTGTGCTTGATGACCACCGAGGTGCAGTTACAGAGTTATGAAACATAGTAGTTTGGTGGATGAGAAGGTGTGAGAGGCAGATGTGAAGTTTATGGTTTTTAGTACGCTGGCAGCTGTGAACAGCACTGCAGGTCTATATGGTTTCTTATGATTGTAGTCTTCTTCGCTGGTTACTGCAGAGGTGAGGCGCACAAAATGTTTTGAAGAGGACACCCGGAACTAATATAAGCTCTCTGGTTTCATATTGTGCATTGCAAGCACTAAATGAGTATCTCTTTATCCCTAGTTGGTGAAGCTGGGTGTGTGGGGGACTTTGGAAATAATCTGCACATCACTCGGCCTTTAGTAGCTCACGATGATTTTCACGGATCAGAAGTAGCTCTCACTATAGAAAAGGTTGGAGACCCCTGGTCTAACCTTATATATAGTCCGTGGTAGCCCCACCATTTTTTCAAAACTTTATCATATTTGCTTCATAGATCGTTTTGTAACTAAGTTTTTTTTATCTCTGGATTGTGATGAATAATATCAGACTGATCCTACTGGATTTATCTTGTTTTTCCCCCTTTAGTTATTATAGTGGTCTCAAGTAAACGTAAGGTAGTATGCAGCACTAAAAAAATAAACTACTAATAAGCAAATACCACGTGCATTTTCCTACAGTCTCCTACAACATTCCATCAAAAATTACAAATACACACAATTTCCAAAATCTGTTCTAACCCTGTGCACAAAACATATATGTCACCACTTCCAAATAACAGATTCTCTTTTTAAAAGGTTTTGTTTCTCTGCCAGGATTAACTAGTTAGCCTTACACTTGGATTACTTGAAACTAAAAAGTATTAAAAGGATGTAAAGGCCTCAATGTGCCGCAAAGGATGGAGTACCTGCTAACACAGGAAATTTGATGATTAGTGTCTTTCCGACAAGGCAGTTTAAAGAGGATGAAACGGACAGTAGCGTGATGGAAGGCAGGCTCTCCTCACTATGTCATGGCAATCCTGTAAAGCCAATATCGGCTATCTGGAGTGGAGAGAGGGACCACTGACCCACAACAGCATATGCAAGACATCACTTATACTGGGACACGGGTATGAGACCCACAGACTGCCGTAGGCTGGGACTTGATGGGCGAGGAATCGAAAAGGTTTGTGACACGTTTCATGAGGACACAGTTTGATGATAGCAATTCAATAAGTCTCCAGTGATTTGGCAAAACCTGCATAGCACAAGCTCCTGATCCCTCCTCAACTGATGATCGACACTTGGCACCATGTGTAAGAAGATGAATGCCCTGAGAACAGGGTATTTAGAAAGGATATCAGGAGGAATGTAGGCATTGGGCTCTTATTACACGAAATATACATTAATAGAGAACATCTGCTTCCAGCAGTGCACAGAGAATAGCATCTCTATGATGGAATCAAAACTAGAAACCTTCTGGAGAATGCAGGTAGGAGTGTGGATGTAAATGATAAGCATCCTGCCCAAAGCTGCTGAGGATGAACTTGTGACACTTCTGGAGTGTCTGACGCCCGAATCTGCTGGTAGCCCAAGAACCTCCTTCACAATTAGAAAGAACAAAGTGATGAGAGTGTTTAGCTTTCCCTAGTCCACTCTATTTCATACATTTACTCAAAAAAGAAGGGAAAGCATCCATGTGATGCCTATTATAATACATTTATCCGAGTCTGGGGGTGGGAAACCCTAGGGGTTTTTGAATATTGCTCTCGCCCACTTGTTAGTAGCAAGCGTCACCTTAGGGCCGCTACCACAACCTGCTGCAGGCCAACATACAAAGTGGAATGTAAAAATATTTTTGAAAATACCTAATGAAAATGTACTAGGGATCCACTTTGCAGAGGCAGTAATGGGATAAAACTATCTGGGAGGGTACCCTCTCTACTCTTTAGTCCTGGGCCCTACCTGACGGGGTTAAAAAAAATCTTTCTTTGGGTGTACTTAGGGATGGAAACTCCCTGTCACCCCCTCTGCTTTCAACACCTTGTTTAATCAACATGATTAGGAACCATTCGTCCAAGTCATATATATCTTTTTTTTTCCATTTCATTCAGACCCCTAGAAAATGACTACATCCCAAAACTTCTGAAAAATCTCTCTATGAACACTGCCTCACACCAGTATCTATGTGTGTGTGCTCACTCATCACTCGCATGACACCAGCCCGTGCAGGAACAGTGATATTCCTCACTCTTTATAGTTTATAAAGAAATTAGGATTTTCGATTGTGTGTATAGCAAAATACATAAATAAGAGCTCCTACCAGAGTTTCATATGTTCCACTCTTACCCCGAGATTTGAGCGGGACGTTGTCCTTTAGTCACAGCCTGCATAAGGAGGAACATATGTTTACGTTTGTATCCTCCATTGATTTCACGTTTCCATTATGTATATAGTTTCAGGGCTAGAACATAATGTAGCTTTCTCTGTTGATTGCTCGTTACACGCCTATCCAGTGCAGTTTTCCGATACCCAACCTCTTTTAAAGCCTTGTACCTGTATCCCAACGATCAGCAATACTTAGTTTATTATCTAGATTACCAGTGTACATCTCCCTTAAAATAATCGTCCCATCGCCCAATACTCACTACTTCAAGGTCCGATCTTCATCCATTTGGTCCACTTTACACCCACTGGCGATCCATTTTCAAGAGAACCGGAGCCTATCTTGTTTCCCGTCATTTGACCTACACATCATTACGGCAAGGAACCCTAGCGTAATTCAGGTCACATGATCTTTTGAAAGGCGATGCTTTTCATGGCACTCTGTCTCGGCTATATTGTATGTAAGTAACCATTCAGTATGTATTGATGCTGTGTGCCTTGTCCATATTCCTTTATCCAAATCCAATAATGTAATATTCCTTTACATCTAAATGGAAATTGGTATGGACCACAAACATGATTATTGTCCCGTGGTCATTATGGAGAGATACTCTCCAGCAGTCGTTTGCTCCACCATATTGGGAGGTATTTAAACTGTTTTTTTGGTGTCTTTCCTCCCTTTATATCAATGCTGTATGGATCAGCCACATTTACATTCTTTAGCATAGAGCTACCAATCAGGTTAGCTTCTTCATACTTATTTTAGGGAGTGAGATGTTCACACTTAATTCACATTGTCAGTCATGTTGATCACCCACATTCATCATTCAGTTTCCCTACAGATTTCTCGTGGAGTACATAACATGACTCAGTGTCGGGATCAAGATTAGGTATACAGAGGTAGGAATAGGGTTCGTGCACAGTTTCTTTCTCTGCTCACTTTGTCTATATTTCTCTTGGTATTAGGTATGGGATATCTTGGTGCTTACTCTCCTTCTGTATATGGTCAGACTACTCCAAACTATTCAGGTGATGCCAGGGAATTACATTGTTCAGTCTCTGTTTGTCACTTTTTAGCCCATATACCCATTTTTGTTTGTGTTTAAAAAAAACCATTATTTTTTTATCTATTTTGCTTGTTGGTATGAAAGGTTTGTCAATTACCACGCACTTTATATGAATTCAATGATCTTTAAAAAACCATAAAAGATTACATTTAATTAATACACTTCACAATAAAAAAAGACGTCATGTTATAATATTACAAAAGGGGCTACCACCCAACTTACATCCCGTTCTGAGTGCTTTTTCTCAATGAAATGTGTTGTTTGCTTAGTTATGGTCTTTTTAAATCTTATATTGCTCATGTGTTAAAGAATCCTAATTTTTAGCCGTCATGTAGTCATAACTACATAAAATTAGTTACAGGGGCATTTGATCAGATATATCACATTCTCTGAATTGCAGGTAGTATGTGTATTTAGATTCCATGGGTACCTTAGTCCTAGATCAACAATTTTCACATAGTTAGTCAATGGACAAGGTTTGCATAACCCACATGCAAACTGTCACACTACTGGTGGTAAGCCCCACCGGCTAGATTCAATTCTTGCTCTTCCTAATGTTGGTCTTGTGTTTACCAAGGAGTCTCTGAGGCTCGCACTCTTCTTAAATGCGAACAGTGGTGTTTGTAGCTTCAGACCCCCTGAATTTAGGATGCGCCAGAAAATTGTGAAGAAGCTGTGCTGAATTTTACACAGATATTTTTATCCTCCTTATGTCTCTCATGGGTCTCTAAAAGGGATTCCCTATTATTAATATTCTATGCTTTTTTCCATGCTTTCTTGATAATTTGTCTTAGGTAATTCCGTTCCTGGAGTTTGTTTCTCAGGACTTTTTTTTTTTTTGGAAAACCTTTATTAGACAGTATGTGCAAACAGATACGGGCCTACAACCCACAGGCCGGCCTCGACAATAAAAGGCACATCAGCATGCAATTAGGCGACTCAGCAGCGTATCGGAGCAGGCACGAGTAATCCAAGTTACACTATACATAATTGCGCCACCGAGGGGCAGGATAATGAGGTTTAATTTTAAAGTTTTTAAATGAGTCCATAGCAATAAGGTCAAGAAGGATCCGAGTCAAAACAATACGATGAGGACAGAAGTGGGCAACGAACATCATAATAATCAGCAAGCATTATCCGCAAAACAATCGACTGCAAGCAGGTAAGTCAGGATAGAAAATGAAACCGCCACATAGTGACCCCCAATCGCTACCCGCAAGTTCCCAATCCTCCCTCTGACCCAAGGAAATAAGAAAGGAAAAGAATAAAAGATAACAATGATAAGATGAGAAAAAGGGAGAAAAAAGAGGCCCATAGAAACTGAAACGATCGAAGAAATAACCCCCCACCCTACACGCATGCAGAGGCTACGGCCTACCCCCCCCTAGCAGTGTGTCTGTCGCCCCAAAAGAGTACCCGAAATGTAGGAGAAAGATGAAGAAGAAGAAAAAGTAAGAGAAAAGTCACGTTTGATCGGAGGAGGGCCCAGGATATTACCAAAGCAAACAATACCGTTACCCACGGCCGCCCAACCCCAGGCCCCGACCTAGCACCTATCCAACCTGTACCTCCAACAATTGTCATTTACAGTCCCAGCCATGCACGTAGCAGGTCGCAGCGAAAGAAAAAACATCATCAGCCCTGTCCCCTCCGAAACAGCATGGCAACAGAGTCCAGTTCCAGAACGGCCAACATGGACGGGAAGGGCCACCGTGGAATCCACTGCAGAAGTCGAGGTGCTCGAGACGAGGCAAACTGGCTTGGAGCTCGATAGCAAGGAACACAAGGAATCACCACTGCCTGTCCGAAAACAGCACAACAGGGAGCAGGACGAGGCGAGATTTCAGCGTAGCGGCCGGACGATGCACAAGCAGCAAGTCCAGAAGGACGCAAAGAAGCATGTCACCAGAGGACAAAGGAGAAGGGCAACATGGCGTCCGAGACTCAAGCACCGGCGATCGCGAAGGAGCAGTGTCGCCGAACTCCCCCAAGTCAAGGCCGAAGAGTACTGCAGCGGACACCGAGGCGCGCCCATCCGTCGCCTCCGTACACTCCAGAGCGGGCGATCCACCGTTGGTCAATTGAGGATGTGGCGCAGTGTGCAGCACTGAGGGGCCATCATGGCCGGCTGGAAGGACCTCAGTAAGCCGGGCCCCCAAACCATTAACAGAGTCGTGAAAGGCCAACCGCAGGTCTTCCAATGCATTCAGGATATCCCGAAGCCCCAGCGGTGGATCCAGAGTGGAGGATGCATCATTGGCCACCACCTTGGGCGCACAGCTGCAAAGCGCCCCAAAAAGCAAATCTCTCTCGTCAGCCAGCCGCACTCGAAAAGTCCGTATAAAGTCTGCAGGGCACAGCTGGTACAGCGATGTGAAGGCAGCCGGTCGTAGGGAAACTTCTATTAAGAGGGAGCCGGCGGAGCAGGGAACCCCTCTGGCAGGCACAGGGTTTCAGATGCAGAAAATGGCGTCCGCTACGGGGGAGTGCTACAAAGAAACAATCCCGGCCCTCTCCCATCGAGGCCGGGATACAATATGTGGGAGCCTATATAGTGTTGCAGGCAAGGCGCGCTGGGCTGCCGAGCGGAGGGAAGCTACGGCGAAAAGCCCAGCGCCACTCTGCAGGTCTAGCCAACCGGCTCCTCCTCCTCCTCCGCAGCGGCCGCTGCTGTTATTATCGCCGCCGGCCGTCTCCGTAACGCAATGACCCGGCTGCGGCCACTCGGGAGGCCGGGAAGTAAACAGCGGCTCCTCACCACCGGGATCGCTCCGTTTTCACCAGGATTTGCAGCAGCGCAATCATAGGTGAGCGTGGCGCACGGAGGTGCAGGATATGCAGCAGGATATTGACGAAAGGCACAAGGGTCGGCGGAGCCGAAGAGCTAGGCGGCCATCTTGGCTGCTGGCTAGGCTCCTCCTTCCGTTTCTCAGGACTTTTGCTTCCATCTCAAAGTTGTTGATTTCTGAACAATTTTGCCAGATAAGAAGAAGTTGTCCATACAGCAAATTCTCTGAGGGCTCTGGGTGGAAGCTCTTAAATAGCAACAAGTTGTTCTTGTCTCTGGGTTTATGATACAACCCACTCATGAGTTTGCCAACCTCTGGTTTGATTTCAAGATCCAGGACTGGTAAGGAGGTGGTCATAATCGTGGATGTAAAGAACAAAAAGCAATTCTTAATATTCATCCACCTCAAGAATTCTTCCAATGAGTCTCTGTCTCCTTTCCAAATTGTGAAGATGTCAATGTAACGGCGGCAGATTCTTATTGATTCAGAGTAGGGGTTGGAAGCATAGATGTATTCATCCTCAAATTCTGAAGCATAAAGAGAAGCAAAACTAGGGGCGAATGAACTGCCCATGAAAGATCCATGTGACTGTAGATACTGTGTAAAAAGTTCTTTGTTAGGGCAATCTCTGCTAAACTCAAAACAAAAGCTCTTGGGGTTTGATTCTCCCATTTACCGGAGTATATGATTTTCTCTATTACCCTCAGTGTTTCTTCCTGGGGTATATTGGTATACAATGATTCAATATCTAAACCAACCAAAAGTTCACAGCTGGGGTTAAAGGTGATGTCTTTCATTAAGTTCAAAAAATTCCCTCGTATCTTTTAGGTAAGATGGCTTCTTCACTGCTAGTGGTCTAAGGAAGAAATTACTAAATTGCGACAGAGGTTCCAACACAGAATTGATTCCCAAAACTATTGGTCTTCCAGGGGGAGGTCATGTTCGTTTGTGGACTTTATGTAATCTATAGAAATAGGGAGTCACTGTTTTTTCTTTACACAGAAACACTGCCTCTTTCTCACATATCCATCCATTTGCTAGGCCTTCTTCTAACGCTCCTCTTATCATTCTCCGACGTTCTGGGGTGGGATCACTTCCCAGAATCCTGTAAGTGCGTCTATCTAAGAGAAGACAGACACTCAATGTCATAGACCTCTACTGACTGAATTACAGTTGCTCACCCTTTATCTGCCGATTTGATCATTATTCTAGAGTCATCTCTTAACTCCTGAATCGCTTTGTTTTGTTAGGTTGAATTTTTTTTTTAGGTTTTTCATTCATTAACTCAATTTCTCGTATGATTGCTTGCTCAAAATGTACCAATTTACGGTGGTCATTGTGTTAGTGCAATTAAACCTGTAGGGAAACTTTTATGAATATGGATGATCAACATGAATGGCAATATCAAAGAAGTGCGAACATTTCACCCCCTACAAATAGTATGAGGAAGATAACCTGATTGGTAGCTCTATGCTAAAGAAAGGGAGGAACACCATAACAAACTGTTTAAATAACTCCCAATAGGGTGGGATAGACGACTGCTGCAGAGTACCCCTCTATAATGACCACGGGACAATAATCACGTTTGTGGTCCCTACCGATTTCCGTTTTGATGTAAAAGAATATTAAAATATTCGATTTGGATAAAGGAATGTGGATGAGGCACACATCATCACTTCATACTGAAGGGTTAAATACAACAACGTTCAATATAGAAGGGACAGAGTTCCATGAAAAGCATCGCCTTCGAAAAAAGACAGGTGACCTGAACTACGCTAGGGTTCCTTGCCGAAATGACGTGTAGGTCACATGACGGGAAACGAGACGGGCTCTGGTTCACTTAAAAATGGATCACCATAAGCCAGAGATCCACCATCAGAGGGTCAGAGTGGACTGAACGGACGCCGATCGGACCTTGAAGTAGTGAGTACTGGACGATGGGGAGATAATTTTAAGGGAGATGTACACCGGTAACCTAGATAATAAAGTAAGTATTGCTGATAGCTGGGATACAGGTACAAGGCTTTAAGAGAGGTTGGGTATTGGAAAACTACACTGGATAGAAGTGCTATGAGCAATCAACAGAGAAAGCGACATTATATTCTATCCCTGAAACTATGTACATAATGGAGACGTGAAATCAATGGAGGATACAAACTAAAAAATATGTTCCTCCTTATGCAGGCTGTGACTAAAGGACAATGTCCCACTCTTACCCCGAGATTAGAGCGGAACATATGAAACTCAGGTAAGCGCCCTTATTTATGGTTTTTGCTATACACACAATAGAAATACCTAATTTCTTTACAATCTATAAAGAGTGAGGTATATCACTGTTCATGAATGGGGCTGGTGGCATGCGAGTGGTGAGTGAGCACACACACAACACAGATACTAGAGTGAGGCAGTGTGCATAGAGTGATTTTTTAGAAGTTTGGGAATGGAGTAATTCCCTAGGGGTGCGAATGAAATTAAAAAAAAAAAAGATATATATGGCTTAGAAAAATGGTTCCTAATCATGTTGATTAAACAAGGTGATCAAAGCAGAGAGGGTAACAAGAACATTACTTCCCCCTACGATAGAATGTTTTTTAAATGTCAGGAAGGGCCCAGGAGTAAATAGTAGAGAGGGTACCATCTTAGATAGTTTTATCCCATTACTACCTCTGCAAAGTGGATCATAGTGCATTTCCATAGAATATTTTTTCAAAAATATTTTTGCACTCCACCCTGTATGGATGTAGTAGCGGCCCTATGATGAAGAATGCCATTAACTAGTAGGTAAGGTCAATATTAACAAACCCCTAGGGTTTCCCACCCCCAGACTCCGATAAACATAATATAATAGGCATACATGGGTGCTTTCCCTTCTATTTGTGAATATAGGTAGCCCAAGAACGCCTGATGGTTCAGAAGTTTTTCACACTCTCAACTAAGAGGTCCACAAAAACACAACATATATCGACAGCTTTTATTCAAATGATGTAGCAAGTTTCCCTGAACAGAAAGATCTTATCATGTGAACTGGTATGAAAAGAAAGAAAGTTTTGCAGGGGGTGGGGGCGAGCGAGCATGTCCTCTTGCTCTGAGCCAGCCTCTTATGACAGGAGAGAGGGAATTACAGAGGCTAAAGATACCAACAACTTGGTCATACCTGGAAAAATCCAAGGTCACCCATCATGGGAACGCATTTTTCAAGAAACCGTCAAAATGGCGAAGATTTGATTTGTACAGTGTTATCTCAAATGGCAGCACTGCTCAAGTTAGCTGACTACTGGGAAGCACCTTTTACTGTTATTTTGGTGAAGGGTGTTAGAAGAGAGTTCCTTGTGAACCCTATTCGGTTTCGTCGAGCTGGCTCAATTCCACCCTCTCGCCTGACGGTCTCTTCCTGCCATCTGCTCTGGGCAGTGAGACTACAGTTTGGAAATGGCAATAATTGGATAGCAGTTTCTTTCCCCCCCCCCAAAAAAGTATTTCCTATCCATTCCGTTCTTTTAGTAGTGCAGATGTTGAACTTCATTTTGGTACGAGCCCTGCCATTGGGCCCAGGCGAGGAACTGTGTTAACTTTATTCCCTTTGCTCTCTTCAATAAAGATATATGAAAACTCAAAGTCACCGGAAATTGCACACTGATAGTTTCAAGCGCACCTTCCATCACCAGATATTTAATACGCCTCTCTGCACTGTCTTCTGCAGAGCTGTCCATCAGCACTCATGCTTCATGACTCTTTGATGCCATTCATGCTGACAGGCTCTTTCATCATTGCACACAATAACATTGCACGGCTCTCATCCATTATACATGGTGGTTCTTCACTATCTATTCAACTTGGTTCTCAGTCACATTCCATCACAATTTAAGCAGTATGGCCCTTTGCCATGTTTTACAATTCATGTTCCATCATTTTCTGTCATTATTTATGCTGTACTGTTCTGTCCTTTTTTTTTAGTTCTATATAGCGCAAACTCGACTTGAAGGTATCGGGACACTTTACATAAGCACCGGTTACAATACAGATGGACACATTCATTTTGGTAGGTACTAGGAGATTAAGTGATTTGCACAAAATCACAAGATGTTGAGCACCCTTGCCGAGACTCGAACCTGGTTCCCCAGCTACGAGGTCGACCGCTCTAGCCATTAGGTACAAGATTATCTATAAGTATTTGTTATTATCTGTTACAATTCAGACAACTCAGCCATGCCAATACCCTTTTCATGAGAACAGAAGACTGATAACAGGACCCACGCTGCACTGCTTCAAACCCACCCTGGTCCTGCTCCTTGTACTTTCTGTAGGTTTTCCACCACTGGGGCTTCTTGCTCTCCTTTTCGGCCAGCTTGTAGTACCGTGTGAAGCTGCGGTACTTCTCTAGCGCCTCCAGGTTACTGACATCTATATCTTCATTGGGCATCGGCCCCAGTGGAGGTGTTCGTTTGCAAAGAACAGCTGGAATAGAAAAACACAGAACACAGTTTTAGCAGATGCTAGAACGCTACATACTCAACCTTGTCATGCCAACATATGGGAAATATTCACTCTTTTATTTAAGGCCAAATGCTTTTCCGTTGATGAGAAATATGAACCACTGCATCTCTTATGTCACATACGTCAAAGGAATCCATATAGTCAAAAGCTTAAAATATCTCAGAGGGAACAAGAATGTCAATTTTTCAGAAAAACTTGCTCAAGTATCCAGCACATTCCTTTTTAGACAGTTTGTTATACAGAATGCACTGCAAATTGAATCACCTTCAAGCACATGTAAATAGAGTGAAACATGGCAGATTATTTAACACTGCTCAACTGTTACTTTGGCTGTTAGAGGCAGATTTAAAGTGATACTGCTTTTAGATTAGGATATTACTCTGAAATTCTCATTGGAAGTGTCAAAAGCTAAAACGTGGGTGTTACTCTGTGAAAAGAATGTATGTCCATAAAGTCTGCTTGTCTCATAACTTTGGGGTTGAAATCCAAGGAAAGTAATTCAGGCGTAATGTTAATTATCTGTGACCACGAGGAACGTTTGTCTTCTGAATGCCTATTAGATGGTTAACCATTTGCACGCTGATCACAACTACAAAACAAGCTACATAACAAAGATATTCTCATGCTCCTTTTTAAAACTTACATCCGAAAGTTTGGAAAAGAGAGTTTTGGGGGAAAAGGATAGCATTCCTTAACAAATGTAACTTTCTCTCTGTATATACTGCTCTTGAGGAAGAATGTTTCCTAGTTAAAACCTAATCATAGGTGCCTATGCTCTTGGAGTGGGGTAACTGTTCTCTGGATGTGGAGGGATCTTCCGGTTAAATGGGTGTATGAAGTAAGGATAAGCATGCTGACCTGGGGTATAGGCCATGTGAATATAAAGGTAATAGTGCAGCCTACAGCTGGAGCCTGAATTGAATGAAGGATCCTTTGAGGAACAGTGACACAAACTGACTGAAAAGTTGCTAGATCAAAGAAAAGTCATGAAACATGGAAGAAGCTGGGCACCGCTAGACAGAAGTACAGCTTTAAACTTTGAGATGAACGAATTTCTGCAGGTGTTGGTCAACATTTGAGTTATGAAAACAAAATTAATAGGATTGTGGGCAAATACTGCTCCACACATACAAGGTAGTCTAATATGGTCAGTTATCAAAGTGCTATTATGGAAGTGATAGAGAGTCCTGTGTACGCTGAATAAGCGTGGTGATGTAAGATTTTTTTTAACATGTATCCCAATCAAAAGTGTTGAATTTTTAGGAATGAAATGTTTTACTACAAAAGGGAGGATATGTCCTAGTGGACATATTGGTGAATAAGGACTTTCCTTTGCGTTGGCGATCAGCGGGGTACTGCGAATCAGTCTGTTCTGCAGGACGAGGCTCTTCTATAAAAGAAGACCATGTCCATCCTTAACCGCTAGTCAATGCGGTCGGCAGTGGATGCAGCAGGAGTTCTGGAGATGGTGCAAAGACGCTTTCCTGCATTGGGTCAAGAGTGGGAGTTGAGCTGTGAAGGGTTTAAGGTACAGCCCAGGTTCTCAGCCTGAGAGCCAGATTGCAGCTAATCCTTTCATGGGCCTGTGCATGGTGAGCTCAGGTGGACAATCTTTATAGGCGATAGAATATTTTTGAAGATTCAGAACTTCAAAGCTTGTTTAAACTCTAGTTGGCGGATTGAGTCCAGGAACAGTTATTGTTTTTTTGTTTACCTGGAACTTATTTGGACTTTCTGCAGAAAAAGTTATAGTGTTCATGCATTGTTTTCCTAGAGAAATCTGGGTACTCTGTGAAGACACTGTAGGAAAAAATCAAATAAGTAAACGGAACCTTTTGGACAATTTGGGAACTACTATCTCTGGGCAGTTTTTGGATATTTTTTCCACTGAATATTGTAAACTGGGACCAGAACTTTCCCATGGAGCATTATATATACACATATATATATATATATATATACATACTGTTGGACTTGGCCCTTCTGGCAGGTTCGCCTCTAAACTTTTTGCTTTTTGAATGTGAATTGGTGAAGTGATTTTTTAGTTTCTGCGCACTTTCACTGTGTCCCATTGGAAAGTGCGCGCGCGCTCTGAGTGCGTGGAGCGAGGTTGGCCTGCCCTCCCATAGGAATGCATGGGGAATGTCTGTGTTCTTGGTAGTTCCTGATGCGGGAGATGTGCAGGCTCGTGTTTGGTATGTACGAACTCGTGTGATTGAATGCTGCACAATGATGTATGCAGCATGTTTGTGTCTAATATGGAAGTGCCACTTCTAGAAGTGTGCCTGTCTGTGCAGTGAAAGTGCTGGCGTGTGATTGGCTGGAGCTGGCTGGGGTGCCAGGCTCCATGAGTCATGATGGGTCTGCCTGGTGGTGAGTGTGGAGATTAGCATGCTGATGGCTGGGGAGGAGTGCACCTGGGACCTGAATAGGGCTGGGCTTTCCCCACACAATGCTGGCTCCGCCCCCTGTGGTGCATCTAATGACCCTAGCCCTGCCAGTGAATAGAGTGAGGGGCTGAGCACATCAAGGGTGCTCACAAACCAGCTGCGACTGGTTTTTCCCCTCACCCTGAGTAAAGACAAAGGGAAAAGGTGTATAACAGAGGGGCTGTGACCCCATGAAAATGTTCTCTTCTTGGATCCTGTTGCTGAGGGGGGCTGCTGTGGGGCGCCAGGAGGACCGCCACTGGGGATTGCCTCCCTGCCTAGGAGGACCCTGTGAGCTGGCTCTGGGCCCAGCCTTGCCCCCCACCTTCCTGAAGGACTTGGTTGCTATCTTTGGGGGCCTGAACTTTCCCCTAGCACTTAGAAGCGCTTTATTTATCTGCTAAGCGCTGGGAGCGCTGCAATTGTCCTTGAGCGCTGGGAGCGCTTTACTTTCCCTTTCGCGGCTGCCCACGCCGCTTTTTGCCGATTTAAAGTCCCCTGGCAGGTGCCCACCCTACCAGGGACATTGCGCTGTTTTTGGCCCGAGCGAGTGCCCACCTCGCCTAATATTTAAATCAGAGAGGGTGCCTACCCCTCGTGTGTCTCCCCGCATCACCGCCGCACCCCGGGACAGCTAAAAATCACCACCCAGCCCGCGACCAGGAAGTCAGGCAGGCTGGGGGCGGGACCGAGGGACACCCGGAAGTGCTCTAGTCAAAACCAGAAGCGGACGGGAGCCCACCCCGCGCTCCGGTGAGAAGAGAAGCTGGCGTCTTTTCTCCTCCCCCCCCCCCCCAGGGCTCCCAAGAGCGAGGGAGAGCCCCGGAGAGGGAGGAGTGTGCAGAGAGAATCCCGAGGAGCGGGAGCTTTTGTGAAGCCGCCGGGAGAGAAGCAAGTCCCCGGAGAGAACAGCCCGGTGAGTGACACGGGCTGGGGGGAGCTCTGGGCGTGATCCCGAGTGCCTCAGGGAGGCACATTCTTATCTCGACCCCCCCGAGCGGGACTCCGACGGCAGGGGCACTCCTTCAGGGCCAGAGAGGCTCCGGCAAGACTGCATTCTGTTTCGAGCCCCGAGGCTCCTGGGGGCATATTTGTTGAGCCCTGCGAGGCTCCCCGCCATAGTTGTTGAGAGCCCGAGAGGCTCAGGCGGCGTTTTTGGGCATTCCCGAGTCCCCAGAGGGGAGACTCCCACCAGACGGGCACACAGTTCTGCAAAGCCCACGAGGGCTCTAGGGGGCATAGTTGTGACCGAGCCCTAGAGGCTCACGAGGGCCCCATTGTTGCAGAGCCCACAAAAAGCTCCTGATGGCCCAGTTGTTTATTTAGGGCCACTAGAGGCTCAAGGCCATTGCTTGGTTTCAGAGCCTGCGAGGCTTCACCGCGTGTCCTGCCAGTGGTGATCCAGCTGCCCAGCACTTAGTGGGCAGCTGCTCCGTTTAGGCCCCTGACTTTGGGACACAGGGCGTCCTAGCCCTAGAGAGGCCAGTTGGCCTAATGACAGTCACAGGTGGTGACTTATGTAAGTTTGGCGCAATTGTTCTTTTGCTGCACCTCTGAATGTGTTTTTATGTGTCATGTGCCTTGTTTTTACACCACTGAATGTATGTTATGCATCATGTGTTTTCCTTCCCTACACCTCTGAATGTGTTGTGATGCATCATGTGTAATGTGCTTATACCCCTACAGGTATTGTGATACTTAGGTGGTTGTCCTTGCTAGTACAGGTGTTGCTAGTGAGGTCCTGGTTCCCTGCGTAATATTCTCCTAAGGTGGTTAGGGTTGCGTAGGTGGTACTTACCGGTTACCAGTGGTTACTGGTTGTGTGCTTTAAGTTCTGTTTTGTGCTACAGTGATTTATATTCTATGTTCTAAGTGCTAATTCTACCCAGTGCTAAGTTCTAAAAAGTGCCTATTCCTGACAGCGGTCCATGTGGCCCTGTCTTGTACATATCCCCTGTAAATTCTGCCCCTGCCTGTTGGCACATTGTAAAGTGTGTGTTTTTATCTAATGTGTTTTGGTATAATACAAAGGCTATTTTTATATATAACCTTGTGTGGACTTTCCTTTGTGGTGGGCCTTGGGTGTTGTTGCTGGGTGCGCGCGCAAACACTTAACCTACATAGCCTCCAAGTTTAGCCTTGCTGCTCGTGCCACGTTACCTAGAGGGTGAGCAGGGGTTATCTTGGCGTGTAACTTCCTTGCCCTGATTGGTGGTCTCTGACTGACTTTGGCGCGAACCCTGGCCAGCCAGGGATCCAATTTCTAACACATACACACATTCTAGTGACTTGTAAGTTCTTGTGTCGTGTTCTTATCTAGGACCCTAATTCGATATTTCCGATTTATGCCCTTGTGAGGTTATAATCAATATTGTCCTGACAAAGGCATAAGAATCAGATTCATATTCAGTAATAGCCCATGCAATCCAAAGCACAGCACGGCTACTCCCATCGACTCCTAGAAAGCACAACGCGTTCTTTAAACAAACCAAGCCTCCAGCAGCCCGGGAAACCCCCCCCCCCGCTTTTGTTCTGATTTGAACAAGAACTCCTGAAGTCCTGCAAGAACTGTTAGTTCTTGGTGTCGTCTTATGTCCAACCTTACGTCAAACCCGGCACCTTTCAGGTATAAAATACCAACAGTTGCCTTAAGCAAATACACGGTGGTTTGGAGCAGAGCGGCCATCTACTTGCCCGAGAGCCCAGCTGATGCGAGTGCCCGCGGAAGCCGCCCCTCCTGTTTGACGCACTGAGAGAGACGCTGTCTTTTTCTCCAGCCGAGAAAATCCAGCTCCGGTGTTTCCAGCGTACCCTTGCGGGTTGCTGGAATATCTAGTCCTGAGGAAAGAGATACCAGACCTCCCACATTCTATTACCAAGGTACGGAGCTGACTAAATCCTTAGGAGAATTCTTGATGCAGATTCTTGGCAAAATGATCTTAACCAACTTAACATCGCTACTTACTTGTCCCTTCCCACGTATTAGGCTTAAGTCAGGTACACTGGGGTAGGCGTAGTTAGAAGCACCACTTGAGCCTTTTAGTCAATGTATTTATGTATGTATATATTTTATCCATTTTAAAGTATCATAAGGCTAAGAAACCGTATCAATGCTTTTACAGTATTATTTCATAATACTACTTTTAGTGTACGCACTTTACTTTACTCTAAGTATTGCAATTGTGGCAATTCACTTCTCTTGTATGAGAAAGAAGACTGCTCAATAAATAACACCTTTTTATTGAAAACGCCCGTCTCTCTATTTCTCTGCACTCTGGTGAAACTAAGTATGCACTGCTGACTGAGTGAAATATCTGTCTATTGTTTTCACACGACTCTAGAGATATACTCTTATTCTGAGGGAGCAAAGTTGTCATGTTTATGCGGTTGTCGGAAACTGAATCCCTTCTTGTCTGAGCCAGGGAAGGTTATCCATCCCTCTTCATTCAAGGAAGTTTCCAGTGACCTCTGAGCTAGCTGGCGCAAACCTAAATTAAGTTTAACATAGTCAGTAGAGACCTAGATGACCTCAGTCCTACGTCTACACTGCTGTTTATGTTATTCCAATGCGCAGAGCCTATTGGGAAAATAGGAACTACGCTACATGGCGCCCAACGTTTGGTAAGGCGATAATCTAACGCAAGACAATAGAGTAACTCAGTCGTGCTTTTACACACAGAACCCTTTTCCCGTAAAAACTGCAATAGACGTCTCGAGTGGGTGAAAGGTTAATAGCCGCCGGAACTTAGTAGGATGAGAATCCTATGTATTAGTTTCTGGTTTTGATCAACATTGAAGGATACAGTGTTCCAAAATATTGTGCACCTAATCTTTGTTTCCTTGGACCTCGATCTGCAACAGAAAACGTTCGGTCAGTAAAATGACAGAAAGTGACGAAGAAAGGGAGCGAGCAAGAATAGCAGCTCGACTCTTATAGGAAGACGCAAGTCTCCATGAAACCGAACCAAATGCAATACTCATTCCGGTCAATGTAAGAAGAACTATAACTCTAAAACTTATAGAAAATGGCCTGACACCGCGAGGTGGTACAGTCATATTCGTGATAGAGGCACACGAATATCAGCAGACAGAGGTATTCTATTCATGGATACACTTTCCAGCAGCACACGCTACGACAAAAGACTTCCACTATTACAAAATAGAGGAACCTCCGGATGAATACACTCCTTTCGAGGAGATTGAGATTCCACTAAAATACTAAGAGCACCTGCTCTGGTTTAAAGGCGCCCAAAAACATAATGATCATATCACCAGGCTCGGTCCACTAGGTAGACCAGGAGCAATGTGGCCGGTTCTAGCCAGCTACACACCACATCCAGACATTGATAAAATGTCAGTTCCTGAACTTTTAGCTGAGCTAAAACTCTTAATTAAAATACATAGACAATTAGTCCAATATGTCATGCGGACCTCAATAGTCCAACCAACATTTAACATTCCACAGCAGACCCCTCACCAGGGGACCATAAACAAAATCACACCACAGAACATACAATCATGTCTTGGTAAAGTACCCATAAAACGGGAACAAATTCCATTCTGGTTAGCACAGAAAATTACTCAAATAGAGGCAGTATTTCCTGATACAACGCCTACTGATAGACACAGATTTCTGACTATCTGTCTCCCAATGGGGATCGCACCACATGTGGAGGACTGTGACACTTGGGGCACAGTCTTTGCTTCCATCTACAAAAAAACACTTGGTGTCCCGTCTATGGCGATAATACCAGACGTACTAAGACAGATTCAAAACGAATACGGTCCAGAACCAGCTTTAACTCTGGGTATGAAATTACTAAAAGACTTCAAGCTGGTCTCGGCTATATTACTAGCCAACATAAAAGGTGAAGCAGCATCTGTGGCGATCTGCCAGAAACTGAAGGAAACAGATATAGCAGCCCAACCACTGAAACTTGCCAGAATCATAGAAAATTCCTATGAAGAGCTAGGAAGAGATAGTTTGAGTGGGAAACCGATAAAACCCCAACTAACTGAAAATCCTGAAAAAACATTTATTAAAAATAATTTAAAGACTCCAAAAAAGAGCTGGGATGGTAATAAACAATCCACTCCCAGGGAAAAACGTTTCCAGTCTAGAGGAAGGTCTCCTCAGCGTAGAGAGAGATCTCCAGGCCGAGAAGACAAGTCTCCCCAAAGGGAACCCTCTGAAAAAAGATACAACCTTAGAGATAGGGATAAAATAAGAAAACCAGACATATCAAGATGTTGATACACGTCCCTCTAGATCATTCTCACTGAATCCTTCTCGATCTTCCTCACAGAAATCGGAAAGAAGAGGACGGTCAGAACACAGAGAAGAGCACGCCAAGTCCAAAGACAAGGAACCTGCTCAAAGTAAAACATTACAATTTCCCAGAAAGAAGGTAGCAAGTATTAAGATTAAACATGCCGAGGATACTGAGGACACAGCTGAAAAACGGAGAGTGGGCACAGACAATGATGAATCTTCTGGAGACAGTGGACACGAATGAATACATTCAAGTGGAAACTGCAGACACACGAGTTAGTGTGCTCTATAAGGTATATGAAATAAGATTACGTATAGAAGGAGATGAAACTAGGAAAATAAAAAGTCTCTTTTGGGAAAAACTTTCAAAAGGCTATGACATTCTGTTAGATGAGAAAGACTGGCCACAAGAGTTTGTCAGGGAGTGCCCTCATGGCGAAGAAATGATTATGCCTGCCTTCTCGAATCATATCCCGATTCATAAAAAATATACTTATGCAAGAAAATGGGCAGTAGCCCAAACTCCTGCTTTGTACAAAAATCATGTAGGATGGGATGAGGACTCACCTCACCACAAGATCCAGTTAAAAAATCAGCCCACTGCACAAAGGCAGTACCCAGTTAAACAAGAAGCTAAAAAACAAGTCAGGGAGATCTTAGATCAACTTGAATATCATGGGGTGATCGAAACATGTACCTCTCACAAGCCAGACGATTCATATCATCTAGTTTTGGGCTACAGACACCTTAACTCCTGTTGTAAAACATTTTTAGTACAAAACTCACATAGTGCAGCACTAACGAATAATATTGTGCGCAAAAAATATAAAACGACATTAGACATCTCTAATGGATTCTTCTGTCAAAACATAGCACCTGAAAGCAGGTATTTGACCGCTTTCTCAATATTTGGATTGCAAAAACAATTTTGCCGACTCCAACAGGGATTCAAGAATAGCCCAGGATTATTCTCAGCAAGGTTAACAGAGTTATTACAAATATATGATGATGAAGCATATGTCGATGACATCTATCTCACGGACGATGACTTGGACACTCACTAAAAAAGGGTGAACACCATAATACTTGGACTCGCCTCAGAGGGTTACAAATTCAACTTTAAAAAGTCACGAATTGCCCATCTAACTGTCCTATTTTTAGGTTATGAATTATCAAGTGAAGGCAAAAGCCTGGCAGACAATTTCTTAGAGAAATGTGCTATACTCCAAGCTCCAAAAACGCTGAAGAATTTACAATCACTTTGATAACACTACAAACAGACATGTTAACTAAAACAACATTGCAAACACGTGAGAACACACGCAATCTTGTAATCCGAGTCATCCCAGGAAGATGCGGATTCACATACCTGACCTCTTATGAGGCTTACAAATCACATTTGTACACTCAAGCTGAAATGAAATTCAGCTCCACAGAGAAAATTCTAACTGCGGTTCAAACTGCAGTAGCAAAAGAAAGAGCCCTAGCACAAGGTAAACAAATAATAATCGTTACACCGATACCTGCCTTAGAAGCAGTGACAAAAGCAAGCATACCAAATGCCAAAGCATTACATCCGAGATGGATACAATGGGTTAATTCTCTTGCTGCTACATACGTAGTATATGAATTTGATCCTAATTTAAAAACACAAGAATTCCTGCAATATGAATATGAATGTCCTCTGCCAGCTGAAGTCCTGCCTCTGGATCATTACGAATGTATAATATATACAGACGGATCAGCACAACCCGGAGTTGGGGGTAAACAAGCATATAGTGCTGCATGCGCGATCGTTAAAGGTCGATGGCGTGAAGGGAAATTTAGACCAATGGTCACTAAAACTCAATCTCTAGGAGATTGTACAGCTCAGCGAGCTGAACTACTAGCATTCAAGATGGCGCTTGAAAATACCGATCGCGAATTCCCCACACTAATAGTGTGCGATTCATATTATTGCTTTCAGTCTTATAATGAATACTTGCAGAACTGGGTTCAAAATGGCTTCAAAGATGCAAAAGGTGGCACAATCAAGTATAAAATGCTTTGGAAACAAATAGTTCTTTTACAGAAAGAACTACAAAAGACTCACGTGATACATACACTGAGTCATCAACGTGATGGCGTTCACGTTGCAGGGAATTCATTGGCTGATGAAGCCGCGAAGGCAGCTGTGCAAATGGCTTCCGTAGCTGCTATCACCCGGTCAAAAACAAAAATAGACAGCGACATATTACAAGCTGTCATTGCGTCAGTAAAAGATGAAAAAAACACTCCCGAAAGGCTTTCCAGTACAGTACTCATACATAACTGATGCAAATAATGTTCCATTTGCTCGAATCCCTGGAGTGGGGGATAGAGCGATTCCAAACATGGAACACAGATTAGGACTAGTTTCAGCGGCACACGAAGGGTTAGCATCTACACATGCTGGTATTTCCGCCACAACATCATTATTAAAACAGATATTGGGGGAAGCAAACTAAGAACTATGTTCTAGAATGCGAAATATGCCAAAGAATGAAAGTATCAACAGTGAAACGACCAGCACAGACGCCCCTTCTAATCTCAGATAAACCATTAGCATGTGCTTACCTGGACCACTGTGGTCCCTTACAAATGGATGGCAACTATAAATATATCATGGTCGCAGTGAATTCCTGCACGAGATTCATTTGGATGTGGCCCCAGCGCTCGGCTGACGCCAGAACTGTTATAAAATATTTGCGAGTCTTTATCGGCACATACGCAATTGGCATGCTACATTCTGATATGGGTCCTGCGTTTAGCTCTCAAGCTTACAAAGAGGCCATGAACAGTATGGGCATCGCATTGCGGTATTCTTCTCCCTTCCATCCTGAGGGAAATGCAGTTGTGGAAAGAAAAAACCGGGACATAAAGCAATCTATAACGGCGAGGGTATTAGGTTCAGGTGATGGGTGGGTCAAACATTTAACAAGTGTCCAACGTAGTCTTAATAATTTGCCAAGACACTCTCTAAAAGGTCTCACTCCATAAGGCTACTTCATCAACTTCGACAATTTCTCTGAAGACCCAAGCGAACATGAAGAAACGCCTCCAACACAAAGTTTTAAAAACAAAGTAATTGAACTTTTCCAACAACTGAAAAAGTCTTATCTAATTTCACCATGGATTGAATTTTGGATTGTGTTAGGTGTACTTTTTCTCCTGCTTTGGATCATCATGGTTATATGTTTGGGAAGATTCATTGAAGGGAAATATAGTACAATGGACACAGCAAGTCAGAACATCAACTTGGTCCTAAAGCCACACACATCTTCTCACATCGAGAAAAGAGAACTGTCATCAGTGAACATCACAGCCATTCCAATACCCGGTGGGGTAGCATGGGACAGAACTGATTATGACATTTTGTGCCCGGTCGAGCTTTTAAAGTATCCCCACCAGCTCAAGATTTCATTAAGTGATTTTGTAACACCTAGTACCTTCCCTGATGACTGGGACTTTGAAAACATTAATAATATGATGTCAGATTTAGTAATGTCAGCAAAATTTACAGAACAAGATTACTTGCAGGGTTCGTCCAATTATGAGGAGCTGTACTGCTACAACCATTATGGTGATCACTATTTACATAAAAGTGCTCAGCCTAGAAATGTTTTATCTTTTAACCAGTGGGAACACTGTCCTACTCCACCAAAAGGCAGTTCAAAAAAGTTTTCTGATAAATTCCAATACTTCTCAGGACTTAATAACAGTGACCCAAGAACGTTTTATTTTAAAATGTCAAATAGAACAGGAATGAAAACGATGTTGACAAATACTAAATTGATTTATTCAGAAAAATGTTATGACAAAATGTCTACATTAGGTTTTGAAATTTGGAAAAACACCATTGAAACAAAAACAATCTGGGGTTCCAAAGATTGGCAAGTACAAGGCCTAGAAGCACTGTTTAGGGCCTGCATGATCCCAGAACAATTTATTTTCTTGAATGGCACAATTCAACAGACTACTTGTCTTGGCCTTGCTAAGATAAAAGACAGGAACACCGTCTATTCCAAAACCCATGCCTGATAGTGACAGCACTACTGATGTGGAGATAGACGTTTCTATTTTATACCAAAACAGAACACTACTGATTTGAAAAAGTGGTTAATCTGGCCAACAGACACGAATAACTGTCAAGATAGATTCCTGAACAAAACACAGGGGTTCAAAATGACCAGACCAGACCCTAGATATTCCCAGAGACAACATCCAGGGATAGTTACAACATACAGTGTAGGGAATCTATGCCTTGAGTGGCTACAGAAATCCACACTGGCTGAAATTAAGCAAAACTTGACTTTACTTAAAGACGGTGCTGACTTGCGTGATTTCTTAATGGGACCACGCAAACAGCGTCAAAAACGTTTCACAGCGGCCGGTATATACGCGGCATACAACGAAGCATGGAAAGTAATGCAAATTGAGACAGCAGAAAAAATACGAGAAATTGATTGTATTAGTTTGGAAAAATCACTTTCTGTTGTGGACAATAGGTTAACGACTGTCTTCAGAATATATTCACTGGACAGTATTGTATCGTCTGCCTTTGATATAATAGAGCAGAACTTACTAATGCTACAATATGGTCAGTCTCAATTACATTCTATTGTACAGCTTGGACGGACGTTGCAAAATCTGAGTTCAGGCTACGTACCATGGCGTTTAATCAACACAACGTCATTATTCGGTCTCTTTAACCTTACTGATAAACAAATCAGTTTGGCACAAAAAGATTATACAATCCTGAGCATTGAAAAACTCTAGAGATTACCATTGACAATGTCAGAAAGACCTGTCATTGAATGGATAATACATGGAACGATTACAATTCAGATAACAACTTTCCAGTTTAACTACTGTCAAGAGTATATACCAGCAGGCCAGTATGAAAGGTTGGGTAAAGAATACATCAAATCAACCTGGGATTTACCTTATACACACAGATGTTATAGTGAAGGAAACAGGGAGGTATTTCTTAGAGGTAAAAATTGTAAAAAATCACTAAGCGGTACACTTCTGTGTCAAGGAATTAATTTGCATGGAGCCTGCGAAGGGTCTTCAAATAACCTTTCATGTCACCTGCATGGCACGCCTGCAAAACAGATAGAGCCATTTTTTAGACCACTTTCAAACGGTAGTTACATTTTAATAAGTGACCACAGCTGTTGTGGCATGCTGCCAGGAAAAGCCTATCTGACAACTGTAACTTCCAGGGCCATTTGCTGTATGCAAGTATTGTATCCACACAGCAATCCAGATATGGGGGCTGCGTTATGGCCTCGGTTGAATATCTCTTCTATTCGAATTGATACTTTAAACAGAATTAAGTCTATTCTTTTACAAACAACTGTGCCTCTAACGTCATCAAAAGAAACATATGATCTGCAAGTTGCAAGGACAGCAGCAGAGATACATACCCTTTTATCAACAAATTGCCCCGTACATTTCGTAGAAGTGTTAAGCCAAATCTTAAACATGTCTGATGCCAGTGGTATCGCACATGTATTTAAGATAATTTTTTCGGGACTGTTAGCACCATTTGAAACAGTTCTGGGCATCTTTCCCGAATTTTGTCCATTCTGTCTTTGGCGGCCTACCCTTAATCTTGGGACTCGTGGCAGGAATTTTATTTTTGCTTCTTCTGCACCGATATGGCAAGCCAATCCACGGGCAAGACTCTAGCAACGATGGAAGAAACAATCCTAGCAATACGATACCGAGACCGTATCACTAAGGTCCTCGGATTGGCCCGGCTAAGAGATCTAAGTACAACCTGGTTTCTTTCATTCAGACCGATCTGGCAAGATTGCATCATACCTGTGCTTCGATGTCTGCAATGCGGAGAAGAATGCGTGTTGGACATCTGTCTTACACTACAATCAGCAGTACCAATGGATATCGATACTTTGCTAGGTCCGGTAACGACTCATGCATCGTGTTGTTCCCAGCGGCTACCGATTCTGATGACGGCATTCGTTGAGACTTCACCACTACGAGTATGTGGTGGTGAGGTAAGAGAGGAAAGCAGCACCGAACAGGTACAGCCGTCTGTGAGCATTGCTGATCCAACCATCGATGATGGCACTCACACTGTGCAGAAGCAATATTTTCGAACTTAGCCGAACTTTCACCTGATGTGGTAGAACAATTTTTTGCGAGTATGTCTGAAATAATGTTCTCTCCAACCAACGAGAATAAGTCTTAATAAAAACAATGAGCACACAGCATTCCCCGAACTCTGAATTCGGCCTTCAGTTTTTGATAAACAAAGCTACAGAAAATATTTGGAACTTTTCCCCTGAAAGCGAAATTATTTTTGCCCATATTTTCAAAATATTTACGTTTTATTTTGGCACATGGTACTCTGCTTAAAGTAGAACTATTCTTAGAGAACAGAGCTTCTATTTTAGGATACTAGAGACAATATTTTACCTCAGCCTCTAGCACATATACAGAAATTTGTATAAATATGTGATGAAATGGTCTCGACCTTCTTTTCTGTATTAAGAGCCATTTCATGTGTCATTTTTTGCAAATCGTTCAGCTGATATATATATGCATTTCTCTGAATGATAACACTGCTTGAAAAGCGTACAGTACAAATACTCATTTCCGTGTATTTACCGTATACCATTTCAAATGCGAAATATGTATTTTGGGGTGGGTCGAAAAAAAAACACATGCACCTTTGAATGTTTAATATTGCTTAGTTTTAGTAATGATGGACATCAATTCGTGGAGTGGGTGTCATGTTCTTATCTAGGACCCTAATTCGATATTCCCGATTTATGCCCTTGTGAGGTTATAATCAATAATGTCCTGACAAAGGCATAAGAATCAGATTGATATTCAGTAATAGCCCATGCAATCCAAAGCACAGCAGGGCTACTCCCATCGACTCCTAGAAAGCACAACGCGTTCTTTAAACAAACCAAGCCTCCAGCAGCCTGGGAACCCCCCCCCCCCCTGCTTTTGTTTTGTTTTGAACAAGAACTCCTGAAGTCCTGCAAGAACTGTTAGTTCTTGGTGACGTCTTATGTCCAACCTTACGTCAAACCCGGCACCTTTCAGGTATAAAATACCAACAGTTGCCTTAAGCAAACACACGGTGGTTTGGAGCAGAGCGGCCATCTACTTGCCCGAGAGCCCAGCTGATGCGAGTGCCGCCGAAGCCGCCCCTCCTGTTTGACGCACTGAGAGAGACGCTGTCTTTTTCTCCAGCCGAGAAAATCCAGCTCCGGTGTTTCCAGCCTACCCTTGCGGGTTGCTGGAATATCGAGTCCTGAGGAAAGAGATACCAGACCTCCCACATTCTATTACCAAGGTACGGAGCTGACTAAATCCTTAGGAGAATTCTTGATGCAGATTCTTGGCAAAATTATCTTAACCAACTTAACTTAACATTGCTACTTACTTGTCCCTTCCCACGTATTAGGCTTAGGTCAGGTACACTGGGGTAGGCGTAGTTAGAAGCACCAGTTGAGCCTTTTAGTCAATGTATTTATGTATGTATATATTTTATCCATTTTAAAGTATCATATGGCTAAGAAACCGTATCAATGCTTTTACAGTATTATTTCATAATACTACTTTTACTGTAAGCACTTTACTTTACTCTAAGTATTGCAATTGTGGCAATTCACTTCTCTTGTATGAGAAAGAAGACTGCTCAATAAATAACACCTTTTTATTTAAAACGCCCATCTCTCTATTTCTCTGCACTCTGGTGAAACTAAGTATGCACTGCCGACTGAGTGAAATATCTGTCTATTGTTTTCACACGACTCTAGAGATATACTCTTATTCTGAGGGAGTTGTCACGTTTATGCGGTTGTCGGAAACTGACTCCCTTCTTGTCTGAGCCAGGGAAGGTTATTCATCCCTCTTCATTCAAGGAAGTTTCCAGTGACCTCTGAGCTAGCTGGCGCAAACCTAAATTAAGTTTAACATAGTCAGTAGAGACCTAGATGACCTCAGTCCTACGTCTACACTGCTGTTTATGTTATTCCAATGCGCAGAGCCTATTGGGAAAATAGGAACTACACTACACTTGTTGCTATTGGATAAGTATGTATGTATGTTAACATTAAAAAGTT
Organism: Lissotriton vulgaris; assembly: GCF_964263255.1. NCBI lineage: Eukaryota > Metazoa > Chordata > Amphibia > Caudata > Salamandridae > Lissotriton > Lissotriton vulgaris. The sequence continues at coordinate 602,167,811 of NC_141695.1, read as the reverse complement.
ATTTTAAAACAGATCATAGAAGCTAATCCTTTCTCCTCAATCATAAAAGGTTTCGATGCCGAGATCCTACCCCTTTAGCAACAGATAAACACAGACTGTAGCTCAGGTAGGATCTACTTTATTATTAGCTGAAATACTTTAATAATACTTCAAAGCACAAAAAACCTGGACTGATGGAAGATGTGCCTCTTCAATTCTATTTCTAGACGTTCCATTCCCTAACCCCGTCCCCCCATGTCCAGCTTCAGTTTGCCATAATGACGTCACGCGACGTCAGCCAAAAGCCAGGAACGCCCCCGAATCTGGTCCGGCATTGCCGGTGTTCCTGCCTTCCTGCTTCTTCTCCGTGGTGGGTCTCCTTCTCCGTGGGTCTCCTTCTCCGTGGCTAAAGACTTTCAGGTAAGCGGTTCCGTGTGTGTCTGTTCGCGCTCCCCCTCCGCTGTAAGTGTGTGGCCGTTCCCGCCCCCCTCCCGCTCTCCGTGCCTTTCCGCCCCCCCTCCGTTGCATTGTAAATGCTTGTTTCAGAGAACGTTCCTGTAGACCAAAGAAACCGTTGCGGCACTGGAGAGGCCGCCGAGAGGCCCAGGAGAGGCCGCTGAGAGGCCCCGCCGCGGCCGTCCTCCCGGGGCAGATGGAAAATATTGCATTTTCTGCCAAATCTGTAGCACAGATGGGCTCCCCCCCCCCCCTCCTGAAAAAGGCCAAATGAAGGCATCCTGCGCTGTCTGCGGCCCCGCCATGACAGTGACGGATGTTTTGTGTAGCGCCAACATATCAGCCGATTTCCAGGCGCTTTGAGACTGCAGGGTATAGAAACGCAAAAGCAACAACATTTAGAAAATAGAGAAGTATTGAGGTGAATAAACGAAGCAAAGCAGGCACCAGTGGACACTGCTGATACTGGGAGCTAGGAAGCGTGGTCCAATCATGGCTTAAACGCAAACAAAAAACACGTGCCATACAGGACAACATCTCTTTACTTTCCTGTGCTTCCAGCTGTTATGTCCTAGACAACTGCACAGTGTGCTGGTCTGTTCACGTACCCTCACATCACCTGACGTCACTCACAACCCAGACTCCTCTATTTAGGTCTCGCTCACCCCTCTCTTTCTCCTCTCACGCTCTCCTTCACCAGGGCTCATTAGACACCGCCTTGATTCTGCCCAAAAGTCGATGTTTCGACAGTAACGAGAGTTCAAGGAAAACTTGAATTGCGTCCAGACCTACAAAGAGAGGCGTATCTCTGTTTTTATATAGCGAGGTCTCCCCTCCGGACTTAGTGGGGTGCATGCTAAGAACATGCATGGATGGGGGCATTGTATATTTTTTAAGTTTTATATAGCGCGGGCCATGTCGGGGTGGCAGAGCGCGGTACAGTTGACCTACATTGTTGTGCATCGCTGATGACACGACCTGACTGTGAATATGCAGAAAGGGTTAACATATTCAGGAATGTAAATAGCATTTGCGTTTCTTGGACGGAGATGCAGAGTTAGCTTGGAGTCCTTTCTCCATTCAACAGGAGGTCTTTCATCCTTCTGTTGAGGACGAAGGAGAAGGGGGTCCCCCAAAATGGGCGAATGGCATTCAAGAGAGGTGCGAGCCTGTTGTGAGAATGGGGCTCAGTGAGTTGAGAGCGGGGTGTCGGCCATATTAGGTTGGGGCGTCTCGCCACCTTCTCTTTCCCTCGTGGGCCACTGGGGTTGTATACAAGGATTTCCTTCCGGCCCGGCGTCCGAGTGCCACAGGTCTCAGAATACAGATTCCTGCTGGTTATGTTGCGGGGGTCTCCTATCTTGCGGGGATATGGTGGTGTTTTGGTGATTCACTGTGTGTTGTCTCGCCTCTGTCAAGTACTGTGCTGACTACTTTATTGCGGGCACTCTTGCTTTTACCGCAAACGCTCGTATGTGATTTATTCTCTGCAGGCTTTGGGAGTCTGGTCACCCCCGCTATGCGGGTGCAGCTTCATGTTCTAGACATTAAGTCACACAGTCCCTATTCGCTGCATGCCAACACGAGAGATTTCGGTGGACTTTTGCCTCCTTCTTGTGTTTTGGTGCTGGGAAACAACTCCACGAGAGTCTGCTAGGTTGAGCTTAAAGGGCATTGCCAGAACACCCTGTACCTAAATGTTAGACTGTGCGTTATTGTGTTGCTTAACCACCAGTGCTCTCGTTGTGTCTGATTTGGTATTTTTGTTTGTGGTTTGGGTTGTCCCTACGACTCATTTCGGTGGAATCTTGACAAGCCATTCATGATGCTTTCTGCAACCATCAATAATGCAACCTCCCACCAAACACTCTTAACATAAGCAGAACACGGGTGATGGCCTAGGTAATTCCAGATGTGGATCAGCGTTGATGTTGCGTCTGTGTTAAGTTTCAAGAGCTGTGGCATAATTAGCTTTGTGCCTGATGCGGAACTGCATCCACGGTAAATCCTGGCTACAGCAGATGTCTTGGGATGGGGTACTGTTGTGGGTGAAGTCTGAAGCATGTTGAGCCCTGATGGGATTTACCAAGTAAGTGTGAACTCTACAGTCAGTGTTATACTCTGTTCTTCGACTACTGGTGGTTCTGCCGATTCACGAAAACCCTGCATAGTGACCTTACTTTAGAGTAAGGGGACATCACAATGCCATCATCTTGCTGCTGAGCATCTGTGTTGCTGGTGATATAAATCGGTACTTGATACCTAGTTGCATCTAGGCTGAACAAGACTGCAGGCTGTCACTGAAATTAAGTTTGTCCAATTATTTTAAGCTCTAAGTACACTTCATTGCAACAATGAGTTAATTTCTAACATCCCTGGCCTGCCAACATGTATCTTGTTGCCAAGCTGCACGTTGGCATTCCTTATGAATATCAGTCATGTAGGTGTACAAAGACAATTGTTTAAACCAGCTATTTTGAGGTTGTATACTTCTTGTTGGGAATGGCAACCTTCCTACTTCATGACTGAAGGCTGGTTGCAGGGTGCTGGTGTTTACATTGTCAATGAGAAAAAAAAGCTACTTGCCTATTCTAGTTTTCCAAGATTTGATCTTTCATAGATTCACATGCTTATATCATCCCAGTCATTAAGCTGAAAGTTCCACTGCACATATAGCAAGCTGTGCAATGTTAAACAAAGTTTGGAGAGCTTCTATTAGTAGCCTATTCATATCATTACAAAAGTAACAATTTTCAACCTAACAGCAATACGCCCATAGAACACCACTGCACCACCCTGCCCCCTCTCCCCCAGGTCACCATACCTCCTATTTGTACTGCATGTCATGCATAAAGGGAATCCACTCAGTCTTCAGACAACCTCTTTAGGCCCTGTGTTAAAAGAGAGGCTCTGCACAAGGAATGCATTTATTGCATCTATGCTGGCTACAAGTCTAAGGACTTTTTCAGACTGGTCACACTTTTTTTCCCCACTACAACCCTCAGACTATGGCGCCACAAATCTAAATCTATGGATATGCCATCTTCAGATGAGTTTTTGTGATGCATTTTCACTAACCTACAATAATAAGCCCATTACAGGGTTAAGTCTCTGGAAGGACGTTCTTCCCAAAGTCACGTCTGAAAAGATAACTTTTATGTCAAAGAAACCTCCTAAAAGGCTCATTAGGGAATCCAGAGAGAAAAGTCAGTCTCTTGACACAGTCCTCTTAACGAACAGATTTTTCTCAAAAAAGACTTCTGAGCCACCAACGCCCTAGGAAAAAATATCTATGGAATGAAAAAAAAACAAATTGACAGTGGCCATGCCAACGGGAATGATAATGACTGGACATTTAACGAAGTCGCTGACGGCAAAGACACTGCAGGCAAAGGTCTCTCCAAAAGCGACGTCCTCTAGTCTCAACATCTTTGACTAACTAAACTACACTTTGGTTAGACGCCACTCAGACTAAAGAAGCGCCCAAAATGACTAATTTCAGAAAAGGGCATTTTAACACCTTCAATGCCTAAACTTGTATCACTACGCAAAGTTTCCCCCTATCCTTTTCAATGCCTATTTGACCTTTTGGGGCAGCGTACAGTCCTCCACATCTCAATGTCGAACAGCTATACCTTGACAATATGTTAAAGCAGATGTCTTCCACTGTCGACAAAGACTGGATTAAGCTACAGCCAAGGCTTCTTAACCAGCAGTGTGCTAAACATAAAGTTGATAATTGATATAGTAAAGTCCACAACAAGGGCGCTTGAGTTTCAGATCATACGATGATGCAAGTGCCATTTAACATGGTAAAGGATGTCAGACTTGTTGTTGCATGTTACTATGTCCCTGTTTTCTGGAACCTGAAGGTGATCCGCTGCAACAGCCTTGTAAACGGTCTTCACTGCCCCACTCAAGACTTAACACTCGTCCTTCCATCATTCCATGCATACCTTTACTGCTCTGACAGCCCATCAGTGTCTCTCTCACTATGATGAGTCCTTTGCAGATGATGCTCAAGAGGAAGGTCACATTCAAAGTACGATGCCACAATCTACTGGCCCTGAATAGGAACAATATGTGGTGCCAGAAGTGGGCAATTCAACTCTCCTTCCAGCAGACTCTCCTGATCTATTATGCTTTTAAAATTTAGTAGAGGGAGTGTCAAAAAGATTCAGCCTTCAAGTTTCTTCAAAGGAAACATTTTTTTTTTTAATGACTCCGAGTTAATGTAGAAGGTAGTCGGAGCAATTCCAATCGTCAATCATATCTAGTCTAAGGGACTTGGGGTGATGAAAAATCCAACTACTTTAGCTGCTGTTGTTCCCAGGCTCTGTAAGACATGCAGAGACCCTGAAGATAAGCTGGCTTGTTTAAGTGGTCCTTCGCAGACAGACTCTGGTCATGCAAGATGCTTAGACAGTCCAGAAATCAAGTAACATTAGGCTCTGCACCACCGGCTAGAAGGGGTAGGAGACTTGAGACCTCTGTGTGCCCCTGTTGCCTGCTTGTGCCTCCGTGTGCCCCTGTTGCCTGCTTGTGCCTCCGTGCGCCCCTGTTGCCTGCTTGTGCCTCTGTGCGCCCCTGTTGCCTGCTTGTACCTCTATGTGCCCCTGTTGCCTGCTTGTGCCTCTGTGTGCCCCTGTTGCCTGCTTGTGCCTCCGTGTGCCCCCGTTGCCTGCTTGTGCCTCCGTGAGCCCCCGTTGCCTGCTTGTACCTCCGTGTGCCCCTGTTGCCTCCGTGTGCCCCTGTTGCCTGCTTGTGCCTCCGTGTGCCCCTGTTGCCTGCTTGTGCCTCCGTGTGCCCCTGTTGCCTGCTTGTGCTGTGTGGGTGTGTGTGGAGGGCTCTGTGTGGCTGTGTGTGTGGGAAGCTTTGTGTGGCTGTGTGTGTGGGAAGCTTTGTGTGGCTGTGTGTGTGGGAAGCTTTGTGTGGCTGTGTGTGGGGGGGCTTGTGTGGCTGTGTGTGTGGGGGGCTCTGTGTGGCTGTGTGTGTGGGGGGCTCTGTGTGTGTGGGGGGGGCTCTGTGTGTTTGTGTGTGTCATTTGCGAGAGATAACGCTAGTGGCATTGTAAATGACAATGCCATTTATTTATGTTAAAAAAACATAAATAAAAATAATGTCAAGAGCAATGCCAATAGCTCTAACTTTAACAAAGGCAAAACAATTGCATTGTAAATGCTTGTTTGCGACTTGTGCCCTGTTCAGAGGATATGCTGAGCTTCACCCATATATCATAAACCATGACAGGAATTGAATAGAAACTGTTGGCGATGCCTTATTAGGACCTAGCAAACAAAAAATATGCACACATGATCAACCGAAAGTTCTTAGTGAAAGCATTCTTTCCCCAAAAATTTCTGGCCCTCCCTTCAGATGCATTATTAACCAGATGTCGCTCAGGTTTGCTCTACGGTTAATACTTTTTTTAATGAAAAAACGCCAGCCATTTGTCATCTGCAGGAAATCAAAAAAGAGCCTGACACTTGTATCAGTCTAGTGCATATACATTTGTATTCGTTTACAATAGAAATTCGTGCTCTGTTTGCCTTTGTGTGAATTTAGCAGTAGCCTGTGACTCTTTATAGTGCTCTTAGACTTACAGCCGTGGTGCAGACAAATTATTTATTTTGCTGAAAGAAACGTTATGTTTTAGCGATCGTACGTCATTCACTTTGTCAAATAGCTACCCTAAAACATGGAACTGTCACACATGGACAGAGTAAAAACTTGGCTGTGTCTGAGGGATTGAAGTGGGGAAAGTGTTTTTCCATTAAGCGGGCTCTGAGGAGGAATAAGAGTGGCCGTGGCTCCCCGAGAAAAGGGTATATGCCTTGTACGCAACCCACCACTCTTACCAGAAATACTCAGCAGGCGACGGCAATGAACAAGCCCCTTTGATGCCCGTGCTGCCCTCAGCACTCCGCTAACCAAGGGCGCAGCCATCTTTCTCAAGGCCCGCCCCCTGCACGTCACGGGCTCCGGGCCTGTTCACGGGCAGCAGAGGTGGTGCCTGATAGTGCCCAGTGAAAACAGACGGGTTCTGATTTTGAAAACGACCCGTTTCCTGATCGGCTGGCTGTCGCGGAATCATTTCAGGGTCGGCTGCCTGGTAATCGGGGAGAGGCTGTTCCCGTAGCACTACCCAGTTGCACATGCGCGCCATCTTGTAGTAGGAAAGTGTGTTTTAGTGTTACGGTTAGTTTCCACCTGTTAAGCTCTTATTTGGATTTGAAGGATACTCATTGTTAAATCTTCATAACTTTTTTCCCACAAAAGGTATGCATGACAAATTTGTGTCCTTTTTCGCAAACATCCTTGTTGTGTTTGTAGTTACCCCCAAAATAACTGGACATACTCCATATCGTCAGAGTAGGGTTCTTATTTATTATTTAATTCTTGTACAGAAAAGGAGTGCCGGGCGTCTTATAAATCGCGCTCCGGTCTGCTCACTGATTGCGCGTGCGGCTACTGCGCATGCGCACTGCTCCCGCGGTCCCGTTCCTGCATGTCACGTCATCGAGTACACGTAGGAACTAGACCCCTACACTACATATCTCCCTTTTTAGGTCTCGCCTGTCGATGCGCATGCGCATCGAGCAAGCGAGACTATGGGGGCTTATCCACTCTTTATCCACTGCAAGGAATCGTGGCGATTCCTTGCAGTGCCCGTGACTTTTAAGCTCAATGCGCATGCGCATTGAGCTTAAAAGCGCGTGCACGTCCGTCTTGTTTTACCCGCTCCGCCCCCTCCCCTTCTCGCCGTGTCGCATTTCTCCTCCCCCTCCCCTCTCCTCCGTCCGTCTTGTTTGTTTAATTTAACCCGCTCCGCCCCCTCCCCTTCCCGCCGTGTCGCATTTCTCCTCCCCCCTCCCCTCTCTTCCCTCCGTCTCGTTTGTTTAATTTAACCCGCTCCGCCCCCTCCCCTTCCCGCCGTGTCGCATTTCTCCTCCCCCCTCCCCTCTCTTCCCTCCGCCTCGTTTGTTTAATTTAACCCGCTCCACCCCCTCCCCTTCCCGCCGTGTCGCATTTCTCCTCCCCCTCCCCTCTCTTCCCTCCGTCTCGTTTGTTTATTTTACCCGCTCCGCCCCCTCCCCTGCCCGCCGTGTCGCATTTTTACAAGTTATACCATCACGCACTTACTCGCGTTCAGCAATAGCCAGGGAGAAACTCCCTTCACTCATTCATTCTCTTACTGCCTCAAGGTGCGTCCCTCGCTGTACACCTACGTGCGCCTGCTCCTTTCTCTCGATAATGTTGGAATGGAAGGGAAGGTGCATATTTAACTGTTTTCCATTTTGCGGGGAAAGTGAGATGCACAGCGCCTGCGGTTAATTACTATGTGCCGGTGTAACTGTCCGTGTTCCAGTGTCCGATGCCGCCTCTGCCTGGGGAGCGCATAATGACATACATCTCCAGCAGGCGTTAGTATTACATTAGTGAATTAGTATTACAAATACCCTGAAGTATAGTCAACATTTTTTTCTTTTTTGGTATGTCAGTGGGGCCTCACAAGATATGCCCGATGTTTTGAGCCAGTGCCTTTTCAAATATCCCAAGTAGAGACTGTCTGGGGGCCGCGTAGTGATGTAACTTCCCCTGCCGTCGCTTTATCTTTCCCTAAGGCTCATGGGAGTTGTAGTTGTCATCCATCGACCCTCATTGGCTGCTTGCAGCTTGTGATTGAGAGGTGCCATGATGTGCCTGAATGTTGGTGTCTTTTTTGGTATGATTGTTATACATAATAAATGAATGTACATGAGCAGTGTAATTCAGTTTTGACATGGCGGACTGATTCACACAAGCTTTTTTATAAAAGATGCCATGATATACTATAAGTAGGTATTATTTCTTTCATATAGGATTAGATAAGTGTACATGCCTCAACTTCCAACCAATATCGGTATATAATGGGCCATTTGCAACTTGTTTCTAAGAGATGTCATGACATTCCAAGGTGCTGATGTTTCGATATTATGTTTGTTATACATGCTAAATGTACACGGCCCATGTATTTCAGTTGGGACAAGGCGGTATATGTCAGGTGTCGTTTGCATTCTCGCAGGTTGAAGCTAAAGTTTTCATGATATACTATGTGCTGACTAACTGTATTTACAGTTTATCGGTTATCCACAATGTGTGGCTGTGTTTATTTCATGATCATGGGCATCTTTTTATGTGATTTGAAGCCAGGGGATTTCATGATTCAGTCCTTTCTCTTCGTCTTTTTTTTTTTACCCGCTCCCCCCCATCCCCCAGCTCAACTCGTAAATGCTGCAAAGTGACATGATCAGACCTACCAGACCTGTAATACCTGTGCCAAAGATGCTGAATACTGATTAAGAAGCCCCGCTGGCCTTTTAACAACAAAACATGCTCTAATGTTGGCCACTGTACCGTGTGTCTGTGATGTCATACTCCTCTGACGTTAGTAAACAGAATACGGGTATGTTGAAGCAAATGGCAGGTTGTAAGACCCCCTGGCCTTTACATATCGCCTTGACGCGAACGCGCGGCTCTGACTGCGTGTAACAATATGGGTTGCCAGCTGGAGGGGGTGTGGCTGTACATACGTGTGCGCCCTGGAGAGCATGATTGGCAATATATGCTTGATTAGAAGGACGTAAAGAATAGCGGGCCTGCCGGGATTCGTACACCTTTTAGACTATTGGAGATTTCTGCAGTGGATGCAGTAGTCCACTGAGCTATCTTACTAACAAATATATATGTGATGTGTTCCTGCGTATGCCTCCTCTCTTTTTGGTAGAAATAATACACCCTCACTCACCCTCAACCCCTCACCCTCACTCACCCTCACTCACCCTCACTCACCCTCATTCACCCTCACTCACCCTCACTCACCCCCACCCTCACTCACCCTCACCCACCCTCAACACCTCATCCTCACTCACCCTCAACCCCTCACCCTCACTCACCCTCACCCTCACTCACCCTCACCCTCACTCTCACTCACCCTCAACCCCTCACCCTCAATCCCTCACCCTCACTCACCCTCACCCTCACTCACCCTCAACCCCTCACCCTCACTCACCCTCAACCCCTCACCCTCACTCACCCTCACTCACCCTCACTCACCCTCACTCACCCTCACTCACCCTCACTCACCCTCACTCACCCTTACTCACCCTCACCCACCCTCACTCACCCTCAACCCCTCACCCACCCTCACTCACCCTCAACCCCTCACCCTCACTCACCCTCAACCCCTCACTCACCCTCACCCTCACTCACCCTCACCCACCCTCACCCTCACTCACCCTCAACCCCTCACCCTCACACAGTGCAATAGGTCTCAGAGCATTTGAGTTAGAGCTTTTAGAAATGTTTATGGCTTTTTTTATTTGTAATTCTTTAGCATTGGCTACAGGAAACAAAAATGCTAAAGATTTACAAAAAAACCCCATAAACAATTCTAAAAGCACTAACTCTAATGCTGCGAGACCTATTGCATTTCCAATGCTTGTTTCATATACACACAAAACAAGCTGAGAGTCCTGTGGTATCTCCCTCTTCAAAGCCCCCCCCCCCCCCTGGCGCCCAGCGTGTGATGGAGCTGCTCGCGGTGACATCACTTAGAATGTCACCGCGACCAGCATTCCAAGGCGAGCGCCGGGGACTGTGCGTGAAGAGGCCGTATAGTGTTAGGCTGTGGCTGAGGTCGCTGGAGTATTGTCTTATCAATAAAGACTCTTGGGGGGAGGAGCCAAGATGGCGACCGGAGCAGACGCTTGAGCGCCCGGCTCCGTCGGCCCTTGGCCCTGTAACAATATCCTGATTCCTATCCTCACCGTTTCTCGAGGTGAAACGTGTGCGACGACGCGCTGACCACGCCGCTACTTCCCCGAAGTCTCAGCCTGCCCGGATGCCGGAGTTGTGTGGGGTTTTGCTCTCCGCCCTGGACCCTTGCTCCATTGTTGCCCTTGCCGGCCCCTGGAGGCTCCGCAGTCACCGGACCCGCTAGCGTCGACCCGAGCCGCGCAGTCCTGACTTCATTTTACATCACGGACTGCCGCCAGCTGTGCCTGGGAGGTGACGGCCAGACAACTACTGCACCCTGCGCCTGAAGGACTGGGGCTGTGAGGTAAGCCCCGGAGAAACGGGTCTCCTGCCCCGATTTGTGGACCGCGCTGTGGGAGGCTGCCGACCCCATTCTCCTATCGTCCACCCGGCTGCTAAGTGAACCCGAGGGAAGGGTGGCGACTGTTGACGTTCCCTGTGGCGGCGCGGACCTAAGGGGAACTGACTTTTTGTTGCAACCTCCCCCCCTGGCCATTGTACCGCCCTGCGGTAAACATGGCTTTATTTGCCTGCCCGCGGCTGGGGGGTGATACCCCGGTCCTGCCCGCTGCCTGCTTCGCCCTCCCTCCATCAGGCACCAGCTCTACAGTGCCGTCCCGGATTGATACCGATGTGGGGATGCAGCTTCCACTGTCATGCGGCTCCGTACTGGCCGTCCTACGGGACTTTCGTTTGCAAATGTGTGCTGGTTTGCAGGCGCTGAGTGAGCAGTTTGACTCCATGCTGTCGGCTGCGGGTCGTGAGCGTTTCGTTTGGCACCAGCAAGGCGTGGGTCTGCCTTTGTCTTCATGCGGGGACACAATGGATGCATGTGATCGTGCTACACTGGTGCCTGCAACTGGCTTTCCCGGCACCCAGGATCAATCGCTCTCCCGCTCAGCTGCTGATACTTTGTTTCCCCGTCCATTGCTGCCTGTTTCATTGTTGCCTGCCTCACCGCGTCTGCAGAAGTATCCGGCTGGGCAGCACCTAACATCCTCGAGGACTCATTTACTGTGGCCTTCGTCTTCTATCCTGTGGAACTCCTGCGCTTTAGATGCCATGTTGGGACTTTGTGTGGTGGACAAAGGGACCTCTACAGATGGTCGGCGGCCATTTTATGCTCCTGCTTCACTTTCTTCTTCTAAGCGGCCATATTGTCTTTGTTTGCATGGGATGCGGGGCCTTCATGTAGGGGCTGGCTTAATCTCACGCCCGCAATCAGGCCAGGGCTAGATTGATTTATATTGCCATGGTTTCACGGATGGGCTGGACTGGGAATGGAACTGCTATGTATATGTTGTGCGCACTCGTCGCGATTTGTCTTCCTCCATCTATAATGCTGTGACAATTCATTTTAACACGACTGCTTTTGGTGCAGTGGGTTTTCAGTGTTTGGAAGCTATAGATGGCCGAGGGTTTCGGGCGCTCTGATGTTACGTAGGCTCCTCCCCACCTTCTTCTTATTGGGAGTTTAGATTAGAATAGTCCTATTCTTTTCTCACCCCCTTTATCATAGGTGTAAACGTTTTCCTATCTTCCTTTTATTCTATTCTTACTCTCTTTCTTGTCTATATTTCGGGTTTTAAAGGGCGACAGGCACTATGCTGGGGGGGGGGGGGGCAGGCCGTAGCCTCCGCATTGGTGTAGGGTGGGGGGGGTAACTTACTATTTCTAATTAGTTCTATGGGCCTTTTTTTCCTTTTATGTTTCTGCGCTATACTTGCTTCGATTCTGGGTCCGGGTGTGGGGTTGACTGAGTGGAGGCGGCACTGGAGGGGTGCGTAATTGCTGCTGTGACTATCCTGTTGTAGAATTGCACCGCCTCACTGCCTGGGATTTTACTTCCATTGTTGTTTTTAATGATGTTGCCGCTCTCCCGTGTTGTGAAGATATCGTGTGGACTCGAATCTCCTTGGTTCTTATTCTTCACTGCCTTTTTCCCTGATAAAATTATATGAAAAACTTTAAAATTAACTTTCATTTCTCCTACCCCCTGGTGTCATGGGTCTCTCCAGTGTACTATTCACAAATCGTTGCTAATTTTGACCGTTGATGCTAAGGGGCCGTAATGTTTGCATCAGTGCTTAACCGTATCGTGGCCGGCCTGATGGTTGTAGGCCCGTATTTGTTCTTTTAATATGCACGAATAAAGGTTTTCAAAAAAAAAAAAAAAAAAAAAAATAAAGACTCTTGGTTAAACCTACGTGGCGCCTTTGTCATCTTTGGGGCGCTACCACACTGGCGACGAGGGAAAAACTAATCTGCGACCTCAACACGCCCAAAGGAAGAATAACATCACGGTTGGAAGTAGCAGCTAGAAGAATTCCAAGTGAGCAACGGACAGTTGACGAAAAAACACCCGGCAACAGCAGAGGCGAACCGCGTCGCAAAGGAACCTCCAGCAGTAGAAGCAGCAGCGGGTCGTAGCTGAAGCGAATAAATAATGGAGGGAAGGGCGACTGCGAGACCGTGAGTAATGCCAAATTGCGGTGTGAGAGAGAGCCCACAGCTGTCAGCGGGAGAGCGGAAACAGCTGCTGTGGTGATTCAGTGAGGAAGGAAAATTACCTCGCAGTTCGCGTAAGCAGTGCAAGTGATCGTTATAGCAAGACTCGGGACATTGTGAGTCTAGTGGAGGAAGTTGTGTGAAGGCACGAAAGGAAGTGGGGAAGGAAAGGTTCTCGTGTGCCAGGTGGGCACAGGTGGTGTCTATCGGTCATTGTGCAGCGTTGTGGGGAAGTGACACTAAGGACTGAGGCGGCGCACAGGCGCCAGGAGAGCAGCGAGGCTAAGGGGCGGCAGGCAGAGCTGGGCGGACACTCACCAGGTCGGGCGCTGCACCATCATCACCTCACAGCTCTTTGGGTTCCTAGTGTCCGTTTTCACTCGGGAGGGCCGCCATTCTTGTGAGACAGCTGCGGGAGGCCATTACGAGCTGCAGCAGGTTCCTTCCGGTGGCACTGTGTTTCCCCCGACGTTTTCCCTCACATCGTTTTGGCTCCAGTGGTGGTGTCGGCAAACGAGCGCGGCAGGCTTTGGGCAGAACCTCACAGAGGCCGACGTGTATAGGAAGGTTGCAGAACTTTCTCCACCTCTGCAGCCATCCGAGTGACAATCTCTCCACCGGTAGCACCGCCCTGACAGAAACCTTCCCCTCAAAGACTTCTCTACAGGAAGTTCCCGCCAGCAAGGGGAGGAAGGCTGCATCCCGATTGGTTCTCCCAACCAGGATCGGTAGCAATAGAATGGGGACTATCAACAGTCTAATTGAACTGAGTGTAACACAGGCACTACCACAAGGCAATGTGAGCAGAGTCAGTAGGTGGAAATCGTTCTACCACAATCCCTCATTGACTGTGTGCTGTTCCCTAACGCATTCAGGGGCAATAAAAGGGGGACGGTTATTTTATCCTTTGTCTTCACGGGTGTAGTTCATCCTGGTAGGTGCTGGCAGTAAGAAGAAAAGGACTTGGTGTGCTGGGTGGGGAACTGGCAGAATAAGGATGTATGCTCCCTGTGGCTCATGCTTGTAGACCTGTTTCCCAGTGCTACTGTAGTTCAGAGGGTTTGTGCATTCTTCTGGGTGCACGTACAGATGTATAGCGTCCAACTATGCAAAGTGTAACCCCTTTACCCTTTTTCTTAACCACCCCAGGCGATCCCACAATTCAGTGGAAAAAGTGGAAAAAGGTGTTTTTAAATTACGCCACTGTGTGTGGGCCAAGAGAGGAAAGTTGCGTTGTTGGCCTGGCTATTATCTAGTTGCAGAAGGTGAGGAAGTTCTAGATCACCTCCCAGATTTAGGGGCGCAGGAAGCAAGGGGGCTTAACGAGTTCGAAATAAGTCTAAAGAAACTAGATGTACACTACCTCCCCAAGACCAGCACGATCATGGAGAGGTACCATTTTGGGAGAAGAGCATAGAAGGAAGGAGAGTCTATAGAAGATTTTGTGTCTGACCTGAGGAAATTAGCTGCCACGTGTAAGTTTGGTGGCGCAAGTGAGGAGAGAATTAGGGGCCAGTTTGTTTTGGCTTGTAGGATGGAGCGAGTGCGTGAAGAGTTATGGCTCAAAGACGACCCGCCGTTGAGAGAGGTTCTCATAATAGCCAAACAGGTAGAGCATATGCTGCAGTGCATCAAGGAGATAAAGCAGGACGCAGGGGAAAAGAAGAGCGAAGAAAAGACTAATGTCAGCGAAGTGGTGACCGAATGTGAGGCAGTGTCTGTGGTTAAAGGCCAGAAGTTAGTGGGAAGAGAACAGAAAGAGGGCAGAGTAGGGGGATCATTCAAGGGTACCTGCTATAGGTGTGGCAAGCAAGGGCACCTAGCCAACGACAAAGAGTGCCCCGCCCTCAGATTCACGTGTAACAAGTGTGGTAAGAAAGGACATTTCAAGCAGTACTGCAAGAGCGGGCAGGGAGTCAGTAGACAGAGTAGAGACAGGACGAATGTAGTGTGCGATGAGATTGTGGTGCAAGTACAAGAGTTACAAGTCCATAGTCCCAGCGACTCTACGTGTGAGGAAATAGTGGTGCAGGTTGAGGGAGGTCAGGTCAGCAGCCCCAAGGACACCATTAAAGTAGGAGAGGTTGACCTCGAAGCATTGTTCGACTCCTGTTCTAGAATTACCATCATCAACGCAAAGGAGTTCTCTCGAGTGTCTAAGGGAAAGATAACGTTGAGGAGAATGGACTTAAGGCCTGGAGGGTATGCTGGTCGCCCCATCTCCATGAAAGGGTATTTTCTAGGGAGAATTGGATACAGCAACAGAGCAACGGTCTCCAAAGTGTATGTGTCCACTGTGGGAGACAACATCTTGGGTTGGCAGGCACAGAAAGAGCTAGGGGTCTATTTAAATCCAAACAGTAATCCCCAGATCTTGATACAAGAGATACAAGAACACAAGGCTGACGTTGTAACAGAGTTCAAAGAAGTGTTTAGAGAAGAACTAGGATGCCTAAAAAACTATTGCCACAAAATAAGATTGAAGGAGAACGCCAGGCCAGTAGTGGCTAAAGTTAGGAAACTCCCAATTGCCATCCAAGAGGAGGTGAAGTCCGAACTGGAGAAACTATGCAAGGCCGGAATCATTGAACCGGTGGAAGCGACGGAATGGTTGGCACCCATCGTGGCAGCAAAGAAAAAGGATGGATCGGTCCGGCTCTGCATCGACTTAAGGGCGTTGAACAAAGAGGTCGTGGTCGACCGATACCCCTTACCGAACATCACCCAAATGATGAGCATGCTAGAGGGGGCTAAGGTGTTTTCCACTCTCGATCTCACCTCGGCCTATTTCCAAATAAAACTACATGAGGAGTCTCAGGAACTCACAGCATTTGTGACACCAATGGGCGCATACAAGTTTAGAAGAATGCCTTTCGGGTTAGTCTCGGCGGCCGCCGTGTTTCAGAGAATCATGGGCAACATCTTGAAAGGTATCCCAGGCGTCATGTGCTACCAGGATGATGTGCTCGTATTCGCCAAGAACCATGAGGAGCACGATGAAAGACTAAGATGCGTGCTTGGGAGGTTTCAGTCACAAGGCCTTACTGTCAAAAAGGACAAGTGTGTGTTTGGCTGTGCAGAGTTGGACTTTCTGGGGCACAAGGTGACGACAGAAGGTATATGTCCCAAGGCTGAACTGCAAAACACCATCGTGAATCTGACACCCCCCAAGGGCAAGGACGAGATCAAGTCGTTCATGGGGATGTTGGAGTTCTACGGGAAGTTCATAAGAAACCTGGCAGGAAGGACATACGCCATCAGGCTACTGTTGAAGAAGGAGAATGAATTCAAATGGAGTCAGGAGTGCCAGAGAGAGTTCGAGGATGTAAGGAGGGCACTTGCAGAGGCCCCCAGTTTGAAGTCATATATACCCAACCGGGCAACAGTAGTCACCACCGATGCAAGCGCCAAAGGGCTGGGAGCTGTCCTCACCCAAGTAGGTGAAGAAGGAGAGGAGACCATAGCTTTTGCCTCAAGGTCACTCCAGAAGTCCGAGAACAACTACTCGGTGATCGAAAAAGAGGCTTTAGCAGTATCTTGGGCAGTAGGGAAGTTCAGAGACTTCCTGTTGGGGACTCAGTTCACCCTCCGAACTGACCACAAGCCGTTGGTGGAAGTATTCAGTAAGAAGGGTCTGGATGCCATCTCCAGCAGGATAAGGCGGTGGGTGGTCGGCCTTCAAGAATACACCTTCGATGTCGAGTATGTGCCAGGAACACAAAACCTTGCGGCTGACTGTCTATCCAGACTCGTCAGTGATGAAGAAACGAGAGAGAGGCAAGAGAAGACGGATGAAGAAGAGGAGGGCCTTCAGATGGAGGATGTCTGCACCATCCAGAGGGCGTTGGGAGAAGAAACATGGAGAAAGGCGTTGGGAGAGGACAAAATACTGGAGGAGATCTGCATAAGAGTAAAAGGCGGATGGAAGCATGGTGACAAACGGGATGAAAACCTGCGGCCGTTCCTGACCATCAAGGATGAGTTGTCCATAGTAGACGGATGCCTGTTCAGGGGAACAAGGCTTGTACCACCTGCAACAGTGAGAGACAACCTGGTCGAGATAGCCCACGAAGGGCATTTGGGTATCACCAAAACCAAACAAAGACTCAGAGAGAGCTATTGGTGGCCGAACATGGACCTGGTCACCGAAAGGAGAATCAGAGAGTGCATTCCGTGCAGCAACAGCGACAAGGTCCTGAGACAACAGACACCCCCCATGGTGTTTAGGCCGCCCCCGTCAGGACCGTGGGAAGAGTTGGCATTAGACATCATGGGCCCTATGTCTGGAGAACTGCGGACGCCTTACATTTTGGTGCTCATGGACCTGTACTCCCGGTGGCCGGAGATAAAGTTCGTCAATGAGGTCATGACCAATACAGTCATCAGATTCCTAGAGGAGATGTTCATCCGGGAAGGGCTGCCCAGCAACATCCTCACTGATAATGGAGTACAACTATGCTCGAAAGAAATGGAAGACTTCCTTGAGGAAAGAGGAATCAGACACAAGCGTTGCGCTCTATACCACCCCGAAACCAATGGCATGGTCGAGCGATTTAACAAAACCCTCAAGGAGAGCATCCAGTTGGCCAAAGCCAGTGGCATAAGCTGGAAGGAAGAGGCGTGGAGGCGGTTAGAAGCATACAGGTTCACGCCGCATCAGACTACGGGCGTCACCCCGTTCGAACTGCTCCGCGCCAGGATACCCAACACCAAGCTGACACCAGGGTGGATGGAGTGGCACAAGGGGTGGTCAGATGGAACCAAGGGAACGGAGAGTTTGAAGAAGCAAGAGGAAGCCGTGAAAAAGAGGAAAGAAGGATACGACCAGCGTAAGGCCACACAGGAGGTCGAATTCAAAGTAGGGGATAGCATCAAGATCAGATCTCCCACAGGGAGGGCTAGTTGGTCAGGGTACAGCAGTCCCACTAAAATCACCAAACTATTCAAGAATGCAGTCAAGACACAGGAGGGGAAAATATGGAACCTAGGGAGAGTGGTAAAATATCACCCGCCAGAGAAAGACACTGAGAGTGAAAGGGGGGGCAAGGGTGACTCTATGCAGGACCTTAGTTCCACCACCAAGAGGCTGTCGGCAGACCCTCACCCAAGCAGTAGGCCCAACAGGAGAGTGACCAGACCCCCTAGGCATTTTGATCAATATGTTATGATGTAGCCTCTGCCTGTCTGCCTACCGTGAGTCGTCACTTCCACCAGGTCCGGACCCCATGCTGTCATACTTACCTGATCTAGTTCCTTTTTGGTCTTCCTGTGCATTTCGCTGTTCATGTTGTATTTAATACTTTCCTTCCGCAGGGAAGGGGGATGTGTGGTATCTCCCTCTTCAAAGCCCCCCCGGCGCCCAGCGTGTGATGGAGCTGCTCGTGGTGACATCACTTAGAATGTCACCGCGACCAGCATTCCAAGGCGAGCGCCGGGGACTGTGCGTGAAGAGGCCGTTTAGTGTTAGGCTGTGGCTGAGGTCGCTGGAGTATTGTCTTATCAATAAAGACTCTTGGTTAAACCTATGTGGCGCCTTTGTCATCTTTGGGGCGCTACCACAAGTCCAATCTTCAACTTTCTCCCACTTCAAAGTCTCTGAATCGAGCAGGCAGGACCACCGCTCTCCCTGCACGTGTACGCCTTACCGGGGTAGAAGCTTCTCGGGCACCTTCTCTCACAGGGCTCAACAGTCCGCTCCCCTCTTGACTCCGTTCATCTTTCTTGGGGGTTGCATCTCTTTCACACCTCTCTTCCTCTACCCCCGGGGCTTCCAGATCTTCTCCTTCAACGTGCAAGTGTCCCTCCGCAGGGTCTTCACTTTCTTCCATTATTCTCTCCTGCCTGCCACACAATCCTTGATCTTGTTGGCCTGTTTTTTCCTCAAGCCACCGTAGAATCTTGGTAATTTTCACCATGCGGTCTTGGGACCACACGTTTCCATTACTGAGCAACGCTGCTCTGTCATATACTTCCTCGACTTGCATGGTTGGGCTGTACTTGCTTTCTCCTTTACGTTTTAGCACCGCCAACTTGACTCGCACCCATTCTCCTTTGTTCAAAGGCACTTCTTTTACATTGCGTCTCCTGTTATAGTGTTCAGTATAGACTTTCTGTGCTCTGTCAAGATTATGGTGAACAACCGCAGGTGACCATTTACTGATGACAGTCTTCTCCCTCCAGACTACATTGTCCTTCGTGAACGGGTGCCGGCCCCTTAGGATCTGGAAAGGGCTGTACCCTGTAGAAGTGGGAGTTATCCTGTACGCTCACAACATGTTTTGGACTTCTCTCTCCCAGTCTTTTCCCTTCATGATTGCCGCTTGTATGGATCCCATGAGGACTCGATTAAACCTCTCCACTTGTCCATTGCTCGAGGGGTGGTACACTGAGGTGTGTTTCACTTTGATTCCATTTCTTTCAGCATACTTGCTCCACTTCTCTGATGTAAATTGTGGACCATTATCACTGAGGATCGTCCTCGGAATCCCTTCCCTCAAGAACACTGTAGTAAGAAACCTGATGATTGAGTCCTTGTCCATCTCTTCTTGTACATGTATCTCTGGCCACTTTGAATATTTGTCCACTAACACACAAGTATTTCGGCGTGCCTTGGTTATCCAACACCGGTCCCAAAATGTCACCCGACACATCTTCCCACGGGTTGCATGGTTGATCAAACCTTCCCAACGCCGGTCTCAATGGCTTCAATATTTTGTCTGCTCCTTGGCACTGGTCGCAGTCCCTCACATGCCTTTCCACATGATTGTCCAGACCTGGCCACCAGTACATCTGCTTCACTCACAATTTTTTTTTTTCTCAAAGTAATTTTTATTGCGGGTTCCAAAACATAGACTCAAGGCACTATTCGCCAGTATGCCCTCGCAGGGGCTCTCCGAAAGTTAAAACACATTATTCAAACCTACTGACAAATAGCGAATCGAAGTTCCCCATAGCCATAGTGTACCCAAGCCTTATCCGCAGCATAATTGAAGGGGTCAATTTCGAGGTAGATGGGGTGCAGTCGCTATGTCCATCACGAGGGATCATCATCCAGAGCAATGTCACTTCCATGAGTGTCTCTGCGCTGATTACTCCCTCTATGCTCCCCATTCCGCCCAAGTGCCAGTATATGCAACCAGCACGCAATGCCCCCGAAGAGCTCGAGGAAACTCGAAAGTGGGTAATACACCAAGAGTCAAACAGTAAAAAAAAGGAAGAAAACCCCAACTTACCCCCCTCCCCCCCAAACTACCCCTCCCTCCCCTCCCCAGTGGTGGTGTTGCAGTACAATAGAGTTTCAACCGTATAGTGTACCTCAGAATTGGAATAGATGAAGGGCCCTGATTGTGGGAGGGCAAACCGCCGATGGCAGGTCCTTCGAGAGGAATGAGACCAAAGGACCCCATCGGAATTCAAAGTTTTTAAAGTCCTCACAGGCTATGTCAGACATGCGTTCTAGGCTCATCAGTTGCCACAGGCGGGAGTGCCACAGGGACATCGCCGGTGCTTCCCTCTTCTTCCACGCTGCCGCTATAGCCAGCTTGGCAGCATCCAGACATAGCCACATAATTCTCTTATCGGTCCTAGTTTGAAGTTCCAGCATAGGGTCTCTAATGCCAAGTAGGGCCTCAGTCATGGAGGTCGGGACGGGGTACCCCAGGATGGTTTTCACCTGCGCCAGGATCTCCTCCCAAAATGGCCGAATGGAGGGGCAGTCCCACCAGATGTGTTGGAAGTCCCCCAAGAAGCCACATCCCCTCCAACATCGATCTGACGCGCCGGGAAAGATTTTAGCTAGTTTGGATGGGTAAAAGTACCAGTCCATCATTACTTTCAAATGGGCTTCTCTTAGAGCTGTGGATTGATTGAGACATCTGTCCATAGATGGATCCAGTCTTCCTCTGAACTGTCGCGCTGGGCCATCCCCCTCCCACCAGGCCATATATCGTGGACGGAGGGTAGTCTCTGTGGAGAGTAAAAGCTTGTATAGAGCCTAAATAGCCCCCTTCATGGACTTAGTTTTAATGAGGAGCGATTCAAACGTGGTGAGAGGTCTGGTGGGTCCCTCCCTGATCCGGTGGTCGAGAGCCCAGTGTAGCAGCTGTGCATGATGGTATCGCTCACGGTCCCCCACCCCATACTCTCTTGTGCAGTTCTCAAAGGTAAGGGGGTCATAGTTGTGGAATAAGTGTGTCAGTGCGAGGCAACCTCCTTCCCTCCAAGCATTAAACGGCCCCCCTAGGAGCGCGGGGGAAAAAAGAGGAGAAGTGGATAGGTGTGAGCGGTGAGGGGAAGGATGTCCAACCCTCTCTCGTTACCACAGTGTCCCACACCCTAAGAGTAGTGAGTGTCGAGGTACTGAGGTATGCGTTTGGGGGTCTATCCCTTTTCTCGCGCCAGATCAAGTCATATATCGTTCTGCCTGCTATACTGCGGTCCATCTGGAGCCAATGCTTCTCCGACTCCATTTGCGACCATTCGACCATTATACGTAGTTGGGCCGCCTTATAATAGAGTTTAAGATCAGGAAGCCCTGCTCCCCCCTCCCTCTGTGGACGTCGGAGCATGAAGAAGGAGAAACGGGTCCGCCCTCCCTGCCAAATAAATCGCAGGATCATTGTTTTCATGCGCCTAAAAAAATCCTCGTCTAGTTCTATAGGGAGTGCCTGGAATAGGTATAGTAGTTTGGGGAGAAGTGTCATCTTTATAGCATGGATACGTCCCAACCAGGAGAGAAAGAGCGGTTTCCATCTCGTCAGTTCCGTTTGAATGCGGGAGAGGATTGGAGGAAAATTAGCTGCATACAGTTTCTCTATTTTGGATGTCAGTTGCACCCCTAGGTATTGTATGGAAGAGGGAGCCCACGCTAAAGGCGTTAGTGATCGGAGTTGTAAAGTTTCTACGTGCGAGAGGGTAAGGTTAAGTATATAGGACTTATCCAGATTAATCTTGAAGCCCACCGCTTTCTCAAAGGAGCTAAGTACTTCCTGTAGGTGTGGGAGTGAACCTATCGGGTTAGACAAGGAGAGGAGGACATCGTCCGCGAAGAGGGAGATCTTATGGGATTCACCGGTGAAGGGAAGACCCTCAATCCCCTGGTGCTCCCTGACCGCTATAGCCAGGGGTTCTATGCTGAGGGCGAACAACATAGGGGATAGGGGACAGCCCTGTCTGGTCCCCCTGGAATGGCAGAATGAGGTAGATTGCACGCCGTTGATTGAGACTTTGGATTTTGGGTGTCTGTAATTGGCCTGGAGCATTGTTATGAATTTGGGGGAGAAGCCAAATTTCGTAAGTGTGGCCCATAGAAAACTCCAATCAACTCGATCGAATGCTTTTTCAGCATCAAGGCCGACTAGGATCGCAGGAATTTTAAACTTGTTGGCTTTCTTGATTAAATGGACGATACGACGGGTGTTGTCGTGTGTTTGGCGCCCTTTAATAAAGCCAGACTGATCGGGATGGATAATAAGTGGCATGAGTTCCATCAGTCGCCTGGCCAGTATAGAGGAGTACAGCTTTGCATCAATGTTCAGGAGGGCAATGGGTCGGTAGGAAGAACGGCAAGTGGGGTCCTTGCCTGGTTTGGAAATCACCGAGATCACTACTTCTGCCATAGAGTCAGGGGTGTCGCCGTCCAAGGCCATCCGATTGAAGAGCCGGACCAGGTGGTGACTAATGTTCGCCGCAAAAGTCTTATAAAAGATCGCGGTATACCCATCAATACCGGGTGCCTTATGGGGTTTCAGTGCTTTAATAGCTGTTTATACTTCCTCAAGAGTGATAGGAGCAATGAGAGCTTCGTTCCATTCCGGGGAGACCTGCGGGATTGGCAAGTCCTTAAGGAAGGTGTAGTAATTCAGTCCAGTTTAAGTGAAGAAAAGGATTTATTGCAGAAGAGGAACACAGTACAGCATCTGCTCAGCAGGACAGGTCCAGTCAGATTCAACCATAGAATGTAGAACATACAAACCATGGCAACAGATTATTATTATTATTATTATTATTTAAAATTTTATATAGCGCGCAGTTACCCTTGGGCATCTCAGCGCTTTTCCAGACAACATCAGATGGTAAAGACGGCAAGATTAACGCACTCAAGCGGGAAACAAAAAGGTTTTAAGACCTTTGCGAAAACGCAGTGGGCAAGTCTCGGCGCGTAATTTTAAAGGGAGCCAGTTCCACAGCTTTGCCGTGTTGAATGAGAATCTTCTCCCGCCCGTGCGGGCCTTTTTGATTCTGGGGACTAGCAAAAGATGTTTCCGATCAGATCGCAGCGTTCTGCTTGCTTTGTATGGGGTAACTAAGTTCTTTAAGATGAGGGGGCCTTTCCCTAAGAGGATTTTATGGGCAGTACAAAGTGCCTTAAAAGTCACTCTCTCCCGCACTGGGAGCCAATGCAGCGCCTTCAATGCCGGTTTCGCTGATTGCGTCCTCGGAACATCCATAAGCAGCCTTGCCGCTGCATTTTGGACCTGCTGAAGAGTCTTGAAGGTGGATTCAGGGGCGCCCAAAAAAATGGCGTTGCTGTAATCCAGTCTAGATGTTATCAGACCCTGAATCAACTGCTTCCTCGATGTTACCGGTAGGAGAGGGAATATTTTTCGAACCGACCATAGCAGGCCGTAACACACTCCTGCGGTTTTCTTAGCTTGGGTGCGAAATGACAAGTCCGGTTCTAGCCAGACTCCCAAGCTCTTAATCACCTCTTTGGGGACCGGGAGGTCTCCCATGCAGCTCGGCCGGCTAATCGAAGGGAGAAGAGGAGTTTTACTTCCAAGCAGCATTATTGCAGATTGCAGTACAAGATTTATAAATAAACGTATGACCAAAACTACTTAAAGGAATACACCATAGCATGTAAAAACATGGCATGAGATACAACACATCTTATCCCTAAAAAGAAAAAGTAAGAAAAGAGAGAAGAAGAGAATAAAGAGAGAAGAGAAGAAAATGAGAGAAGAAAAAAAAAAGGAGAAGAAAAATCAATTTTTTAAATTGAAATGGATATAAAAAAAATCAATTTTTAAATCGAAGAGATACATTGACAACTCTCTTGTTAGACTTAACTCTTGAAGAAACAGTGTCGTCCTTTACAGGCACTTTAACATTGTCAGAACTAAAAGTGGAAAAACTAGGGTATTTCACAGTGGAAAAGTTAGGACATTTTACAACACGTCTAACATTCCATACTTTACCATCATTAGTTACAATGCTGTTAATGTTAACTTTTACTACCTTCCGAACAGGGCCAAATTTTGAAGCACCCTTAATCAAGAAACCAGGTTTACATATCCTGACTAAATCCCCCACTGTAAAATCTGAGATTCTCCCTTTATGCTTAGAATCATGATATTCTTTCATTTTCTCTTGGTGGTGTTTGACCCTCAAGGAAGTACTGCGAGTATCAACAGGAGTAGAAATATTAAATTTCTCTTTCATCCACCAAGGACAAAACTTTGACACTGGCTCCCTCCCTCTCAATAAACGAAAAGGGCTAAGTTCAGTAACTGAGTGAGGAGTTATCCTGTACAACCATAATCTCTCTCTAATAACTTTCTTCCACACATTGGGAGTTTTCCTTGCCCACTCAACTGAATCCTTTAACACGCGATTAAACCTTTCCACCTGTCCATTTTCTTGTGGTTCGTAAAGAGGAGTTGTAATATGTTTGATTCCACAAGAACTGAGATAATCTTCCACTTCTTTAGATATTAATTGTACCCCATTGTCAGTAATTAATACCTCCTGTTGGACCTGCGATGGGCAAGCCCAGCACAAAGGGGGTAGCTTGGCTCAAGTGACAAGGCAGTGAAGGATTTTGTGTTAAGCCGGCTCAGACCCAATAATAACCCCCTGTACAACCACACTAAAAAGAAGGACACCACACCACTGTTGTAGAAAAATACGATTCCTTTATATAAAAGTCCTTTGTGAGGGAAAAAGGTTCAAGTTCAAAAGCACATTTCCATTTCTTGCAGTACAAATTTCTGGGTCTCAATGTAAGAATAAATAATGTCACGAATAAATATTATAAATAAGTAAGTTAGATTCCACAAATAGATATTGGTCAATAAATAGTGTCAATAAATAGAATAAATATCACGGATAAATATGAATCAATATATAGAACACATAAGATAGGTTTTACATTTGCACACAGAATCAATACTGGTTCGTTCTGACTTTTCAAACACTTGTTTGTTCTGGTATCGCTGCCACCAATTAGTTAATTTCAGAGTCAATACATTTACCCAAGGTTACAGTAAGGAAAATTCACTCTTACAGTTTGTGCTGACTGGAATAACAAGGCATACAGGCTTTCTGGGTTCAGAATCGCTTTCGGGACCAACCAAAGTGTATGCGCGTTAATCTAGAAGGCAAGGAGACACAGTGAGCATTTCATTTCTCTATCGACAGCCACCGGGGGAAGACCTCTGTTGCCGGTGGAGCCGAGGCGCGCTGCGGGGGCTTCCAGATATCGTTAGCACTCGGCAGCACCAGTTCAAAGTCTGTAGGCTGATGAACGGTGCTGTCGGCAGCGTCGCACAATCCTCGCGCTGCTCTAAACACTGCCGGCTCACAGTTCCTTACAACGCTGCACCCCACCTCACTATGGCTGCAATCGGTGAACAATTCAATCGGCACAGTTCTCCTCGCTTCAGCGATGGGGTTCCCAGGGCTACACGGACCTCCCTCCGACTACCTTCTTCGGGGTGGCTCCCGCCCACAGCATCAACTCCCGGAATCGCGGAGGAGGGCAGAGACGCTAGTCCCGCCCAATGAAGGCCGGCCTCTCCCCGCCCCGGCGCACCACCTCACCTTCTGTCACTGCAGGAGGCGCTCTACGCCGATGGGGCTCGGAGACGTCCGAGCTCCTGGCTGGAGGTGCCTGTCACGAGGGGAGGCACTTCCGTGATCGCGGTCGCGGCGAACTTGCTCTCGCCTCGCGACTCGTATAATCAGTCACGATAAACCACCGGGGGGGGGGGGGCGGGGAGGCACACGAACTTGGCCACAGTCTTTGGGGCAATGAAGGCACTCGCTGGGCAGGCGCTGTAGGCGCTAGGTCACTTCACACGAGGCTGACTGGAACGCCTGTCAGGGACAACGCTATGAACCTTGGCCACTCTACTGCCTGCGCTACCAGCCGCCTCAGGGGTCAACAGGGCAGGTGTCAATCTGGGGTCAAGTCTAAGTGCTCCTGTCTCTGCTAAGGTCAGGTCAGGAATCAGCTAATCCAAAATGGCCGTCAGGGACTGGTCCTTATATAGCCAGTGCCCTGAGGTGCTGGCACGAGCCAGAAGGTTCCAGAACCTTCTCTGGCTGTGACAATAACATGGCACTTCTGAGATGCTTTATGGTCACTCAGAGCCACTGTATTAGGGTTCTAGAGCAGCCATTTTGTGTACCTGTGGAAAACAAGTAAATTCCTGTCAGGAATGCTTGCCAAACAAAAGGGCGCCAAAACCTCAAAAGGCCAGGTTTCACGGAGGCTCCAATGGAAGTCACTCACATGAGGGAAAAAAGGTGTCCACCATCTTAGGGTCATACATACTGGTTGCCAAAAACCTGGTGAGCAACCAGGGCCAAGGAACATCTAGCCCCTTGAAACAATACACAAAAAGTCCTGGTAGACAAGAAAAGCGACAAATTTTGGGAGGTACAGGGGAACAAAATAAATCATAGTGGTGAGGGGACTCTCAGAAGCAGACGGGTCTAACACCTCCGGACTACCTTCTCTTGCAAACACCTCCTTAAGGAATTCTACAATAACTTGTGAAGAAGCACAAGAAACAAACCTGACTTCAGGCCACTTTGAATGGTAGTCTAATAAGACCAAAGCAAAACGAGCATCTTGAGGTAAGCAATTAAAAGGACCAGATATATCAAATGCTAGCTTCCTCCAAGGATTCTCTGGCCAAGAAATAGGTATGAGAGGAGCAGGGTAAGTTTTCAACATTTTATCACTATTAACACATATAGGACAATCACGAACCACTCTGTCAATCATTTTATCCATTGCTGGCCACCAAAAACTGGTTCTCACTAATCTCTTCATAGAAGACATTCCCAAATGACACTCATGAGCAAGTCTGATAATTTCCTCTTGCATACCCTCAGGAGGTACACATTTCCCACTTTTAAAAATCAAGTCATTATCAACCTCTAACTCACTGAGGACCTGATGAAAAGATTTCAACTCTGGAGGTACTATATTCCCATTAGGCCAACCTTTCAAAATATAATCTTTAAGAATGCTCCAACTCTTGTCACGCATAACAGCATTTTCCCAAAAGGATTCTGAAATGGCAGCAAATTCATCAGCCACAAAATCTTTCAATGAGGCAACAAAATCAACATCCTCTTCTTCTTTGTTACCTCCCATAGATTTAAAATCGCAAGGCAACCTTGAAAGACAGTCAGCTGTTACGTTACTTCTTCCAGGAAAATACTCAACATCAAAGCTATACTCTTGCAATCGGGACATCAATCTAGCAATCCGCGCTGTAGCATTCCGACCACCTCCAGGAGAAAGTATGGAAACAAGTGGTTTGTGATCTGTTTTCAACAGAAAACGACTACCCCATAAAAAATTCCGGAAATGTTCTATTCCCCAAACACATCCCAACAACTCTTTCTCTATGACAGAATATTTCCTTTCTGTTTCACTCAATGTCCGGGAAGCGAACGCTACACACCACTCATCCTTCCCACATTTTTGTGATAAAACTCCTCCTAGGCCATATGCACTAGCATCCACAGTAACCACACAAACCTTATTGATACAGAAAGGCTTCAAAGTAGGAGCATTGGCAATCTCATGCTTAATAGCCTGAAAGGCAGACTCCTGTTTCTCTCCCCATTAAAACTCTACTTTCTGTCTGGTCAATTCTCTCAAGGGTTCCATTTTGGTTGCAAAACCCTTAATAAACTTGCTATAATATTCACACAAGCCATTAAAAGAGAGAAGTTTTTCCTTATTGTCAGGACATGGTGCTTTAACTATAGCCTCAACCAAACATTTCTTGGGTACCACACCATTACCAGAAAGAGTATGTCCTAGATATTCCACAGACTCACAGAACATCTTGCATTTATTATCCTTCAAAGTGAGTCCATGTGTCCCAAGTCTTTTGCAAACTTCTATGATATGTTGTTTATGAGATGTATTATCAGGAGAAAACACCAGGATATCATCCTGAAAACATCTTACAAACTTGTACAGATCTTTGAAAATATGATGCATAGTACGTTGGAAAACTGATGCCGCAGAGGCCGACCCAAAAGGCATTCTTTTGTACTGAAAAAGGCCTTCAGGAGTGAGAAAGGCTGTCAATTGTTTGGATTCATCAGCTAGCACAATTTGATGATATGCTGAACGCAAATCAAATGTAGAAAAAACCTTTGCTCCCTCTAACATACATACTACCTCATTTATATTAGGTAGGGGATGGCAGTCTACTATAATATTTGAATTGAGAGCCCTCAAATCCAAACCAGTAAAATCGTCGCCAATTTTGTAGTAATTCAGTCCAGTTTAAGTGAAGAAAAGGATTTATTGCAGAAGAGGAACACAGTACAGCATCTGCTCAGCAGGACAGGTCCAGTCAGATTCAACCATAGATTGTAGAACATACAAACCATGGCAACAGATTGCAGTACAAGATTTATAAATAAACTTATGACCAAAACTACTTAAAGGAATACACCATAGCATGTAAAAACATGGCATGAGATACAACAGAAGGCTTGCTGGTGTTCAGTGTCAAAAGCGTCAACTGAGTACAGGGAGCTGTAAAAGGACCCAAAAAGTCCCGCCTTGTCTTCGCCCCTATGGAGTAGCTTCCCTGACCAGTCTTGAATACCCCCTATGTATTCCCTCTCTCTTTTGTCCTTCAATTGTCTGGCTAGGTGTTTCCCCACTTTGTTGCCCTGAGTGTGGGACAGGTTGCGCAATTTGAGAAGGGTGAATTCTGCCCTGTTATTATATATGGCCCTTAGCTTGCCCCTGAGTGCCGTGAGTGTGCGAAGTGTCTGCCTAGTGGGTGTAAGCTTGTGGGTCCGCTCAGCCGTCTCTAGTTCCTCCTCTAAGCCTTCCCTTTCCTTCGCCCGTTGCTTATTCAAGGATGAGTTGAGCGATATGCATTTGCCCCGCAGAACCGCCTTGAAAGTGTCCCATGTGTTATACTCAGTGGTCTCGTCTGGGCTATTAAAGGTGAAGAATTCAGTGATAGTCTCCCTTAGCTGTGCAATCATTTCCTTGTCCCTCGTTAAGGCTTCCGGGAAGTACCAACGGGCAGGCTTCGGGGCATTACCCAGCCATGAAAGACATACTGTGTACAGACCGTGGTCAGACACCGAAATGGGTAATATCTTGGCATCCTGGAGATTACCCTGCAAGGATTGACTTAGAAAGATGTAATCCAGTTGCGAGTATGACTGGTGCACATGTGAAAAGAAGGAGTAATCTCGTGTGATTGGGTATAAGGTTCGCCATGTGTCCAGGAGGCCCATGTCTCCAATGTGTGTCTGTATGGACTCGGGGAAGTTACCCATGTTGGAACGACGTGTGTGCGTGCTGTCAAGTGCTGGGTGCCAAACCAGGTTGAAATCCCCAAGAAGGAATAGGGGGCCCTCTGCAAAGTCGGTCACCTTTCCCAACAGTGAGTGCAAGAAATTCTTTTGCCCAGTGTTGGGGGCATCAAGTGCTACAAACGTGCACATCTTACCCTTCATACGGCCCATGATCATTAGCCATCTCCCATCTTTGTCGCCCTGAGTGGCCAGGGGTTGGAACTGAACGCCCGGGCTAAAGTGGAGAGCCACCCCCTTCTGTTTAGTGGAAGCCGAGGCTTTATAGATGAGGGGATATTTTTTATGTAGAGCCACTATATCTAAATGATGGTCCAGAATATATTTCCAGACCTTCTGGCGCTTCTGCGGGGAGCTAAGCCCCTTGACATTCCAGGTTCCTATAGTAAGCGGCATGTTAAATCAAACCATGTTGTTTCCTCTTCAGAAGCTGATCTCTGCCCCGTTCCCACCCGTGGAGAGCCCCCCCTCTCAACTCCTCGTGCGGTTGCCACCCAGGTCCCTCATTGATGTTGATGAGGCCTCCCACATCTCCACCCGTGTCAGGTCCTCGCCTCCGGTGCCCTTTATAAACAGTCCACAATATGTCCCTCAAAGGACCTACGGTGAGAATTAGTACGGTATCCACCCACCCCTCCCCCCATACACCCCGTAAGGACAAAATAAGCATATTCCCAAACCAAGAACCCCAACTGTTGAACATTGTCCCAGGCCTATGGAAAGTCTGTCCAGGCCTGCGGTATAGGAGGAAATGAACGGGTTATGTGGCAGTGGCGGCTCGACGGCTCGAGACCCCCCCCCGTCCCCAAATCGTGTCGCCATACTTAGCTGAGCATGACCATCACTTCAGGTTTTCAAGAGTCGGCGCCAGTGTCTCTGGAGACCTCCTGAATCGCTGCAGCCTTTTCTTGTGCCATTGTTTACGGATTCGGCTTGAGGTGCTTCCTGGAGGGGCGTCCTCTTCTCACCTTCTGCCAGACGTCGCCCAGCGCCCGAAGGGATCCGGACAAGGCCCCTGATGATTGCCCGCCCTCCTCATCGTCTGGTCGGTCTTCCTCGTGCGGAATGCCCAATAGAGTACATGTGTCCCGCAGGGATTGTAGCTGGTGGAGGGCCCGTTCC
Source organism: Lissotriton vulgaris (assembly GCF_964263255.1). Taxonomy (NCBI): domain Eukaryota; kingdom Metazoa; phylum Chordata; class Amphibia; order Caudata; family Salamandridae; genus Lissotriton; species Lissotriton vulgaris. The sequence goes on along the minus strand of NC_141695.1, from coordinate 602,137,352 downwards.
ATTTAAAGATCAACCTGAAGGGGTGCCCCCAAGAGTACGGGATCCCTTTGTTGCGGAGGAAGGCGCTGACCATTTTGAATGATCTTCGCTTTTGTAGGGTGATAGGTGAAAGGTCCTGGAAAAGTTCCACAGCGTGGCCCTGAAAGCGAAGAGGCTGTTTGAGACGTGCTGCTTTCAGTATGCGTTCCTTGAGAGGGTAATCTGGCAGGAAAGCCAGAATGTCCGGCGAGGGACCTTGAGCTCGGCGAGCTGGGCCCACCCGATGGGCTCTGTCAATGCGGATCTCAAAGTCCTCGTTTTCGTTGAGTACTGTTCGGAACAGGGCTTGTAAGTATCCTGTCATATCGTCCCCCTCTGCATTGGACTGCACATTTCGAACCCGGATATTGTTGCGCCTCGAGCGGTTTTCAAAGTCCTCTGTGTGGGATTGGAGGTCAGTTTGTTGTTCATTGAGCCTGATAATTTCTTGTCTCAAGTGTTCCATTTCTTTGCTCCTGGTATGTGCCGCGAGCTCATTTGCAGCCACCCTCTCCCCAAGGTCGTCGACATCCTGACGCAGTTCTTTATATTCCCCTGCCATTTCTTGTCTGAGGGTTTGGAAGTCCTCTTTAAGGGAGGTGAAGAGGGCCTCCATGAATGCCTTGGTCGCCGGGGCCTCTCCCTCGTCGCGATCTTTCCCTTTAGGTGGGGGCGCCTGAGTCGGTTTGTCAGGGCTTTTGTCGGCCTTGGAAGGGCCTTTGCCCAGCAGTTCAGTTATGGTGTGGCTCCCTTTACGATTGGAGGAAGCCATCCTCTCCCCTCCGGCCAGTCCTGCCGTCGCCCCTCCGAGACGCGTTGTCCGGCAGGATCACAGTCAATTTATGGCAGACAAGCAGGGGGGTGATGCATCGTGGTAATGTTATGTGTCGTTGTGGGTCGTGTGCCCCCTGGCTCCGGTACCTGGGCCGCGCTGTCTCGTGGCACTCTGAGGCAATCCGCACTCTCGTGGTCCCGTGGTTGCGTTTTTTCCCCACGGTCCCTGGTCTCCGTCCGGCACCGGGAGCCCGGGTTATGCCCCCCGAGCTGCCACCCCCGTCAGTAGAGTCCGGTCCCGCCTCGTGCTTCTCCGGGGGATCGCCGACCTCCCCCAATTCAGCTCCCCGGCGTGGTAGTCTCCCTGAAGGCCCCCCTTGGGGTTGCTGTAATCGCCCTCAGCTCCCTCTTGTGTGTCCTACAGCTCTAGTGGCTCCTCTCCTCTCCTTCACCCAGGGTAAGGGCCTTGGTCGGCCGTGGTGGTGTATTGCTCACGCTCTCAATGCTAGGGCCCCTCAGTCTGTCACAGCTCTTGGCCCGGGGCCCTCCCCGGGGGCCCGATCAGTGCCCCCGATCTCGCTTGATTGCCCCAGGCTGCCACCTTCGCTCATCCTCATAGGCGGCGCCACGGCACCGGCCGGCGGCCCAGCTATAGTAGGCCGTATGGCTCTGCTGCCGAAAGTGTGGCCGTGTGTCCCTGGGCTCTTGCAACGTTCGTCAGGATCTCTGGGCGCTAGAGGCCCCGGTGGACGCCCCCGGAGTGGTGCTCCCTGGCTTTGCTACGCCGCGGTTCTCACCTCTGGGCGCAGCCTGTGGCTGCCACGCCGTCGCCGAGTAGGCCCAAGCCGGGGCCTCGAGTGACCCTCAGCGTAGGTGCCTCCTTTCGCGGGTCGCCTCCCTGGGCCCCGCGGACGAACTCCGGGGGATACCCCCTCCGGACCACTGCACCAGTCGGGGGGACCCCCGGCGCGGCCACTCAGTCTTGTGGTCTCGGGGTGGGGCCCGCTCGCTCCCCTCGCTGCGGGAGCCTGATCACTGCTCCCCGTTCCTCCGATCGGTCTCCATCGGCGGCGCCGCCTCGGTGGTAACTCCTCCGTCCCTGAGTCTCGCCGGGGCCCCTGGTCACCCCGCGGTTGTCTCGTGTGCCTTTGGCTGTCGGCACAGATGCTTAGAGATGAAGCGTCTGCTTTTAGGCCCGGTCTGGGGAACGGGGACGGGGAGCCTCCAGAGAACACGTCTTGCTAAGCCGCCATCTTAGCCACACCCCCGGCAATTTGGTTTTTACAATGCTGAGGTGCCCCTCATGGAGCTGCTGCAGCAGGAGTGGTATCAGTTTTGTGGGGGGTACCGCTTTGTCACCCCGATGCAAAAATATTCCCGAGTCACTCACCGACAGTTCTTCCCGTATTTCGTAGAATTTCCGGAGAACTTCCTTCAACCTCTTTTTCTCTGACCATCCACTGAACACACATTCCTTTACCTCTTTCATGTCCTCATCCTCCTCGTATGCTTGCGCCCACTCTTGCCTGCTGATTGCTTTTTCTGAATGTGAGAAGTTGGCCTGATATTCAGTGTTCACTATTCTAGTGATCACTATGTATCAGTCCAAACAACCCTTACGGTGATTGCTTGTAAGTCAACCGATAGACCAGCTATCCTAGTAGCATGGACAAGAGCAGTCTTCGGGCTAAACTCTAGAGGGCATGTTAAGCCAGCTGTTATACCATCACATATACCCCTTGAATACCAAGTGAAAGGACACCACACAAGTGTTATGAAAATAAACAGTGTATTTATTTAGATCACAACAGCCCTGTACTCTTTATGAGGACAGGGTACTAAGCACACAACAAAACTCTTACGAAAATACTTTAAGTTGCACAATTTACACAAATGCCCGAGGGGCACGAAAAACCATATACTATGAAAGTGGAATGCGAAATTACTAGCAGGTAAGTACTGGACTAATAGGCTTTGGAATCGCTAGGACTACATTACTGAACCTTCAGATTACTAGTAGGAGGCCTAGGGGACTCGGGTGCAGAGTGTGCACTCTCACGCGGGATGCGGGACAAAGTCTATGGAGGCTAGTAAAAGCAAAGTTAGTGTTCTCGGGCGAACCCGATAAGGTAGGTCGAAGACGACAGTGACTCTGGACCCTTGGATAGTGAGGCTATGCTGGGGCACCGAAATGCCGAAGTTACCTAGCCCAGGGGCTGCGGCTGCATAGGTCTGTTAAGACGTCGGGAATCCTCGTTGACGGACCAGGAGCCTGAAGAAAGAGTTGCTGGCATGCGACCAGTGAAGATTGTTCGAAGTGATCCAAGCCTAGATCGAAGATGGATGACACCTGAAAGCAGAGGGGACCAAGTTCTTGACCACTATCCAGTGATCAGATGGCACCAGGAGGGCACCGGATGGTAGTCACCTCGACCAGGTGAGTGGGCGACGCTGGGCTCTGCAGTCTCACGGACCAGGAGGCAAAGGGTGATTACACCACCTTGCCCCAGCTGTCGTGCAGCCAGTTGTGTCAAATTTAGATGGCCAGCCAGGGGTGGCATAATACATGCTTCAGCCCCTGGTAGGCCCTGGGTACACCTATGCCCTGAGTTACAGGGTCTGATAAGGTGGCCCAGTACCAATTGGAAATGTACCTAAGGTACATGGAATCCATTTTAGAGAGAGAGCAGTAGGCCTGGGGTCCTGATTGGCAGGGTCCCAGGCCAACTAAGTCGGAAAACCAGCAAAACACCAGGCAAAAAGTTGGGGGCAACCATAGTCAGGTATCCACCTTCCTACACAACCCCCCCCCCCAAACGAAAGGAGATAAGGCTATCCTTGACCAGGTAATTTATTTATTTATTTTTGGAGTTTTCTATAGCGCTGGCCAGACCCAGGGGTATTGGAGCGCTTCACAATTTGATTGGGAGGAAAGAGAGCGAAAAAGTACAGTGAAAAATAGACAGACATCATACAAGTTCAGCAAATTAACAGCCGCCTGAGGGGCGGGATTGAGGTAGTGTTTTTGAGGTATTCAAGGTTCCTGTCGCGTTGTTGAGGTAGTATTTATGAGGTAGTTAAGGTTTTCGATTGCGCTATTGAGGTAGAGTTCGGGAAAGCACGGTTGAGGTAGAGGATTTTTAGGCGGTTCTTGAATTCAGTAAAGGACGGGGTAGTTCTGATGTCCACTGGGATGCAGTTCCAAATTTTCGGGGCGTTGCCAGCAAAAGAGCGGTTGGTGGTTCTTTGTTTCCGGGGTTTCAAGGGGATGAGTAGTAGGGAGTTTGAACTTCTGAGATTTCTGGATTGACCAGCTTTCTTGAGTTTGGAGGCTAGATATTCCGGTTTCCCTGTGTGTAGGGCTTTGTGTGTGAGACAGGCTGTTCTGAAGTTTGCGCGCATTTCCACTGGGAGCCATTTCAGGTCGTTGAGTGCGGGGGATATGTGGTCGAATTTCCTTACACCTGAGACCATTCTGGCTGCTGCATTGAGGGTTGTTTTTAGTGGCGCTAGGTGGGATATGGCTGTGCCGGTTAGGGTTGCGATTCCATAGTCCAGTCTGGACAGGACCAAAGCTTGGGTGGCTTGTAGGAGGTCTTTTTGTGGGATGTGAGGTTTGATTTTATTGAGGAGCTTCAGGTTGAGGAAGGCACTTTTTGCGGAGTTCTTGATGTGATTTGACATCGTTAGTTTGTGATCCCGGGTGATTCCCAGGGATTTTACTGAGCTGGTCAAGGTGAGATTTCCACTGAGGGCGTCAATGTCGTTCAGCCATTCCATTATTTGTGGGTTGTTGTCTTTGTTAGAGATGAGGAGGATCTCTGTTTTTCCTTGATTGAGTTTGAGGTGATTCATCCCTAGCCAGTCTTGGATTTCTTTTAGAGTGTTATTGAGTCTTCGGATGTCATTGTGGGACGTTATTTCTATGTAGATCTGTGTGTCTTCTGCGTAGAGGTGGAAAGGGATGTTGGCTTTTTTCAGTATGGTGGTGAGGGGGACCATGTATATGTTGAAAAGTTGAGGGGAGAGAACGGATCCTTGTGGGACCCCTCTGGACACGGGAGAGGATCAGATGAGAACGATTTTATTTTTACTCTTTGGGAGCGGTTCTGGAAGAAGGAGTCAAACCATTTCAGGACCATGTCACCCGCCCCTACTCGTTCTTTGAGGGCCTTGATGAGGAGCTTGTGGTCAACCGCGTCGAATGCCGCTGACAGGTCTAGGAGGATGAGTAGGCAGCACTGATCCGCGTCAAGGGAGTTGCGTATGTCGTCAACTATGTTCAGGATTGCGGTTTCGGTGCTGTAGCCTTTTCTGAAGCCTGATTGATTTTGGTCAAGAAGGTTGATATTGTCGAGCTGGTTGTTGAGTTGACGAAGCACGCATTTTTCTAGGATTTTGGCTAGGAAGGGTAGACTTGAGACTGGTCTGAAGTTGTTTGGGTCGTTGGAGTCGAGACCTGGTTTCTTCAGGAGGGGGGTGACCTGGCCCACTTTGAGGCAGTCCGGGATGGTGCCTGTTTCTAGGGAGCTGTTGATGATTTTGCACCAGATTGGAGCAAGGGTGAGTTTGAGGTCTTTGACCATTTGGGCGGGGATGGGATCAAGGTTGTGGGAGGAGGGTTTGGAGGATGCTATTAGATTGAGGATCTCGGCTTCGTGGACGTGGTCGAAAGCGGACCAGGTGATGGAGGTTGAAGCTTCAAAGGTGGTGAGTGTTGTGGTTAGGTTGATGTTGATGATCGGAGTCGGGTTGATGTCTAGGGATAGTTCGATCTTGGTTATTTTTTCGTTGAAGAAGGAGACGAAGTTGTCACATAGGGTTTTGGAGGGTTGCGCAAGGACCGTGGATGTCTTGGAGGTTTGTTTTTTGATGATATCAAAGAGTTCTCTTGGCCTGTTCTTTGCCTTTTCTAGCGCATTGCAGAAGAAGTTAGTTTTTTCGTTGTTGATGTGGTTCTTGTACCTTTTTCTCATTGCTCTGAGTTCCTCCCGACTGTTAGAGGAGGGGTTCTTTCTCCAATGTCGTTCTGTGGCTCTGAGGAGTCTCCTTTCCTCGTTGATGTCCTTGTTGAACCAGGTTCTCGATGGGATGTTCCTGGGTTTTTTTCGTTTTAGGGGAGCCAGTTGGTCTAGTATGGCGGATGTGGTGGTGTTGTAGTGTGAGATGAGTTCTGTAGTTGAGAGACCTTCTGTGGGGATTGACAGGGAGGAGGCTATTCTTTCTTCTAGTTCCATTGAGTTAATTTGGGATAGATTCCTGGACCATGAGCAGGGAGCTGCTTTTGTGGTATGGGGCTGGATCTGTTGCGTGAGGTGGAATAGGATTAGATGGTGGTCGGACCAGTCTACCGGGAGGATGTGCTCAATGGAGATTGCATCGTTCCTGGCGATGATGGCGTCTAGAGTTCCCCCTTTGTTGTGGGTCTCTTTTGCGCAGTGTTGGTATAGGTTGTTTGCTTGGAGAAGTTTGTTTAGGGATTTTATTCTGGTATTGTTCTCGTTGTTCCAGTGCAGATTGAGATCCCCTAGAATGATGTTGTTGGACTCTTTGAGGGAGCAGTTGGCAATTAGGTTTGAAAGTTGTTCTGTGAATATAGTGTTGTTGCCTGGGGGGTGGTATATTAGGTGGCATTGCAGTGAGTTGTTGTCCTTGGTTTTGATGTTGGTAGTGAGGCATTCGAAGGAGTTGTAGCCAAAGGTGTCACTTTCGAGCACTGCGAGGTTGTTTTTGTGGATAACTGCCACACCTCCGCCTTTTTTATGGCCCTTCCTATCTTTATTGACGATGGTGTAACCTGGGGGGACAAGCATGTCAAGGATAGGAGGGGAGGAGTCGTCTAGCCAGGTCTCAGTGATGAATGCTACGTCTATGTTGTAGTTGAGGATGGTCTCCGCTAGCTCCGTCGACTTTTTGGTGGCGGATCTGCAGTTTATGAGCATGCAGTTGGTCTGGGGAGCTTCTTTTACCTTAGGTTCGGTGGGGATGGTGATGAGGGCTACCGGGGGTCTCGGGTGTTTGTGAGGGGGGTGCTCGTTTCTGAGACCAGTGACTACCTGTATGGAGGACTGGCTGGGGAAGGAGGTGTATGTAGTGTAAGAGGCGGCTAGTTCGAGCGCCTCGTCCGTGGTCATGTCTTTCGCCGCTCTGCTAGGTCTCCTGGCCTGGGAAGGTGGGAGGGGGTGTGGGTCCGTGTGGGGTGATGAGGTGGTTGATCTTGGGGGGGCGTGCATGTTGGGGGGTGCAGGTTGGGTTTTTGGGTGGGTGTTATGGGGAGTTGCGAGGGAGGTGAGGATGAGATTCAGGCCTAGAATTATAGTGTTGATTTGGTTTTCAATGCGGGTGAGGCGGTCGAGAGGGACCTCCTGTGTGGGGGGTGGTTGGCTTACGGAGGTGTTGTGGTTATGTTGGGTTTTGGGGTCAGATGGGATGTCTGATTGGGTTGAGATGGCGGCTTGAGTCATGATCTGGGTTGGATGGGCGGAGAAGTTGGGTTGTGCAGGGTTGTTATTCCTGAGGGGGTAAAGTGTAGGTTGGGTGTGGAGTATCTTGGGGCTGGCCTTATAGTGTGCTAGGGTTTCTGGGGGGGTATTCTGTATCGAGGGTATATCTAGGGGATGGGCCGTGGAGTGTGGCGGGGTTGTGTCTTTGTTTTCAAGGGTCTTTAAGGGAGGTAAGGGGTGAGAGGAGGTGATTGTGTACCTGGGGGGTGGTGTGGGTTTGTTGAGGGTCCTGGTGGGCTGGTGTGCTTGGTCTGGGTCAGGTGTGATAGGGTTAGCAAGTAGAGAGGGGAATAGGCGGTCAAAGGTCTCCAGATTGGCGTTGTTGGCTTGGATCAGGACTGTGCCATTGGAGTAAATGGTCATTGAGGTGATCCCGCGGTTGGGTGGGTGGTTCGGGGTGAGGAAGGAGAGTTTGCAGCTATGTAATGTCTTTGTTGTCTTTGTGATTAGGCGTTTTTCCCTAAGGACCGAGATCCAGTATCCTGGTCTGGCAGTGTGAAAGATGAGGTCCATTTTTATTTGACCTTTGGAGGGGCAGTGGTAGACATCTGCAAAGAGGAATTCAGGGAATTGCCTAATTAGTTTGTGCTTAAGAGATTTTTTTGCGTTGGGTGAGATGTTGTGTGGGGGGGAGATAGCGAAGGAGTTTGGTCCGTGACGTTTAATGAGAGGGGAGGACAGAGGGTAGTGGTCGATCGTCATGGTGGAGGGCGATGGGGCCTAGCGGAATAGGTGGAGCGTATTTGAAGGGGTTTAGGTCCGTCGGGGGGGGAGGGGTGGGTGGGCGTTGGTTGCTATGTGTCCGAGGTGGAGGGGGTGACGATATGAGTTTGTTTCATTGAGCGGAGAAGTGCAGCCTTGGGGGCAGTTAGGTGGTTCGGGGACAGTCTTCTTGTGGTTTATTGTGTGCCCTTTGAGGAATCCTTGAGTTAGGTTGTGCCCAGTGGGAGCTTCACTGTCTGTGTTCCATTGTGGATGCCATGTTGGGATCAGGCAGGAGGGCGTCCGTTTCGGGTATGGGATCCCTATATTCCGTTGTGTGGCCCGTCTTTCTTGTTGTGGGGTCCGGATTGAGGAGGGGGGTCCCCGTCTTGGACCTTGGCTGTTTACTGACCTTGGATCTTATTATTGGGGTTGGTTTGCCGGTTGTGGATGGGGCTATGCCAGGGGTGTGAAGGAAATGATTGAGGCTGCTGGTACCGGTCACGGTCACAAAGTTCACAGGCTTGTTACCTTAGGGTGACTCAGTTTCATCCCCATCTTAGGGTCAGGTAAGCCGATATTGGGACCAGGTAAGCCTATATTGCCTGAGTGGCCATATGAGGTGGTACATGCACTGGCATGGTTACCCCCTGTATCATGGTCCACTAAGCAACCCCTCACCCTAAGGGTATCTGAGGGTCTCCACCATAGGGAATCACTACCTGTAGTGTGCTTTGGCAAAGTAAAAGGCTGGTGTGGGAATGGAGTACTGAAGTGAGACTCCACTACTGTTGGGCTCAACTTCCTCCAATCACTATCCACCATATGTGCCTTTCTTTCCAGTACTGAGTTGCTATGAGCTCTCAGGGTCAACCTCTGGCTGCATAAAGCTGGAGGCTGAGTCCCTCTGTTTGGCTTACTGGTGGGACAGGTCAGGTTTGGGGTTTTTAGGCCCCAGGTTTGGCTGTGCCCAGCAGTGTCCAGCTGTGGGAGTTCCCTAACTAAGTTTAAGGGGGATCCCTCAGGAGTTTGTTTTATTTTCACTTGGCTAGGGCTACTAGCTTCAGTGATCCTAATCTGCTGATTGGGGATTCTTGGACAGGGGGCCCTTTGGGGTCCACCACTGGCCTTCCTGACCTCTACAGCCCTGGGCTGACTGAGGCAGGGTTGAGAGGTGCAGGTTACCTGCTCCAGACTGGGTCCCACCAGGGAAGGGTCCACTGCCATCAGGGGCTCTGGGGCAGTTCCTTCACCAGGGGTAGAGTCAAATCAAATCAAATCAAATCAAATAAGCTTTATTCGATTTATCAAAAAATCATAAAAGCGTACAAGTACAATTTATACAAAAGAGTTAAGAACAATTTTCACATGAGCAAAGTTACAAAATAGATAAAACATTTCTCCAAAATTTAAAATCTACAGCAGTCATTGGACAAAGGGCCTCGTGTTACACTGATCAGTCAATATTGACTTGTGCTACTTAACTCATTGAGTTTCTAAATTTCATCACTGACATCAAAAAGCAAGAAACAGCAAAGATAACATCCACATCTTCTAAAAGCAATAATTTCAAATATGCAGGTTTACATGTTCTTATCCCCCAGCGTTTAAGTAAGGGTAGAAGGAATAGTTTCCTCGGGCTGGTATACAGATTACAGAAGAACATGATATGAATATTACTTTGTATTGAATGGTCATCGCATGGACATATTAATTTCAGTGAGGCCCAATCATTCTGTTTTGGCAAAGTGACCATGCGGAAGAAAATCCCTAGGCGCAGCCTAGTCAAAAGCATGCAAGGATAGGGTGCTATTTCAATCCCAAAATAAGATTGTAGGCCTTCAGTAGGGGTAATTTGCTGATAGCTCAGGATTGTGCCTTTAAGTTTCTCTATATCCCATCTTGCACTTTCTAGGTGTGTAATTAATAGTTTTTTAAGGGCCGGCCTAGTCATGCTTTGTAAAGTCTCTGGATCATCGTAAAATTTAGAGTATCCAATGTTAGAGAACATCGTTTGTACATATCGTAGCCATTTGACTTTTGCTGCACCATCCAGAGCCATGCAGTCTTTAATGAGGTTTCTATTCAATTTACACTCCTCTGTAGTCCAAATCTTATGCCAAAGCAAACAGGGTGATATTTTTATGATGTCACTAAGGTACTTAACGCCAGTCTCAATGTGAATCATAAAAGTCGACGTGGTTTTAGACACACCCAGTAGGTAACAAATGAAAATGTTCTCACAAGTTTGTAATGAGGACACATTCTCGAAGCCCCAGAGACCTGCGCCATATGAGGCCGTGGCTATACACTTTGCCCGGTAGATCTGTATCATTTCTCGAATGGGTTTACCCCCAATTTTGCCTGCAAAGGTTCGTAGAGCACCTATGGCACGGCTGAAGGCGAGTTTCCTAGCTGACACTGCATGTTTCTACCTTCCCCACCTGTCAAACACAATGCCCAAGTAGCAAAATGTGTCTGTTATGGCAATCTTTTGCTAGTCCAGATATATTGAGCATGGGGGTCTATTGTTCTTTTGGGAGCAGGACATGGAGAAAGTTTTAGAAATGTTCACCTTCAAGTTTCTTTTACCCATATAAGATGAAAATTCATTTACTGCTCTCTGCAAGCCTACTTTTGTCCTAGACATGATTGCCGCGTCATCGGCATATAAAAGAATGGGTACCGGCCTACCATTGACAGCCGGGTAATCGCTTGACAGAGTTATTAAACTCTCAGCGATAGAATTTATATAAAGTGTGAAAAGCAAGGGCGCAAGTATGCAGCCTTGCCTCACCCCTCTGTTTATGGCAAATTTTTGTGAACATTGCCCCTGGGTCCCAAATCTTACTCTAGCCCCTGCGTCTCTGTATAATTCTTTGATAAATATGAGAATAGTTGAGTCCACCCCAATGTCCTCCAACGTCGACCAGAGCAGCGCGTGGTCCACGCAATCGAATGCGGAGCTGAGGTCGACAAAGGTAACAAATAGGTCCCCTTTTTTGGCCTGCGTGTACTTAGAGACTAATAGGGACAAATTTAGACATTGCTCAAGTGTCCCTAGTCCCTTTCGGAACCCATATTGGAACTCCGAGATGACCTTTTTCTCTTCTTCCCAGTGTTGTATCTTCTTGAGGACAATCCTTCCTGCGACTTTCATAAGTCCGTCCAGTAGCGATATTGGACGGTAACAAGCAGGGTCGTCCCTGTTCCCTTTTTTAAATATGGGGACTACAATCGCATCCGACCAGGTGGTAATGAAACCGCATTTATTTCCCATATTCAATACATTAGTTGACAAAGGAAACCAAAAATCCGGCTCTGATTTATAGACATCCACTGCGGTGTAGTCAGGGCCGGGGGCTTTGCCCAAGGCACTTTCCCTAAGGGCATCTTCCACTTCTAAGGTGGTAAATACCAGTTCAATCGGGTAAGGGGGTGCTGGGGAGATAGTTAGCTGGTTATCCTGAATTATACTATCTGCAGATGAAGTCACCCTGCCTGGGTTCGGGACATTCCCCTGGGTGTTGTTAGAATAAAGATTACCATAGTGTTCTACCCAGAGCTCGCCCGTTATGGCTACTTCCACGGAGTTATCTCTATCTTTTAAATTATAGACTGATCTTATGACTTTCCAAAAGGCACTACTGTCCTTATTCCTAGCGGCCTCCCCCAAAGCTTCCCAGGCCTCCTTCTTCAGTGTCGCCCTCCGCTGTAAGATAGCCAGCTTATAATCTTGTCTCGCCTGACGAATTTGAATCCTATCTTTTGGGTCAGCGGACAGAGCTTTCTTTAAGTTTTTCAATGTAGATGTGCATCTAGAGTCAAACCACCCAGGAGTATGCCTCCCATTGTCCTTGCAGTTCCTAGTCAGTGCATTTTTTATGTGACGCTGAATGTTAGAAAAAGCAGCCATAATGCTCTTTGGGTCAGTATCTTCCTCTAAGCAAGCAAGAATGTCCGTGGAGCAAGAGGATAGGAGGTTTTGAAAGAAGGATGTTGGGTTCATTTTCTCCCATTTAATTACATACCCGTTAGTCTTAGTTAGGGTAACCTCATATGGGTATAAAACCCTACTAGGTTCCTTTACTTTGCCCCCCATCAGTTTTACCCCGAAGGTGATGGGATAATGATCGCTCATAGGGTCATCCCCAATTTCCCAGTAGGTTATGAAATCAGGATGAGTTGGTGATATCAATGCAAAATCAATTGTGGTTTTACAACCTCTTCCATTATACGTTGGGGCAAAGGGAACCGGGGGGTAGCATGCCTGGTTGATAAAAGTGAGGTCAAAGGTAAATATAACGTTGTTGAGAAGAGACCCCATGTTGGTATGGGAGAAGTGCAAAGGACCATCCTCCCTGAGATCTGACAGGCCGCACAAACCTAGCTCAGAAGACGGACAGATGGTACAATTGAAGTCACCCACCCACAGCATTATATGATCCCCCGTACCTTGATCTCTCAGTTTGTGGATATGATGCATCATAATGTTCAAATTTGATTCCACTTCACTAATTGGCAAATTATTATAAAAATTCACAAGAATCACCCTTTGCGAAGTGCCCCATTTAAGTGATATGATTTGAAAATACTGACTGGATTGGAAATTGCAAACTTTTACATCCCTTACATTCGAGATGTATATGCACAAGCCCCTCTTGTTGCGACCCTGGGCTGATGGCACAGCAGGAGAATGAAAGGTTCGGTAGCCCAACATGTGGGCTTCCTCTATAAGCCAGGTTTCTTGAAGACACAGGATGCCATACTTCTGCACAATCTCCAGCCAAGGTTTGTGGGTGATCTTACTACCAAGGCCTGCTACATTCCAGGAGAGAAGAGAGTGCATTGGGTTTCTATATTCCTGTGGATGATGCCCTTCATTCCCCGTTGTGCCTTTCAGATCTTGCGAGTGTACAGGCTCTGCCTGTCGTGTAACCTGGGCAGTAAGAGCGTGCTGTTCAGGGGGGTTTAAGTCTAGCCCAATGTGACTTGGAACTTGGGATCTAGGCATTGATTTTTCACTCGAATCAGTCTCCATTGAGGGATTATGGGCATTGGTAGGGATTGGAGCAACACTAATTCCCAGTCAATCCACCTGATCCAGACACTCAAACCTGTTCATAGTGGGCGCTCCTTCCCACCAGTTATTAATGGGTTGCCAGCCATCCCCGTGTCCTTTCCATCTGCGATTGTGAACTATTGACCAAGCCCCAGGTGGCTCAACAGTCTGTTTTGGAGGATAGAAAAAAGTGAGGGGTCTGGTGACAATAGATTGGTCAGTATCACCTGAATCCCATAAAGTGATATGTTGGGCTGTGTGGGGGTCTGCAAATGAAACCACTATGCAGTCGCCAGGGATGGATTTATAGGTACGACCCACCCATGGCACTCTCCTAACCATTAGAACCCTACTCCTAAGAGTATTAGGAAGCTGCCTATTGTCGTTAAGCCAGTGAATCACCTTATTCTTTAGGGACCACTGGGTCTCCATAGAATGTGGGTCAAGTGCTGGTACACCAGCCAGTATAACGGCATAGGGTCCGGCGTCAGGAGGGAGATCAATATAGCCCCCACGAAAGTTCTGGCGACCATGGTACTGGTTGGTTATGCGCGCAGTAGGAGGCATATTAGTCTTATTGGGCTTGTGGGCAGCCTTAGGGATAGGTTTGGGTAAGGTCAGGTTCTCGGGGCCTTTTGTCACTGGTATTGAGGGTTTTGGTATGAGGGGAACAGGAACATTTGGTTTAGACCGGGGTTTGGGTATTGGGGTAGGTTTAGGTGGGGGTAGAGGCAAGACAGGGGGCACCATTTCAGGGGCAGGGGAACTAACGTCAGTTACTGGAGCCGGATGGATACCATCATCACCATCCTGGGGAGTACCTTCAGCAATACGAGGATAACTTGCTTCCAGTTGCTTTAGGCTAAGAGTGGCCAGGGAGACTAAGGTCTTATCCATCTCTAGAAGATTATTCTCAATACGTGAAAGTCTGAGTTCCAAAGGTGACAGTAACTGTTTTAATGTGACCCAGACTGTTTTAAGAAAATCTTCGTCATCACCCCCCTTGTCTCTATCTCTCCCTGGCTCACTTTGCCCTCCCTCTGTGAGTTTCTCGCCGTTTGTGGGGAAAGGCCCTAAAATAGGGTCAAGGACCACGTTAAGGTTGCTGTGTTCCTTGCCCCCCCTATTAGGTGGTTATCCAAGTTTGGCACTTCTATGGTCTCCCCCGTAGTGGGTAGTGTTCGCCTATTGTTAAAGAACTGCGACCTTGCAATTTTGGCTTTTTTGCGAGCGTAGGCAGACCTCGCGTTGCTTTTCTTTTTTAGAGTTGGGCCATCTTTATTTTTATTTTTATTTTTCGCTAAGGGGGTAGGGGGGCCAGGACTGTCAGGCAAAATAATGGCAGTTCCAGGTCCAATAGGCACGATTCCCTCGGATGTTTTAGGGGGCACGGCAGTTAAGGTGGGTATAGGCTCTAATGGAAGGGAAAGAGAAAGGGGAACATGGTGAACATCGGCATTAATTATCAATGAGGGAGGGCAAGAAGCATGTTGTGGTGATGCAGCAGACGCGATTTTCCCCAGAGAAGATTTTTTAGAATGGGCAAAGGTCTGTGAAAGCCTACGTGCAGCGTCAAGCTCAACTGACACCCTCTTCTGCATTTTAGTGATTTCAGCGTCAATTGCCAAGTTAGTCTTCACAAGGAAATCATCCAATGTCCCGCTGGGCTTTCTCAGCCCCATTGCAGTTTTACTGCGACTGCCCGTGTACTCATGGTACATCTGAATTACAGTACCGACAATGTGCTTACTGATAGCACTGGGCAGGCCAGGTAACACGAACCAAGGGGGGGTGGGCCAGGCCAGTCCTCTTTGTCCTCGAACGGCCTCAAACGGCCCGCTCTTAGCCCGGTCTTCGCCCGCTTCTTCGTCCGCGCGCGTCCCGCGTTCGCGTTCGGGCGGAGTTGAAATGGAGGAGGAGAGGAGGGGGCGGGAAGAGGAACCAGGTGCGCGCGGTGGACGGCGCAAGCACTTCTGGACCTCGCAGTCCCGCTCCCTAGGCAGGTGACGTTTGTGGCTCTCCCCCAGCAATGAGACAGCGATGGTGACCGAGCTGGTGTGCTCCCAGGTCACTGAAAGGGCTCCAGAGATTGCTCCGCAGTGTAAAGTGCCCCAAATACAGCTATAACAAAATCCGCACTGTGACTCAGATCACGAGCGGCTCCCGCGCCAGCGGGGGCCGCGAGGAGTCTTTGAAGCCTGCAGGAAGGTCGGAGGGAGGAGGGGGCGGGAAGAGGAACCAGGTGCGCGCGGTGGACGGCGCAAGCACTTCTGGACCTCGCAGTCCCGCTCCCTAGGCAGGTGACGTTTGTAGCTCTCCCCCAGCAATGAGACAGCGATGGTGACCGAGCTGGTGTGCTCCCAGGTCACTGAAAGGGCTCCAGAGAGTGCTCCGCAGTATAAAGTGCCCCAAATACAGCTATAACAAAATCCGCACTGTGACTCAGATCACGAGCGGCTCCCGCGCCAGCAGGGGCCGCGAGGAGTCTTTGAAGCCTGCAGGAAGGTCGGAGGGAGGAGGGGGCGGGAAGAGGAACCAGGTGCGCGCGGTGGACGGCGCAAGCACTTCTGGACCTTGCAGTCCCGCTCCCTAGGCAGGTGATGTTTGTGGCTCTCCCCCAGCAATGAGACAGCGATGGTGACCGAGCTAGTGTGCTCCCAGGTCACTGAAAGGGCTCCAGAGAGTGCTCCGCAGTGTAAAGTGCCCCAAATACAGCTATAACAAAATCCGCACTGTGACTCAGATCACGAGCGGCACCCGGGGTAGAGTCAGTTCCCTGAGGAGGCTGGCTCTCACCTAGTGTCTGGGAGGGGGAGACTTTTCCTCCTCCTCAATGTCCTCAGTTTGGGTGGAGTGATCCCTTGTTTCAGGCTTCACAACCCCACTATCTGTCTGAGTAGAGGCTGAGACCATTTCAACCTTGCCAACCTTTTCAGGAGGGCACTCAGTCCGTGTTTGGGCTGTGACTGTCACAGCCCTCCTATCCTGTTCAGGAAAGTCTGTCTGAGCCTGGGCAGTGGCTACCACTGCCCTTCCAACCTTTTCAGGGAGGAATGGTGCTGGGACTGGGGCTGTAGCTATTACTGCCCCACTAACCTTTCTGGGTAGGCCTATCATCCTGGAGTGAGTTTCTTGCTCCACCTCAGCCCATGATGATAGTTCCAGGTCATTCCCCAGTAAGCAATCTACAGGTAGGTTATCTGTCACTGCCACTCTCATGGGCCCTGCGACATTACCCCAACTGAGCTCAACTACTGCCATGGGATGCCTTCTTTTCACTCCATGAACGTCTGTCACCTGATAGAGGAAACCAGGGGTCAGTTGAGCAGAGGGGACCAGATGGTCAATCACCATGGTGATGCTGGCCCCTGGGTCTCTGTATGCCTCAACTTTCTGACCATTGATAAAGGGCTCTTGTCTATACTTTCCCAAAATGTGGGAACCAGTAGTGAAGTTGGCAATCCCCATGCCAGTCTCACAGACAAGAGTGTTGTTAGGGGACCTGGCTAGGCCATAGTCCACCTGGTTACCCAAAGTAATGTCCACCACATTCTTGGGGGCACTCCCACCACCTGGGGGATTACCACTAGTGGTAACAGGAGGTCTGGGAGTATTACTTGGGGGTATGTTTTCCTTATTGTTGTTGGCCTTGGGGCAACTGCTGTCACTTTTGTAAAGGCCTACCTGTTTGCAGGTATGACAATAAGGTTTCTTTTGGGTTTTGGGAGAAGTTTGGGACCCACCCTTTTCAGAGGAAGTTTGGGGCCCTGTGGTTTGATCAGAAGATTATTCCCACCCTTCTCTTGAGGCTTGGTTGATTCCTTCTTTTGGTCACCACCCTGGTTCTTAGGCCTGACCCTGGTTCTGACCCATATGTCTGCCCTCTTACCCAATTCTTGTGGAGAGGTCAGATCAGAGTCTACCAGGTGCTGGTGTAATAACTGGTTCTGACAATTACTTAAGATTTGCTCCCTCATAATTAGATTGTACTATCCTTTAAAATCAGTAACCTTACTTCCCAGTAGCCAGCCTTCAAAAGCCTTAGTGGCACAATCAACAAAGTCAGTCCAATCCTGAGACTGAGTTTTCTGGGTATCTCTGAACATCAACCTGTATTGTTCAGTGGTTAAACCAAACCCATCAACCAGTGTATTTTTCAGGACTTGGTAATTGTTAGCATCCTCAGCTCTAGTAGCGAGGAGCTTTGCCTTCAAAGGAGAGCCACAAGATAGCTGCCCACTGACTCTGGGGGACACACTGTACAGTGCAGGCCCTCTCCAAAGCAGTCATCCATTTGTGGATGTCATCCCCTTGTTTAAAGGGGGGCACTATCTTACTCAGGTGTCTAGTATCTAAACTCCTGTCTTTTTCTTTTGGGAGAATGCTGCCACCAGTGGGCTCGAGCCCACACAATTTTTTCTCTCTAGCAAAGGCAAGCCTCTCTTTGGCCAGGGCAAGTTCTTTCCTTTCAATCCTCAGATTGGCTTCCCTCATCTTAGCTTCATGCTCCCTTCTCTTAGGGGATGACATCCCTCTATGAAAAGAGGTCTGAGAGCCATTGGTTTGAATGGATCTGTTAGAGCCTCTGGATAGAGACCTAACTCGTCCACTCCCAATGTTAAGTCTGCCTGAGAGTGGCCCCGGGGGTCCCCCAAATCCAGTCTCATGCCTACTTAAGTTGGACCTGGTGAGTCTCCTGACTTCTACCTGACCTTTGTCTGCCTCCTCCCCTGACAACTCATCCTCATCCTCATCCTCAGCATCATCTGCCTCCTGGAGGGGGTGATCATGGTTATCAAAGGGACCCTGTAACGTGGGCATATTCCCTTCTGGATGAGAAGGATCTGTGTTAGCAGCCCTCCTAGCATCATAAGTCTCTAAGAGACCAATCAGAAAAGGAATGGTAGGGTTTTAACCCTGTTTTAGTTTCCTGGAGGTACACACTTGTCTCATCTCCTGGAAACTAAGAGCAGCATATCTGGAAGGGACCTGTGGAGGGTCCACAACCACGAGAGGGGTCTCTGAAGACTCTCCGAGGTTAGACATGCTTCTAGTGTGGTGTAAGTGATGCACCTACCTACACTATTTGTTTGCCTACTGATCCCTTGCTAAGAGTTGTAGCCAAGGTGTGCTAAGCCTTGAGGAGCTACAACAGCTGGTTCAGTAGAACTCAGAGTATTCTAAGCTAAGTTATATGTACCTGGAGTACTTATGTGATCTTTCATAAAGATATTCTTAGGATACGTGTGGTAAAACAACAGCAAGCTCAAATCCCAACCGCTGCTCACCAATGTGAGAAGTTGGCCTGATATTCAGTGTTCACTATTCTAGTGATCACTATGTATCAGTCCAAACAACCCTTATGGTGATTGGTTGTAAGTCAACCGATAGACCAGCTATCCTAGTAGCATGGACAAGAGCAGTCTTCGGGCTAAACTCTAGAGGGCGTGTTAAGCCAGCTGTTAAACCATCACATATACCCCTTGAATACCAAGTGAAAGGACACCACACAAGTGTTATGAAAATAAACAGTGTATTTATTTAGATCACAACAGCCCTGTACTCTTTATGAGGACAGGGTACTAAGCACACAACAAAACTCTTAAGAAAATACTTTAAGTTGCACAATTTACACAAATGCCCGAGGGGCACGAAAAACTATATACTATGAAAGTGGAATGCGAAATTACTAGCAGGTAAGTACTGGACTAATAGGCTTTGGAATCGCTAGGACTACGTTACTGAACCTTCAGATTACCAGTAGGAGGCCTAGGGGACTCGGGTGCAGAGTGTGCACTCTCACGCGGGATGCAGGACAAAGTCTATGGAGGCTAGTAAAAGCAAAGTTAGTGTTCTCGGGCGAACCCGATAAGGTAGGTCGAAGACGACAGTGACTCTGGACCCTTGGATAGTGAGGCTATGCTGGGGCACCGAAATGCCGAAGTTACCTAGCCCAGGGGCTGCGGCTGCATAGGTCTGTTAAGACGTCGGGAATCCTCGTTGACAGACCAGGAGCCTGAAGAAAGAGTTGCTGGCAGGCGACCAGTGAAGATTGTTCGAAGTGATCCAAGCCTGGATCGAAGATGGATGACATCTGAAAGCAGAGGGGACCAAGTTCTTGACCACTAGCCAGTGATCAAATGGCACCAGGAGGGCACTGGATGGTAGTCACCTCGACCAGGTGAGTGGGCGACGCTGGGCTCTGCAGTCTCACAGACCAGGAGGCGTTGTCGGCGACCAGGATGGAGGTGCGAGCTGTCCCACGATGGTTGATGCTGTCGACGTCACTGGACCCAGGATTGGGGCAACAAGTCTTGGCAAATTCAAGCCCACGCGGTGGACCTAAAATGGCGTCTGGAGTGGACCAGGGGGGTCCGGGGTGCTCCTCTTTTGGAAGGGAGCAAGGGCCAGTCTGGAGCAACCAGACCAGCAGCGTTGTTGTCGTCGGGCATCGTCGGGAAGGCCACAAGCCAGCGGGCTAGTAGCCAGACAACGCGGTGAGCAGCAAAAAGCAGAAGGGCCCCACGCAGATCGTGGAGATGCTGGGGGGCTGGACTTCGGTGCTGGAGCTGCTCAGGGTCGGGGCTTCTCGGACCCCAAAGCACTCACCAGAGGATCCCTCGGCGGTCGTGCTGGATAGAAGTCGTGCAGTTCTGATGATGGCCGGTCCCTCGAGGTCTCGTCGCACCTACGGTTCTCAGCTTAGCTGTAGAGGTAGGTAGAGGTCAGAGGTGCCAGGGAAGCCGGGTCTCGTCGAGCTGGTCAGTCGGATTCCGGAGGAAGGACGTGCAGCAAACCGCAGAGTTCTTAGATGGTGCCTGCGGATGCAGGGTGACTACTCCTTAGTCACAAGGGAGAAAGCTTGAGAAGAGTCGAGAGTTCCTTTCGTGGAAAGTAGTTTCTTGATTCAAAGATGATCTAATTTGGAAGGGTCCCCGCTTCTGCCTTTATCCTAAAGAAAGGGGTGGGTACGCGACTAGGTCCTGCCCTAGGGGTGGGACCAGGAAGGGGGGTGGTTACACCCATCTCCCATGCCGGACTTTCCCCAGGTCAGGGGCTGGTGTGCCCCTGGAACTGGTTCTAGCTGGCAGATGCGTAGTGAGCACCGGGGTGCCACTTGCAGTCACCTTCCTGAAAAGCCCTGCCTACCCAGGATACACAAAACCCTGTCTGGGATGGTGCTAGCACCGCCCCTGACAGGAAACCCTTTGTCCAAGCTCCCCTCGCGGGAAGGACTCCCAGCTGCAGGGGGTCAGACTCGTGTCTGTGGTGGCAGCATGCATTTTGTGATGCTGAGGCTCGAGTTAACTTTAACCGGGGTTCACAGTTACATACATGTCGTGTCCCTCTAGAAGGGTGGAATGCTAACCCCGTCACCAGAATTGGCGAGGGGTTAGTATTCCAATTCGTATGACACCTTACTCGACATGTTTTGATAAAGCGATACCAAAGATAGCATTTACCCGCGAGGATTATAATGCACTTAAGAGTATATGGTACGCGTTATCATGGAACAGCTATTAGGACTTGGTTCCACAAGCTGCAAACGGGCTCAGCTCATGCCAGAGCACCATCTCACACGATTCAAAGCACTCTGCCTTCAGGATTGTCAAGGCCTGCCATAGGAGTGACTGATAGGAATCTGTGTGTCCATTTTTAGGGTTAGACATAGGTATACTACATCTAAAGCAAAGGGTGATTACACCACCTAGCCCCAGCTGTCGTGCAGCCAGTTGTGTCAAATTTAGATGGCCAGCCAGGGGTGGCATAATACATGCTTCAGCCCCCGGTAGGACCTGGGTACACCTATGCCCTGAGTTACAGGGTCTGATAAGGTGGCCCAGTACCAATTGGAAATGTACCTAAGGTACATGGAATCCATTTTAGAGAGAGAGCAGTAGGCCTGGGGTCCTGATTGGCAGGGTCCCAGGCCAACTAAGTCGGAAAACCAGCAAAACACCAGGCAAAAAGTTGGGGGCAACCATAGTCAGGTATCCACCTTCCTACACAACCCCCCCCCCCCCCAAACGAAAGGAGATAAGGCTATCCTTGACCAGGTAAGCCTATATTGCCTGAGTGGCCATATGAGGTGGTACATGCACTGGCATGGTTACCCCCTGTATCATGGTCCACTAAGCAACCCCTCACCCTAAGGGTATCTGAGGGTCTCCACCATAGGGAATCACTACCTGTGGTGTGCTTTGGCAAAGTAAAAGGCTGGTGTGGGAATGGAGTACTGAAGTGAGACTCCACTACTGTTGGGCTCAACTTCCTCCAATCACTATCCACCATATGTGCCTTTCTTTCCAGTACTGAGTTGCTATGAGCTCTCAGGGTCAACCTCTGGCTGCATAAAGCTGGAGGCTGAGTCCCTCTGTTTGGCTTACTGGAGGGACAGGTCAGGTTTGGGGTTTTTAGTCCCCAGGTTTGGCTGTGCCCAGCAGTGTCCAGCTGTGGGAGTTCCCTAACTAAGTTTAAGGGGGATCCCTCAGGAGTTTGTTTTATTTTCACTTGGCTAGGGCTACTAGCTTCAGTGATCGTAATCTGCTGATTGGGGATTCTTGGACAGGGGGCCCTTTGGGGTCCACCACTGGCCTTCCTGACCTCTACAGCCCTGGACTGACTGAGGCAGGGTTGAGAGGTGCAGGCTACCTGCTCCAGACTGGGTCCCACCTGGGAAGGGTCCACTGCCATCAGGGGCTCTGCCAGGCTAGGCCTGACTACCTCTGGGGCAGTTCCTTCACCAGGGGTAGAGTCAGTTCCCTGAGGAGGCTGGCTCCCACCTAGTGTCTGGGAGGGGGGAGACTTTTCCTCCTCAATGCTCTCAGTTTGGGTGGAGTGATCCCTTGTTTCAGGCTTCACAACCCCACTATCTGTCTGAGTAGAGGCTGAGACCATTTCAACCTTGCCAACCTTTTCAGGAGGGCACTCAGTCTGTGTTTGGGCTGTGACTGTCACAGCCCTCCTATCCTGTTCAGGAAAGTCTGTCTGAGCCTGGGCAGTGGCTACCACTGCCCTTCCAACCTTTTCAGGGAGGAATGGTGCTGGGACTGGGCCTGTAGCTATTACTGCCCCACTAACCTTTCTGGGTAGGCCTATCATCCTGGAGTGAGTTTCTTGCTCCACCTCAGCCCATGCTGATAGTTCCAGGTCATTCCCCAGTAAGCAATCTACAGGTAGGTTATCTGTCACTGCCACTCTCATGGGCCCTGTGACATTACCCCAACTGAGCTCGACTACTGCCATGGGATGCCTTCTTTTCACTCCATGAACGTCTGTCACCTGATAAAGGAAACCAGGGGTCAGTTGAGCAGAGGGGACCAGATGGTCAATCACCATGGTGATGCTGGCCCCTGTGTCTCTGTATGCCTCAACTTTCTGACCATTGATAAAGGGCTCTTGTCTATACTTTCCCAAAATGTGGGAACCTGTAGTGAAGTTGGCGAACCCCATGCCAGTCTCACAGACAAGAGTGTTGTTAGAGGACCTGGCTAGGCCATAGTCCACCTGGTTACCCAAAGTAATGTCCACCACATTCTTGGGGGCACTCCCACCACCTGGGGGATTACCACTAGTGGTAACAGGAGGTCTGGGAGTATTACTTGGGGGTATGTTTTCCTTATTGTTGTTGGTCTTGGGGCAACTGCTGTCACTTTTGTAATGGCCTACCTGTTTGCAGGTATGTCAATAAGGTTTCTTTTGGGTTTTGGGAGAAGTTTGGGACCCACCCTTTTCAGAGGAAGTTTGGGGCCCTGTGGTTTGATCAGAAGATTTATTCCCACCCTTCTCTTGAGGCTTGGTTGATTCCTTCTTTTGGTCACCACCCTGGTTCTTAGGCCTGACCCTGGTTCTGACCCATTTGTCTGCCCTCTCACCCAATTCTTGTGGAGAGGTCAGATCAGAGTCTACCTGGTGCTGGTGTAATAACTGGTTCTGACAATTACTTAAGATTTGCTCCCTCATAATTAGATTGTACAATCCTTTAAAATCAGTAACCTTACTTCCCAGTAGCCAGCCTTCAAAAGCCTTAGTGGCACAATCAACAAAGTCAGTCCAATCCTGAGACTGAGTTTTCTGGGTATCTCTGAACATCAACCTGTATTGTTCAGTGGTTAAACCAAACCCATCAACCAGTGTATTTTTCAGGACTTGGTAATTGTTAGCATCCTCAGCTCTAGTAGTGAGGAGCTTATCTCTACCTTTGCCTTCAAAGGAGAGCCACAAGATAGCTGCCCACTGACTCTGGGGTGTGAAATCTGACAAAAATCGATGTACATAGACAGCAGTCATTTCCCTTCTTCTCCCACTCCCCTCCTTGTGAGCACCATGGATACTGTAAATTATTGACTATATCACCCTGCCAGTAAAAACCCGTACCCCTATACATATGTACAGCCATTCTAGGCACCATGGCCTTTTTACCCTTTGGAATCCCTAGCCTCCCTCCTGCGCGTATCTTGCACCCCCTCTCCCATGTATAGACCTCGACACCCTTTCCCTTTGCGCGACCCTGATGTGAAAGGTAACCCTCCTGCTTGACCCAGGCCTTCTCCATTTCCCTCTCGAAGAAGCATCCTTCGCCTCAGCTGACATAGCCCCCCCCCCCCCAGTTGTATCTGGCTGCCCCTGTTCTCCCATGTACAGGTCATGAGATCTCTCTCTCTCTCTCTCTCCCTCTCTGCGCGGCTCTGGTCCTGCACGCACCCTGTCCCCCCCCCTTCTCCTCGCATGAACAAGTCATAAACCCTCTTCTTACGCAAAGCCCTGTCCTTGAGGGTCACGGCCGCGCCTGACCAGCACCTCCTTCCCTTCCATGAATGTCCCTCTGTTGACAAGCCTTCCCTCCGCGCTCGATTGTCCACGCAGACATGAATACCCCTCCTTTGATAACCCCCTTCCCCCAAGCCCGGCTGACCACACATGTCCGAGGCCATCGCCTATGCCAGGAGATACCATTTACTGCCCTTATTGTATGCCTAGCCACCCCACCCCCCTGGGCCATGATCAGGCGTACATCCTACCAAAGCACTCAGCTGCGTGATTGCCCTCCCCACTTATCAGCAGGTCTAAAGGTCCCCATTGTGAGCATATGTGGAGTAGGATCACCACGAGGATTATAGGGATGACCTTCTTGTGCGTCATACCGTTCTGATTGTATCACCAACTGTTTTGTAAAGGTATAAAAGCACGAGTCTCAAGCTCACTTGGCAGAGCACCTCCCGAAAGACACTGTGTTTCGTGTCCGAAATGACTGGCTCTCCTCATGAGTAATAAACTCTGTTCGTGATTCCTGCCTCCAGCGCCCGTCTCTTTATTTTGGTAATTACTCAACATGGGAACTAAGAGGCGGTTTGCGCCAGCAGCCTGGGCATCGATGGGAATATGGTTGCATTTTCCACAATTGGCGCCCCAACGCGGGGTCCATCAGTGACATAGGGTTCGGTAAGAGAGATCCAGGCGAAGAAGTGAACTTCTAAATGATCGGGGTATGCCTGCCTTGAGAGGGCCCTAGCCCGGCTGCCGATCGACAGAACTTCACCAATTCTGAACGGACCTCTCTTCAAGTGACCTATTGTCCTGACTGGAATCCCACAGGAATGCTACATGGAATAAGAGAACGATCGGGCGCTGGAGGAGGGAGTCGAAGAACTGTCCGTATGGTCCGGTCCGGGTAGGATTAAGTAGGGTGTTTTTACATCTGATTGGTAGGGTGGCTCTATCCACCTGATTGATTGATTGTTTGTATTGAAAACCAGTATTTGTATACTGGCATTGTTGGTATTGGTTCATTTAGCTTTGAAGGCTACTTGACATATTGGTTCTCTTTTGAGAACGAGACATTCTCTGTTTGCAAACAGCGGCGAATAGGAACGTCGTCCCTCTTTGCAGATAGAGAAGGGTAGGTAATGCGGACTTTTTGTCCCCATTGTAACTCGTCATACCTACCTTTCTCCCCACTGAATTGTTTGAAGTCGATTGATAACCGATTGTTGTTCTTTAAAGAATTGTTGAAGTCGATTAATAATCGATGTTGTTCTTTGAGAATTGTTTGAAGTCGGTTGATGGTCGATGGTTGTTCTTTGAGATCTTCCCTGTCCACAAACAGAGACGAATAGGAATATTCTGTTCCCTTTGTGGATAGCGAAGGGCAGGTAATGCAGACCTTTGTCCCCGTTGTAATCCGTCATGCCTGTTTTTCTCCCCACTGATTGATTGAAAACCTGGACATTGTTGTTCCAGGCATTGCTTCGTTTGAGGTATTTTCTGTTTGCAAACAACATGAAATGGAAATATTCTGTTTAGTCTTTGCAAGTAGAAAAGGGTAGGTTATGCCCCTTTGTGAATTCGTCAGTCCTACCCACTCCCCACTGGTTGGTGATTGTGGGGTAGCTCGCATGGTCCGCCCAGGAGACTACTCTTATGGAGGACATATGCTCTCTACTCATGGGCCATTTAGTAGAAATAGACCGACTGGTCCGTCCAGGAGGCTACCCTAGTAAATGGAAGTACATCGCTCGGTCTGTCCAGGATGATACCCTAATGAAGGAATATATGTTCCCCTTTTTTGATCGATAATCTCGTTCCACCCCGGACCATTTATTGGAGGGAACTCGTCTGGTCCGTCCAGAGGTACCCCCCTAATGAAAAGGACACATAAAAATATGAAGTGATCACCGCTCCCTACTAACAGAAAGCTTTAGCTCGAAACACGCTAAGGAAGAGAAAGAAAAATAGAAAAAGGAACCAGGCTAAGTCAGTAACCCCCTGATGAGCTTTTTGATTTCACTAAAAATAAGAAACATTAGAAATAGTTCGTAATAAGAAATATAAAATGGCGAAAAATTTTTGCAGCAAAAGGAGCCACGAGGTAGCTAGGCTTCACTGCCTGTTCTCTCTTTTGCCTGCCCCGCCCAAATAACGGTCACATGAAATAGAAATAATGTAACCAATAGGTACCTACCCCCATTCCGGAAGCTCCCGAAGTGCAACAGGTCCGCGGTTACGCCCATCCGGAAGGCGAGGCCTCGAGGCACGAGGGGCTCGCCTGACCACGGTCGGGAGGAGACGATGTTGGGCAGGCGGTCCAAAAGAATGGCAAAGTCCTCTCCTTCTCTCCTCTTCCGCTGCCCTGCAGGCCACGGGGGGGGGGGCTGTCTTGCCTCAGCCACCGACCACCCCCCCCCCTTCTGTCTCTCGCCTGGTCCGACCCACGAAGAAGGCCGAGGCCAAAAGCGAGAATGACGGCGCTTGCAAGTAGTCCCGCCACATGTCAAATTCCTGGACAGTTCCAGGTAGTCCCGCCACATGTCGACGAGAAAAGGGGGGGGATGTCTTGCCGCAGCCACCGACCCCCCCCCCCCCATCATCAATGGCTGGCATGGCCGGTATTGAAGACGACGGAGCCGAGGAACGGCGCGGGGTCGCTGGAAGGGGGAGGCGGCGCGAACGACCCTCCCCCACCTCCCTCCAGGTGGAGGCTTCCAGCGACACCCCAATGCTCTTACTTAAAGAGGGTCAACATCATAAAGCGGTCCTCTGCCCAGGACGGGCACACGTTCCATATCGCCTCTCCTCGACCTTGAAGATTCTATAAGAGCCGGGGGGCCCCCGACCCCCTGCATGGGTGCCCCCGCCCCCCCTTCACTGGGAGCCACGACATCGGTGCACCTCCTGCCGGCACCAGCCTCGGATTGGAAATGGCTAAAATGCAGCCACGGCACAGACTTGTTCAGTTCCGGAGGAACACCAGGATGACCCGGTAGGAAAATTGTTGCCGCCCTTCCCACTCTTTGACTCATGGTCCATATTGTTAGACTGTTAACCTTATAGCACAAACTTTTTGAATTCCCAATGGAAGGCCCTGCGCCAACCATGCAGGACTAGAGACACTCTGACTATGCTGGAATTTGCCTGACCCCACCCAAAATGGCGCCGACACCAAATGAGACGTTTTTTTTTATATATAATGAACTTTATTGCACCATGACCACGCAGTTCTTTTACCTCGAGATATATATATCGTTTTGGATAAATGAAAGTAGATATGAAGGATATTGAGCATGTGATTAGACAATGAATTGACTTAGGGTGGGTACTGATTATGAGTTGGAAAATGAACTGGTGTAATTTGAATAACGAATGAGTATTGGATAGATGAAACTCTGAATTAATTGAAGATGAATTCTTGACATGCATCATGCTTGCTCTGTAAGGAACTTTTAATACGGTTTTATTTGCACTGCTGCACTTTATGCAATGAACTGTCACCAATTTCGTTTATTAAAAAAAAAAAAATATTTTGAAAAAGAACGCATGGCTGTAGCAGTTGCATTAATGAGTTTTGGATGCCTTACTATTGCAGAGAAGAATAAGTAGGATGAAGGATGTAGATCAAAAGGGATCAGATATTTAGTAGCTACATTATGTATTGCAGGCAGCCCAGAAAAGTGTTTTAGACACCCTTAAAAAGACTCCGCGGAAATGCCACCTGACCGTCACCCTTGCACCCGATAAAGAGGGTTACGATCGAGTAACTCAGGTAGGTAGGCAGATCGTCAATGATTATCTACCTGACATTACTGGTCAATCTGGGCTTAAACGCCGAGATGGTAAAGAAAGGCAGTACGTGAAGATGGGTCGAGTATGTGGTGAGTAAAAATATTTTCGGACTACTACATGCTGATGTACCTTGAATGCTGCCACCCCCACCCCTTCTTTTCCCCACCCTTCTGCAGGTCACGTCAGAACGTCGGCTGAGGTGTGGAAGAGCGATGGTCGGATCACCGACGAAAACAGGAAAAGAGGGAATATGTGTGTGGTCGTTATAATGATAGGTTTTTAAAAGAAAAGACGTAGACTTTACATGACTGTTCCTCCTTAGGACATAGCGACTGAGAGGATAGACTGACGCAGAAACTGGACAGGTACTGATTGACGAAAAATGACTGGAAATGACGTATTAAATAATATAACTAGACGTTTCGACTAGGTAGGGAAAGGACAAAGAAAATTGTACGGGTAAGGGTTGCCACGGCACCACCCGTCTAGAAAGTTAGAAATATTACTGATGTTCCAAATGCACTACCCCCTTTCTCACACTCTTGTAGATATAGCCAAGCTGTCCGACTGCTCTCCCGATCAATATTTGCCGTTGCCTCAGCCTGGAGAACTTTCCACCAAAGGAAGGAACTGAAAAATGGTTTAAGATCCGACCACGGGTAACTAGCACAACCAGGTTAATTTCTGGTCGACCAACCGAGGTGTGAGTATTGGTAATTAGGGACGCTCGCAGGTACAGCAAGCGAGAAGGAAAAAGGGAAAAAGGGGGAAGGGCAGGAAGAGCTAAGTACGTAGACAAATAGGATAGTAGAGGTACGTAGGATATAAAAATATATATATATATATGTATAAACAGATCTTGTAGACTAACAATTGTTTTATGTCTTGTTGTGAATGTCTTGTATATGTGTGATATATGTGCCGTCTTCCCTGTCTGGGTTTGTATGTATGTAACGTACGTATTTATGTCCCCCCCCCCGCCCTGTCTGTATCTATAGGTCACCTGACCTTTTGCCGTTCTGTGATGTGAGCACGCTAAATGACCTATTTTTGTACACGTCTCTCTCTCTCTCCACCCCCTTTTTCTATCTCTCTCTCTCTCTCTCCCTCTCTCTCCCTCCTTACATGTCATACGTGTACCGAATGGCTCGTTTAGATTGCGGACGACTCTCACTCTCTTTGAAAGTCTCCCTATTTTCTCTCTGTCTTTCTGGTAAAATTGTGCTCCACCGGCACCAGTCCGATTTGATACGTATTTTGAACGCGAAGGTGTTCAGCGAAATTGACCGCAACTAAAATGACTGTATCTTGCCATGTTACTGCCTCTCCTTTCTGCAAAATGAATGTACTTGAATTGGCTAAGAAGGAAAGGACAGGTAAGACGACTAAAGTCCCCCAAATCAGGCCGTTTCTAGGGGAACTGTATGTCAATGGCATCCTATGTCTGTTTTTCAGAGACGAACGCCAAAAATGCCTAGATTGACACCCAATACCAAGATTGCCCCACCCCCTTTGCACCCAAGCGCAAGCGCCCGAAGCATCCCCGCCCCATTTTTCTTTGATAGAACCACTCCTGTTGTCCCCGGTATTAACATAATGACCATGGGTAGCCGCTGACCCTTGAGGAAATCTTGTTTTGTCCGACACTCGACGATAGCACCCCCCCCCACCCTGTCTGAAAATGCTAGCCAGTTCCGAAGGGAAATGCTGCGCTGATGTTGAAAATGATGTAATGCACAGTTGATGGAAATATTATCTTGTCCTTGCTCGAATCATAAATGAGCTGATGAATATACCTGCCATAAACTCAGTAGGAATGCTGACACATGCACTGCTTGGTAATAGACCTCTGACTGTGACCGATGACCATAAGAACTCAAATGCAAAAAAAAAAAAAAATTGAGGGAGGAATTCACATGCGTAGATATCTTCTTCTGCCATTTCTCTAAAACACTGTCTTGTACTCATTCAAAGATGCACGATCACCGAAGGAGATGGGTCGGATGTGACGTACAGCCTGACTACAGATCCTGGGACACGTGTGACCTCGACCAAAGGTGGAGCTGCAGAGCAACAAGATACGGACGAGACAGCACTTTCAACGTGGAAAATGAAAAATGACGGGCCACCCTGGAGCCCTCCGTCTGCTAACCCACGTGTGCCTGGAGTCTCCGTCCCCCTACTCTGGGCCCGATTGATGGGCCTGCCTGCTTGTTATCCTTTGCTCCCTTGGTCTCTTGGTCCCTTTTGTGTGTCCCAGGAACTCTGACCCAACTCCGCTCACTCTTTTCTCCCATTGACTGTTTGAACGACAGCCACCCACCTTCCCACGTGACTTTTTGCCAAAGGAAAGAGCTGCAATTATGTGGGAAGAGGGTGTTGCAACAGAACTATAGGTGCCGAGCATAAGGCGCCGCCAAACGGACTGTTTAGGGAACAGGACTGTGGTCTAACAGCAGAGGACTGACCGCACCCTGCGACGCGTAAGGATGGAACTGAGCTGGACCTATAGCTCCACCGCCGGTGCTCAACAGCGCCAACGAAAATACTCGGATTAGAGCCTACCAGTGATGGCTCGCTGATAAAAAGACACTGGGACGAAGAGATCTTGTGTAGTGAGCTGAATTCCGCTCTCAACTATCTGGTCAAACTGTTCATTGGTCACATTTTCAAGTCAGAAAGATTTGTGCTATGTAATGCGTTTAACTGTCAGGAACACACCGAAAATGTAATTCCGTATGTACTGCATTCTTCCCTTCACCTTAGCTGTCTATGATTATACGCCACATGTTAGTATCGACAAAGTGCTAATTCGTCACCGATGCTTGCCTGCATAGAATGTCATAAACTGTAAAAATGATTGCTGCTATGTAAAAAGGGGCGACTGTGAAATCTGACAAAAATCGATGTACATAGACAGCAGTCATTTCCCTTCTTCTCCCACTCCCCTCCTTGTGAGCACCATGGATACTGTAAATTATTGACTATATCACCCTGCCAGTAAAAACCCGTACCCCTATACATATGTACAGCCATTCTAGGCACCATGGCCTTTTTACCCTTTGGAATCCCTAGCCTCCCTCCTGCGCGTATCTTGCACCCCCTCTCCCATGTATAGACCTCGACACCCTTTCCCTTTGCGCGACCCTGATGTGAAAGGTAACCCTCCTGCTTGACCCAGGCCTTCTCCATTTCCCTCTCGAAGAAGCATCCTTCGCCTCAGCTGACATAGCCCCCCCCCCCCCCAGTTGTATCTGGCTGCCCCTGTTCTCCCATGTACAGGTCATGAGATCTCTCTCTCTCTCTCTCTCCCTCTCTGCGCGGCTCTGGTCCTGCACGCACCCTGTCCCCCCCCCTTCTCCTCGCATGAACAAGTCATAAACCCTCTTCTTACGCAAAGCCCTGTCCTTGAGGGTCACGGCCGCGCCTGACCAGCACCTCCTTCCCTTCCATGAATGTCCCTCTGTTGACAAGCCTTCCCTCCGCGCTCGATTGTCCACGCAGACATGAATACCCCTCCTTTGATAACCCCCTTCCCCCAAGCCCGGCTGACCACACATGTCCGAGGCCATCGCCTATGCCAGGAGATACCATTTACTGCCCTTATTGTATGCCTAGCCACCCCACCCCCCTGGGCCATGATCAGGCGTACATCCTACCAAAGCACTCAGCTGCGTGATTGCCCTCCCCACTTATCAGCAGGTCTAAAGGTCCCCATTGTGAGCATATGTGGAGTAGGATCACCACGAGGATTATAGGGATGACCTTCTTGTGCGTCATACCGTTCTGATTGTATCACCAACTGTTTTGTAAAGGTATAAAAGCACGAGTCTCAAGCTCACTTGGCAGAGCACCTCCCGAAAGACACTGTGTTTCGTGTCCGAAATGACTGGCTCTCCTCATGAGTAATAAACTCTGTTCGTGATTCCTGCCTCCAGCGCCCGTCTCTTTATTTTGGTAATTACTCAACATGGGAACTAAGAGGCGGTTTGCGCCAGCAGCCTGGGCATCGATGGGAATATGGTTGCATTTTCCACAGGGGGACACACTGTACAGTGCAGGCCCTCTCCAAAGCAGTCATCCATTTGTGGATGTCATCCCCTTGTTTAAAGGGGGGCACTATCTTACTCAGGTGTCTAGTGTCTAAACTCCTGTCTTTTTCTTTTGGGAGAATGCTGCCACCAGTGGGCTCTAGCCCACACAATTTTTTCTCTCTAGCAAAGGCAAACCTCTCTTTGGCCAGGGCAAGTTCTTTCCTTTCAATCCTCAGATTGGCTTCCCTCATCTTAGCTTCATGCTCCCTTCTCTTAGGGGATGACATCCCTCTATGAAAAGAGGTCTGAGAGCCATTGGTTTGAATGGATCTGTTAGAGCCTCTGGATAGAGACCTAACTCGTCCACTCCCAATGTTAAGTCTGCCTGAGAGTGGCCCCGGGGGTCCCCCAAATCCAGTCTCATGCCTACTTAAGTTGGACCTGGTGAGTCTCCTGACTTCTACCTGACCTTTATCTGCTTCCTCCCCTGACAACTCATCCTCATCCTCATCCTCAGCATCATCATCATCTGCCTCCTGGAGGGGGTGATCATGGTTATCAAAGGGACCCTGTAAGGTGGGCATATTCCCTTCTGGATTAGAAGGATCTGTGTTAGCAGCCCTCCTAGCATCATAAGTCTCTAAGAGACCAATCAGAAAAGGAATGGTAGGGTTTGAACCCTGTTTTAGTTTCCTGGAGGTACACACTTGTCTCATCTCCTGGAAACTAAGAGCAGCATATCTGGAAGGGAGCTGTGGAGGGTCCACAACCACGAGAGGGGTCTCTGAAGACTCTCCGAGGTTAGACATGCTTCTAGTGTGGTGTAAGTGATGCACCTACCTACACTATTTGTTTGCCTACTGATCCCTTGCTAAGAGTTGTAGCCAAGGTGTGCTAAGCCTTGAGGAGCTACAACAGCTGGTTCAGTAGAACTCAGAGTATTCTAAGCTAAGTTATATGTACCTAGAGTACTTATGTGATCTTTCACAAAGATATTCTTAGGATACGTGTGGTAAAACAACAGCAAGCTCAAATCCCAACCGCTGCTCACCAATGTGAGAAGTTGGCCTGATATTCAGTGTTCACTATTCTAGTGATCACTATGTATCAGTCCAAACAACCCTTATGGTGATTGGTTGTAAGTCAACCGATAGACCAGCTATCCTAGTAGCATGGACAAGAGCAGTCTTCGGGCTAAACTCTAGAGGGCGTGTTAAGCCAGCTGTTATACCATCACATATACCCCTTGAATACCAAGTGAAAGGACACCACACAAGTGTTATGAAAATAAACAGTGTATTTATTTAGATCACAACAGCCCTGTACTCTTTATGAGGACAGGGTACTAAGCACACAACAAAACTCTTACGAAAATACTTTAAGTTACACAATTTACACAAATGCCCGAGGGGCACGAAAAACTACATACTATGAAAGTGGAATGCGAAATTACTAGCAGGTAAGTACTGGACTAATAGGCTTTGGAATCGCTAGGACTACGTTACTGAACCTTCAGATTACTAGTAGGAGGCCTAGGGGACTTGGGTGCAGAGTGTGCACTCTCACGCGGGATGCGGGACAAAGTCTATGGAGGCTAGTAAAAGCAAAGTTAGTGTTCTCGGGCGAACCCGATAAGGTAGGTCGAAGACGACAGTGACTCTGGACCCTTGGATAGTGAGGCTATGCTGGGGCACCGAAATGCCGAAGTTACCTAGCCCAGGGGCTGCGGCTGCATAGGTCTGTTAAGACGTCGGGAATCCTCGTTGACAGACCAGGAGCCTGAAGAAAGAGTTGCTGGCAGGCGACCAGTGAAGATTGTTCGAAGTGAACCAAGCCTGGATGAAGATGGATGACACCTGAAAGCAGAGGGGACCAAGTTCTTGACCACTAGCCAGTGATCAGATGGCACCAGGAGGGCACCGGATGGTAGTCACCTCGACCAGGTGAGTGGGCGACGCTGGGCTCTGCAGTCTCACGGACCAGGAGGCGTTGTCGGCGACCAGGATGGAGGTGCGAGCTGTCCCACGATGGTTGATGCTGTCGACGTCGCTGGACCCAGGATTGGGGCAACAAGTCTTGGCAAATTCAAGCCCACGCGGTGGACCTAAAATGGCGTCTGGAGTGGACCAGGAGGGTCCGGGGTGCTCCTCTTTTGGAAGGGAGCAAGGGCCAGTCTGGAGCAACCAGACCAGCAGCGTTGTTGTCGTCGGGCGTCGTCTGGAAGGCCACAAGCCAGCGGGCTAGTAGCCAGACAACGCGTTGAGCAGCAAAAAGCAGAAGGGCCCCACGCAGATCGTGGAGATGCTGGGGGGCTGGACTTCGGTGCTGGAGCTGCTCAGGGTCGGGGCTTCTCGGACCCCAAAGCACTCACCAGAGGATCCCTCGGCGTCGTGCTGGATAGAAGTCGTGCAGTTCTGATGATGGCCGGTCCCTCGAGGTCTCGTCGCACCTACGGTTCTCAGCTTAGCTGTAGAGGTAGGTAGAGGTCAGAGGTGCCAGGGAAGCCGGGTCTCGTCGAGCTGGTCAGTCGGATTCCGGAGGAAGGACGTGCAGCAAACCGCAGAGTTCTTAGATGGTGCCTGCGGATGCAGGGTGACTACTCCTTAGTCACAAGGGAGAAATCTTGAGAAGAGTCGAGAGTTCCTTTCATGGAAAGTAGTTTCTTGATTCAAAGATGATCTAATTTGGAAGGGTCCCCGCTCCTGCCCTTATCCTAAAGAAAGGGGTGGGTACGCGACTAGGTCCTGCCCTAGGGGTGGGACCAGGAAGGGGGGTGGTTACACCCCTCTCCCATGCCGGACTTTCCCCAGGTCAGGGGCTGGTGTGCCCCTGGAACTGGTTCTAGCCGGCAGATGCGTAGTGAGCACCGGGGTGCCACTTGCAGTCACCTTCCTGAAAAGCCCTGCCTACCCAGGATACACAAAACCCTGTCTGGGATGGTGCTAGCACCGCCCCTGACAGGAAACCCTTTGTCCAAGCTCCCCTCGCGGGAAGGACTCCCAGCTGCAGGGGGTCAGACTCGTGTCTGTGGTGGCAGCATCCATTTTGTGATGCTGAGGCTCGAGTTAACTTTAACCGGGGTTCACAGTTACATACATGTCGTGTCCCTCTAGAAGGGTGGAATGCTAACCCCGTCGCCAGAATTGGCGAGGGGTTAGTATTCCAATTTGTATGACACCTTACTCGACATGTTTTGATAAAGTGATACCAAAGATAGCATTTACCCGCGAGGATTATAATGCACTTAAGAGTATATGGTACGCGTTATCATGGAACAGCTATTAGGACTTGGTTCCGCAAGCTGCAAACGGGCTCAGCTCATGCCAGAGCACCATCTCACACGATTCAAAGCACTCTGCCTTCAGGATTGTCAAGGCCTGCCATAGGAGTGACTGATAGGAATCTGTGTGTCCATTTTTAGGGTTAGACATAGGTATACTACATCTAAAGCAAAGGGTGATTACACCACCTTGCCCCAGCTGTCGTGCAGCCAGTTGTGTCAAATTTAGATGGCCAGCCAGGGGTGGCATAATACATGCTTCAGCCCCTGGTAGGCCCTGGGTACACCTATGCCCTGAGTTACAGGGTCTGATAAGGTGGCCCAGTACCAATTGGAAATGTACCTAAGGTACATGGAATCCATTTTAGAGAGAGAGCAGTAGGCCTGGGGTCCTGAATGGCAGGGTCCCAGGCCAACTAAGTCGGAAAACCAGTATAACACCAGGCAAAAAGTTGGGGGCAACCATAGTCAGGTATCCACCTTCCTACACTGAATCCTCCATCACCCCTACCATCTCTTCCTGCTCCAGCAGCACATTTGGTGCCTCTTCCATCGCCGAGGCTCGACTGAGGTAGTCAGCAACCTTGTTGCGCGTTCCCGGTATGTACTCCACATCATACCTATATTCCAGCAGCTTCAGCGTCGTCTTGGCTATGCGTGGGGTGGCTGTTGCATGCCCACTCGAGGTGAGTACCTTGACCAGTGGTTTGTGGCCCGTTTGCAGAAGAAATCTCGTGCCCCACAGGAACTGCCTGAACGTCCCCATGGCCCATATTACTGCCAACATTTCCTTCTCAAATACACTGAACTTTTGTTCAGTGTTGGATAACGCTCTGGATGAGAAGCTGAGGGTTCCCACAGTCCCATCTTCTCTCTTCTGTGCCAGCACTGCCCCTAGCCCTTTTTCACTGGCGTCAGTGGTCAGTATGGTCAGTCCCAGGGGATCATGTCCATGCAACGGCACCGCTTGACTTATGTTTTTCTTCAATACTTCAAATTCCCTCTGTGCTTCTTCATCTCAAATGAACGTCATCTTGTTTCTTATGAGCTGTCTCAACTGGTGTGTTTTTGTTGCGAAGTGCTGCACAAATTTACTATAATATTCAGCCATGCCCAAGAAGGATCTCACCTCTTCCTTGCTGACGGGGGCTCTGGCATCGCAGATTGCCTTCACGTTCTCTCTTTTAGGGGTTATCCCATTTCCTCCAATTTCATGACCTAGGTAGGTGACGGATGTCATCCCTAGTCGACATTTGTTCCATTCAGCTA
Source organism: Lissotriton vulgaris (assembly GCF_964263255.1). NCBI lineage: Eukaryota > Metazoa > Chordata > Amphibia > Caudata > Salamandridae > Lissotriton > Lissotriton vulgaris. Next base: position 602,101,151 of record NC_141695.1, on the reverse strand, counting down.
TGAGGCCCTTCTGCTGTAGAACACCTTGTTCAGCTTCCTGTCGTGGTCCTCTCGGTCCATTCCCATCACCAAGATGTCATCCTGGAAGTATTGGATACCATTTACATCCTTAAGCAGGGCAAAGGAAATTTCTCCACTATTAAGCATTTATTTAGCTCCCTCAGGTCCACACATAAACACACCTTGCCGTTGGGTTTGCGTACCACGACCAAGGGAGATAGCCACTCTGAACTGTCTATGGGCTCAATTATCCCTTGCTCTTCCAATCTGCGCAGTTCTTGTTGCACCGCTTCCTTCACCGCTAGGGGCACGTTTCTCCACGTTTGGCCAGCACTCACCATCTGTCAGCAACACTTGTTCCTTGCCTCCCGGGTCCAGTTTGATGCCTAAGTCCCCTTGATCTCTCCATCCTAATACCGATGGGCCTTTCTTTGCTACATACAGTTTGCAGTCAGCTGTCCTTCCCTGAAGTCAAATTTCAGGATCCTGTAACCCACCATGGGGATTGGAGTGTCTGTGTATGATACCGGCCGAATATCTGGTGGTTCCAAGGCCTAGGCTGAGTCTGAACTCTTCCTCCCATACAGATCTCTGAACTATGGTGTATGGTGATCCTGAATCTATCGCAATTCTTATCTTCACTCCTCCTATCAGCATGTCAGCCTTTGGTTTGCACGAGCGCTTGTTGTCGATTCCCAACACCTGTACCTCGATGCATAACACCAGGTCTTCTTCTTCCAGCTCTTCTTCTTCTTCTCCTGGTCGGTCCTGTGCTACAAACTTCACATATGTCTTCTTCCCTTTCCTGCGACATACTTTCTCATAGTGACCAATCAGGCCACAAAACATGCATTTCGCACGGAATGCTGGGCAACGTTTATCATGGGCCGCATGGTTAGCGCTTCCGCACCTGTAACACGTGGCTTTGCTGTCTGAAGACGCTCTTCCTGCTTGATTTGACTTTCCCGACCATCTGTTGATCCCTTTGTTATCTCCAGCCATCATTCTGTTTCGTCCCAAACTCTCCGCATCATCCACCTTGTTCACCATTATTCTCTGGTTGTTTTCCCTTTTTGCTGCCTCAGCACATCACTTCGACAATTCTGCTTTCTTCACCATAGCTATTACTTCTTTTAGCGTTGCCTCTCCATGCACCCACAACTTATCCTGCACCATCTTGTTGGTGGTGTGCATCACTATTTGGTCCTTTATAAATTCATCTTGCATCACTCCATATCTACATGTAATTGCCAACCTTCTCAATGCCGCAACATAGTGGTCAATAGATTCTCCCACTTCTTGCTTCCTCTGTTGGAAATTAAAGCGATCAATGGAGATACACACGGCAGGTCGGTAGTGGTTATCTAAATCTTCCAATGACTGTTTGAACACGTCATCATCGGCCGCTGGTCTAGGTGTGGGCACTAGATTCGTGAACACTCTTATCCTTTCCGGACCTAGATTATGTAATAGTATCCGTCTCCTCCTCGCACTTGGATAAGGTTCTCCGTTTTCGTCTTCTAATGCTTCTAGGTAATTCTTGAAATATTCCCTCCAGTCTTCCCATTTCATCTGGGGTTCACCTGGTTTGGGCAGAAACGGAATGGAAGCTGTAAGGGAGGAGGCTTGTGTACTCATCCTTGCCTGTTCCTCGGTTCCTCTCCTTGATTTCTAGGGCTCCCAGGCGTGCTTGCGTTCCCACTTCGTGCTGTATTGGGCCGGGGATTTCCTTCTCCCCCTTCTTCCTTCTCGTCCCGCCAGGGCCTCAGTGGGGTGTGTCTACCCTCCTATCTTGCTTCCCGTTTTTTTTGGTCTCACCTTCTTGCGCCTCTGCCGCGCTCCTCCTGTACTCTCCGTCACAGTGCTTCTCCCTTTTTGTTCTCTTGACTGGTGCACTGCTGTCTTTCTCCCCTGTCTGTCCTTCTCCACGTGTCTTCAGTCTCCTGTGAGCAGATTTGGGGCTTCTCATGGGGAATCCCACTCCTCGTCGCCACTGTTGTGTTTGTAGTTGCCCCCAAAATAACTGGACAGACTCCAGAGCATCAGAGTAGGGTTCTTATTTATTATTTAATTCCTGTACAGAAAAGGAGCGCCGGGCGTCTTATAAATCGCACTCCGGTCTGCTCACTGATTGCGCACGCAGCTACTGCGCATGCGCACTGCTCCCGCGGTCCCGTTCCTGCGTGTCGCGTCATCGCGTACAGGTAGGAACTAGACCGCTACACTACAATCATGCTGATTCTAAAGTTACCAAGGGTTTGTAGATTCCGCCGGAACAGAGAAGGTTGCTTGAGTGCTACAGCTTCCACCCGCTAAGCTCCTATTTGGATTTTAAGGATACCCAATGTTTAAATCTCCATAACGTTTTTCCACAAAAGGTATTCATGCCAAATGTGTGTCCTTTTTCCCCAACATCATGCTGCTTCTAAAGGTACCCAGGGTTTGAGGATTCCCCCGGAAGGAACAGAGAAGGTAGTCCAACTGTAGCTAAATGTTGGTTTTATGATGAAAATTGCCAAAAAGGTCATGTGCAAGAAGCCTATTTTTTTAATTGTATCAACAAAAGGTATTCAGTGCTAGGATCACAATCATCCCAGCTTGCAGGAACAAACAGAGTTGTATCAAAAAATACGATTTGTACCACAGTTTTGCATTTTTAGGTCTGGCGTTAGCCAAGACCTTTTGAGTAAAAAAATAAATAAATAAATAAATAAATAAATAAATAAATAAATATATATATATATATATATATATATATATATATACATATATATATAGATATATAGATATATATGTACAATATACTTATATAAAAGGTATTTCAGCCAGCGTTCTTCATCTCTTGGCCTGTGGTGCTTCATTCACATTTAGCTTTTGCCCAGTACACCATACTACATGGAGCAGGAGGTCAGCCATTGTATAAGTTCACTTTGAGTGACTGTATTTTGCTATTATACAACGAGCACATCCGCACACAAGCTAGTTTCCTTCTGTGCCAATGATTTTGTTTTTAATTTACTACTTTGATGTTTTCTTTGTGTTTAGAGTCTGATGTTGACAGCATGACGATCCAGTTGTCTGCACATTCTACACTTTATCAGTTCCTGTCTCATGCCAATGCTGTTGTAAATTCCTTTGGAGTGTCCTACCTGCTGGTATTTCACAGCAGAGCAGATTGTGTCCACTTGGAACTCTTCTGTATTAAGGTATTGAAAGCTTCAATATTATACACATGAATTCTAAAGCAGACGATTCTTTAGGACACGTTTATTCTGGGTTCATTTTCACCAATGGTTCTTTAATAAACTTTGCCCAGCAAGAAGATCAGCCTTTATCATGTTTAATTTGCAGCAACACTTGTTTGTTTTCTTCTTTCCTTCCTTTTTGTTCCTTTATTTCCTTCTGTCTTGCTTTTTCATTCTTTCATTTCTCTTTTCATTTTACTTCCATTCTACTTTCTTTCCTTTCATTCCACTTTCTTTCCTTTCATTCCACTTTCTTTTCTTTCATTCCTTTTTTCCTTTTTTCATTCCTTTCTTGCTTTTCCTTCCTTCTTTGTTTGCCTTTTTTCTTCCATTCACTTTCCCTTTTTTTTCCTTTTTTCTTTTATTCATCCTTTAATTCCTTCTTTCTTATTTCTTTCGTACTCACTTTAGCTTTTTTCTTTTGCTATTGCTTTCCTTCTCTCATTTGCTTTCATTCATTCTTTCCTTTTATTTCTTCTTTTCTTGTGTCGAGTTCCTTCTTTACTTCATTTCCCATTTCCTTCTTTTTAGGTTTTCCTTTTTCTTTCTTTCATTCCTTCTTTTTTCTCGCATTTCTTTCATTCAGTCTTTCTTTCTCTCTTACCTTCTATCTTTCCCTTTTCTTCTTTTTCTTTCATTTCTTCCTCCCTTCTTTGCTTTCATTCTTTCTTTCTTGCTCTCATTCCTTCTCCCACCTTCTTTCTTTTTCTCTCTCTTTTCTTCTTCTTTTCTTGCTTTCAATCCTTTGTTCTTGTTTTAATTATTTTCTTCTTTCTTGCCTTCATTCTAATCATCCTTTTTTCTTGTGACTTTTTCCTTCTTCCTTGCTTTCCTTTTTTCTTGCCTTCTTTCTTTCATTCTTGCTGTCTCTTTCTTTAATTCTTTTCTTCCTTCTTTGTTTCTCAAAGGCAAGAGGCTGGCAGCTAATGGGACACTGATTGGCTTCTTTAGGTCTGTATTAGCCAATTCATTTTGATATTACTTAAATTATGTGTATGTCATAGGGCCTGACTACAAGTTTGGCGGTACATGGGGCCTCCAAACTCGTGGTGGGGGTCGGGACCGCCATATTACAAGTACAACGGTTGGACCTCCAGAGAACCACCGCAACGTCAGGGATCTGTGATCCTTGAGGGGTTGTAGCTGTCTGAGGCCACAATATGCTTGGTGGTGCAGCAGCGGTACCATCAAACATATGAGTTTCCTCACTGCCCTCCTGCGGTGAGCCCACCATGAAATGGGTGGCGATGAGGAACCCCCTTTGTGCATGGGGTGCATGCAGGGGGGACCCATGGTGTGCCTTCCTGTCCATCTGCACCCCCAGTTTCAGCAGGGCATGGACCTTTACAACTTCAAAGACAGGTACGTAAAGCATTTAAAAACACCTATTCAGTAAATAATTAAAAAACAACACATAATAAAAATCCAACACCAATTTATAAATATAGGAAATATTTTTATCTTTAAAATGACACCAAAACGACAAAAATACAATGTAGGGAACCGGAAATATGAATTTTCAAAAATTTAGCATTATATAGCACTTAGAAACATATAGCACCTTATTGGGATATCTGGTCACGATAGACCGGCTCAAAGTCAAAGTTTCAGGCCGACCGTGATGCAGCCCTGAGCGGCTACCACTCGCGGTAGGTCTCGGTCACAGTTTTTAACTTCTGACTTAGAAACTTTTCAGGAGCTTTTCTTCCCGGGATCCCTTGAAACTCTCAGCCAGTCCGGATTTGGTGAAGGTCCGCCGAGTTGCCTTGCGATGAGCTCCCGGTCAAACTCTGGAAGTCCAACCGCCGGAGAGTTTCAGTGGGGCAAACATAGGATACAGGCCGACACATGGTTGAAGGCAGGCGGCTTGGCTTTCGCTGTTGCTCCCGGTCTCCTTTTCTTCATTTTGACTTAGAAACGTTCACAGATCTTTTTCTCGCAGGGTCTCTTGATGCTCTTTACCAGGCCGGATTTGGTGCCGGTTTGCCGGCCTTGGATTTCTTCTACTCCCGGTCAAACTCTGGAAGTGGGACCAACGGAACTTTTAGCGGGACAAACCTAGATGACTTGGCCGGCTCGCAGTTGAAGGCAGGTGGCTTGGCTGGCCAGGTTGAGTCGGTTTCTCTATGGTGCTTTTTTTCAAAGTTCTCCAGGTCTCCAAACTTCTTGAACTTCTTCCTGAAGTTCCTCAAGGGGTCCCAAAGTGTCTCAAACTCACTCCAAGGGTCTGGAAGCTCCAAGAAGGTACTTGACAGTTGAGTACTTTAGTTCCCACAATCCACTTAGACACAACCCTTACAAATCCACTGGTGTTCTCCAGGTTGAGGATCCTTGGTGGTGATGGTCCAGGTGAGCTCTGTTAACCTGTAGCTTGAAGTCACTCTTTTAGTTCTTTTGCAGCAAGGTAATCCATAAGGCTGTAGTTTCAGCTGGTGTAGTCTTCAGATTACAGGCCTTAGAACTTTGCACCCCAACTTCTCAGCATGGCAACGTCTTGCTCCCTTAAGTTCCAAGCAGGAGATCTGAGCGACTCTGCCTCTCTCAGATACTTATTCCCAGTACTCTGGGTCAAGCAGGAGGTCACTGCTTACCAATGGGAGCAGGGCATCTCCCCAAGCATATGACCACATCCTGTAGAGTGTGGCATTATTTTGTCCCAGAATGCATCAAATCCTCGAAATTCATATTGGCTGATTTTCCAGCAGGGAGGTTAGAGCTGGCTAAACACACCCCTAGGATGGCTACTTTTCATAAACTCTCCCCCTTGCATCTGTGCATTCATTCCATAATCCTAGCTCTGGCTGAGGTGAGAAGTTTAGATTTGTAAATGACACTAAGGGCTCCTCTTCTCTTTGAAGACCATGGTTTACGACTCCTCCCCCTGCTCTGGCATTCCTGTGTAGCAGCACACTGCTCTCCCAGCTGGTCAACCCCAGGGGCTCTTTACCACCTCTTCAAGGCAGCCTGGCTAATCCAATTAACTCTGACCAATCTGGACAGAACCCTGGAAGGCTGAATCTGGACTTACAAACAAGAAAGTCTTATAACTTCTTGCATGTACACTTTAGGACAAATTCAATCATATCATATTCTTGAGTTTATTAATACCATTCAGGGAAGTCTTTGAATGGTACTTCTAGCCCTCTGCTATCAACAGTTATTAGTTAATAACTTCCTGCTATGTTAACCTATGTGGCAGGATATGACTTGGGCCATTTTTCCAGCACCAGGACTTACAAAACAGATTTTATAAGTACTTTGCTTATATCTACAGGACCCCAACCCCACGGGACAACTAGGGGAGACTTTGGGGGTTCTGAATCTGTAGAAATATTGCAGATCCTCCCTCCACAGTGCTCCTAGCATCAAAGTCGAATTTGGGCAGCACTTTAGCAAAATGTGGGGAGTGAAATGTGAAATGTCACTACCCCGGGCATATAAGACTCATTTTATAAGGGTCTACCTTATAAATTCCGGACCCCCCACCACTGGGACACCTAGGGGAGACCCTGGGGGTTACTAATATACCCAAATATTAGAGGTTATCCATTTGTAAGTGCCCCAAACCCCAAAGTCGAGTTTGAGCACAATTTACTTTTTAAAAGCAGTCCTGCCACCCAGAACTACTTTTAAAACTGACCTCAGGCTTCAGCAGTCCACACAGGCTAGTGCAAAAATAGATGCTGGCCTTTAAACGGCCTTGCCCTATTTATACTAGGGGCTGAAAGGTAGTTTCAATCCCCCTGGCCTAATATGCACTAGGGCCCTAGGAGGTAGGTCATGCCAGGGGTACCCCATACCATAGTTTACCCTAGTGTATGTAGATGTTTTCACTGTTTTCTAAATGTGTCTCTTTCCGCATTGCACTGGCCCTGGGTCTGGTTAGGCAGAGCCGAGGGTCAGTCAGAGTCAGTTATCACCAGTACCATTCAGCAAATAGTTGGGGGGTGCCCAGGGAACAGGATGACTTTTTAAAATGAGGCACAGGGTCAGACTGATTTGCATATGGCCATGTCTGAACTGGGGTGGCAGAGTGGGCTAAAAAACGGTGATGGATTAAACCCAGATGTGAGTCCCTTGCTCACTTTGCCACTGGATTCAAGCAAGCCTGGCTGAAGACGGTTGAAATGCCAGAAACCGGTCCTAGGAAGCTTGTTTCCGGTCCAGGGAAGGCATGGCTTGGCAGTTTGGGCTGGACTTTTCCCATGAGGCACAGGGTCAGACTGATTTGCATATGGCCATGTCTGAACTGGGGTGGCAGAGTGGGCTAAAGAACGGTGATGGATTAAACCCAGATCTGTTGACTGGTGTGAGTGTTTGATTGGTTCAGATGCTCCGTCCATCACCACCCCCTTTTGTACCCCTTTGTTCGCCATAAGTTGGCAGGGTATGCTCAGACGTGAATCCCTTGCTCACTTTGCCACTGGTATTAACAAGCCTGGCTGAAGACGGCTGTAATGCCAGAAACCGGTCCTAGGAAGCTTGTTTCCGGTCCAGGGAAGGCATGGCTTGGCAGTTCGGGCTGAACTTTTCCCATGAGGCACAGGGTTAAACTGATTTGCATATGGCCATGTCTGAACTGGGGTGGCAGAGTGGGCTAAAGAAGGGTGATGGATTAAACCCAGATCTGTTGACTGGGTGTGAGTGTTTGATTGGTTCAGATGCTCCGTCCATCACCACCCCCTTTTGTACCGCTTTGTTTGCCATAAGTTGGCAGGGTATGCTCAGACGTGAGTCCCTTGCTCACTTTGCCACTGGTATCAAGCAAGCCTGGCTGAAGGCGGCTGTAATGCCAGAAACCGGTCCTAGGAAGCTTGTTTCCGGTCCAGGGAAGGCATGGCTTGGCAATTCGGGCTGGACTGTTCCCATGAGGCACAGGGTCAGACTGATTTGCATATGACCATTTCTGAACTGGGGTGGTGGAGTGAGCTAAAGAATGATGATGGATTAAACCCAGATTAGTTGACTGGGGGTGTGTTTGATTTGTTCAAACGCTTCGTCCATCATCCCCTTTGGTATCGCTTAGTTGACCCGCTTTCTGGGATCTTGGAGCCTACGGGCCCATCTTCAGTATTTTCACCATCCAGTCAAGGGAGGCTCATGGTGACCCTCTCATAGTCCTAAGGACGACCACCCTGTAAGGACTTAAACGGCCTACTCTCCTTTTGAGGTCAAAACGTCGACTGCATCACCACTCTGTGCCAGTTTGGTCAACAGTGCATTTTCATTGTGACAGTGCATTCCCAAACAATGGCTATGTATTTGTTAGTACTCAATTGTTAGGCTGAGTACAGCCGGCTCTAATTGTAAATAATGGCGTGATGTATTGATTGTCACTACCTTTCCTTTTTCACTATCCCAATCCTCACTTGATGCACAATACCCTCTCACCCTCCTTCTCCCCCAACACGTGGGGCACTTGTTTGATACGTTGTTCCAGATTTGTTGCTGGTTTGTGAACATCTTCTTAGTGTTCCATATGGTTAAATATTATTGAACTAAATAATTTGGTGTACAAGTGTAGCAATGCCTATTGGTTTTCTTTGAATTGTACTACTGGAAGCCAACTTACTCTATACTGTCCTCTACCCTGGTCCCAGTGGTTTGTTTGGGTTCACCCCCTTTTTGTAACTCCCTTTCACAAGGAACACATCCACATACAAAGTATTTCCCTGCAGTGCTAGGGAGTACTATGGTAACGTGCTTTTTGAGACCAAAAAACTATTTTGCTTTCAGGCAATATTGTTTCTTTTTTTTCTCAATTAATAAATGTTCGGTAGGTTCCCAAACAATATAGTTTTGCAAAAGACATGACAAACCAAAAACAAGAAGTGCCAAAGATACCCCACTTGTATGAATGGGCGTAGTGCTCCTCCCAGACAATTGATATATCGAACTGTGGAGATGTTGCCAATTCTCAGTAGGATACAACTATTCTCTTTATTTGGGGATAGCGTTTTGATGGCAAATGGACCAGATTAGCACCCTAGACCAGTGGTTCTTAACCTTTTGATGTCTGTGGACCACCACTTAATCGAAACTGGAATCTGGGGATCCTCACTAAATCATTATTGCCATTTGGGGACCCCCACCTAAGCAATTTTAATTATTTGTACCACAGAAAATGTACAAAAATACAGAAATAAGCTTTTATCTGACAAACACACAAAATATTAAATATATGTATTAATTCACAAACAAATATAAAAAAATGAAAACTTACATTTTAATGGGAAGGTTGTAGTTTTTCTAAATTCAATTGAGGCCACCCATCATCCTGTTTGATGCACCTGCACTGCTCCCACAAATCAGTACAAGGACATCAACTTAATTTTTAGTCTCCAATTTCAAATCCCTTTACATTTACAGAAAAAAATGCAAATGTTCTGTTTTACATTTTGCTTATTTATTTATAGTCATCTTATTATTTTGTTAATTAAACAGTCTGGGATCCCCAGACCACAGGTTAAGAACTGTTGCTATTTTGTGAGCATACCAAAAACATACAAAGGTCTTGCAAGCCACCCATTTCTTACCATTACTTGGCTTTATAGTCACTCTAATTTGCCTGCTTTTTATTTGTGTTCCAGCATGTTAATCTTGTGTTTGTCTCTCCTGTGGAGCACTCCATCAACGTGCATGTGTTTTTCAGATGTCTCCCCAATGCCCTCCATGTTGCACTCGCCCTAGTGTATTTCTCCCCTGCTTTGCTTTTTCACCTCTGTGCTTCTCCCTTACTAACTCCACGTTGCTCTGTCTCGCCCATTGCCCATTGCTTCTATCCCACATACTCCCTTCTGTGTTGCTTCCCTTCATCTGCACCCTCTGTGTTGTTTCCCACGACCAGCATCACCTGCATTTTTTCCCACCATTCGGACACTCTGTGTTGTTTCCCCCTCCTGCGACTTTTCTGAGACTTAACCCTTCTGCACCCTATGTATTGCTCCCCTCATCTATGCTTAAAAAAAGCCCAAATGTTTTTGAACTTTATTTTTTGTATTTTCCAATGCAACTCAGTAAATTTAAGAATAAAAAACGCTTGCGTCATTTTGTAGGCCCATACATGCATGTTGTGTGTGCCTACAAAACAAAGAGGCCACCAAGTCATAGTGCCATGTATTTCTTTTCGTGATGCACAGCATTGGGAAATTTGCTACACTGAATGGCTAAAATCCATTGGCAAAGCCAAAAGTTCCCATGGTGAAACCTATTGACTTTGGAAATGCTTGTTTGCAGAATTAGCAAAGGAGTCTATTAAGCTGAACATTTCATTCGGCTTCTCTAACTGATGAGCATAGCTCCTGCAAGACCAATGTTGCACAGTGTTTCAGGTGTGATCAATCCAGCTTTTGGGCTATTCTTGGCCCCAGCTGTGATGAAGTCAGCAACTCCCTGCCTCACAGGAATATATTTGTTGCTCCAAATCAGGACCCAGTTTTTAACAGGAGCTACAATTTGATTTAGCCATTGTCTCAATGACAATAAGAAGCAGTGCGTGGTTTCAGCATCGTCCTCCGTTACTTTTGAAATTGTGTGTTTTGATAAGTTTCTAAGTTTGATATTAATTTTAATTGATGCTTTGGTAAAATGTTTTCTTTGATAATCAAATTTGATTGGTTTTTGAAAAACAAGAACATGATAATTCATTACAATATCTCATGTAACACGGTCCCAAGTTCTCCCCAACCAATTACCCAATGTAGACAGTCACGGGGTGCCCGCCACACAAGCCCTGGTGTCCACTCAGGTATGGTCCCTTCACTTCACCAGTCCCAACCAGTTGCCTCATACACGATCATACTTGGTAGACATCCTCTCACCACATGCACTGGTTTTTCTTGCATGACGCACCGGTCCACTCCTCTATGCCGTTAGAGACAGCGGGGGGTAGGGGGTGCTATGTCCTGTTTAGCGGAGTGTTTTGTCAGCTCAGGAACCCTCTAGCCCTTCCATAACCCCCAGTATCATTACCCCCTCCATTACGTGGGACCTCCCAGCCCAGTATGGCACTCAACTCTGTCACTATTGCAGACCCGTATTGGGTAAGAGCAGTACAGGCCCAAACCATGTGGTAAAAATCCACGGGCTCTGTCGCTCACCTCAGACATTTAGGGGCAGGAGAAAGCCAGCTCGATACAGACGGACAGGGTGAAGAAAGCGTAAAGGAGTTAGTATATTTGAATTAGGCGATGCTGGGCAGAAATGGTGATAGTTCAGGGAGCCATCAGGGCATCTCTCCGGTCCTTATCCTCCAGCGGTCCCAGCCTTTGTTCCCATTAATTCCTCATATGATCTAAGTTGGAAAGAGAGTTGTTAACCAGTGAGCAATACATCTGAGACACCCCTCCCTTTCCCAGGGGTGTCAGAGCTGTAGGTACTTATAAATCTGGGTGGAGTGAGTGCGTGTTTTGCAGTTCCATGAAGGATTGCATGTGTTCCCCTGCCCATATGTCTCCCAGGTGTGTTATCCCGATCAGGTCCCAGCGAGTATAGCGCAACGCACTGGGACATGCAAATAGAGATGCCCTAGTCAACTCCGGCAGAGTGTGAGGGATCAGGTCTCCATATAACATAGATAAATATCAATGAGAACTAGCTATTGTGTAGAAGCTAGATTATGTAAAGGAACCGAGAGAGCACCATCATTTTGAACAGGGCGATTTTTCCCAGGGGGTTAAGGGGAAGGGACTGCCACCAGCAGAGATCCTCACTTGTTCTCTTGGTGAGAGGGTTAATATTGAGTGACCAAGTGAGCTCTGTTAGACGCGCGACCCAAATGCCCAGGTATTTAAATGTGAGACGCCATATGGGGATATTTGTTTGCCATTTCACACATTCCCTTGACATGTGGAGGGGCACCAGGGTTGACTTGGCTGGGAGCAGGCGCAAGCCAGATGCAGCTTCAAACTGTCAGAGGACATGGAGGCATCGAGGACCAGAGCATGCCGGGTCAGTAAAGAAGAGTAACACGTCATCAGCATATAGAGTAATACGGTCTTCATGGGTTCCCTGCCATCACCGTCCCTGTATTTGCACATCAGCACGGATGAGCTGGACGAACAGCTCTATTGCTAAAGTGTAGAGGAGAAGGGACAGGGGGCAGCCCAGTCTCTTTCCTCTTCTAACAGGGAAGACCTCCAAGAGTGCTCCATTCGTGGGGAGCCTGACTGACGGGTTGGAATAGGGCACCCGTACCAGCTTTCGGAATTGTGGTCCGAATCCAACGCACTCCAGCACACTCTCCAAGTATCACCAGTACACCATATCGAAGGCTTTTTCGAAGTCGATCAGCAATAAAGCGAGGTATGGAGAAAGAAGATGGCGGTGGGTCAGTGCTAAATGTAGGCTTCTCAGGCAATGCTTCGGTCTGCGATGCAAAAACCACAGTTAATGGACAGAATGCAGAACAATGTCATACATTCAACCCAGTACAGAGATCTGGGCCTAAATCCATCGTTTTTTTGCACTCCACACCACCCCAGTTCAGACATGGCCATATGCAAATCAGTCTGACCCTGTGCCTCATGGAAACAGTCCAGCCCGAACTCCCAAGCCATGCCTTCCCTGGACCGGAAACAACCTTCCGCGGACCGGTTTCTGGCATTCCAGCCGTCTTCAGCCCGGCTTGCTTGAATCCAGTGGTGTGGAGTGCATGGGACTCACGTCTGAGCATACCCATCCCACTCGGGGTGACAAATGCAAAAAACACAGTTGATGGACAGAATGCAGAACAATGTCATACATTCACCCCAGTACAGAGATCTGGGCCTAAATCCATTGTTTTTTTGCACTCCACACCACCCCAGTTCAGACATGGCCATATGCAAATCAGTCTGACCCTGTGCCTCATGGAAACAGTCCAGTCCGAACTGTGATGCGGCATGAATCCGCATTGGTTGGGATGTATGAGGGTGCCAAGTATTGGTTTGAGGCGTGTGGCCAGGATTGTCGCATAGATGTTGACTTCAGTATTGCTGAGGGAAATTGGGCGGTAGACCGAGCCTGAGGCCGGGGGAGGGTGGGGGTAGCGTTTTAGTTATGACCACTACAGGGGCCATATTAATTTCTGGGGGGAAGGCAGCTTTCTCGTCCACCACGCTGTACAGAGCATGGAGACTGGGTACCAGGGTTTCTCTAAATGCAGTATAGTCCTCTGATGGCAGTCCATCTGGGCCAGGCATTTTCCTAGACGCACCCAGTGAGATTGCCTCCTCAATTTCTTGTTGCGTGATGGGATGGTCCAGACATTGTGTATCGGGATTTGACATCCGTGGGATGGAGACATTTGGTAAAAAATGGGAGCCGGACTCTGGTGTCTGAGATTTATCTGCTGCGTAGTGCAATGTGTAGTAGTTAGAAAAGGCCTGTGTGACAGCTGCAGGGGGGCGGTGTGTGCATCCCTTTTCATCAAGGATCTATGCAACTATCTGGTTAGCCAGGAGGCACAAAGCCAGCAAATTGAGCAGCTTGCCATTTTTGTTGCCTCAGCCATAAACTTGGGATTGTGGGGACCTCCATGTCATGTTGGCCAATTTAAGTGATACATGACGTATTTCTTCCCGCAGCATTTCAAGCTTCTAGCATGTGGCCTCTCCATCTGCCGTCGCAGTACTTTGCTCCAGGTGAAGAGCCTGGGCCTCCAGATTGGAGAGGTGTCTCTCTTGTATCAGACGTTTGAGTTTGAGATAAGCTTTGGCATAGCCTCTGATCGTGGCCTTGCCAGCTGTACCCTGAGAGTCGACTGTGCCCTCGTTTGTAAATACTGTTTGAGTTCTTCTCCAATGGCCTGTTTGTAATCGGTGTCTTTGAGGAACTAGGTGTTAAGCCTCCAGATTGGTTGTAGAGCACCCGATGGAGCCAATATGTGGAGGAGAATGGGAGAGTGATCAGATATGCCACGAGCTAGGATTTGGATATTGGTGACCACCCGGCAAACAGTTGCAGGTACAAATAGCAGATCAATGTGGGAGTGGGTATGGTGCGCAGCAGAGGTGTTAGTGTATTGGAGGGTCCTGGGTCCCATGTTCACCATACATCGCACAGACCGAGTCTGGCAGGCCAGCCTGCAAGTCTTTGGCGTTTAGGTTCCTGTGGGAGGAGGGTGACCCGGTGGCATCCTTAGCGGGTTCCATGACTGCATTGGAATCCCCTCCGACCACTGTCAGCCCCTGGGGAAGAGAGGATAGTACATCTATGATAGCATGAAGGGTGGGCTACAGGGTCGCTGGAGGCACATAGAGCGACATCAGGTTGAGAGTGCAGCTCCCCAGTGTCCCCGTAATGGCCACGAAACTGCCCTGAAGATCTTTGATACCTCAGACAATTGTGAATGGGAGGGATAGCCGCAAGAGGATCACCACCCCGAGAGACCATGAGAAGCCTGAGTGCCAGGCCCTATTAAATCCCTGGCATGCGAGGAAGGGACACTAGTTTCTCAGGAGATGGGTGTCTTAAAGGAAAAGGATGTCAGGGGTGGATCTCAGCGAATACTTTAGCACCGCCGTGCGTTTCACCTTGTCCAGGAGTCCATTAACATTACAGGAGAGGACTCGTTTGGTCTGTCCCTCATAGTGGGGTGTAGCCATGTCACTTGTATGTGTGTAGGGGGGAATCCGATCCGGCAATCCATTGGACTTGACTGTCTAGGGCCCGAGACTGGGAGTAAGCGTTGTGCCGAGTGCTGCAACTAAAGGAAAAACCAATCACAAGAACAGGGACAACGGTCCCCACCCACCTTCCCAACCAACCCAACCCACCCTATATTTCCGTCAAGGAAGCATCTGTTACCCAGATAATAAAAACTCAACAAATATTTAAAATATTAAGCTTGATGCAGGAGCAGAATGGTGGACCCTTCCACATAACAGGATGTTTGTGCCTCGAGAGCAGGATCAGTTACAGTCCTGAATTCCAGTTCAGATCTTTGGGATTCCGAAAGGTCGGTATAGTCTGTTCCCACTGCTGGAGATGCAAGGTGATTTCCAGTAGCTACTTTACTGGCGAATACTCTTGATTGGAAAAGAAGTTCCTCGGTCTCCCAGGTCCATGCCACCTCCCAGGTGTCGAAGAAGTTGGTCTTGTTTTGAAAAATCACCCTGAGTCAGGCCGGAAATAGAAGTCGATATTGGAGGTTGAGGGCCCGCAGTTTCTGCTTGACAGCAGAGTATGATCACCTTTGAGCCTGAACTTCTTTGGTGTTGTCCGGGAAGATCATCACCTTACTTCCTTAATAGGACAAGGTAGCATGGGTGCAGGCTTCTTGCAGGATGGCATGCCTGTCTTTGAAGTTGAGGATTTTGGCAATGATCGTCCGGCACGGGGCTCTGGGTGGTGGCCTAGGCGTCAAGGCACAATGAGGACGTTCAACCACAAACCATGGCAAAAGAGCAGCTATTGTTAATGTTAATGTTAAAAATGATTTATAAAGCGCACATACACCGGATGGTTCTATGGCGCTGTAAGGCTCAGAGACTGTTAAGGGACAGCTTTAGCAACCCTTGACCCTGTGACCCTGCATCCAGGCAGGTCGCTCCCTCTGCCACCGCGCAGACCCCCTGTGTGACCCTGCTGCCCTCCTGTGAACTTCTGTATTGCAGACTGGTCTGTGCTCGTTTCTTGTGACTGCTCCCAGCTGTATCTTTCCTTGAATTTTCCCCTCATTTCTTTTTGTACCCCGTGTTTATTTCTTCTTTGCTATTGTCAGTTGTGCCGCCGTGCCCGTCTCCCCCCACCCCCTCTGCCTTCTGTGACCCTTGTTTTCCTGCCGCTCGCTCCCCAGCGGCCCGTCCCCTCATTCCCCATTGGCCGCCCGCTCCCGCCTCCCAGCTGCTTCTCCCTCCCTTTCCCCCTCATATGGAGGCCGCGCAGCGGACGCGCCGCTGGCGCGCCAAAGGCGCATCTAAGGCAAGCCCGTCTGCGTCCGTTCGCGCCTGGATGGCACCCAGCGCCAGGACCCCTGGCCCTCGACGATGCCAGCCCACCCGACTAAGTTACGACACCGCCACCCTCCACGCACTCAACACCGGCCGGAACCCCGCCTGCTACCGAGCTTCCCCGAAACGCACGGACCCTTCACATGCCAAGCCTGCAAATTCACCTGCCTCTGGACCTGCACCACACCCGCCAGACCAGACACCAGCAACAACCACCTCAAGTGAATCCTGCTCAACACCCACTCCGTCCACAGGCACGCCGTCGAACTCTGGAACTTCCTCGACACAACAGCGCCGGACGTCGCCTTCCTCACAGAAACCTGGATGAACGCCTCCTCAGCCCCCGACATCGCCATAGCCATCCCGGATGGCTACAAGATCACCCGGAAGGACCGCACCAACCAAAACCGGAGGAGGCATCGCCATCGTCCACAGAAACACCATCCGCATCACAACCAACTCCGACGACAGCCTCACCGCCTTCGTGCACCTTCACTTCCAGATACACACCGACCCCAAGACCACCCTCAGAGGCACCCTCATCTACAGACCCCCAGGACCACGCAAACAATTCAGCGAAGCCATCGCAGACTTCATCAGTCCGCTCGCACTCACCTCATCAGACTACATCCTACTAGGGGACCTCAACTTCCACCTAGAAAACAACAATGACGGCAACACCACCACCCTGCTTGACAACCTCGCCAACCTCGGACTCAAGCAACTGGTGAACACCCCCACCCACACACTTGACCCAGTCTTCTCCTCCAGCGACCACATCACCTTCAGCCACTCCACTGGGCTACACTGGACAGATCACAGCTGCGTCCACTTCAACTTCAGGAAAACCACGACTCACCACCACCCGCAACAAGGTCCACGAAGATGCTGGAGCAAGATCACCGCGGACCAGCTCACCACCTCGCTGAGCCAGAACCCTCCCACTAACACTACGGACCCCAACGAAGCAGCCCGCAACCTCACACAGTGGCTCACCAACTGTGCAGATACCCTCGCACCACTGAAGAATCCTCCCAACAGACCCGGCAGCAAGCAAGCCTCGTGGTACACCAACGACCTCAAAAACTCCAAGATATCCTGCCGTACCCTCGAGAAAGCCTGGAGCCACGACCAATAAACATAAAACATGACAGCCCTCAAGAACGCTATCCGCAAACACCACCAGCTGATCCGCACCACCAAAAGGACAGCATTCAGAGAACGACTGGACAACAACACCCACAACAGCAAGGAACTCTTCAGCATCGTCAAAGAGCTCTCCAACCCCAGCGCCAGCCAGAACATAATTAACAACTCCTTTGCATCTTCCACATTTCCAGAGACCTGGAAGCATGCGGAGATCAGCGCCCTCCTGAAGAAACCCACTGCGGACCCCATGGACCTCAAGAACTTCCGCCCCATCTCACTCCTCCCTTTTCCAGCTAAAGTCATCGAGAAAACCATCAACCAACAACTGACCGCCTTCCTCGAGACAAACGGCTCCCTCGACCCATCGCAGTCCGTCTTCCGAGAAAACCACAGCACCGAGACCGCCCTCATCGCAGCCACCGACGACATTAGGTCCCTGCTCGACAACGGGGAAACTGCCGCCCTCATCCTCCTGAACCCTATCGGCATCATTCGACACAGTCTGCCACCGCACCCTGACAGCCCGCCTCCACCACGCCGGGATCCAAGGAAAAGCTCTGGAATGGATCACCTCCTTCCTCTCAGACAGAACTCAGAGAGTCCGCCTCCCTCCCTTCCGCTCTACGGCCACCAAGATCATCTGCGGCGTTCCTCAAGGCTCCTCGCTCAGCCCCACCCTCTTCAACGTCTACATGAGCCCCCTTGCAGCCATTGCATGCCAACACAACCTAAACATCATCTCCTACGCTGACGACACCCAGCTGATCATCTCCCTCACCAACGACCCCGCCACCGCCAGAGCCAGCCTCCTGGAAGGAATAAAAGACGTCGCGCAATGGATGAAGCTCAGCCGTCTGAAGCTGAACTCGGACAAGACGTAAGTCCTCATCCTCGGACCATCCCCCTCCGCCTGGGATGACTCCTGGTGGCCCCCTGCACTGGGCACCACCCCCATTCCTACAGACCACGCACGTGACCTAGGCTTCATCCTGGACTCCTCCCTCACAATGACCAAGCAAGTCAACGCCGTCTCGTCATCATGCTTCAACACCCTACGCATGCTCCGAAAAATCTTCCGGTGGATCCCCACCGAAACCAGAAAGACGGTCACCCAGGCCCTTGTCACCAGCCGACTGGACTACGGGAACGCCCGCTACACAGGAACCACAGCCAAACTACAGAAAAGACTTCAACGCATACAGAACGCTTCTGCGCGACTCATCCTGGACATTCCCCGTCACAGCCACATCTCTGCCCACCTGAGAGACCTGCACAGGCTCCCCGTCAGCAAGAGAATCACATTCAGGCTCCTCACCCACGCACACAAGGCTCTCCACGACATGGGCCCCAAATACCTCAACAACAGCCTCACGTTCTACACACCCACCCGCCAGCTCCAATCTGCCAGCCTCGCCCTCGCCACCGTCCCACGGATTTGCAGAACCACCACCGGGGGAAGATCTTTCTCCTAGCTGGCGGCCAAGACATGGAACTCCCTCCTCACCCACCTATGGCTGACCCAGGACCATCTCTCCTTCAGGAAGCAACTCAAGACATGGCTCTTCGAGCAGTAGCAGCACCCCTCCCCCCCCTCCCTCCCTCCAGCGCCTTTTGACCCTTACGGGTGAGTAGCGCGCTTTACAAATGTGATTGATTGATTGATTGAGTTATAGGCTTGTGCAAATAGCCACGTTTTGAGGGATTTTCTAAATTGCATTAGCTCAGTACAGGAACGGATCTCCAATGGGAGAGTGTTACACAATCTAGGAGCAAGAGTGGCAAATCTACAGCCGCCCTGACAGACTCGTTTGAATACGGGGATGGTGAGTGAGAGATGAGCAGAGCGGAGGTTCCGGGACGGGGTGTGCCTGGATATTAAAGTGTTGATAATTTTTTTTTATTTGTCTGCAAGTACATATTATGCCGAGTTTCGAGACCTGAGTCGTCAGCCACAATGGGAAACAATATTAAAGTGTTGATAAATTTGGGGTTGTTACCATGCAGAGATTTAAAGATGAGGCAGCCCACCTTAAAGGCACAGCGTTGAGGGATTGGGAGCCAGTGAAGTGATCTCAGCAAAGGGGTGGCAGGCTGCCATCTGGGTTGATGCAGTATCAGTCTGGCTGCCTGGTTCTGGGCCATCTGTAGCCGTTTCAACAGATAGATAGGCATACCCTGGTATGCAGAGTTGGTATAGTCCAGAAGGGACAAGACAGTGGGGACCACCACTTGAGTCAGGGCTTCCTATGGGAAGAACCGATGTATCTTTTTGATCTTCCTTATTTGAAAGAAACATTTGGAGATGACCGTGCCAACCTGGGTTTTTAGTGACAGATCATGGTTGAGGGTAACTCCTAAGGTTTTGGCCGAGTGGGAAGGGGAGGGAGAGGGACCTAACTCTGAAGGCCAATAATGAGGACCCCAAAATTTAAGGCTGTCCCCAATAAGAACAAGTTCCGTCTTCCCAGGGTTTAACTTAAGGTGGTTCTGGTCCATCCACTGTTGGATATGTAACATAGTGGTCTGAAATTCGGTGATGGAACTATGGGAGTTGTCGATCGGGAAAACTAGTTGCAGATCATCTGCATAGTTAAAAACTGTCACATTCCTGTCTTTAAGGGAGTGGATTAAGGGGAGGATGTAAAGGGTGAACAGATGGGGAGAAAGAGCGGAACCTTGTTGTACACCACAGTTGGTTTTACGTGGTGGGGCAACAAAGTGGCCTAGGCAGATAGCCTGGAAGCGATCCTCCAGGAAGGAGGAGAGCCAACAAGCCGCAAGCCGCTACACCCAAAGTGCCGGCTTGTTTGACAAGGTCGACCAAAGTAGCATGGTCGACCGTGTCAAAGGCGGCGTAGAGGTCCAGAAGGACCAGTGCTTGAGGAGAGCGTTTATCCGCGCCGTCACAGAGATTGTCCAGGACAGATAAGATGACGGCTTCAGTAGAATGGGCTGGCCAGAAACCTGCCTGATAGGGATTAAGATATTTAGATTCTTCCAGGAAGGCTGACAGGTATTTGGCTACGTGAGCCTCAAGCACTTTTGCTAAGAATTGGAGAAGGGAGATGGGACGATAATTGGGTGATAGTGTAGGATCAGCACCGGGTTTCTTCAGGAGAGGGACCACAGTGGCTTTTTAAGTGCTTTAGGAACTTAACCGGTAGTGAGTGACTCATTCAATAGCGTCAGTGCTGGGCCAGGATATACTGATAAGCTATTGCACCCATGATTTGAGCCAGTTTTCCACAAAGGTGGCTACCTGTGTTGATTCTGCCTCTTCGGAATACCCACCAAGTGGAGATTGTTGCGGCGTGAGCGGTTTACCGAATCCTCCGCTCGCTTATGCAGATCTCTTGTGCGGGTCAGCAGCTGCGTGACCTGCTCCTTAAGGTGTGTCACATCATCCTCCACTGCAGATATCTGAGATTCGGCTTCCATTAGGGGGGCAGTGGCGTTGCAGAGGTCTTGCCGTATGAGGGTCATATTTAACCATACCACAACTACCATCAGGTCACCTTCGCTGACCCCCCGATCGGTCTCACCAGTCATCAGTAGGGGCTAAGGAGGATTCCGGGCCCCTGCAGGTTTACAGTAGTGGGTTTCTTCACAAGCTTGGGTCCGCTTGCTTGCTATTAGGTGCAGCGGACCATCTCTATCCCAGTGAGGTCGCAGCCCCAGGTCACTTTCCATTAGATTCTGCCCTTGCACTCTCAGGACTGGTGTGATTTGCCAGGGTGGCCCCTTGGGGGTCCATTGCTGGTTCTCTTGCCACATTGCTGGCCTTCAGGCTGAGAATGCACCACTGTCTTTTCAGCGAGGCGAAGAAGGGGGGTCCGTGACTCCTCCAAGGGACTGTATTTACGGGCCTGTATCTGACGCGGGTCCGCGTGATTGCCTGGGAAATTCAATGCGCAGCCCCCTCTTGCTAGGATGCCGCTGGGTGTCCCTGCCGGACATCTCCCCCAACGCTGTGGAAATCGGAGGACTGTACGAGAGGCCTCGGGATGTCTGCTGCAGCCACTGTCCCTTCTGCTAATGTCTACACGGACCTCGTACCTATTGCAGGCTAGCCAGACTGCTTAGGGAGTGCTGTGTATAATACCCCTCTGTCAGGACACCATCAGGTATTTCCAATGAGCGCCGCCCATTTTGCTGCAGAGGCAGTTTGGTAGGCCTTGGGGCAACCGCCGCAGCTGCTATCCTCATGGGCATAATTTCTGCTGTGGGCCTGCCCGACTGCCTGTCGTCTCCACCTGCCTCGAACACTTCTTTTCTTGGTGTGAAGTTTTGTTAACAGACCCAGCCTGCTTCTGAAAGGATTCAGATTACTTTTTGAAGGCTACGACGATGTACCAACAGGGTCATCTAAAGGTTTTTTTGAGTCGTTTTGGAGGAGGATTTTGAAGAAGTATCTCTCTCCTCATCAGAGACCACAGTTTCCCTGTTTTTAAGCCTCTGAAGCCATAAATGAAGCCTTGCTTCCCTATCTTTCAAAGTCTTTGTAGAAAACGTCCAGCATACCTTGCAATCCTTAGGCTTGTGTTCAGGAAAAGGCAGTAAAGGCAGTCCTTGTGTGGATCATCAATGTGTAGTCTTTTCTTCCTAAGTACCACAGGCTCTGAAAAGGCCTATCTTAAGTGTATCTGACATGATGGGCGTAAGTTTAAATCACCTTAAATCAGTTAAACAGGATTGGTAGTATATCTGACTGGAAATAAACACTTCAAAGTAGAGAAAGAGACAAAAAAACTAGCAGAGCTCAATGGTGTCTCCCTTAGCACGATTTGTGGTAGAAAATCTGAGGAACTGGAGCTTCTCTCAGGAAGGTTTTACAGGGTGGTGTCTATCGATTGGCTGGTTCTAAGTTTCAGTCTTTTTTAAAAAAAAAGGACAGGGATATGTTACAAAAGTTTTAAAGCCTAGGGGCTTATGTTTTATGTCTAATAGGACATTACTTATAATAATACGGGGAGCTCCCATCTCGACGATGGGGAATGATTCAAGCATGTGAATATATGAAAGTTCCAATACTGGAGTAAGGGGGCAACCCCTCATCTCCCAAAGTATCTGCCTTGTTTGAAATCGTGAAGGGTCTGGCAGCAGATACCTATTTTCGAAGTACCACAGGATGATTTCCGAACGCCCCCTCCCCAAGCAGACAACTTTACTAAACTTCTCACTTAATTTTCCAATTCTTTAAAATGCCTTCTGCCACTGGTTCCCCACTAAGGCCCGGATGGGATCACACTACATTTGTTTACTGATTAAATTGCAGTTGGTGATTCTCTGTTCCTAATTGAGCTCCATTTTCTTCAGGTGATTAAGCTCCCCAGATTGTGGTTAGTAGTGGATATTCTTCCTGGACCTGTCAAGTCTGATATCCCAGTTTATTGATGTCAGCCCCTGCCTTCTATTGATACTACACTGACATCATTGACTGGGCTGTTGAGAGTGGGCCATGTCTTTGGTGGATTATGGGATAAGGGCAGTTCCCTAATTTGATTCCATTGTTTTCCCCTAGAAAATGGTTCAAAGACATACCTGGATCAAGGCCAGTTGGAGTATTCCATCTAGGCAAAGTTAACTCCCCTACCAATACAACAGGTTTGATGGTTCCGTCAACCCCATTTGCAACAATCATTTGTTACTGCTATTTTGTTAACCATCTTTATTGAATTTTATTACATCACAGTGCAGTATTATATTTACATATCACTATAACACCATCCCACTATAAGCGCTATGCATATGGAAGGTGACACCAGGATTAGCAGGAGGCATTGGTGCATTAAAGAATGAGTCAAATGAATTGAACATAGAAACAATAAGACATGACAACAACAACAACTCTCCCGAAAGGGCCCCCAACAAGAAAGCAGCCCTCCTATTTCCACATCCACAGAAGTAGCTCGATTGTCTCCCATCGCCAGTAACACAATCTCAGGAAAGGGGAGGGACAGGCAATGTCCCAGCGGCACTACCCTGCAAATAGCCAACTGGACACCTCACTATGTCGGGAGATCTCTCCCAGGCCATCTGAAACTAGTTGTTACTGCTGGTTAGTCAGAAATCTGGAGATATTGAAGCAGGCGTTTATATGACTTTCTACACCAGGGTTCCTGGGCACATGTAACAAAATCTTAGGGGGCCTTTCTGCAATGTATGCTATTGGGACCTGTGTCATTGATCCAGTGCACTATCACTCCACCTAAATACACAACCATGCTAAAAGGCCTCACAGCATGCACAAAAGATTACACAGATCCACAATCCATTTTAGACAGCCAAGATATTGTTGCAAGGATTTCTGCTCATACACAGAACTGTGCACAGAGACCTAGGACATTAGTGAAATGTGGTGTACCAGAAACTTACCTCAGTA
Organism: Lissotriton vulgaris; assembly: GCF_964263255.1. NCBI lineage: Eukaryota > Metazoa > Chordata > Amphibia > Caudata > Salamandridae > Lissotriton > Lissotriton vulgaris. Next base: position 602,077,443 of record NC_141695.1, on the reverse strand, counting down.
CCTAGTAACCCCCAACCAGCTAGCATCAGTGTCTCATTAGCTCTTCGTCCTATAGCAAATTAACCAATGATTAGACAACCTAGAATATGCAATTTAGGACCATCTCAGGAATGGTGGGAAGTGAGAACACTCTTTTGTTATACTCTCATACCACTCCACAACAGGAGTAAAAAAGAGACACGGTTTAACGACGTGATCTCATGCGCAGTATTTTAGTCAACATAAGCAGACATATGATTAAGAATAATATGGTCGGCATGGTTACAAATCCATAAAATACAAAAGGAGGAATCATATTACAATGATAGTGCAAACGAACAAGTTACTTAACGCTTTTTCTGGTTGATACAGTATCTGCCTGTGGATTCCTCACCTTGTGAATATCCCCTGCGCCAGCAACATTCGGAAACTTTTGTAGCTCTCCACGCCGACAAGGACGTAGACGATGTCACAAAGGCACGACTCCGCTCGCGACCTCGCTGATGTCACTGGATCCATAAGAGAGCCTCGTCGGCGTGATGACGTCCGTTCCTCTTTTTTTTTTCCGTGCCCCCGTGGCACACGAACAGACCGACATAAATAGGTACAGTACACAGTATTCAAACCAACACACACAGTGTGAAATCAATGCAAAAAGCATGAATAATCAAACATTTCCATTGGAAGAAACAACCATAACATAACAAGATTGCAGGTATAGAAGAGTGGACAAACAGGGAGGAGGGTGGGTCAGTGAGGAATCCACAGGCAGATACTGTATCCACCAGAAAAAGCGTTACCGAAGGTGAGGCCAGTGGATACCTCACCTTGTGAATAGAATCCCACAGGAGTCACCTCTCCCGGAGGAGGCTGTCCACTCCCCTATACCAAGAAATCCTCAAGGACAGGATACGCAAAATGGCCATCCTTCCCCACTTCGGAATCTAAGCAGTACTGCTTCGCGAAAGTGTGGAGGGAGGCCCAAGTTGCAGCTCTACAAATGTCCTCTACAGGTACACCCCTAGACAAAGCAGAATTAAAAGACTTTGCTTTAGTAGAGTGAGCCCTTATACCCTCTGGAGGTTCCTTACCAGCCAGGGCGTAGCAGATCTTGATACACAAGATACTCCATCTGGAAAGTGTGTGCCTCTTCCTTTCCTGCAGCCAGCAAATCCAACAAAGAGCTAGTCGTCCACACGATAGTCTTTAGTCCTATCGAGATAAAAGCTCACCGCCCTCTTAGGGTCCAGGCAGTGAAGCCGCTCCTCCTCCTTGAAAGGGTGGGGGGGAGGATAGAAGGTAGGAAGGGTAATGGGCTGCCCCAGATGGAAGGGAGTTACCACCTTAGGCAGAAAAGCAGCCCTGGTCCTGAGTACCATTCTTTCAGCATGAATGGTCAAGAATGGGGGTTTCAAACTCAGAGCTTGAAGCTCCCTTACCCTCCTTGCCGAGGTAATTGCAACAAGAAAAACAGTCTTAAAGACAGTAATCTCATGTGACACTTGTTCAAAGGTTCAAAAGGAGAACCCATCAAGTATGTTAAAACAAGATTTAAGTCCCATTGAGGAACAATAAATGGAGTAAGAGGAAATCTGTGTTTTAAGACCCTTAATAAAACGTAAAACGATAGGTGACTTAAACAAAGACGGCTGATCCGGCAAGCAAAAGAATGCCGACAAGGCCGATAAATAACCTTTTGCAGTAGCCACAGCAAAACCCTGCTGGGCTAAAGAAAGCTCAAACTGAAGTATGTTGGATAAACGGGCCCATAAGGGGTCAATAGATTTCTCTGCACACCATGAAACAAATTTGGCCCACCTGTAAGAATAAAGTGACTTGGTGGAATGCCGCCTGGCTGATAAAATAATATCCACCACATCAGGCGGGAGAGAGAAAGAATTCAGGTTGCCCGTTCAATCTCCAGGCATTAAGGTGTAAGCTCTGGAGGTGGGGGTGAAGAACCTGCCCCTGCGACTGTGAGAGGAGGTCTGCCCTGAGAGGGAGACGGAGCGGCGGGCACAAGGAGAGGTGGAGAAGATCTGTGTACCACACCCTTCTTGGCCAATCTGGGGCGATCAATATAACTTGGGCCCGGTCTTGGCGAATCTTCCTCAGAACCAGAGGAATCAAGGGTATGGGACGAAACGCGTAAAGGAGTTGTGAGCCCCAACTCAACTGAAACGCGTCCCCCAACGCTCCCCGCATCGGATACTGGAGACTGCAGAATGTCGGGCAGTGAGCGTTCTCGAGAGTGGCAAACAGGTCCACCCGAGGAATTCCCCACATCCGGAAGACGTGATGAACCACCTCCGGATGAAGCCTCCACTCGTGGTGTGCAGAGAACTGCCGACTGAGACTGTCTGCACGTACGTTCAGAACTCCGGCCAGATGATTTGCCATCAGACAAATCTGATGGTCCTGAACCCAGGACCAGAGTCGCAGAGCCTCTCTGCAGAGACATTGCGACCCCACTCCTCCCTGCTTGTTGACATACCACATCGCGGTAGTGTTGTCCGTCAGGACTTGCACTGACTGACCGCGAAGGGAAGGGAGGAAGGCATTGGGAGCCAAACGTTTCGCCCTTAACTCTAGAAGGTTGATATGAAGCAACCTCTCCCTGGAGACCAAAGACCCTTGATCTCCAGATCCCCCAGATGAGCACCCCACCCTAGAGTGGATGCATCCGTAATCACTGTGGCCACCGATGGAGGAAGATGGAAGGGCTTTCCTTGAGACAGATTACCCTCCACGCTCCTCCAAGACAGATCCGCTGCAGCTTCTCTGGAGATCCTGATCGACTCCCTGAGATCTCCATTGTGTTGATACCACTGCCTGCGGAGGCACCACTAGAGCGCCCTCGTGTGCCAGCTTGCATGGTTGACCAACAGAATGCAAGAAGCAAACAGACCGACCAGGAGGAGGACCTTCAGGACTGGAACGACCGCTCCATTGTAAAACAAGGGAATCATTTCCTGACTGTCAAGAATCCTTTGAGGTGGACGGAATGCTCGACAGACAGTAGTATCCAGTACTGCCCCTATAAACAGGTTGCGCTGAGAGGGCACCAGGTGAGACTTGGGCACATTTATCGAAAAACCCAATCTGTACAACAGCTGGGTTGTTACTTGCAGATGATGACAAACCCTCTCTGGAGACTCTGCTTTGATCAGCCAGTCGTCCAGATAGGGGAAAACTGGAATCTCCGATCTTCTGAGATGAGCTTCCACCACTGCCATCACCTTGGTGAAGACTCGAGGTGAAGTAGTAAGTCCAAACGGAAGGACCGCAAACTGCTAATGTTGCGACCCTACCATGAAACAGAGATACTTCCTGTGCGTCTTCAGGATCGGGATATGAAAATACGCGTCCTGCAAATCGATCAACACCATCCAGTCCTTTTGCTGCAGCGCTTGAAGAATCTGCGCCAGGGTGGGCATCTTGAGCTTTTCTTGCTTCAGAAAAAGATTCAAGATTCTGAGATCCAGGATTGGGCGTAACCTGCCATCCTTCTTGGGTATCAGGAAATACCGGGAGTAGCATTCCTGACCCCTTTCCTGCTCTGGAACCACCTCTATTGCACCTTTTTACAGTAATGTTAGGACTTCCTCCTGCAGGAGAAGTAGGTGGTCTTCTGAGCAAATCCCTTGGCAAGGAGGGTAATTTGGAGGAAATTCCCAAAAGGGAAGAGCATACCCATTTTCTACAAGATCTAGAAACCAAAGGTCCGTAGTGACCGATTGCCAATCTTGTAGAAAATGGGTAAGCCGACCCCCAACAGGACCAGCATAATCCAGAATGCTGAATCTAGGGCTGCTTTGCAGTGGCAAGAGGGGGGTGGGGGGGTAGAGGAAGAGGGTGTTCCTGCCCCTATAAGATTTATATAGGGTGTTCTGCTGCTGTTGCTGCTGCTGAGGTTGATTGTAAGTCCAAAAGGACAACCTTCCAAAGCACCTGTACCTTCTATAAGAAGAACCCCTAGACTGTGTCCGCAGACCCAGAGACTTAGCCGTAGTCTTGCTATCCTTAAACCTCTCCAAGGCTGCATCCGCCTTCTTTCCAAAGAGACCTGAACCATCAAATGGAACGTCCAAAAGAGTTGTCTGGACATCTTGCAAAAACTCCGAAGATTTAAGCATGCACTCCTCCTAGATGCCATCGAAGACCCCATTATCCTGGCCACAGAGTCCGCTGTATCAAGTCCACTCTGAATCACCTTCTTTGCAGCTGCCTGAATGTCAGTCAAGACTTCATCAAAGTTCTTTCTGTCTTCCTCTGACAACTTCGGGGCCAATTGACTTGCAGAATCCATTAAAGCATGGATATACCTACCCAAAAGGCAAGTGGCATTGGTGGATTTGAGAGCCATAGAAGCTGATGAAAATACCTTTTTAGCAGCCTGATCCAGTCTCTTAGACTCTCTATCACCAGCAGTCTGCGGAAAAGCTCCAGCCGATTTCTTTGAGCATGCAGCTTGAATAACTAAACTCTCAGGTGCAGGATGCGAAGATAAAAACTCCGGATCACCTGGAGCCGTCCTATATCGCCTTGCAACTGACCTCGAAACTGCAGGAGCAGAAAAGGGTTTTTGCCAAACATCCAAAATTGGCTCTGTAATAGCTTCATTAAATGGAAGCAAAGGCACAATGACTGTAGAAGGAGAATGAAGCACCTCCGTCAGAATATTAGACTTAAATTCTGTTGTAGGGAGCTGCAAATCCAAAAGTTCAGCAGCCTTACGAATTACAACATGGTAAGGAACCACATCCTTGGAAGAAACATCAGAAGAAGGTGAAGGTTGCCATTCTGGAGATAGTTCCTAACCACTTGCCTCCCTTAGATCTTTAAAAAGGTCTTCAGACTCATGAAGCTCTCCTTCCTCCATCTCATTTTCTCTATAATGCTGCTCCTCCAGCAACCTTTGTGCCTCACGTCTGGACCTCACCTTTGGGGCCAACGGAGTCATACACGGATCCGACTGTTTCGAAACCAGCGTGGAACTCGGATCCAGCTGCACCTTCAAAGTCGAACGAGGCCGAGCTGACGGTGCCGGAGATGGAGGAATCGACGGCGCCAGGGTTAACGTTCCCGGCGCCGGAATATGCCATAAAGGAGCGGCAGTTAGAAATGGCATGAATAGAGCTGGAGCATAAGCTTGTGGTACTCCCAAATTGAATGCTATAGGACCCATGGGACCCGAAGGTGCACCAGAGCGGTACATTGCCCTCGCAAAGGCTCCGTACACCGCATTAAGGTAATGCGTCAGGTCTTGCCCTGGACCAGGAAATGGAGGGTACTCGCCTGGCATAGGCATAGGAGTCACCGGATTCGGGCCTGCCGGCGCCGACAGTGTATCCACCGGAGTTGATGGCCTTTCAGGTACAGACACCTCTTTCACCGGAACCAAAGAGTGCTCTGAAGCTGAAGAAGGAGAAGGATTCGGCGCCTGTGACTGCTCCGCAGACCACGCCGGTGAAACCACAGAAGCAACAACTCTCACCGGGGATGGAGAGGGAGATATATAGTCCTTCCGACGTCGATGAGCCTTCGAGGTCAACAACTGAGCTTCTTCCGATCGGAACAGAGAGCCATGCCTCTTCTTCTTCTTATAATTCTTGGACATCGAAACCTGACCTGACGTCAACTTCGACTCTGATCCCGACCTCGATCTCGACCTCTACCTGGCCTTCGATTTCCTCCGATCTCTCTTCTCTTTACGAACCTTCACCATAAACAGCTTGGCTTCTCTTTCTTTCAGAGCCTTCGGGTTCATCTTCCTGCAGGAAGGACAATCCTCGACATCATGGTCCGATGACAAACACCATACACAATCGTTGTGAGGATCCGTTATGGACATATGTTCACCGCACTCCCTGCAAGGCTTAACTCATGATTTTCTCAACAACATCTTTGAGAAGAGAGAAAAAGAGAGAACAGGATACAACTGGAAACACAAAGTAACAAGCTACGGATAGTCCCAAAAACCGTTGGCGTCGACGGCGTGGAAAAAAGGTCGTGAGCGGAGTCGTGCCTTTGTGACGTCGTCTACGTCCTCGTCGGCGTGAAGAGTTACAAAAGTTTCCGAATGTTGCTGGTGCAGGGGATATTCACAAGGTGAGGAAACCACTGCCAGATGTATCCATCAGAAAGGCTATATAGCACCTAGTTTGAACACCCTCCCTATATAGGACCTATGTATTATAAACTAAAAAAGGTCTCATGGGCTTGTTTTGGGGGACACCATTACCTTTCCCCTCAGTAAGAGTAAATTACATCTGGATCAGCAAGGCTCTCAGCATCCCTGGAACCTTCCAAGTGTGTGAAATCATGGCAAGTGTGCTATGAGAAAGGCACCAGAATCTAACTTGTCTCACAGTTGCCAAAATGTTGTGTCTAGAATGTGTTACACGGACATGCCGATAAACAGGCTCACATGTTATGAGAACCTTGACGGCTCAGCACTCACTGTTCAGACAAGGGGCACAATGTATGTCTAGAGATGTCGAAAAACAAACCTTTTCTCATGTGTAGACCTTCGTGAAGGTTAACGTACAAAAACAGCTATGCAGTGTCGTGTGCAAAATGTAAAACAGCGTTTAAACTGCTAATAAGCCATGCTAACATAACATGCACGCAAAGGTAGGCCCTAAACCATACTATACCCTCCCTTGTTCGGGGAAAGCACAATAACAGGGGCAAGGTTTACAGAACGCAGAGTTCAAGTTCGAATGAGACAGAACCAAGTTCAGGCATTTTGCCAAACTTGTGAATTGGGAGTAAAAATCTAAATGAAAAAGTAACCAAGTCAGTGAACAATCATGGGCGGCCATGGCGTGAAAAAAAGACCTCAAACATTAAGAAAAACATTAAAGCATGAAAAGAAAAAATGTTCACGAGTTCAGTGCGTGTTTATGAAGCAGAGAAAAAAAATCTGCACTTCAATCCAACAGCGTATAAGCACCATACGTTGCAACTGCCTTCGATAGGAAGTCGTTATCATCCATGAACATTTCAGCCTTCCAATTAAGTAAAGGGAAAGAACAGACATGTTCCTTGATTGCCGGAGCCTCTAGTACCATCAGAGGACAACTCGGGCTTGCTTCAAGGTAACTGCGCACCAGAAAATCATTGGCCGGCGTCCAAATGTTTCAATTGCCTAGAACCCCATGAACCGCTGAGCAGGCCATAATCCCAAAACTAGAACAATCTATTTCATGAGCAACTAAGGGACTCATTAGTAGATTAAAATCCAGGTCAGGAGATACTGTGTTGCAGAGACACAAATCCAGGGCCCATTCAAATCCACAATCCAGGCAATGGAAAACAGGCTGCATGCAAGTGAAGAATGAGAACCGGAAAGATAAACCATACGCCACACTTAGTCGCCAGAGGCAGCGATCCATAGTATTCTAGCATCTGGTTATGAAGTAGGAGCAGCCGTGGCAGATCGTTGTGGGGCACAAATCGTGTATCCATTCTGGAGTAAACAAATTAACAGCAGTATGCCCGCTCCCAATGCGAGATTTAACGGCAAACGGCTGAATACACTTGAAAATATCGAATGAAAAAATGCAAGGATCACACCAAATATAGTCTGAAATGCGGTCACAAGGCCAGAACATACTACGTTAAAAAAGTGTGCCAGGCCAGTAGTCGACGAGCCATAAAAATTGTGTGAATCAAAGCACCGAAATGCAGGGGCAGGACTGTGTTTAATAAGGCATTTACCTCAATAAGAGTATTTGCAACGTGAAGGAACGAATGTCTCACATGCATATGTAAGGGGACCTTCCTTCTGGGACAAAAGAGCTCTTATTCGACTCATCTTGTTGAACTCTGCTTTCAAGGTTGAGATAGAAGGCCAGATGGAAGCATCGAGCCTCCCATGTAGAGGAAACAAGACATTCTTACAGCAAACCACACACTGGGAAACTGTAACGATATAAGGAATACCAGCAAGCATACCACAACAATCTTCATTATTTAATAATAAATAACTACCGTTTGAAAGCAGTGTGAAAGTTGGTGTAATAGCTGGGGTGGGGGTGCCTTTCAAAACACATGCAAGATTAGGCACCTGGACATTGCAAGAACCGTGCAATTGCAGATTCCTACAAACTAATGAATGATCTGGTGTGGATGTGCAATCTTCACCTTCAAATAAACTTCTTTTTGTTCCCTCAACCACCTATACGTGAACGGGACATTCCAAACTTCATGAAGATAAGCACTACCTAAAGGTTCAAATCTGCCTATTGCATAGTGTTTCATGCAGGACTCAAATTTGAAAAGGTAAAGTTATTAACCCATGGATGAGCCAAACTGCTGAATTGGACTCAGCCACTGAAAAATGTAACAGTTCTAATTTCTCAATATGCAACAGTAAAAACGTGGCATCCTTCATTGACATAAATTGTTATTTAACAGTCAAATTAAAAGGCAAAAATAATAAACTTGTGTTCATGTAATCCCATGGCACCCTACCATTTTTCAACGTTTGAAGAGTCCATGCAAACTGCATAACAGAATGCAATTGCATCTGCCCATGGTACAGTACAGCAACGTTTTCTTGCACAATATCAACAACAGATGAAACAATATTGTCCAATGTGTAAATGCGGGAGGAAAGGGTGTTAATGCTATTATCTACAACGGCAAGCACTTTTTCTAAATTGGCCTGATCTATAGCTCTGAGCCTAGAAGCAGCTTCAATCTGTGACAGTTTCCAAACATCGTTGTAAGCAGCATATATCCATCTCTTCGATCTGCTTGCAGCAGGACCTTTAACAAAATCATTTACGTCGACGGTGTCATTCAGCTTGGGCAAATGTAGCTTAACGGACGCTAAGGTCGAGTGTCTGAGCCAACTCTGACATAATTTGCCTACAGAATAGGTGGTGACTGAATGTTGAGTCTGAAAACGGGGATCTACTCTAACCTCTGTATAGCCAGGGGTCAGACCCAAAAAAACGGCACTGGCAGGAATCTGCACTTTTTTGCCATAGCAACCAGCCTTCAGGATTAATGCTGGAGTCATTAAAAGAGGAATTTTTCAACAGGGCTTGTAAATCACTTAGGGAAGTACTGGTGTAATTATTCCAAATGGGGAAATTCACCCAAATCAGGAAACAAAGGAGCATTTAATTTTTTAGAAGAGGCCAATCCAAAGCAGGTGGTTTGTGAAATAGTGGCATTCAGAAACAACATATGGTTTGGGATGAGACATGCACGATGCAAAGCCTCAGTGCCTTGCACTTGCCAACTTTTAGAACCCCAAACAGATTTAAGATCAATAGTATCTTTCCACAGTTCATAGCCCCCAACAGCCAACTGGTCAATAAAGGACTTTGAATACAGTAATTTAGTGTGGGCAAGTCTAACCTTTGAAAGAGGACTTCTCAGTCAACTTAAAATAAAATGCATCAGGGTTGGATTGATTAAAATCAGTAAAATAAAAAAAACCTTTTTCAAAAGCGTTTTTGAGCTGCCTTCCATTGGCGCGGGATAATGTTCCAACTGTGTGTAGTGAACCACATTTCTAAATTAATTCGTTTTATGCAGAAAGTGATTGCCAACATGCTGGTAACAGTACAAATCACCATAGTTTGCAGACTCTAAATATAAATCTTCAGCATCGAAAGCATAATAATTCAATTAAAAAAATAAAGCCTCTACGGCCTGGACGACCCAATCATCAGAGCGAATATTTTGTTTAACCACATCCCCCATAGAAACACGTAGTACATTGGGAATATTAATAACCTCTGTGGGGACATGAATTTGGAACTTAACGTGGGTGGCCAAAGTTCCATCAATCATTCTAATTGAAGTTCTTTCTTGAACGTAGTGTCCATTTATAAAACGAAAAAAATACACCACAAATTTGATGAACAAAAATATTGCAAATAGTACCAGCCAAATGTAAGTCCAAGGGGGAATCACATTTTTTTTTTTCTTAAACCAGGTAGCAAAAATCAAAACTTTTGAAGGGGACTTAGATGTGGAAGAGCCAGTGTCAAATGAAAAATGGGACTGATTAGTCACACGGGTCTCCAAATCAGGTATAGACAAGTCAGTGGGGTAAGTATATTCAGTGTCATTAAGAAGATCACCAGCAGGTAGATTCAATAAAGGATTCGTAAGTGGACTAATTTCAATGACAACATCAGGCCCGATAGCAGGATCCGGGGCCAAAACAGAGTGTCGCACCATTGCTGGACACGAAACCGCAGGCGTCATACTATTTAGAATTGGCCACCCTGTGTGGTTTGACATTGTCAATGGAGATGTACCTGTTCCCCTTTCGCCCAGGAAGAGGAGGTAAAATGACTGTTCTTGTACCTTGCACGCCAAGCACGGCAACTGGAGCTCAACAGGAAGGACCAAATTCTTTCTTGTTGTCAATCTTCTCTCGGACCAGTTCTCCAACTTGGGGTAGCCAGCCGACTACCGGAATCTGCAACGCAGCATCTAATGTGGAGGGCAAGTGTTCTTTTGCAAGACTGTCTCTGCTCTTTTGTAAGTTCTGCAAAACATTAGAATGTTCATCTACGTCAAAGGATGTGGTTGCCGCCGCAATGTATAGACCATCAAGGTCCGGGACAAACATCTTGATGCCAAAGATCATTTCGTATGGGGTCCGCCCACCCAGAGACCTTCTAGGGAGATTATTTAGTGCACGTTGAACGCTATTGAGGTGGGTTAGACAGTCTCTGCCAGCACCTAATACCTTCGCTGTCAAGGATTGCTTTAAGTCACGGTTCATTCGGTCCATAACACTATTACCCTCACTAGCACTAGCTTCTTCAGGCCAGTCCAGGCTTTGCAGACTGCCCAGAGCACAAACAAGCACAACGAGGGCTGAGAGGCCGCTGCTGCAGCTGTTCCTGCATCCGCTTTTCCTGCGTCCACGACTGCTACCGCTACCTGCCGCCGGCCAACTTGCCATTGCCCTGTTACACCCCGCACAGCTTCCCAGTGCCAGAGCGGACGGATGGCCTGAGGGGCGGCACGGATTGTGCGGTCGGAGCGGCTTGTGCAGCACGCTGGTAGGCTAAACAGGCTTCATGATTTTCGCTCCTGGTCTCGTCTGGTCTTGCAGGCAGGCAAGCAGAGAGGCGTGCAGAGAGGAAAGATAAGCGAGGCGGAGGAAAGCGGAGAGGCAGCACGAAGGATCTGCGGTGCACACTCGTGAGTTTTTGCAAAACCCCTTAACTGCTTTGACCTTGCGGTTCTGTTGTCTCAACAGGGAGGGCAGAGGGGTGGAGGTCGAGTGTCTAGGTTCTGGCTCCCGGAGATCCTGGCTCGGTGGGGGGAATATCATCGAGAGCACCGAGGCCAGGTTAGGCATACTCTGCTGGCTCCCATTGAGGCCCTAACAGAGTCCCTGCTATCACCAGGACTGCCCGACTGTTGGACCGCTATTGGATTGGACTGCTGAGCCTGGCTGGTAGCTGACTGTGCAGCTTTGAGAACACGGAGGGCATATTAAAGACTACAGATCATAGATCAAAGACCAGCGATGCATCATTGCTGAGCCTCCATGCTTTTCTGTCGTGGGGTCCGAGGAGGTTAGGCTCACATTATTAACTGGGGAACCGCCGGCGAAGCTGGGTGTCTGACTCTCTTTCCCGGAACACTGACCTCCTTTGATTCCATCCATCATTCAACCGCGCTACAACAGCTCGGACCCCCAAAGGTCTACGAGGCTCTATCTCCTCAAGTTGCGGTCTTGTGGGGGGGGTCTCTGTGCTTTGCGCCCACCGGCAAGGTCCCCAGTCTCTGAACCCCACAGGGACCTACGAAACCGGGCTCTGTAAAGGGGCCAGGGGAAAGCCCGACTGAGCTGCCATCTCCATAACATCTCTTTAACTTCTTGGGCTATACCCAGGCATGAGGTCGGGCAAGAAAAGGGGCCAGCCCGAGACTAAGTCCAAATCTAAGTCCAAGCCCACGTCCACGGTCAACCAAAAGGAGAACACAAAACCAGTCAGTGTGAGCCCGGATTCATCTCTGGATGAAGTCGGGGCATGCAGCGACCCAGCTCTCCAGACTGGGGTTCGTCATTCCTATCTTCGCCAACCAAAAATTACATCAAAATTCAAATTTTTAAAGGATCCACTTTCCTCCATCTTTTCGTCCAGTGGAAAAATCCTGGGCCTTCAGGACTCCCTACTTCCACTATCCCCTCAGGAACCGCAAGAAGGTCAACCTACGGGTCAAGCCCCAGACACCATCAACACTCCTTTCTCAACAGACGGTCCATCCGTACAGGGTCCACCTGCTCATGGTAAAGTAGGGGCAGCGGGAGAAGGGGAGTCCATCAACAGGGGCACTAGTAGCCCAGTCACCCCGCATATAGGCAGCAGAGGGGTGAATCCTGCCTTAGGCTCATCCCCCTCTCCCAAGCATACTAACTCCTTCACTACTCCAACCACTCCAACTAGTCAGAAGGCAAGGCACTCCTTGCGCAGCTTCATGACAAGCAGTGGCTAGGATCCTAACCGAGGGCAAGAAGATCCCAGCGGGTCCAACTTAAATAACCCGCCAAAGACCACCAATTTCTTCCCCCACTACACGGACAGCCCAAAAATCCGAAGCAAATGTAGAAGAACAGAGTTCCGCTGAATACCCGAAGGATGCTGCAGAAAACACACACATCTCCGGGTGCGATGGCCCTGTCAACCTCACCTACATAGGATCACAGGATTGGGTAGATTAATTTCGCTTCCTACATCCCGGTTACCCCGGTTAAACAACCTATGCCCACAGATGAAACAAACAACAAAAATCAGTTTACCAAACAGGCTTCCGATCAGGAGGCTATCCTCTCGAATTCAACAACTTCACAACATCTTTCTGCCTCCTTTACACCCACTGATTCCTTAAATCAACCAGGGCCCACATCTGGGATTCAAGCATCAAATGTGTTGAACACCTGGGATATTCTTTTAAATATCATGCAACGAACCGTTGACACTCTCCACTATCAATATGATAAAATGGATTTACAGTTGACTCTACTCGACACCTTGGCCGTTTTTGTGGGGCGAATTGACGAGAAACTCAGCAAACTAAATTCGCTAATCGGCAGAGCTCAGCAGGAAGCAAAGTTGACTTGCAGTTGTGGCCCGATCAGCGACAAATTAGCATCACTCCCAGAAATAGTATCTACTCTTATAGAAGGTCTGCCAAAAGGGCCTTACAAAAGGGACTTGAACATCAATACTCACGTAACAGCCAGTCTTGAACTCTCAAAAGAAGATCCTACCACAGCTAACACTACGGACCAAATTGTATCGGCACCATCAGTGGGTCATTTGCGAATACGCTCCTCCTCACTTTCCAAGGATCAAATTCCAATCCAGAATGCTAAGGGTCGCCGTCAGCAAAGAAGGAAAGGTCGTAACAAAATAACAATATCAAGTCCTTCAGAGGTTTATCCTCTGTTTAGGACTGAAACCAGACAGCAGCCACAAGAACCAGGCCAAACTACAGCAACTAATGTAAGCACAGAACAAACTTCCACTGCGCCCAGCGACTCTACAAATGGGGGGTACGTGGCAGTAACCATAGAGGCTCCAACACAGGAGGCCGGCAGGGCCGAGACCAGCAGGCAACCCAAATACTATGGTAAACAGTGGTCCTAGAAAAGGGAAGGACGCCAGCCTCCCCATACCACCACTGTTATCGGTAACAAGGGGGGCTCCTCCAACGCACGGTCCCCACTCGGCACCAGAAGCTATGACCATCCCTCATTGTTCAAAACCTCCGGCTCAAGAACCGATGAAAACAGGACCCCTGGGCCTCCAAACCCAACTATATTCCTCTATAGTGGGTGACTTTACAGTTCCCTCTGCTTCCGAACTTCGAAAATGTTCCCCTTGTGATACCTTCATAGGAACTTTACCACAGTTCATCACTAACAACAGAGGAACCCAAGTGTGTGGCAAGCCCCCAACAGCTCAGCCGGGTGACCAAAGCAGGAACTCGACCATTATTCTCTTTACCCCAGAATACGAATTAAAGGGTCCATTCGACATTCTGAACAGAGGTAACCTACTTAAACTCCTTAGCACTATACCAACCTTAAATGGTCTAGGTTCAGCTGACCTCCTCTCAGTAGAACACACAGGACAAGGAAGCTACAAAAGCAACCTGGAGGTCGTACGAAATCGTAAAAAAAATGCTGGAGGAGCAAAACACCCTCAAAACATGGAGGATCAAATCCGCCTTATATCACAACATAGGATATCCGCTCCCCCTGCTCGAGAGACCTCGGTACGGACTGTCTATAAAAACTTCCAAGACCACGTCAGTGCTTAGGGGTGCACTGGGTCGATCACCTTCAAAAACACAGGCAACATTCACCCAAAAGAGCATGATGGCCTCTAACTTGGACAACCCAGACGATCTTCGGTGATTTAGAATAATGAACACATCAAGTTACCCACAATGACAGGGTAACCAAACAGAGGTGGGCTCGTACTTGGCCACGCCGCTTCTGAAACTGTGCTCTTGGAACCCAAATGGGTACAACAAGGCAGCAGATACAGAATACTTACAATATGTTAAATCATTTGACATTATCCTCCTTCAGGAAACATGGCTGGAGGAGCCTGCACACATAGAAGGCTACACCTGCTATGACTCCCCAGCCATAAGAAAAAGCAAATTCGGTCGGCTAGTGGGTGGCTTAGCAACCTAGATCAAAATGTCAAACATTCACAGCGCGCAGGAACTTACCACCCACTCTCCTGCCATAAACACTGTTCAGATTAAATTAAACCTTAGGGGGAAAAAAGAAGAGGTGCTGCTGACCAACATCTATATCAATCCAAAAAATAAGAAACAGGAGTCGAAACTTCTAATGGACCACTTACGTCACCTAATGACTATGTACACCACCCCCAACTTCATTCTGTCTGGGGACTTCAACCAATACATTCTAGGTTCTTCCTCAAATAATGACATTCAGGCCCAGTCCTACTACTGGAATATTCCAACTCAATCCTTTAGTAGCCAAGGAAAAAACCTTGAAGGAGCTGCTTGAAGACCAGGAGCATATGAGGGTTCTAAACAGAAGATTCGCTGATGACTCGCAATCTGTTGCCTCGTTCAACTCAGGCAACGCAACCTCTACAATAGATTACACGCTAGTTTCCCTTTCACTTTTCTATCACATACTAGGCTTCCGCCTAAGAGACAAGGGAGATAGCGACCACCGTCCCCAGGAAGCTTCCATTCTTGCCTTTCCGGATCCATCTCTTCCTAATCCAACAGGACCACACGCCTGTCATACCATGAATCTCAAACAAATTAAATCTTCAGTCGCAAACACGATGGAGGTACTTCAAGCAGCAAAACTACAATTAAATAGCTTAAACTATCCTATGGGTAATCTAGTAACCTTATAGGAAACCTTTACGGCCGAATTTGCAAATACATACTCAACAACAGTACGGCACTCCCTATCTCTCGGCTCCACGGTCACAGGGAAGATTTCAAGCACCCATAAACTGGCATTAAAAAAACCACAAAAAGCGATTAACAAATCCCTAAGGCTATTGATAACAAGCTGAGGCGAAAGCGGTCTTCTCCAACCGCTTCGCAAGCACCGGGCGGATCTCAAAAAACAAATGGGAGATTAAAAGATTCAATGAAGAAGACTTTTGGGCTAAACTTCCCTACGACTCTAAGGGGAACAACAGTGCCCGATTTTGGTCCACAGTAAACACATTTTTAAACCTAAAACATGGTGGAATAACATCGCACATAACCAATAACTCCTGGGAATCTTTCTTAGACATTAATTTCAACCAACAGGCCATTGGAACAAACACGCCCCAGGACGCCCAGGATGGCCATCCCCCACAAACAGTATAACCACATGAAAAAGCAGAAATCGAAATCAATGCTGTTACACTTAGGAAACTAATCTCCAAAGAAAGGAAGGATGGAGCTCCTGGGCCAAACAAAATTCCTCCAGCCCTCTTCAAATTTGACCTACTGGGCAAAAACTCTGACCCCACTCTATACGTCTGTCAGCTACTCTGGGGGCCTCCCTGGATCATGGAAGGGATCAGTGATTTCACCGATATTTAAAGCAGGGGACAGAACTTTACCAAAAAACTACCGCCTGATAGCCCTTCTGGACATTGAGGCAAAATACTTCGCAGGGCTTCTACTGACACAGCTGTGCGAATTGGCTACTAAGTGCAATATAATTCCATCCAGTCAAACTGGATTTTGTAGAGACACAGGAACTACAACAAATCTCCTAGCACTATCGCTACTTATAGACAAAGCAAAACTAACTAAACAAACTCTTCACTTTTGCTTTGTGGACTTCAAGGCAACCTTCGACAATGTCAATCGAGCCAATCTTTGGAGAAAATTAGCCCTCTGGGGGATCCCTGCTCCTCTCCTAAACCTTTTGATCGAACTGCACTCCAATACGTGGGTTCAGGTGAAGCTTGGGAACGGCACTCACCTCTCTAGGCGCATTCCAACTACAAAAGGCCTTAAGCAGGGGTGCGTTTTAGCGCCAGCCCTTTTCAATTTATGTACAGCCGATCTGCCACCTGCTCTAGAAGCCTGCAACGCGCACGCCCCCGACTAGGGGGTAAAGCCCTGCCCAGCATATCCTATGCAGATGACGTGGTCCTGGTTAGTCATACCAAAGTAGGACTGCAACATCTCAATAACACATTGCATGGATATGCCGAAGAGAACTCACTTGAAGTAAATATTGACAAAACCAAAGTACTGTCAATAACTGAGAACAAAAAGTCACACTCTTGGTTACTTGGAACACAGGTCGTTACGAACTGCTCTGAATACAAATATCTTGGCATCATAGTCGACAGAGGAGGTCGTTTCTCAAACCACCTTGAGGCCACAAAGAGAAAAGGTATGATGATCGCGACAACACTTAAACAACTTAAAACTAAGTTGACTGGCCCCACTCTCCTACAACTGCTTTGTGTTGCCCAAGTTAAAATACAGTCATCTATTACTTACGGCAGCGAAGCATTAAGAGGCACAGACGCGAAACTGCTGAATACAATCATTTCAAAAGCATACAGACTTCTCTTAAATCTGCCATCTTCCACCTCACAAGCCCAGATCCGGCTAGAATTCGGACTAACGAGTCAAATGCTCGCAAGGAGAGGATCATACATTAAGTGCTGGTACAAAATAAAGAATTCACCAGAGAACACACTGAAGCATCAGATTTGGCAAGATCTGTGCAGCTGCTCCAAAATGCCGGGGAACAAATACTTAGAGGAGTCCCTGACTGTTATAGGACTAAAAGAACTATGGGAAACCCTATTACCGCACGCACAATTTAAACATGTAGTAAATAAGAGTATAAAGAGACTTTCGCTCATAGAGGACAAAGCTATCTTTGCTCATAGGCGTCACGCCTGGATGACTCGGAGTACATATAAATCACCCGGGTTACAGGCATACTTTGGACTGGGCTACTGCAGGAAATCAAAGGAAGCCTTTTTAAAACATAGGCTAGGAATCCTACCAGCCATACCACATCTACAACTATGGTTGAGAAGGAACTGTGGGACAACATGCAGGTTATGCGGTGCAGGGAAAGAAGATATCGACCATTTGTTATGCACCTGCTCAAAGTTGAAAGAGGAAAGAGTAGCTCTTCTAAAAACGTCTTTTAATGAACACAGAATACGCACACGAAACAAGCAGTCCTTGCATGCTTCGACCCAGGATTTCCATCACTAAATGGGAAGTTGGTGAAATTCCTGAAATTAGTGGTGCTTAAATTAACAAACCAAGATATCAGTGGCCCAGACAAGACATAAGGAACTATGGACACTTCCTAAACCCTTATTTTACTACTGTTATATCTTTTAATAATTATGATCTCTCTTTTTAAGACTTTTTATCGATGAAATGTGCACTCAATTGTATTTTTTGTAATGGTTTTTAATTAATCAGAAACAATCCATTTTTTATTTACTTACTATTACCCTCAGGTCGGTATGGAGACAAAAATTTGACCTGGACCCCCAATGAAGCCATGGCATCCTTGTACGCCTTAGAGGCGAACGCTGGAACCTGGTCCGAATGGAAGGTACCAGACGCAAAAATTCCCACAAAGACACACAAATCTCTTATGACAGTTCTAGAATCAGCGCTCCTTTGAGGCCACACCCAGACAAAGCGAGTGCAAGAGTCAACTGCTACTAAGATTTACTTATAGCAGTATCATAGCAGAAAGGACTGCAGTGATCAAAATAAATACACGCAAGTGGTTTATTAGATATGTACAACTGAGTTTGGGGCGGGCGTGCAGCAGAAGGTTTAATTTGCTGACAAATGCCACATTGAAGGACAAATTCACGGGTCTGTTTGTACAAACCTAGCCACCAATATCGTTGCTGGAGAAGAGATACAGTAGCTGACAAGCGACGTGCGCCAAAGCCATCCCGGCGTAGGCTCCTGTAATCAAAGCCTGTCTGTGGTCTGCGTTGGGAATCAACCTGTCACCAAAGTAGTTAATTTTCACATAAGGAACTTTATCAGGAGTAAAACGATAAGAGTACTTAGAAGGGAAACCCTTAGGGTATTTACCTCCCTTCTCTGTTGCGGCAATAGCTGCCAAGATGTCATCATCAATCTTACTTATGGAACATGTAACCGCTGCTACTGCATATGTTGCAACTGCTGTCTTCGCAGCTTCGTCCGCGAGGCAGTTGCCAACAGCGTGAACTCCAACACGCTGATGACCCAGAGTATGAATTACAAAGATGAGTGGGAGTCGTTCTTTGAGCTCAGCCACTCGAACCCAGATCATTTTATGTTTTATTGTGCGCCCCTTGGAGTCACAATAATCATTTTGAGTCCAGAACGGTAGATCGTCATTGTAGGACTGAACACAGTAGTACGAGTCACTCACAATAAGAGTACTCACACTAGGGTCTGCAAGCATCAGAGCACGGAGCTCTGCCAACTGGACTTGAATTCACCATCCACCATAGTACCAACCACAATTGCGCAGGCCGAAGAAGACGCTTGTTTTGAACCCGTAGCCGCTTGCGCACTGCCATCAGTGTAAATGATACAACGGCAATCCCCAAGTGGGCGTATAGTCAGAGGAGCAGGGTGAACAAATTCATACTGCAAGTTCTCTTAAGTCTGCAATGAGGAATCAAAAATGAACGTGACATCCGGAGATGTCAAGGACGTGGCCCATTGTATCCACGAGGGTGCAAAGCTTTAGAATTTGGTACACTGGCTTTCGTCACTGCCTCCAAGGCAAGATACAGAGTAACAACGAAAATGCGCTTTCCCTGCGACAGCGCACGTTCCTTAAGAATCGCCATTTGCACTGCTATCAAAACTTTTTCCACAGTGGAAAACCGCAACTCAGCCGAAGTGTACAAGTGTGACTTGTAAGCGATAGGAACTGTGTCACCCTCATTAAAAGTGTGGTACGTGAAACCCACTGCCCCTGGAACGATTCTGATTACCAGGTTGGTGTGGTTATCACGGGTCAACAAGAATTTAGATTCTAGAAGATCAGCCTGCAAAGATTGCAAGATGGCTGAATGTTCAGGCAGCCAGCACGATTTGGAAAAAGTAGGTTGTACCAAGGCATAAAGAGGCTTGATACGCTAGGCATATTTGGGAATGTAGGTACGCCCGAAATTCAAAAAGCCCAGTAGGATTGTAGTTTCTTCAGTGTTGTGGGAGCTCGCAAAAGTGCGCATTTCTCCAGGAAGTGAAGAGCTAAACCTCACCCTTCATTGTTGAGCTCGTAGCTCAGGAACAACACTGTGTACTCTGCAATGTGAGATTTTACAAAGTTAAATTTGTAGCCAAAATCCGCAAAATTGCAAATTATGCGGTCCACTCGGCACAGAGGCGGCCATAATTTGTCTGTGAGATAAATGTCATCCACTTACGAACATGCATCCGTGTCGATCCCCTCCAAAAGAGAGAGAGACAACACAAGCGGCAAATACGCCCGGACTGTTCTTATAACCCATAGGCAAATGGCAAAAGTGGCGCGGTTTGCCACCACTTGTAAATGCTGTCCATTGACTACTAAGTGGGGACACATTGTGGGCAAAAAAAACATTGGATATGTCAAGAGTGGTTTTGAACCGTTTACGCACGAGACTATCCACAAGAGCAGAACTGTGAATATTCTGCACCGCGCACGTACGACAATGGGAGTTTAAGTGGTGGTAATCCAATACCAAACGGTAGGAGACACCTGGCTTGGTCACAGTAAAAAGTGGGTTATTCATCGGAGACACAGACGTTTCAATGACACCTTGATATTCCAATTGTTCATGTATTTCCGCATAGGAAGCTTTTGCTTCTCACCACGTGAGGTATTGGGGTTGAGGCTGTGGCATTGACCGTAAGGGAATCTCATGTCGAGTGGAAAATTTGTCCCACTCACAGCGAGTACGGTACAAAGCTGGCGCTAGCGCCTTAGCCCAATCTTCTGCGAAATGCAGCACCTGCTCTTTCGGCACTGTGTGCGCAAAACTAGGGAGGATTACCTCCTCCCCCTGGGGAGCAGCTAAGACAAAGGGTGGGGGCCAGTCAACCGCCGCCAACAAAATATCATAGGTGGTAGTTAGATTATCCCAAAATACCCTTTTTATGGTACGTTCTATGTCACCTTTAATTACAAGGACAATTTCAGAAAACCTGTCAGGGGGAGCCCCTCTAGTGTCTGCCGTCTCAAATACAACAAAGGTGTCAGTCGCTGTCACCTTCAGTAGTGGATGCAGGGCCTCTCGCATCATGGAAATCTCCGCCACGCTTTCCAAGAGCGTTAGCGCCAATGTCTGATTCTGAAGCTGCGTTCTCACCATCTGTGGCATATCTTGCTGTTACAGCAGCAACTTTCTTCGGTTGAAACTGGGGTCTTTGTCGCTGTGACTCGTCTTGCTTGCCTTTTGTGTCAGCCTTGCAAGGCTGCTTAAGGCTCTGTTGGGCACCTCGACCTCTGCCGCCGCCTCCTCCACCGGTGGTTGAGACCGATGCTTCCTGCAAAGAGCACGGAGAACGTTCAGGAACCTGAAATCCATCAGGTGACTTAATAGTACTGCGGTCGCGCAACTCATATGTACGCTCAGTAGAGGCAGGCGTAGGTGAAGCAGGACGAGACCCCTGTTTCTGTTGCTGTTTCCCCTGTTTTTTGTTCTTACTCCAATTTTTTTTTTTTTTTTAATTTTTGGAAGACCTTTATTGATAGGAAGACATACATACAACCATATGAGCAGCCCGAAGGCTCAAGAGTGCAATACAAATCAATAAGGCGAGTCCATCAGGATCAAAAACAGGAGCATTGTGGTCTAATTTTCAATTTAAATCTGAAGGATATTTGCATCAGGATAGCAGTAAGCAGTACATTGGTTCCGGTCTCGTGAAACAGGATTAATCAGGGTACTATGCAGAATATCGCCAGAACCACACCTAGCCGCAATTAGAAACCATCTCGGAAGGGGCACGGATCGGGAGGTACATTGAACCACAAGTGATACTCAAAAACAATAGTCCACAGCCAGGAGGATAAAAATACAATCAGTCCACATTAAAACACGGTGGATAAGACTTCCCGATCACACTAGACCCGATCCCACTAAAGAGGCCAGTTTAAAGAAAGAAGAGAAGAAAGAGGAGAAAAAGACAGAGGGCCATAGAACTAAGGTAACCTAAAGCATTCCCATCCCCGAAACCCACCCTGCATACCAGCGGAAGGCCACGGCCCACCCCCCCCCAATAGGCATGCCTGTCGCCCCGAAAAGAACCCCACAAAAGGAAAAGCGGAGGAGGGCCATAGCACCGGCCCCTTATACACCCCCAGCCCAGAAGCGGAGACCCACTCAAACGGAACGTGGGCCCCAACCCACGGTCACCCCAACCATAAACAGTCACCAATATGAACGACAATCCTCTTCAGCACCAAAGTCCCAGGAAGGTAGTCCAGGTAAGCAGGAATCAGCCCTGGCCAGTACGAAGAAAGGGTAGCGATCGGTCCCACCAGCTTCCAGGTAATAGCATCAAAACAGCAGTGGCAGGCTGAGCCAACCCGGGTCGAGACAAAGACCAAAGCGAAGTTGCAGGAGCAATGTCCCAGGGCACGTACAAGTTCCACAAAGAAGCAAGGTGAAGGTAGGACGGCCATCCACCCACCGGCGGGTAGGCAGTCTTGGGAGCACAGTCACAGTTCGTCCAAGCTCCAAGTGTCCAGCACATGCGGGGGGTGACCAGTGCAGCTATCGGGACAAAGGCAGAGTCCCGCTCTTCAGTACATTCTGCTGCGTCCTGTGGCGCCTCGGCAGTGGAGGAGGGCTGCTGTAAGATGGGTGCTGCCGCCTGCAAACCCTGCATTTCAGCGCGCAAATCCAGAAGAGCCAGCCAGATTTCTTTCATTGTGGGCTCCGTCATCGCACTACTAGCGCCTAAGGACCCCGGGGCTCACACGGCGAGGAATCTGTCACAGCAGCTGTTCAGCAACAGTATGCAACACGCTGCGGGAGCCGGAGCCCGGGGGACACAGCACTCACTCACCGAGTT
Source organism: Lissotriton vulgaris (assembly GCF_964263255.1). Taxonomy (NCBI): domain Eukaryota; kingdom Metazoa; phylum Chordata; class Amphibia; order Caudata; family Salamandridae; genus Lissotriton; species Lissotriton vulgaris. The sequence goes on along the minus strand of NC_141695.1, from coordinate 602,054,889 downwards.
GCGGCGCGATGTCTGCCGAGGCGAGCGACTCCTCCGTCCGGGCCCCTTTCAGATCACAGACGCCTGCAGGGTGTCTTACCACGGTGATCAATGTCGCGCTGCAGCGAGGAATCCAGGGAGCGACGTCGGGAGCCGTTTCAGTTTCGCTTCTCGGGCACCGGCTCCCGGCAGCCAGGTGAGGCCGCTGTTGACTCGTTGCTGGGCGGCCATCTCGCTACCCGAGGTCCCGGCGCGGCCAGCTGGGAGGGCCAGAAAGTTGCAGGCGGCAGTGCGCGGCCATCCGAGGCGGTAGGATCGTCGGAGGAACGCGGCCGGGATCGACCACGATTCCGCTTCAATATTCCGTGGTTGGGGTGCAGGATAGTTAACAGGAGATCGCCGCAGCTGAGGGCGAGCTACGGAGCCGGGCGTCTATGCGGCCATTTTGGCCGCCGTCTTGGCTCCTCGAGTCTTACTCCAATTTTGTTTCTGAACGTTAGGGCAGTCATCTTTATCAGATGATGCTTGTTGAGTTTGCTGCTGTTTTTCTTTCTTAGCGAAAGGCTAAGCACCCAAACTATTAAGGCCAACGGTCTTATAAGCCTCCGTAATAATTTTCGGTAACTGACGGAGTTTGTCTGCGTCGGGGATATCGTGCAAAGCATTAGAGACCTGGAAGCTTACCGCATCCTCCTTGACATTAGCAAGGACGAGATCGTGGACCATGTCAAAAGCTCCCACGAGTTGCATTCCCAACTCCACAGCCGCCTCTGGTCCGTGTTCATCTTGAAACGCTTGATCACAGAGGGCAGGACAGTCATTGACGGGGTGCCAAAGGACCTAATATAGACTGCGGCAAAAATCACACCCCAAGTTGAACATTCATTTACCTCTGGCACTAAGTCTTTCTGCAAACTAATTGTGAGGATCCTGTGTTTCTCCACAGGAGTAGTATTCAGGAATACTGCTTCCAGTTGGTCGAATTTCTCGGCAAGCCTAAAAGGCATCTCATCCTTATCCTGGGGACGCTTGCCCGTGATCGCATTAACCATGACGGGACTAAACTTCAGCCCGCCCCGCCAACTGGATGTGCGGCACCACCCGGGCCCCACGCGGGAGGTTGCGGGTAATGTAATGAACCAGACCCCTAATATCTGACACTGCAGAGGCATACGGGGTCCTAGTTGCGGAGCTGTTAACGCACCCATCTGAGATGTGGGGTATAAGCAGCTAAAACATACCAAATAGCGTCTGGGATTGACAACAGCTCTTGTCTGACCGCTGTTATAATGTGTGGGAGGGCGCCATTAAACCAAATGGCATGCTGCCACTTAGAAATCGGAATTTCCACTGTGCAATATGGAGCATAAGCTGCAGGAGCATCAGCAGGGGTGTAAGTGTGAAACACACCAGTACCAGCCTCTACTGCAGGAAATGTAACCCATGAGTAAAACAACTCAAACGGGTACACTGCGTCAGCTGAAACTACAAAAACCACTGCCTGTCTCTCCAAAGAAACAAGGTATTCCGGCAAGTGATTCCGTACAACCACACGACTGTGTGCCGGGATGTCAACTGCAGCCATATCAATACAGTAATAGAGGAGTTCAATGCAATATAAAAAAGGCACAACTGGGTAGTAATTCAAATAGAAAACCGTTTTACAATATCAAGCTTGAAGAGACCTATGTAACCTATGTAGGTTTTATCCGCCACTACTGTCAACCGGAAACAATAGTGAGGGGGTCTTAGACTGATATAAGCACTAAAGTGTCTCACAATGAGACCACACTCGTTGGCAGCGCCATGTTGCAAGGATTTCTGCTCATACACAGAACTGTGCACAGAGACCTAGGACATTAGTGAATTGTGGTGTACCAGAAACTCACCTCAGTACCTAGAAAACCCCAACCAGCTAGCATCAGTGTCTCATCAGCTCTTCGTCCTATAGCAAAGTAACCAATGATTAGGCAACCTAGAACATGTGACTTAGGACCATCTCAGGAATGGTGGGAAGTGAGAACACTCTTTTGTTATACTCTCATACCAGTCCACAACAGGAGTAAAAAAAGAGACACAGTAAGGTTAAAATATTTATTGTAACAACCTGATCTCATGCGCAGTATTTTAGTCAATTCAATTCAATTCAATTCAAAGATGCTTTATTCGGTTTGTAAAGAAAATACAACCATATAGCAACAGACATAAAAGTTTACACAATACTGAAGCAGGCTACAAAAAAAAAAACATGTAACAAGATGGCGCTTAAAAATATAGACATTTAGCAGCATTAATAGTACAGAATCATTAGGCCATTTAGAAAAATGCATTTAGCTGTAATGTTAACAATTATACGACCTTTGATAGTGTGCAAATATGCAGTTAAAGTGCTAAGTATCGTCTCTATATTAGTATATGTGCAAATTGGCAATTCTAAAGAAGAATTCTGCAACATCCTTCCTAAAGTGCAATATGCAGATAGCAGCGCCTAGTCTGGCTATTCACAAGGAATAACTATGACAAGGTGCAAGTGCTAGGCCATTCCAACGATGGATATTATACAATAACAGCAATTACTCCAACAACATATGTGTGCAAATTAGCATAATAATACATGATGTCAACAGCATCTTGTTTTAAAGTGCATAATACATTTAGCAGTTGGGAAAGTTCATGTAATAATTGATTTTCTTGCAAAAATACATTTTAAAATATAAGTGGCCACATAAAAGCATACATCTGGGGACTCTAGATTAAACACTAGTTTCATTGCTGTTTGTAAATGATGCGTATTATATTTTAAAAAGATGTGTTTCAAATAATGTTTCCTAAAAGAGATATAAAAAGTGCAAGATAGCATAAAGTGACACGTGCTCTGTTTTGATTTGCCATCACATGGGCACAGACAAGTTCCAGGTTTTTTAGGCACAGGGAAAGCCACAAGGTGATGCACAATTCCTAAGCGGAGACGGGTTAACACAAATCGATGGGAGGGAATACTAACTATTACAAGGTAAAATTGGAAACCTACGTTGATGTTATATTGTTGATAGAGGTTGAATGTACTTTGTTTATTATATTTTTCCACTCTAGTCTCTGCTGTATATTTCAAAAACGAGACCTTCAACTCCCACTTTGATAATATAGGATCCATTATTAAATCATTAAAAATGTCCAGACCATACAATGTTTTATACCAATGATGTATATGGTTCAGCCAAGGAATATTCGATCGATGATCAAGTTTGATACAATCAGTTATTACGTCCTGTGTAAACTTTGTCTCCTCCTTTGCCCATATTGAACGCCATAAGGACAAGGGATGGAGAGCAATTAGATCATTAACATAATACAAATCTAGTTCCTTATGTATTAACTCCGTTGAAGCCGTAGCTGGGACACTGATTAATCTTTTTAAAAACACATTTTCCTTACCCTGGACAGTTTTGGCACTCTGTGCATCGTACCCCCAAACTCCGGCCCCATATATAGCTGAGGATATGCATCTGGCGTTAAAAAGGGTTAGCATTTCATGAATTCTGCGATCCCCTAGTTTAGCAGCAAATCTAAAAATACAGTTTGTATTCCTGGCCATTTTAAAAAGAACACTTTTTTGTTCATTTATCCATTTCCCATCTCCTGAGAAGGTAATGCCTAAATAACAGAAACTATTAACAGATTCTAATCTCCTCCCTTCTAAAAAAAAAAGGCTTGTGTTTTCTTAGTTTCTTACCACACACCATGGTAACCGTCTTCCCTTTATTAATTTTCAATTTCCTTTTTTCTATAAATACGTGGAATTGATTAATTAAATGTTGCAGTCCATTATGGGTCCTAGAGAGGAGGACCACGTCGTCCGCGTATAAAAGGACTGGGATAGGGTTACCTTTTATAGTTGGTGCGTCTGCATTAATCATTCTTAAAGTTGTATCAACATGATTAATGAAAAGGGAAAATAATAGGGGGGCGAGTACGCATCCTTGACGGATGCCTCTCTTGACTTCAAAGAAAGGGGTGCACTCACCATCTGTTCCAAACCTTACTTTGCTTGTTAGATTATTATACAAGCGGGCAAGCAGATGGATAATTTCAGTAGGGGCGCCCATTGCCAGTAGAGTGGGCCAGAGCAGTGCGTGTTCCAGCAGATCGAACGCGGAACTCAAGTCGGCAAAGCATAGGTAAAGATTACCAGGTTTAGCTTTGGTATACTTGCCAACTATGAGTTCCAGGTTCACGCACTGCTCCATTGTTCCTATTCCCCTACAGAACCCATACTGCACAGGGGACAGGATGTTATTCTCCTCGGCCCAGGCTTCCAGTCTCACTAATAGGGCTCGACTAAGGATTTTAACTGTCGAGTCCAGAAGTGAGATTGGACGATAATTCCTTGCCTCTGACCTGGATCCTTTTTTGTAGAGGGGTATAATGATTGATTGGCCCCATGTCAGTGGTAAATTACCTTCCACCGCTGCATTAAAATAACGAGTCAAGATTGGGGCCCATAGTAATATTTCATGTTTATAAAAGTCCATGGGTACCCCATCGGGCCCAGGTGCTTTACCCCCCTTACTGTTTTTAATTGCCTCTGTCACTTCATTTAATGTTAAAAACAACTGCATTTTCTTCCATTTAAAACATAAAGTAGACCCATCTGGATTAAAATCAGAGTTAAAAATCTCAGAGAAATGTGCAATCCATGCAAGACAACTGACGTGGGAACTGACCTCAGGAATATTTTCATTCTTTAAGAATGGGCCATTTATAGTTTCCCAGAACAGTTTATGGTTTTTAGTTGCAACGGCCATATCAAGTTTATTCCAGGCATTATTCTGTAACTCCCTTTTCCTAGTTGACAAGGCCAATTTATAATTAATACGTTCTTCTCTAACTCTTTCTTTATCTCTGGGTTTAACATCAAGTACACTTTTCAACCTTTTCAGAGTCTTGGCACAATGTTTGTCAAACCACACAGTTTTGTTTCTTTTAATCCTTTTATTTCTTTTTAACAAGGAATTTTCAACTGTGCATGTAATTTTCATAAAATTAGAGAGAACGACTGATGCTATCACATTAGGTGCAAGGCAGTATTCAACCTCTTTGGTGCATTTACAAATAACATCCTTCGTTAACTTGTTAGGGTCAATTTTAGCCCATTTAATTCTCGTACCATTTGGTCTCACAGCAGAAATCCCATGGACAGATCTACCGTGCACAACGGTTTTTGGGCCCCAGCCCATTAACTCCCCTGAAATGCTGTTGTGATCACTCACAGGCTGCTCTATTACCCAAACATTGGAAAAAACCGAACCATTAGACAACAAAATATGGTCAATATTAGAATGGGCATCTCTCCCCCTAAATGTTGGGCACATTTCGTTATTTTTGTTTTTTGTACATTCGAGCAGTTCTAGATTAAATTTGGCTATTAAGTTATTCAATGCGCTGCCATAATTACTGTGCGGGAAATGATTAACGTAAACGCTATCACCCCCTGCATAATCCTCGTGATGACCACAAATCCCCTTCCGAGCATGTCTACAGGCTTGAATGTTAAAGTCGCCTGTCCACAGTATTGCAAAATTGTTCTTGAAGAGAACAATTGCAGCTTCAATAGCACATTCAACGTCGGGGACAATCTTATCTCGTTTAGGGCCCACAATATTATTATAAAAATTTACAATAATTAAGTCCCTGCCATGACTGTGTGTTAGTCGCAATACAGACGCATGCTGACAAACTACGGTGTGTCCCCCAACATTAAATTCCGTTAATTTAGTTGAAACCAAAGTCAGTAGGCCACCCTTAGCTCTACCAGCCTTGGAAGCTACTGCTGCCACACTATAGGAGGTATAACCTTCAACTTCTATTTGTTCTGTAGGCCATGTCTCTTGTAGACAAATAATATCATAACCACATGTAATGAAGTTATCCCAAAACGGGGTGCATAATTTTGAAGCTATTCCCGCTATATTCCAGGTACCAATTATAAGGGAGTCAGCATAACTGGTACCTGTACTTTCGGGGTGATTAGACAAAAGTGAGGCTTCCAAACTTACAATCGAAATAACGTTAACATTAACATTTGTTGCAGTTATATTATCATCTATAACATTATCTGTAACATTGCCTGTACATAGCACATTATTTGGCAATAATAGATGTGGCTCAGTTATAGTTTTTACACAACTTTCATCACCCGGCTCCTTTTCCAAAGTTAATGTATCACCTATTTCAATGCTTCCAGAATGCGGGGTCAAGGATAAATCAGCCAGTCAGTCGTTCTCCTCAAGTGAGTTGAGCAACTGAAATCTATTAGAAGTTGGGACCAGAAAGGTGTCATATAGATTAGGGAGTAAAGGGGGACAGATGGGTACAACATTAGGATACTTAATAAAGGCCGCTCTTGGATGTTGGAAATTATGTGTAATAATTTGTCTCCCTGACTGGTTCCTATAGAAGTAGTCAAGTGGGAACAGCGTGATGTTATATTCGTGGCTCGATGGCATAGGTGCGTGTAAGATCGAATCTCTCGCCCATTCTGTAGTCCTAAAATTTATGACTATACAGTCCCCATCTATCTCCTTTTTATTTGGTCCCACCCAGCCTACCCTCTGTGTGGTTATAATCTCTTCAGCACCTCGTATTGGGAAACCACCGTTTTTCACCAACCAGTACAGGGTTTTATTTTTTAGGGTTTCTTGATTTTCCAAATTGGTTGGGCAACAACTTGGGGACATTAGCGAGTATTGCTACAAACGGTCTACAATCCGGTGGCAAATTAATAGTGGCTGGAATGACATTATTAATATGGCGCCTCGGTACAGGTAGGCTCTGATTATTATTTGCCGGGTCATTGGTGTTTCTTTGACCCCCAACTACTTTTTGCCCACCCACTATCTTAGGGATGGTGGGTGTTGGCCTCTGCCTTCCACTTGTAGAAGGTACCGGGTTTGCCGCCACAGTGGGCACACGTGGAGTACGATTTACTGTACTTAATTTGTTTTTGCTCAGATTCCCAGATTCTACATTAGTTGTGTGGGGTCTGACTTGCGTGCCCAGGTGTTCTAGGATATCCAAGTTGGCTATGCCCAATTTCTCCAGGTTCTCTATTTTTTTACTTAGAGTTTCTAGAGATACCATCACTGGTGCAATATAAGTTTTTACCACTTTCTCGAGGCATGCTGTGAGTGCCTCGACATTTGTTGGGGTTAGAATTTCCAGCAATTGTGTATCCTTTACATGTCTCCCTCCACTGTTCAGCTGTATCTCACCCTCTCTTTCATTGGTTTCTAAAGTTTGTATAGCCCTCTTCTTTTTTCTTCTGTATGTTTTAGGCTGTTTGTTAATTATTAACCTTTTACGACTTTGGGTAAACTTCCTTTTAGAAGGTACAGGCTCACAGTCAGTTTCACTACTTGACAGACTGATATCACTAATTTGTACAGTTGGAATGACAGTATTGGTATCACGGCCATCCAATTCCGTAATGTTTACAGGCACATCACTATATGTTTGGGGCTGTGGCAATATGCTAGATGACAGGTCAGGTGTTATTGACAGTCTACTCTCCCTAGTACAAGAAACAGTAGGTACTAAAGGTTGTGGTACATCTGGTTGGCTTAAGTCATACCTTGGCAAACCGGCAAATGATTCCAACAATAGTGAATCATGGGACATAGTTGTTTCATTTGTAACGCTAACATGTGTATTAATATTTGCTGGCGTTTGACTTATTAAACACATACTCGCCGGTAAAGAGAGTCTTCTTTCCGTATTTTCGATAGCGTTAACAACCACTCCAATTGTTTGTTGCAGCATCCTATCAATTGCAGTTAAAGTGGGTGGAGGGGTTGGCGCCAAAGTTTGTTTCCTTGTGGTTGAGCGTGTATGCATCGGTGTTTTTCTATCCGTCACTCTGCTCTTACTTTTACTTTTGACTTCCATCAGGCCGGTTACAAACTGTTATATTTATACGTCCACAAGATGGGGTGATTACCTTGGAAACGCGGGGAGTGGCAAAAGTCAGGGGGTAGGCCGGTCCGGTCTCCTGCGGTCTCTGAGGGCCTCAGAGGGCCCGCCCTTTGCCCGGGCTTAGCCCGGCGCGTCCTCGCGGGACGAGTTCTCCCCTTATGCGCCTCCTGGCGCTACGCGCTGACGCTGGGGGAGGCGCTCTCACCTCAGGGCTGCTGGGGAATGTAGTTGAGGGGGCTCCCAATTGGCGGAGCCAAGCCTGGCCAGCCGGAAGTGCTGATTGCAGAAGCGCTGCGGTGGAGCAAAGCCTGGCCGCCCCTTTCAACCCCTGCAGGCACTCTTCACGCCACAGAAGGAGCCTCGGTGACCTGGAGGTAGGCTCACATACATACAGGAACGTCTGTAGTCAACGTCCAGTGTCCCCGGTTCCTGGTAGTTCGCCGCCCATTGTGTAGGACCCCCAGCGGTGTTTGCGGGTGCTCTTAATCACTTTCACGGCACAGTTACAGTCACTTTCGGTTACCCCAATTGCTGAGTGGGATAAGGCAGAGCAAAACGGGCGCCGGGATAAGGCGGAGCAAAACGGGCGCCGGGTCTCCAGCAACACTCTTCCCTGCCCGCGGGGGCTAGCGCGGCTCTTGCCAAACCTCGGGGGCCGCGGGACCAGCGCGCTCCTCCTTCCCGTAGAACTCCAGGGCCAGTGCGGCTGCCTGCCGTCACAGGGGAAGCCCGCGCACCTCTCTGCACTCGGCACTTTTAGTCAACATAAGCAGACATATGATTAAGAATAATATGGTCAGCATGGTTACAATTCCATAAAATACAAAAGGAGGAAACATATTACAATGATAGTGCAAACAGGTTATATAGCGCCTAGTTTTAACACCCTCCCTATATAGGAACTATGTATTATAAACTAAAGAAGGTCTCTTGGGCCCATTACCTTTCAGCTCAGTAAGAGTAAATTACATCTGGATCAGCAAGGCGCTCTGCATCCCTGGAATCTTCCTAGTATGTGAAATCATGGCAAGTGTGCAATGATAAAGGCGCCAGAATCTTACTTGGCTCACAGCTGCCAAAAAGTTATGTCTAGAATGTGTTACACGGAAATGCCGATAAACAGGCTCACATGTTATGATAACCTTGACGGCTCTGCACTCACTGTTCAGACAAGGGGCACGATGTATGTCTAGAGATGTCGAAAAGCAAAAACCATTTCTCATGTGTAGAACGTCGTGAAGGCTAACGTACAAAAACAGCTATGCAGTGTTGTGTGCAAAAGCAGCAAAAGGTAAAATGGCATTTGAACTTCTAATAAGCCATGCTAACATATCATGCACGCAAAAGTAGGCCCTAAACCATACTACAATATTCCCCAAACAGTGACATTTGAGGCTCAGTCCTCTCAAAAGAGCTGTACCTAAAGAGGTATTAAATGTTCTGACTTTAGCTTTAGATAGACATGTCTGGAAGGTTCCACTGATCTCAAAAGAGATTTCTATACACAGAAGCACACGTTACTTACCTTCGGTAACGATATATCTGTAAGAAACAGTAGTTAGTGTTAGATTCCTTACCTTAGAATACCCCCAGGCGTCAGACTGGATCCGGAAAGTTTTCGTCAGCAGTACCCCTGCGCTTCGCTAGGCTTCGTCTGCGGCTCCGTCTGCGGCTCCGTGTCCGTCGTCATGATGACCGGGATGACGTTGGAGTACTTAGACGCCACCCTTGCGCGCTGACGTCAGTTCAATACATAGCTTTCCGCGCCAGGAACGCAGAGCCATGATAGAAACCGACACTGGTGCCATGAAACTGGGGCCCGGAAAGGGATGTCCTTAACCCTAGATATCGGTTCGCAGAACGGGGAGGATGGGTGGGCGGTAAGGAATCTAACACTAACTACTGTTTCTTACCGAAGGTAAGTAACTTGTGCATCTGAAAGAAACAGGTTAGTGTTAGATTCCTTACCTTAGAATAGATACCTCAGCAATACCAACCCCGGGGGTGGGTCTGTGAAACAAGATTGCACCAGAAAGTCCTGGAGAACGGAACAGACGAAAAAGCCATCTCTCCTGACTTGGCTGTCCAGGCAGTAGTGTCTAGCAAACGTGTGCAGCGAGGCCCACGTAGCTGCCTGGCAGATGTCCTGCAAGGGGACTCCCCGACCCAGGGCAGTGGTAGCTGCAGTGGCCCGAGTGGAATGGGCGCTCAGCCCAACGGGAGGCTCCTTTTTCGCCAAGGAGTAGCAAACCTTGATGCACAAGACGACCCACCACGTAACCAACAAAGAGCTGGTCCTCCACCCGGAACTGGCATGTGCGGTCCAGATAGAATGAGATCGCACGTTTTGAATCCAGACGGTGGAGCCTCTCTTCCTCTTTCGAGGGATGCGGAGGTGGATAGAAGGTGGGAAAGGTGATGGACTGCCCGATATGACAGGCTGTGACCACCTTGGGCAGGAAAGAAGTCCTTAGAACAACCTTGTCCGGATGGACAGAGAAGAAAGGAGGTTTAGAAGGTAGAGCCTGGAGCTCACTCACTCTCCTGGCAGAGGTGATGGCAACCAGGAATGCAGTCTTCAGAGTGAGAAGACGAAGAGGACAGTTATGAAGTGCCTCAAAAGGAGCGCACATCAGATTTGAAAAGAGAAGGCTGATCAAGAAGCCTTAAGAAGGCTGAAATGGCCCTTGATAGTGCCCAGACCATAGCTCTGCTGGGCAAGAGAAAGAAGGAAGAGGAGAACCTCAAAAGGGGACAGAGGGGGGAAGAGAGTGGATCCACAGCCTTTGCTGTGCACCATGCCACAAATTTGTTCCACATGCAGGTGTATATCATTTTGTGAAAGGACGCCTGGCTGCCAGAATCACAGCGCAAACTTCAGGAGGCAAGTCAAATGGCCTCAACTGCCGCCGCTCAATGTCCACGCATTTAGGTGGGGACTGGACAGGTTCGGTTGGAGGACCGTCCCCTGCTGCTGCAACAGAAGTTCCTCCTGAAGAGGCAGACGAATCGGGCGATCGACTGAAATGCTGAGTAGCTTGGGATACCAGTATCTTCGTGCCCAGTCCGGAGCCACAAGGATGACTTGGGCCCGGTCTCGCCTGATCTTCTTCAGCACTCTGGGCAGAAGTGGTATAGGCGGAAAGGCGTACAACAGACTGCAACTCCACTCACGTCGAAAAGCGTCGCCGAGCGAGTGCCGCCTTGGAAATTCCAACGCGCAGAGCTGATGACATTGCACGTTCTCTTCGGTGGCGAATAGATCTATGCAAAAACAACAATTGATGGACAGAATGCAGAACAATGTCATACATTCACCCCAGTACAGAGATCTGGGCCTAAATCCATCGTTTTTTTGCACTCCACACCACCCCAGTTCAGACATGGCCATATGCAAATCAGCCTTGACCCTGTGCCTCATGGGAACAGTCCAGCCCGAACTTCCAAGCCATGTCTTTCCTGGACCGGAATCAAGCATCCAAGGACCGGTTTCTGGCTATCAGCAGTCTTCAGCCAAGATAGCTTGACTCCAGTGATGTGGAGAGCATGGGACTCGCGTCTGAGCATACCCATCCCACTCGGTGTGACAAATGCAAAAACATCAATTGATGGACAGAATGCAGAACAATGTCCTACAGTCACCCCAGTACAGAGATCTGGGCCCAAATCCATCTTTTTTTGCACTCCACACCACCCCAGTTCAGATATGGCCATATGCAAATCAGCCTTGACCCTGTGCCTCATGAGAACAGTCCAGCCGGAACTGCCAAGCCATGTCTTTCCTGGACCGGAATCAAGCATCCTAGGACCGGTTTCTGGCTATCAGCTGTCTTCAGCCAGGATAGCTTGACTCCAGTGGTGTGGAGAGCATGGGACTCACGTCTGAGCATACCCATCCCACTCGGGGTGACAAATGCAAAAACAACAATTGATGGACAGAATGCAGAACAATGTCATACATTCACCCCAGTACAGAGATCTGGGCCGAAATCCATCATTTTTTTGCACTCCACACCACTCCAGTTCAGACATGGCCATATGCAAATCAGCCTTGACCCTGTGCCTCATGGTAACAGTCCAGCCCGAACTGCCAAGCCATGTCTTTCCTGGACGGAATGAAGCATCCTAGGACCGGTTTCTGGCTATCAGCCGTCTTTAGCCAGGATAGCTTGACTCCAGTGGTGTGGAGAACATGGGACTCATGGCGAATAGATCTAACCAAGGCTCTCCCCACTGCTGAAAGAGACCTTGCGCCACGTCCGAGTTCAGACACCATTCGTGATCCATCATGCACCAGCAGCTGAGTTTGTCGGCCCTGGCATTCAGCAAAAACCTGCCAGGTGTTGAACCACCATGATGACGCCCTGGTGTTTCAGCCATTGCCAGAGGCGCAGAGCCTCCTGGCAAAGGGTCCACAACCCCACCCTGCCCTGTTTGTTGCAGTACCACATGGCAGTGGTGTTGTTCGTGAACACCTGCACTACACTTCCCCGGACAGAGGGAAGGAATGCCTTCAGTGCAAGTCGGATCGCCTGCAGCTCCAGAAGGTTGATATGGTGCCGGGACTCCGCCGGAGACCAGAGGCCTCTGATCTCCCGCTCTCCCATGTGGCCCCCCCCCCCATTCCAGGAGGGATGCATGCATCACCACTACGTGCTCCGGTTGGGGCAGGGAGAGAGATCTGCCGCTGACCCAATCGCGGTTCGTGAGCCACCACTACAACTCGACTCGCAGTGCCCTCCGAGATCAGGACGTGGTTGGACAGGTTGCCCTGATGCTGTGCCCACTGAAACTTCAGGTCCCACTGCAGAGACCGCATCCGCCACCAGGGGTGATGCACCAGAAGGATGCAGGAGGCCATCAGCCCCAGGGGCCACAGCGTCAACCTGACTGAGACTCGGGATAAAGACTGAAAGATCGGAATCAGAGCCTGAATATCCTGAACCCACTGCTCGGGGGAATAAACCCGAAAGTGCGCCGAGTCCAGAACCACTCTGATGAAAAGGAGCTTCTGAGAGGGGCACAGTTGTGACTTTGGCACATTGATGGAGAACCCCAGCGAGTGCAGGAGGTCGGCCGTAGTCTGGAGGTGGGAGACAACTATTTGGGGCGAGCCCGCCTTCAACAACCAATCGTCGAGATAGGGGAAGACTGAAATCCCTGATCTGCGCAGATGAGCTGCGACCACCGCCATCACTTTCGTGAACACCCGAGGGGCACTGGTAAGGCCGAAGTGGAGCACGGTAAATTGAAAGTGCTCATGGCCTACCGTGAGCCGCAGGTAGCACCGGTGGGCCGGCAGGATGGGGATGTGTTAATGCGCGTCCTGCGAGTCCAACGCTACCATCCAGTCTCCTGGGTCCAGGGCAGCTAGGACCTGAGCCAAAGTCAGCATCTTGAACTTCTCCTTCCGGAAGAAGCCGTTGACGCTCCGTAGGTCCAAGATAGGGCGTAGGCCTCCTTTTCCCTTCTTGGCTACCAGAAAGTAGTGGGAATAGCAACTACGTCCTACTTCTGGCCCAGGAACGTGCTCGATGGCTCCCGTGGCCAAGAGGGCCGTAACTTCCTCCTGCAGAAGTTGTAAGTGATCCCCCGACATGCGGTGGTACTGCGGTGGCATGGCTGGAGGGGTCGCCTTGAAGGGGAGGGAGTAGCCCCTTCCGACGATTTGCAGCACCCACCTGTCCGACGTGATGGTACGCCAGTGGAGGAGGTGATGGCAAACCCTACCCCCCACTGGCGTAGAATGGGCCTGAAATACCGGACTAGGAAGGCTTAGAGGCAGATGCTGCGGGAGGCTATGTGGACTGACCCTGCCATTGTCCCCCGGCACCGCCGCGGCGGTAACCACATCCGCGACCGCGTTGAGGCTGGTTCTGCGGCCTGTGGCTGGCTGGACGTGTGGGGGCGCCCCTTCCTTGGCCAAGAAAGCGCGGAAAGCGGAAGTTTGCTGGCGTTGGCCTAGGCCCATGGACTTGGCCGTAGCCCTGGAGTCCTTGAAACGCTCCAGCGCACTGTCTGCTTTGTTGCCAAAGAGGTGACGGCCATCAAAGGGCATGTCCATGAGCGTGGCCTGGACATCCCCTGAAAAGTTGGCGGACCTCAGCCAGGCTTGGCGGCGAACGGCCACTGTTGTTGCAATCGCTCTTCCTAGCGAGTCCGTGGTGTCAAGTCCACACCGGATCGGGTAGTGTGCTGCATCCCGCCCTTCCACCAGGGCTTGGGCAAGCCGTGTTCGGGCCTCTTCTTCGGGCAATGCTGCAGCACCTCCGCAACCGTATCCCACAGAGAGTGGGTGTAACGGCCCAAAAGGCAGGGGGTGTTGACAGACCGCTGCCCCAAACTCAGAGAGGAGAACAGCTTCTTACGAAACTGATCATACCTTTTGGATTCCCGATCCGGAGGAGCGGTCAGGAATGCGGTCTGGGACGTAGAGGCCTGAATTACCAGGCTCTCGGGGGTGGGGTGAACGGACAGAAAGCAGGGGTCGCCCGGAGCCGGGCGGTGGCGTCGGGCCACGTTCCGATCCACAGGGAGGCCTGTAGAGGGCTTGGACCAGGTGGCCATCAGAATGTCAGTGAGGGCTTCGTTAAACGGCAGTAGAGGCTCCAAGGAGCTTGCCTGCGGTTTGAGCACCTCAGTGAGGAGGTTAGTCTTCACGGCCGCGACAGGGAGCTAAAGGGCCAAGGCCTTGGCCGCCCTGTTAACACCACGCTATAAGCCGCCCCCTCCTCTGAAGCCACGGAGGGAGGAGAGACGAATCCAGTGTCAGGCGAAGTGTCCAGACCACTGGCCTACCCCAGCTCGTCTGCCCAGTCCTGGCTCAACTGGCACTGCAGTGCCAGAGGGTCCTCAGACCTCTCCCAGTCCCCCTCGTCATCCATCTCTTGATAGTCAGGTAAAAATGATGGAGCCGGATCGTAGGTGAAGGCCTCACCCATGGACGCCGGAGACGGCACCGTACTGATGCCGGATCTGGACCGGGGCTGAAACTGGGGACGTTGTCGTCCGGAGACGGCGCTGGGAGCGACACAATCGGAGTTGGCGCCAGCGGAGGAGTCGTAACGTCGACTGGTGACGACCCGGATCCAGGCCTGGATCCTGTGGGGCCTTGCGGCGTCAGGACTGGAGTCGACGACGGCGCCGGGGCCGAAGCCCCCGATGGCGCCGGGGCTGAAGCACCCGACGGCGCCGGGGCCGGAGCCACTGGCCCGTTAGGGCTCCCAGTCGGACCCGCGGGGCCCGAAGGCGCCTCGGCAGGTTCCGACGGAGGGAAGTGCGACCTCATGGCAGTGAGGAAAGCACTTATCTCCTCCGGCGTCGTGTGCAGCCCAGGGACCAGCGGGTATGCAGCTGGACGCAGCACCTGCGGCTCCGATGGAGCAGCGGGGGCGGTGTTGCCCGAACCCCCGGCCGCATCGCGCAAGCATTGGGGGGAGTCGGAAGAGCGATGATGCCTCTTCGACTTCTTTTTCGAATGCCTTGACTTACCTGAGGACTTGGAGCCTGACGAGTGGTGGTGACTCGTCGAGAAGCGATGACTGCGGCTCCGCGACTTCCTCCTCAACCGGGACCTCGAGTGGCGCGGAGCCGACTGCCGGAGTTCGAGCAGCTTACGGACCGCTCCCGTCTAGCCTTCGAGGTCAAGGCCCAGCAGTCGGGGCACGACTTGTCATCATGGTCGGCTCCGAGGCAGTAAAGGCACCGACAGTGGGGGTCGGTCACCGACATCAGGCGGTGACAGGACTCGCAAGGTTTAAAACCAGGCATCCCTATCGGCACCGCAAGTCAAAGGTCGACTCAAAAAGTGATCAAAAAAGTTAGTCAACAAATGACAGAGTACTGCTCTTCCCGGATCTGCGCTTGCTGGCGTGGAAAAAAGAAGAACTGACTTCAGCGCGCGAGGGTGGCGTCTAAGTACTCCGACGACGTAATCCCGGCGATCACGACTCCGACGACTGACGCGGAGCTGTAGACGACGCCTAGCGACGCGCAGGGGTACTGCTGACGAAAACTTTCCGGATCCAGTCTGATGTCTGGGGATATTCTAAGGTAAGGAATCTAACACTAACCTATTTCTTTCAGATGTGAGTGTTGCACACAATGTACAGTAGTTTTGGCTTACAAACAGCAGCATTATCTCGCACTCATAGGCATTGACTAAGTAGTAGCGCTAAATCCAGGTAAAACAGAACCTACGTAGACTTGCTTTGGTATTACATAGAAAGACTATGGCCACATTTACCAAGGCCTCGCTGTATCGCAAACGTGACAAAAAGCAACGGATAGGCATTCACATTTGAGCTCAAATGATATTTTGTGCTGGAAAGGTGCCCTTTTTTGACTAAAAAAGAGCTCTGCTTTACTTTCGAAGAATGGGCATTACTTGGGCGGATCACTGCAAACACCCATAGGTTTTGGTGCAAAGCTTGATCTGTTAATGCGCCAGACCGGACCTCCCATCATAAAATACCACCACCTTGAAGCAGGTGTTAACATGGGGAAATGTGTTCATTTCTCAACAATATCCATGCATTGCATGGGTGCTGAGTGCACATCCAATGCGTGGGGCCCTTTTCAGTTTGTCTAGGAATAGAATTTTGTGCTGGAAAAGTATGCTTCTGGTACTAAAGCTATGCTAACTGTGCACAATCACCTCTTAACCTTAGTGTGAGGATGTGCTTTGTGCAATGCAGTCTTACTGTAGCAACGGGGCAGGGGATGACAGGGCAATCTTAGTAGATGTCTTCACTGGTTTCCCCACTTGTGCAACCTAGCACAGCAAAGGTGGTTGCTGTGCATGAACAATTAGTATAGCTAGCCCTATGTTTTTCAAGTTGCACAGAACGCACAGGCCCAGCCCCCTGAAAGCAGAGCTATCACTTTACAAACAATGTACTATTTCAGGCTTTAGAAAGCAGACTACCTGTCCGGCTACAGATGTGGGGTAATGCAGCCAATCCTCTGGGAGCACTGCACTTATTGCAGGAGTGTGAAACCTGACAAAAAGGATACGGATGGCCCAGATCACACAGGAAATCAGCGAGGAGTTGTGAATAAGCCTTCTAAGTGTGCTTCACGGTTGCATGTTTATACTACATCTTCACAGTGTTGTTGTGTAGAAAGACCAGTGCACTAGTCCTACTATGTGGACAGGTGCCACTGCTCTCTGCATTGCTGTTCACTCTCTCCAACCCATTGTGTGTCCCATACGCCCATTCTGTCTCACCTTCTAGCTTCTTGTCTCCCATTCTCGGCTACCTGCCTGGGCCCCAGTCCGCCCCTCATCTTCCTGCTTCACACAGAGTCTAGTATTGATGAGCATCAGAAAGGAGTCGGGCAGCTCCATTCGTGATGCTGCTCATTAGTTTCCCAAAGCTGCTAGTGCCCTGGTATGCTTTTCGTATCCCATCAGGTTCTGCCTAAATGTTGACTGAATAGTGGAAGCACCGTGATTAGGTCAAGTTCGTAAAAGTAAATAATAGCACAGACACAATGTTAAAAATGTATTTTTTTATTATAAAGTCTTCTATAGAAAACGAACAGAATATAAAAAGATCTCCAACAAAGAGAAAACAGGTTTTTGAAGATTTATTTTGACACTTTTCTCCACAAAACTCCTTAAAATATAAAAAAAAAAGTAAATGGGGTGGCATCAATGGGGATAGTACAAACAAGATTTTCCTGAAAACGAGCATAAAAAAGCAAAAATCAATATATGAAACTCTGGTTCCCTTTTCAAATACGTTTATTGGGGGTAAAATGTGAGTGTACATGAACTCCCACTGATGGCACATGGGTAGTAGTGGGGCACCTAGGCCTCTTGATTCAGGCGGTCTGTGAGGTGGAAAGGTGCGCAGACTTCTTCAAAGAGTCCAGGAAATGCTGCTCGTCCTCAAGAAAGTCCCGGTCCTGTAGGGGCAAGAAGAGGAGACGCGAGTCAGTGATGCACAGGCCTTTACAGAACTAGGAAGTTTCAAAATATCAAACCTCTGTAATGCCTGTGATGCGGGGGCAGGAGTGGGTACGGTGCAACACCATAAAAAACAATATTTAGGAATAGCGCATTTCATTGTGTTCAACTGTGTGAATTCCAGGGTGAAAGGTGCTGCTGTCCCACTGTCTAGACAGGTAAAATGTTACTGACTTACACAGTAAGTACGCAATATTGTCCTTGGCACGCTGAGCTTATTTCACATTTAGAACATGAATTAAATACGGAGAATGCTATTACTGCAGGTATGGTGAGGCCCAAATTGAGAGAAAATTGAAAAAAGGTACTGGAAAAGAAAAGGGGTAATTCTAGTGAGAGGGCATATGGCGCTAGAGAATCAAGTAGGATCAACGCAACCGAGACAATAAAAATGTGTGTGCAATAAGAATGTGCGCCATGCTACAGGGAAATGGACGAACTAAACAAGCCTGGATTAATAATCTACTTTCAAAATACCTTGACATTCTTTGTCCTTTACATAATGACTAACTGAACACTCAAGAAAACCAAATAGAACACCGTATATTTTCAATGGGAGGGAAACATAGGACTTAGGGTAGCAGCTGATATCTGAAAATCATCGTATTTTAAGTGTTTGGAGAATATTCGTTCACTTTGTAATTGGGCAAAATCTGGTGCAAAGCACGCATTCAGTATTTTTTTCCGATCTACTGGTTTGTCGTCGACAGGCCCAGTATAGGATGCAATTTTTGAATATTTCTTTTGATCACTTTATCTTTGACAAAAATCTAGTTGGGGTAAATAGCATATCCTCTGATACTGTTCTGCAGCATTGGAATCTTTCATAGACAGACAATCTCGAAGAGTAGTGTACGCTTTGGTTATTCAACTGACGCTTCCGTGTCGGGCGGCCGACACGGAAGCATCAGTTGAATAACCAAAAGGAAAAAGTATACAAAACGCTTTGGTGTCCAGGAAAAAGCATTACATTCAAAATACAGAAGTAGAACCACAAGCGTACACAACTCTTCGAGATTGTCTGTCGGTACATCTGCTCGTCATTAGTCTTTCGAGATGTCCTTTCTAAGAAAATAAAGATAACAACCTCATATAATCTTTTGAACACAGAGATACATTTAACTGGTGAACCAGATGGATTCCGGTTTGGGAACCCAAGTTGATTCTCTCTAAACTATCATCTTGAACTAATACTGCCTTATTTATTCTATGTCCCCTGGTAACTGAAAGATAGGTATCTGGAAAGGTCCTGAGGAAGGTGGTCCCAACATCTTTACTTCACCGAAACACGCGTCGACCTTGTGTTGAGCCTCGTGCCCCTCACTGTGATTCCGTTCATGGCAGGAGCTTTCTCTTGTCACAGATTGTACTCAACTGTGTACGGATACTGGATGTTTGTAGTTGGTGTGAAAGTGGATGAGTTGGTGTGATTGAAGTATGATTGGATTTATTAAATTTAATCCAGGGGTTTTTGTGTGTGTTTCTTTCTAAAAATTGGTTCTGGTTATGTTTCTATGTAATCTTTTGGATTTGAATAATCACAGACTAAAAGAAATGTATTTGTGATTCTACAAACCAAGATAAATGCTGTATAATGTGTTTTTAAAAAAAACCATAAGGAAAATAAGAATAATAAAAAAAAAGTTTGGATAAAATAAAATAATAATGGGATGAAAAAATGAAAATAAATGTTGTGATAAAATAAAATAATAATGAGACGATTATAGTTGTCACTGTTGTATTTTGATGTTTACTTAAATGCATATGAACAATGTTCAATGAGAAAGTATAATAAGCTGTGAGGCAAATATATAGTATTAAGTGCAGCATAGACCCAGCTTGAATGAACTCTTTCAC
The DNA here is from genome assembly GCF_964263255.1 of Lissotriton vulgaris. Classification (NCBI taxonomy): domain Eukaryota; kingdom Metazoa; phylum Chordata; class Amphibia; order Caudata; family Salamandridae; genus Lissotriton; species Lissotriton vulgaris. Next base: position 602,035,109 of record NC_141695.1, on the reverse strand, counting down.
CACTCAAGTGGAAAATAGAGACAGTGAAAAAGGGGATTCATTAATATCCAGAAATAGCTGTCAAATTGACCTTGAGGGCTATACAACTAAATCTAGACTCAGCCAAGTTTAGCAGGTACGGTAGTATGTCAGGTGGATGCACGGTGAATGGGCCTATGCTATTTCTTGCAGCCCAAATAAAAACGTTTTCCATTATAATGAGGGAGTTTTAAACATGGAAGTAGCTATGGCAGCCAGTAGGATCTTTCTGCAAAAAGGTGGTACCTTTCGAGATTCCAACTCTAGGTCTGAAGCGGTCAAGCAGTCAGGTCCAGGAACACAGGTTTGTGGTGCAGAATTTGACCCTGGTTCTTGGACAGCAGAAAGGGATCCTCCTTGAATTTAGCTGGGGTTAGAATTAAAAGGTCCCAATGTTCCTTGTAACACAATTGTCACACCTACATGAGGACCATAAAGACTATTGATCCCAATGTTCCTTGTGACACAATTGTCGCACCTACATGAGGACCATAAAGACTATTCTGCAAAGGTTCGTCTTCATTTTCTGCAGGACCCTTAATATGAGTGGCATCGGGCAAAAAGCATAGACAAGCTTCCTTAACCAAGGAATCAAAAATGCTTCCCCTTTCTAGGTGGCATGCAGCATTGCAAATAAATCTAATTGGTACTCCCAGTAGTGGCAGTCTACATATCTACTGCTGAGGACGTGTGCAGGGTTTATCATGCACAAGTGCCCTTCCTCCCATAAATAGTCTAGGTCTGGAATAGTCCATATTGATTTATTGTTATCGTCATTGTAATCAAGAAGAAATACTTTTTTTCTCGACTGTTAATATAGGCAAATTGGAGGTGCTCTATCCACTGAAGTGTGAAAGATGTTAACATCATTTGGTGGAAAGTCTTTAGGCACTTGCTTCAGACTTGGTTTTTCCTTTAGGACATAATCTTCCTATTCTGGATTTTGGATGGCCTCTTGGGAAATATCAAAGCTATGGTCAGAATGCTTGTCTTTATCTTCTCCTTCCAAATACGTGTCAGGCGAAATGTCTCAGCTGGGCTCTTGAGCAGGTCTGTATATCAGCTTCCCCCTTCGCTGCATGGCTCAGTGCCATCCTCCTGGTTGCCCTTGGGTCCGTTTGCTGTCCTCTGTGCCTGTCACTGTGATTGTTAAGTGTTCTAGCAAGAAGATGATCAGCACACACTATTCTCAAAGATTTCAATATTGCATCAAAATTAAAATATCACATTTGAATAGATCACAATTTGTTCCATGGAGAGGTTTTTTATAAGTTTTCAAATTCTTTATTCTTTTTGAATTGACAACGAACGCGGAGACTGCGCATGGAGACTGCCCATGCCTATTGTTTATCGCGAATATTAGATGCGGTGGCCGACACTGGCTTGAATTACTCCTGACAAATTATATTACAGCTATGGATTGATAACCAACATCTTTACCAAGAAGATTACAAATTCCATGACCTGACCTTTAGAGACGACACAGCGCATCATAGATAGGAATCCCATACATAAGATCAAGCCCTGAAGTAGTCTAAGACTGAACAAAATGCGTTGGCTACTCTTGGAAGACTTAATCTTTGAAAAGAATAAAGAATTTGAAGATTTATAAAAAAAAGTCTCCATGGAACTAATTGCAATCTATTCAAATGTGATATTCTAACTTTGATGCAATATTGAAATCGCTTGAGAATAGTGGGTGCTGATTCTCTTCTTGCTAATATATGTGTGAATTCTTTTCACTATTTGGGGAATAGGAGGCTTTTTTCCCCTGCTCTCTGCACCACTCGGACATTATCCCTACAGTGTAACAAGTGCGGTATACTATGTCCAAGGTCTCAATGTAAATCTTTTTCTGTTAAGTGTTCTGTTAATTTAGTTAGTTCCTTATTCTGAGCCTCTTTTTTTGTTCAGTGAGCCTCGCCGCTCGCTTCACGCAAATCGTCATTCCGCTGCTCGCTTCCGCCTCCCCAGGACCTACTTAGTGAAGGCCGCAGTGTGGCCTCATTGAGCATGTACGTATACCCGCTCCCCGGCTGAGTGCCATCCTTCTGGTAGTCCTCAGGTCCATTTGCTATCCTCTGTGCCCGTCATGTTGACTTTTAAGTGTTTCTATTCAAGTCAAGTCAGTTCAATTAAGCTTTAGAGTTGGGTTGATTAAAATCATTACAATATAAAATTCAAAGTGAGAAAAATTCATTAAAACGCTTTAGTACATAGTAATGGAGGGATCTCTAAGCACATAATATAGTGTCCCGGTCCAACAATAGTGCAAATAAGCAGGAGGCAACTAGGCATGTCTGGGTGATAGGTAAACATCTTTAAAATAGTAAAATCTCTTGTCATATAGTAACAGAGAAATCTCTAAGTGCATGATATAGTCTCCCGGCTGAACATTTGAGTTCATATTTTGTGCAAATAAGCGAGAGGCGGCAAACATGACTGAGGAGTTTAACAGTTAGCTACCTGAGACTTGTGCAATTCATATTGTCTTTAAAAAAGTGCTTTGTGCAAAAAGAAGGGACATGTGCAAGTGGTGATTGAGCTACAGTTAGTAAGTTAAGAATTTAGTTCCAGTTCAATGGTTAGTGACAGAGGTTATTTGCCCCTATCCTTGACTAAGTACTTTCTTTAACGCCTGGTCAAGTCCTCCAATATATCTTACTGTATGAGCGATTGCTCCAGGGCCTCCAGAGTTTAAGCATACTGTTATAGCTGTCTGCAAGAGCACGCCCCGGCCTGGTTCCAGAAGGCCCTGAGCCAGCGGTGGTGCAGATTTAGAGTAGCCCTGCAGAGGCGGAAAGTATGGTTTGGGCCTTCTTCTGGTTGACCGCACAGCCTACAGGGAACATCTCCTTCTGCCCTTGACCAGGGTGCCTTGGTGCGAGTTGGTAGGGAGGATTTCAATGCGACCTTTTAGATAGGGTCCCTTGATACTGCTTTTACAGAAGTCCCCCAAGTATGGTTGTGGTTTTAGCAATTTATTACTGTTTAGTACCATTCATGTTTGGGCACACTTCTCAAGGGATGCCTTAACCTCTAGGGATGAGATTAAGTTAGACATTTTGCTAGTTATTCTTCAGAAAAACTCAAAAGTGGGTGTTGCAGACTATAAATGAGCTAGTCTGAGCAAGTCGATGGAGTCTTTGAGGTATTTTTCCAGTTGCTGAGAGGAGCTTGTTAATCTCCAGCCAAACGATATGATTTATTGAGTTCCTTTCTGCAGACTGGAATATATAACACATAGTAGTGAATGCTGCTCTTCTACCTATTGTTTGGCTAGACCAAATTCTAAATAGAACAAAAAGGGAGTAGAGAGAATAGTGGATTCGGTCTCCCTGGCCACAATATAAATAAACAAAAGGAATCAACAGAAATGTGTTTGGTATGGTCCCTACAATGGCGGGGGGCACACTGTGTTCTTTAAATACCCTTCATACACCAAAAGGGCCCTTGGTATCATGCTTCATCATAGGGGTCTTCGCATCCCTCGACGGAATGTGGCGTGCTACTAACCAGCGACTACGCAGGAGCACTGATGTAAACACTATGTGTGGTGCGTGAGGGTATTGAATAATAAGTGAGTGGTGGGGTCACTAGTGAATTAATGTGTGAGTGTTAAAAAATACCTGGCATGTGAGGTCTAACAAAAATTTGATTGGGCCTCCGTGTTGGTATTGTTAAAAGGGGTGTGGTGGAGGTATTTATTGTATTTAATGTACAATACCTCTCTTGTGCGTCGACATGTTTCGAAGCAAAGACTTCTTCTTCAGGACGAGGTGCACAGATCCCCACCTTACTCACGTCAGAAAGAGTAACGGCATTAAATTACCAATACTATACGGAGCTGCGGACGGGACTGTTTGAACAGGCATAACCTCTTGATTTATTGCTAGTAAGCATCTGACCCCTCCGTTTTTCAGGCTCATGTCGCCATTCAACAAATGGTAGCAAGTCCTCATTGCAGGTACTTTTAATAGAAATTAAACAAGTAGGCACATTAAGCCCATCTCTTGCATTTAATACATATAGTATTGGTAATTCAATTTAAATTTTACCCAGAACAGAAGTTTGAAATCACTGTTTTTAGCTTTTATATATCGATTGTTTTTACTGTAATGATTTTAATTAATTATACAGTCAATAAAGTTTACAAGTTACTGATAAAGTTTATAAGAGTCTTAATTGCGAAGAATGATGGTACCTCAGTTGTTTTATAGAATGGTCATCTTAGAGAGAGCTTGGAGGTTAGTGACTTCAGGAGTTCTGTATTAGTTTTACATTATTTTTAGACTTTCTCACTGCTCAAAAGTTTGAAGTTTCTTGTATTTTAGCTCTTTCAATGCATTTGATTGCTAGCTTTCATTTGCGGCAAAATGTCACTCTAAGTGCCACTCATTTGTAGTTGAATGTCACTCATAAAAGCATTGAAACCATGGAAATGTCACACATAACCAATCTGAAAACTTGCAGCTATGACATGGACTTATTGGCAGGCCATCTGGCTTTGAGAATGCCATCCACCACTTCAACTGGCAGATCAAACGGTCAGTTGCTGCTTCTCAATCTCCATGTACACAGGTGTAGATTGCACAGATTCAAGTGGTAGCCTGATCAAAGGGCAGATTCTAGTGCCCAGAAGTTCCAGGTACCACACTCTCCTGACCCAATCCTGAGCTACTAGGGTGACTTGGGCAGGTTGTTCCTGATTCTTTTAATACCTCGGGCAGGAGAGCCATGAGCAGGAAGGCATGGTATTGCACCGTTACAACGCACTACCATTACATCGCAACTTTTACAACGCAAATACCATTACAATGCATGCCATTACAACGCATGTCATTACATAGCAGATACTATTACAACGCATGCCATTACATCGTAAGTATAGGTAAGTATATATTTTTTATGTAATTTTATTTAACATTATTTTATTAATTTAATTATTATTAAAATTAAAATAATATTTAAAAATTATTTTAAGTAATTTTGGGGTATTTTAGGTTTTAGGGCTGGGTTTGGTTTTTGGGGTACAGGGGTATTTTTAGGTTTTAGGGCTGGGTTTGGGTTTTGAGGTACAGGGGTATTTTTAGGTTTTAGGGCTGGGTTTGGGTTTTGAGGTACAGGGGTATTTTTAGGTTTTAGGGCTGGGTTTGGGTTTTGGGGTACAGGGGTATTTTTAGGTTTTAGGGCTGGGTTTTGGGGTAAAGGGGTATTTTTAGGTTTTAGGGCTGGGTTTGGGTTTTGGGGTACAGGGGTATTTTTAGGTTTTAGGGCTGGGTTTGGGTTTTGGGGTACAGGGGTATTTTTAGGTTTTAGAGCTGGTTTTGGGGTACAGGGGTATTTTTAGATTTTAGGGCTGGGTTTGGGGGTACAGGGGTATTTTTAGGTTTTAGGGCTGGGTTTGGGTTTTGGGGTACAGGGGTATTTTTAGGTTTTAGAGCTGGGTTTGCGTTTTGGGGTACAGGGGTATTACGACTTTAAATAAATTAAATTAATTGAATTAATTTAAATAAATTAAATTAAATTAATTACAATATTTACAATTATTAAATTAATTGAATTACATTACTTATATTAAATAAAATGTATTTCTTTTTTTAATAATTTAATTTATTATAATTAAATTATATTATTTACAATTTTAAAATTAATTAAATTAAATTTCTTTAATTATATTAAATTAAATTATATTAAGTATTATTTTAAAATTAATTAAATTATATTTATTGAAATAAATTACATTTTATTATCTACTATTTATAAATTTATTATATTTCATTAATAATATTATTTTTAAAATATTAAAATAATTATATTTTTAATATTAATTAAATGACTATAATTAATTTAAATACTGTTTTAACAATTTTTAAATTATATTTATTATTTTAAATTAAATTAACTTTATTACATTTTTAAAAAAAAGATATACTTACCAATACTTACGATGTAATGGCATGCGTTGTAATAGTATCTGCTATGTAATGACATGCGTTGTAATGGCATGCATTGTAATGGTACCTGCGTTGTAAAAACTGCGTTGTAACGGTCTGCGTTGTAAAATAACGCATTGTAACAACATAGATCCGGAAGGCATACAGGAGTCCTGTGATCCCTTCCAGCCAGAATGCATCGCCTAACAGGTGTGGCAGAAACACCATCACACAAAACCTTCGACATTGTACTTTATCCTTAGTAGAAAAAAGATCTAGCTGGGTCACTCCACACTGCTGGATGATGCCACGTGTTGCTTTGAGATGCAGACGCCACTCATGATCTGCCAGCCGCCGCCTGCTCAGCTTGTCCACTCTGGCATTTAGGGATGTTCCAAGGAGGTTTGCGATCACGGAAATGTCCTGGTGTTTCAACCAACCCTAGAGACGCAGAGCCTCTTTGCTCAGGACCCTGCTCTGGCTTCTTTGCTGCAATACCACATGGCGGTAAGAATTGGCAACAGCCTTCCCTTGATGGGTGGCAGAAAGGCCCTCAGAACCAGACGACTAGCCGGCAATTCCAAAATATTGATGTGGAGCTTCTGACAGACACTAGAGCCCAGCCGGGATACATCAGTCATCACTTTCAGATTAGGGGGGGGAAGGGAGAGGAGCCTGCTGCTCGATTTATTTCGGTCGAACAGTCAGCACTGGAGATTGTAAGCGGTTCCCTGCGAGATCTGGATGGCATCTGTCAGATTTCCTTGATGCTGGGCCCACTGAAACTTCAGACTCCATGGCATAGCCTGCATGTGCCGCCTGGCATAGTTTACAAACAGAATGCAGGCGGTTATGAGGCCAAGAAGCCTCCCAGCTGTTCTCAAGTGATCCAGGACCGAGGCTAAAACATGAGGATCATAGCACAAATGTCCTAGACTCGTGGAGGGGGAAGGTGGGCCAAGTACTGCCCTGTGTCCAATACAGCTTCAATGAATGGAAGCTCTGCAAAGGAGTCAGGTATGCTTTGGCTCATTGATAGTTAGCCATCGTCCGGAGGTGGTCTAATACTGACTGTGGCAAGCATGTCTTCAAAGCAAATTGTCGAGGTAAAGAAAAACTTTAATCCTCAACCCCCGAAGGTGGGCAACTACCACCCCCATCCCTTTTGTGAACACCCAATGGGTGCTGGCGAGGATGAAGGAGAGCAATGAGAACTCAAAAAGCATTTGGCCTACCTTGAAACACAGATACGATCAGTGGGACTGCAGGATGGGTATATGAAAATACTCGTCCTGCAGGTGGAAGGACACCATCTAATCACCAAGGTTTAGGACAGACAGGATATGGGCCAGCATGAGCATTCTGAATTTGTCCTTCGGCAAATAGACATTCAGAGACCAAAGGTCCAAAACTGGCCCAAGACCCCATCCTTCTTCACAACAAGGAAATAGTGAGAGTAATAATAGTCTCCTCTTTCCTAGTGCGGTACCCTCTTGATAGCACCTTTGGAGATTAATGCTCAAACATCTTGAAGTAGAATGGACAGGGGCTCATCTAAACTTCTTTGGTGGGGCAAAAAGAAAAGGCAGGGCATAACCATGTTGAACGTGTTATAAGACCCATCTGTCAGACGTGATGGATCACCACCTTCGGGGTAAATCACGAATCCTGGCCTTTACTGGATGGGCATGTATCACTAAACGCAAACTGAAGTGATTTGGTGTCTATTGTAGCAGGGGAAGTGGAATCGGATACTGATATTCCTGCTGGCCCATTTACTACTTCCCAGACCCACGTCCACACCCTCAGGACTGGAGTTATTGTTGTGCTGATGAGGGAGATGGTCTCTGTTTACACGCCAGCCCTCTGGAATAGTCTCAAGACATTTTTTTGATCTCAAATGAAGGCAGCTATAAATCCAGAAACTCAGCTTCTCTCCAGAGCACCACTGAAAGGAGGTGTTTTCTTCCTTTTGTGGCCCAAGTGGAGAGTCAATCACCACCTCATGAGAAGAGTAAAGCTCACTGGCATCTTGCAAATTCATGTAGAAAGAATCATCTGTGTATTGTGGAGGAGGAGGATCCATTCCCATCGTCACCATCATCAATTACATCCTGGTGTGTTCCTTGTTCTGAGTCACAGCCAAAAATATAATAGAGCCTCTGCTGGAGTCTACGTGTTGGTAGAGGCACCAGGTCAGAGTCAGGATGCATGATGACTGGCTGCATTTTTGTAATTTGGAATGATGATATTGGTCATGGTCAAGTCAAATTCTGTTGGGTGTTCAATATCTTCATCAGTCCTGGATCCTCTTCTGGTGGTGGTGGTACTGAAGTGAGTGCGGAAGGGACTGGGACAGGTCTCAGAGTTGGGACAGAAGTCTGTACTGGTGTTGGTATGGGGCCTATACTGGTTTTCAAGGGGTCAGACAGCAATGAGGATGGATCCACTGGTAGCAACCTGGCTAGGGGTCCCTGCAGTTCCTTGAGGCCCAAAGGTATGCCAGAAGGAACCAGAAGCACACCATAATCTGCAGCATGGCCTCTTGAAAACTGCAATCTGTTGCAGTGTTGCTAATAGCATTGGAAACTTGGGCGCACTGGCATCAGTTGCGGAATTGGATCTGTAACTGGATAATCTGAAAGCTAATGACTGACATTATGATGCCCTCACGCCTTCTCTTTAGATTCAAAGTGGTGAAATGTGGTTGAATTTTGCTTCATTATTTATGTTTGCACTTGGACTGCAGTTTTGAATTACCAGAGAACTGTGTGTGCAAAGTTGACTCGCGGGAAAGAGCTATGGAGCAGGTCAGAACCAGCATTGCTACTTGGAGTAGAACTTACACAAAGCTGCAACTAGTGTTCAGCAACACACTGCTTCCTGGTTACGAATCGTCTTCGGGTGCATGAGGGTACATTTATCACTCAACCTAAATTGTGGTCCAAGCTCAGAGACTAGAGACTAGAGACATACCTAGTGTGGGCAGTGACCATCATCTATTTCCTGCTATCACAGCATGCTTTAAAAACTGCTGTTTTGGGAGGGGATATAATTCCCTAGCACAGTTGAATTCGTTTTAGAAGTCTTTGGAAGACCAAAAAGTTTGGGAGCAGACTGAATTTGCATTGGAATGGGAGGGCTGGACATCAGCATGCAGGATAGTGCTCACTTTTTGAGACAGTACAGAGCCAACTTGTAGCTGCACGGCACAACATAGAGGCGTGCAGAAGCACTGCTGACTAAAAGTGTTCAGATCCAGTCAGGTGCCCAGGTAGTATTCTGAGGTGAGAAACCTGTCGTTAATAGTACCCATCAGAAAATATATGCATTCTTTAAGGGAAATCTTAGAATAGAGACTTAGCATGCCTCTGAGCCACAGGGTCTGAAGAGAGTCATTTATGATGAATCAGGCATGGTCTATTCACCTTAGAATACAACCAAATATTAAGGAGAGGCAGTTTAGGGGCGGTAAATAAGATATCTGCAGAGATAAATGCCCAAAAAGCAAACATATATAAAGTAGCTGAGTAAAGTTCAGAGAGATTCCCTTCACACATGAAGTGCAGTAGAAATTTGAGGTATGGTGGTTTGTAATGGGCATGCTGAAGGTTCAGTTCTCACTTCATTAGTCTGAGTTATGGCCTTTTTCAATGAGGTGAGCAGCCTATACAAGGGGCAGTGCTTGAATCCTTATCAGGCTATCATTTGCATTGCACTGCTTTTGAATTAGATCCTAAAACATCCAAATCAACAGGAAGGATAAATCAAGCATGTAAATCTATGTAGGCTCAAATGCTGGAGTACATCCTCTTCATCCAAAATCCAGTGAAGATGGCCGGGCTTAATAAGTCTCAGTCATCTCAGCACTGCTAGTTTTGATTGTCAATTGTATCTCTATTATTAATGGGATCTTTGGTGTACAAAGAGTGTTTACTGTAGCCAGTGAATCTTTATCACTTATGTTTTACTCTTCAACAAGGTTTTGCATATCAGGAGGGACTTAATTATGAATAGGTCTTTGCCTATGCTTTCAACAAAAGGATGGCCATCCGTGGGTGTTGCTGAAAGATCTACTGATGAGGGGGACTTTAGAAACTGGGGCATCATGCTTGAGGTTAGACTATGTTTCATAAATGGGGAGATTAGGGAAGAGATGGGGTCATTATCAAATCACAGTCATCAAAAGAGAACGCTTGAGGTCGCTTTCTTAGAAGCCTTACTCTGGCCTAAGCAGTTCTCACTTTTTCCCCAGAAGCACATTCTTCAGACTTAACTTATATATTTATGAGGACCCTCAGATAGTCAGATCCAAATAGACTCATGTCTCTGTGAAGAAATAGGCGTTTAGGGTCTTCAGGAGCTATATGAAGAACTTGAACCAAGAATTGAACACATGCATGGCAACAGTATGAAACCGAGTAACATACATGTAGCTGCAGCTCTCCAGCGTTGTTCTCTTTCTTAGATTCAGATACTTGAATCTTCCCAAACTAAAACAGATTCCCACAGAAACAACTACAAACCCGTTTATGTGTAGCCATTCAACCTCATTTGAATAGATCTCAATTTTGGCCAATGAAGTGTAAGGGCCCTGAAATCCACTCCACCCAGAGGTCATTCATTCACACATTTTCAAGGAGGTGATGTGTTATGTTAATAACTGTAGCAAGACATGAGTACAAAGAGGGGAGGAAGGAGTTTTGTGTTATTATTTTGTTTAATTTATGTTTTTATTTAGAACTTCCGGGCAGAGACAACAGAGATATTGCTCAATAAGCTGAGATACACAGACAACATTATTTTCAACACATGGCACACTTTTTACTTCAGAGAGGTACAACACAGGAGTACATGTACATTCAGCTGAGTTACCTTACAATATAACATATAGGATACTGCGAGACTGGAGGATCTTCCCAGTCAATTGTTACAACCAAGCGGATTCCAACACGACATACATGTTTCCATGAATGTTATGTCGAAGCAGGGGGGACTCTATTGCTTTCTTCATTGTCTTTAGCAGCCCTATAAATTGTATATTGCTCCCAGAAGTTCTTGGGGCGATTGCGTGGTGGGAGGAGTTTACTATAATTTTCCGTCTGCGTGCAGCAGTATACCATATCTCTCGACCAATTGGTCATGGTTGGGGTCGGGCCGCGAGACCAGCATATAACCACCCTACGGCTCGCCATGAGCAACCCCATGTCTGCTAAGCGTCTGATCGATTTAGGTAAATGTTTAGAGTATCCCAGTAACACCAAGGCCAGGTCTGGATAGAGTTGCTCTTTTACAATTTCCCCCAAAGTCTTAAATATTGTAGCCCAGAAGTTAGCAATCCCCGGGCACACCCATGCCAAGTGATAGAAATCAGCCGAAGTGGCACCACACCTTTCGCAGTCAGCAGTCTCTCTCAGTCTGTACCTATGTAATCTTTCAGGGATGTAGTATACTCTATCCAGAAATGTAAAGTGAATTAATCGGTGCTTGTCATTTAGTGATATGCGTTTCGTATTTTCGCAACAGTACATCCACATTCCGTCATCAATATCCCTCCCCAAGTCTGTTTGCCAGGCCAGACAAGCTTTAGTATAATGGTTTGCTCGGTATTCCTGTGCCAATTTCTATACCATCTGCTCCGGCAGTTCTGTTTTTATCATGGCAGCGAGCGGAGCATTCTCGGTTGGCTCAGCAAAATCATTCCCAAGTATTTCCCTTAGCGAACCATGGAAGACCATCGGGATGTTAGTAATCAGACACATAAACCAAGGTAGTACCACCATCTTCATAATAGAGGTCCTACCCAATAGCGAGAGCGGCAGTCTGAGCCAGTGCTCCACATCGTCCTCCAACTTACTGACTGCGACTCCATAGTTTTTGCAGAACACTACTTCTGAATCTGTGTGTACTCTGATGTCCAGGTATCTTACGGGGTCAGAGGTCCACTGCCAAGGGAACTCTAGAGTAAACTGCTCCGTGGCGATAGTGAGTGGAAATATGACTGATTTGGACCAGTTGACCTTGAGGCCCGACAGTGCACCAAACTGAACCACCTCCTGAAGGACAGGAGACAGATTCAGTTTGGGGTCCCGTACGTAAAGCAGCGTATCATCTGCATATGTGGATATCACTGATTAATACCCCCGGAAGTGGGGACCTCTGTATCTATGGCATTCCCTCACTGCGCAGGCCAGCGGTTCTGCAGTCAGCGCATAAAGGAGTGGAGAGAGCGGGCATCCCTGCCTCGTCCCCAAGTTATATGTATGGTGTCTGTGACCAGGTCTCCTATTTTTATTCTGGCAACTAGATTTTTATACAATACTCCCAGCATTTGCAAAAATATGCCCCCCCCCCCAGGCCTATCCGCGTTAAGACTTGTCCAATGAAGGCTCATTCAATGGAGTTGAATGCCTTCTCCACATCCAGGGACACAGCCACAGCCTGCACTTCTGGTTTTATATGTTGGATTGCCCCAAATACTGTTTGTGGATTTTAAGTCAAGTTCTTACTAGGAACGAAGCCGGCCTGTTCCGGTGTCACCAGCAACGGGAAAAGTGGGGTGAGGGGATTTGCAAATATCTTAGCATACAGTTTTGTATCGACATTCAGCAGTAACAGTGGGCAATACGATGCACACTCTGAGGGCGGCTTATCCGGTTTTAAAATGGCAACTATAAGAGTTTCCCTCATAGACTGAGGCAATTGTCCACTTTCATAAATCTCTCCAAATAGGGTGTGAAGATGTGGTACGAGTAAATCCTTAAACTCTTTATAAAACGAAACCGCTAGCCCATCGGCGCCCAGGGCGCTACCAGCTCGCTTTCCAGACAATGCGGCCAAGATTTCGTCTTTTTCAAACGGACGCATGGAATATTCCCTATGTGTGTACATTAGCCAAGGAAGTTTAATATGCGCCAAATAGTCTAAAATTTGTGCATCCATATCTCCAGTTCTGGAGGCATACAATGTCTGAGATGTGTAGTGGTGTTGTACTGGGTTCCCCCTGGTCATCATTAATTAACATCACCTCCACCTTCTCCCTACGCTTTCTAAGCAGTGAAGCCAAAAGTGAGCCTGGTCGCTCGCCGTCCCCATACCTAGGTGTTTCAGTTCCGAGTTCCGAGTCGGCGGTGTCATGAAACTCGCTGAGCAACTCCTGGAGTTTCCCCTGCACCTGAGCATCGGCGGCAGATTGCAGCCTGCCTTCTAGAATCTGTATTCTTTTCACCAGGTCCGCTAGCCAGTTTTGCAATGCTCGGAGGACACCTGAGTGTTTGGTCATAGCAATGCCTATTATGTACACTTTGAAAGTTACCCACATTACAGCGAAGGTGTCCACGGACCCTATATTATGCTCAAAAAAGCTTTCTATCGCCTCTGTCATCAACTTTAAAGGCAGGGTCTAAAGGTGAGTAAGGGAGGAATCTCCTTGTGAAGGGAGAGATACGTTTACTTGGGCTCTCCAAGATCAAGAGCACCGGTGAGTGATCCGACAAAGTGTGGGCATCACTTCACAGTCCCGGACCCTTGCATACAAATCTTCACAAACCAACCAGTAGTCTATACGGGTGGGTAAGTTGCGGTATGAGGTATAATGAGTATAGCCTCCCCCTCCCCGGGATCTCGTTCTCCACACATCTAATAGAGCCAGTTGTGCCATCGACCCTGTAATTGCTCGGGCCGTCGATGTTGGGCGCCTCTCCGGACCTCCCAACATGTCAAATTGTGGGATTAACACACAATTAAAGTCCCCTCTCCATAATTGGTAATCCCGCTCCTGCGTCCCATCTTTCTATCAATCTCTTAAAAAAAGCCAGGGTTATCATAGTTCGGGCCGTATATGTTAACCACAATTATGTCTATTCCTTTTCCACTACATCTAGTGATCACTTATCTCCTGCCACTATCTGTTTCCAATAGACAAAGTTGGAGTCCCGATTTCGGGTTCAGCCAAGTGATTACTCCCCGGGCATTAGTCGTAAACCCTGCTGCATGGACGTTACCAGGGAGCCCCATGCAACTCAGCATTTTACTGTTAAGCGGGATATGGGATTCCTATAATAACGCTATGTCTATCTTATGTCTGGTGAGATATGCCATAACTTTCCTCAACTTCCTGTAGTCATTCAGACCTCGAGCATTCCAGGTCAAGATATTAAACATATTGGGCTGTTCCTGTGTCATGTGTTTAGACGTGTGGACCCCCTAACCCATCTTTCTGTTGTCTGTGTTGCCCTCTTCGCCACCATGCAAAGCTTTGCTCTGCCCTTGATCTGTGTTATGTTCTCTGTTGTAGCCAAAATGTACCTCATGTCTTTTTGCCCTCCACCCCCTGCCACGCCTTGCATACCCCAACTCTGCAATGGAGAAATCCCACTAACCAACCCAATACATCTAACATGTGTTCTGCGAAAACTATTCTAAACAACAAACAAAAAAGAAAACAGAAAAATTCCAGGTTGTGGTTCACACACTGGGGCAGATGTTGGCTGGGCCCTGCACCTGCACCTTGGCTGCAGGTGCAACAGGGTAACCCCTTCGCCATCAAGCAAGTCATGTGCTTTCAACAAACAAATTTGTGCTAAGAAGCCAGTGACTGTTATCTCCCTGTCCCTAGCGATCACACTTGACCTTGACACCATTAGAGCCCATACCAGATTGTTCGTATCCAATACTCCCTTAGCTATCATAAACATTTTACGTAGCACTCTGTGCTAACCTCAACAATAGCGCGCAACAGGCTTTTATTTCTCGCCATGTCTTACCCCCACCCACAAGGATTTACCTGACAATTATGATAGTTCAGTAATCAGTCTTGTTCATCTACGTCGCCTCCTGAAGCCCCTTCATGCAGAGGTGAAGTCCTCTGTGGAGGTCTCTCCTTCGCCCATACCTTCAGGGCTTTCTGCAAAGCTTAAGGGTCCAAGAAGATGCGGGAATGCGCTTTCCTGTTGACTCTCAATCTCGCTGGATACAGCATGACGTAGTCCAGATTCGGTTCCCATAGTTGCTTTTTCAGAGGTGCAAATTGTCGGCGTGCTTCTTGAACACGAACCGTTAAATCCGGGTACAGCGAAATTGTGGACCCCTCATAGTGAAGTGTTTATTTTACTCGGGACGCCTTCAGCGCTGCATCCCTGGCGCTGTAATTTAGTAATGATTGGCCTTGGCGGCGCACTGGGGGATGGGGGGGTTTGGACCAAGCAAGCGTTTTGAGCGCTCTACTATAAACATTGCGGAAAAAGTATCACGGCCAAACATTGTTTCTAACAACTTTTCGACAAACAGTTCCATACTGCCCACATAGGTGGTCTCCGGTAGGCCTGTAATTCGGATGTTGCTTCTCTTGGAGCGAGCTTCTAGGTCTTCTGCCTTGTCTTGGAGGGTGAGCAGCAATTTCCCCATCTGTTTTTGCTCTGAGTTAAGTTCTGTTTTGGCCTTTTCCACTTCCGTAACTCTGCGTTCCGTCATATCCTGGCGTTCCGCTTGCTTATCCATATGTTCGGTAAAACGGTCCATGGGGAGTGCAAGAGAGTCTATCTTGGTATCTATATTGGACAAACGTTTTTGCAGACTTTTTTTAATTGAAGCTAGTATAACACGAAAATTCCCCTCCGCTGCGGCTAGGTCTTCATCATGTGCCTCCGGACCGTCTCCAGAGTCCTGCTCCCGATGTCTGGACTTCCGTTGGTCAAAGTTAAACTTAGGATGCGTATTGTCCACCATTCCCATGGCGTCACAAGTGCTTGTCCGTCTCCTATCCAGTATTGCCATACTCTGCTGTATCAGAGCACCACTCCCCTCCCCAATCTTCATTAGCAGAGCACCGAGCAGGTTGGCGCTTCACCAGGTGTCTGGTGTTGTAGTGATGTGTTTACACTATCCCAAACAAGGGTGCAGAAACAGGGGGGGAATGTTGTAGCTCAATCAGATTGTTTCCTGTTTAGCGTCCGGCCCTTGGGTTCCACACGCACTGCCAGCGTCCCCTGTTGTGACTGCCACTCGCAAGATAATCCGCACCAGTACGAAGACCAACACACGCTCCTGCAGCCGTGGGTGGGCGAGCTGTGTTTGTGTTGGATAGGATCCACGCCTGCAAACAGTCTCCACACAGTCCTGTTGCGTCAACACCACTTCCCTGTCACCAACCCCCGCATAGGGACACAGCGTAGGGCTATGGCCTCCACAATAGCTAGGCTGTGGAGTCTATCAGAGCACACATTTGTGCGTAGGCCGTGTCTTCTCCACGCCACGCGTAGTACCCAAACAGCCACTGTCCCAGGGCTATAACGTACAGTGGTCCAGGGGCTCGAGGCCTTCCGCTCTATGGCCGTTATGCCATCCTACTGCAGGTATGCGAGCACCCTCCAGATATCCTGGAAGCGCAGGTAGTTACGCAGAGGTGAAAATTGGGGTGCTCAATCGTTCCCTGTGCCTGCTCACCAGCACAGCACCCACCGTACGTTCTTCTTCAGCTGAGCCCTTTGCAGCTTCTGTTTCTAGCCAGTAGAGCTTGTAAATGTATAGTGGTTATTTCAAGTTGACATCCTGAAGAGGACTATAAATAAGCAGCACTCCTGCATACAAAACTAAAGTCACTGCCACTCCTCTTGTAGAGTGTGCCTGTACTTTAACAGACAGTGGCCTGTAGGCCTTATGAAGGCAAAAAGGATTTGTTTCTGGAGACAATCTTGCAATCGTTTTTTAGGTCTCGGCCTGACATTTTGGGGCTCTCAGAAATGCTACTTTGCCGGCGATCAGCTTTCTAGAACGCGCACAAGAGCGCGAGCGCATGCACGTTATGGCAAGCTGATCACCGGCAAATTAGCATTTGCGGTGACGTGCGTGCACACCACTCGCGTTTTCTTTCCTTGCGTTTTAACTTAGCCACCATGCCCCCCATAGTGCAATTCACTCTTGGAAATGGTTCCCATCTCTGCAACTCAAATGCGACTCCTCGGCCTGTGGCAAGAGAGGGGAGGGCGCCGCTTCTTTCACCTCCAAACGGTTTGTCTTGCCCCTAAAAGGTATTGTCCTAGACTTTCCCTGCCTAATCATTTTCTGTAATTTGTCCTTAAATAACACCTCCGAGACTGCCTATCTCACTTACTCAGCATGTCACATAGAAATCAAACAAAAAGGCACTTGTGGAAAGTCAGACTTCACATAGGTCTCTCACAAGAGAACTGGCGCATTGGTTGTCGGTGTTCTAATCGTTCAAACTCCGCCGGAAGTGCCTGTGTTTATGGGCCACTGGACCAAGCAGACGGGGAGGTTTGAGATGGAACACCGCCCGAGCAGGTCCCCTTAAACTGCAGTAGCGTGCTTGTGAATGTCGAGGCACAATGACATGTTCGTAGGCTAAAAACGTGCTGCCTGCCTCCTTTCTACAAGCCCCCATTCCCCCTGGTCCGATGCCACCACCGACAGGGCTATTTCCTCATTGGCTGAGCTTAGGAAGGTATTGAGAGTGCCTCTGGCCTTGTTGTTAAGGATACCCAGCGGACTCCACGTTAGTCTGTTACCAGTAAGTGCTTTATGATGCGTTGTGCCCCAGTATCTCGATTCACGTCAGGAGGCTGTAAGATGCTTGGTCACATGGCCAAATGTAAGATTCTACAATATCTCATTGTTAGGCTCCACCCCTGGATGTATAGGCCTCTTGAATCTCGCAGATGTGGATCTGGGCATGATCGACTCGATTGTCTCAGCAACAGAATAAGTGCCAATCGGAACATCTTGGCCACTTGTAAATATTTGTTTTGCGTAGTGTTCCAAATCGCGTTGGTTTGACATTATCAATGGCAAACCGTTTAGAAAAAAAAAATCTTTTGGAGAAGTGCTTTGGACCTGGCTGTGAACGCAAATCGCTCCAAATTCCTAAAGAGCATTTTGAAATGTGCAGGCATCTTTCCACCGTCATCACAAATGCAACGTTTCAGGCACGCTTTTGGAAAGCAGTTTGTAAACGTTTGTGTTTTTATTTTTCATATATGACTAAGCGGGCTGTGTTTGGAGTGGTGAGCTTGTGGATAATAAATACTGTCAGCTTTATTCTTTGGAAAAAACGGCATTCATGCGCATTCCTAAAAAAAAACGTGCAGAATGTGATGCCATCTGCAAGCCTGGCATCTGTTCTCGCTGCAGTGCCAATGTTGTATTGACCTAGCGTGCCCTCAGATTGCTGTCACTTGTTTGTGCCTTTTCATGATGGTGCAAGACCTTGCTCAGGGCTTTGGTATAAACAGTATCTCGTTTTTCAGGGTTAACAGGTCTGTATACTTTTTCCAGAATGCTTTCCGCACCTGCAGAGCGCGTTTTGGTTTCTGGTCCCTTTGTGCTGCGCTATAATTTGGGATACGTTTTTTTCCAGTGAAAACATGCTCCGTTAAACGAGTTACTAACGATATAAAAACAAGCATTGGCATAGCCAATAGGCCTCGCCTTTGGGATCCTATAAGTATTTAATTATGCAGCACAATATCCTTGGTGCAACATCAACTGTTGCATGGCTAATCACTTATAATGTCCCAAAGGCGAGACCTATTGGCTATGTCAATGCTTGTTTCGTTAGAGGCGATGAGGTGAACCAACTTCCATTAAGTATTTTCTCTTGGCTAGATAACACTTTAAAGACCTACCCACACCTAGTGAATACAGGGCTCGCTAGGAACAATTAGATGGGTCAAGGAAGAAAGACTTCTCAATGACAGGATAGGTAAGTGGACATCCGTCAGCACCTTTGGCATGATGGATGGATTTTTACTCAAGTTTACTTTATTTCTGACACGAGATACAGTTCTTTTATGGTTAACACTTCTAATTCTCCTAGCAGACATAAGAGGCAGAGGTAATGCGGTTTATCAGAAAACACACTTAAATTCTGGTTTATGTATTGGTTAGAAGGATCTATTCACTAATTGAGAGGGCACAGGGTTCAACTCCCAGTGAACATACGAAAGTGATGGAGTGAACGCTTCTGAATATTCTAAACTACTGGCAATTACTATGTGTAACATTCCAACCCACTGATTTTCACCTACTAGGCCATTCTAAACTTTAGACAGAGGCCAATCTTATTCAAATTAGTATTTTCCCTGGTCTCTCTGCAAGTCCATCCCAAACTATTAAGTGAGGTCACATTCAGAATGGAACATAAGCAAACCCTGACTGGTTTTGGCCTTATTAGGCATCACCAATTACATATGGCTTGGATCCTGTGGAACAGCGAGCAAGAGACTCAAGTTCAGGCATATGTCTGACCACTTAGGGCATTGCATCAAACACACAAAAGTGATACGAAGAATGCATGCACATTCTATAAAAGCCTACCATTTTACAGCGGAGTCCAAGAGCACTTGTGTTTTTTAAAGTAAGATATGTCCTAAGTAGGCCCTTCATGGACGCCTTAATTGACTGCTGGAAAGAGGAGCAGGGTAAATTGGAGTGCCAGGATCTGGACACTGCCAACATATAGACTTTAATGGAACTAAGGCAAAGACCAGACTCTGTTGGCTGTAGAAAATAAGGGAGCACTTGATGAGGTTAGGAGCGCAGTAGATTAACCGCATCGCTGCGGCGGTTATTTTTCCGCTACGCGGCTTTTTTTAAAAGCCGCGTTTAGATGACGAGCTCAGCTCGTCAACCGCACACGACCACCGTGGCTGATGACGAGCTGAGCTCGTCATCAGCATCGAAGGGGTTAAGTCCTTTATGGTTAAAGAACAAGTTACTTACCTTCAGTAACAATATATTTGTAAGAGACATAAATTAGTTATATATTTCTTACTTGTAGAATTACCCCCAGGCATCAGACTGGATCCGGGGAATTCTTTTCATCAGCAGTACCCCTCTGCGTCGAGAGGTAGCATCGGTCGGCTCTGCGTTCATTGTTGGCATTGTGGTGGCCGGGATGACATTGCGGTAGCTACTTAGATGCCGCCCTTGCGCGCGGACGTCAGTTCTTTTACATGACATTCCACGTCAGAAGCGCAGAGCCACGCAAGAGAATGACAACTGGTACACAAAACTAGGACACCAAAAGGAATTCCCTAACCCTAGAAGTCAGTTCACAGAACGGGGAGAATGGGTGGAGCAGTAAGTAATCTATAACTAATCCATGTCTCTTACAGATATATCATTACTGAAGAGACAATTGGTTATAGATTCCTCTGTAACGATATATCTGTAAGAGACATAGATTAGTTATAGATTCCTTACCTGTAGAATAGATACCCAAGCAATACTAACCCCGGGGGTGGGTCTGCAAACCAAGTTCACACCAGAAAGCCCTGGAGAACAGAATGGCTAAAGAAGCTGTCCCTCCGGACTTGGCTGTCCAGGCAGTAGTGTTTTGTGAACGTGTGCAGAGATGCCCATGTAGCTGCCTGACAGATGTCATTGAGGGGGACACCCCGTCCCAAAGAAGTGGTAGCTGTCTTCACCCTGGTGAAATGGGCATGCAGTCCCACTGGAGGCTCATTTTTTGCAAAAGAGTAGCAAATTTTAATGCCGAAAACAAATTACCTACAGATGGTCCGTTTGTGCACTGGATCTAAGAAGACCCTGCAGTGCTGGGACCGGAGCAGTCAGCGTCGAAAGGCCTAGGGCCCCCAGCTGAGTCCACGGGGCCCAAAGGCGGTGCCGGGCGCCCAAAGATGGCATGTATCGCCTCGTAGAAACTTCGAAGCTGGGCAGGGGACGCTCCAGCTCCTGGAAAAGGAGGGAAACTCAGAGTTGACCCTGCAGGCTCCACACACGGAGCTAATAATATGTAAATAACAAGGACCCCCTGTGAAGGTAAATACAGTTTCCTAGGACAGGGAAAACAAAATATGTGAATAAAACCTAGGCATTCTATAATAACATGGAGGAAAATGGGATCACAATAAGGGAGAACAACCAAGGCACAAATTCGTTAAAAAATTATATTATTTTTAATTTACACATATATAAAAAGGGCAATTCATATCATATAAAAATAACAGAAATCAGTAATACATAATCAATTATATAAAAAATCATAAACAACTTTAAACAAAACGATCATGCCACTAGTTGATTTTAAACTGATCGTTTTGTTTAAAGTTGTTTATGATTTTTTATATAATTGATTATGTATTACTGATTTCTGTTATTTTTGTATGATATGAATTGCCCTTTTTATATATGTGTAAATTAAAAATAATATAATTTTTTAACGAATTTGTGCCTTGGTTGTTCTCCCTTATTGTGATCCCATTTTCCTCCATGTTATTATAGAATACCTAGGTTTTATTCACATATTTTCCACACACGGAGCTGCCAGACGGGCACCACCCGCATCCCTCATCCCAACAGCTGACGGACGGGGCAAAGTCGAAGAGCGACGATGCTTCTTCAACTTCTTCTTGTTTCTGACACTAGCACGTTTTGATGCAAAAGATGATCCAACGTGACATTGTCCTCTGATGAAAGGGCAGGGCATACCCTGTTTCCACAAATTTGCATTACTCAAAGGTCAGAAGTAATGGCTCTCCAGGCCTATGGAAAGGAGGAAACCCATTCTGTGGTTCCTTGTTATATACCAAGAGGGAACTAAGGCTACTTCCCTGCAGTGGCTTGGGAAGAGGAGAGGGGAAGGAATGGTAGGGTATGTGCTGTCCCTAAGCCCCAGGATCTATATTGGATCTAAAGTGGGTTTGTTTGCGGTAGTTCTCAGACTTGTTGCTGCCAGCCTCAAAATGAAAACCTCATTGAGAAACCGCAAAACTTCCTAAATTGGCAGTAGTCTCTCCGTTGAGTTTGTGGGTCCAGGGATCTTGCGGTTGCTATACTTTCCTTAAACCTTCCTAAGACAGTATCGGTCTTGGCCCCGTAGAGACGTGAACCGTTAACAGAGTTGTCGTGAGAGAATCCCGAGCCTCTCACCCAAGTGTGGCAATGTACAGAAATGGATGTTCCCATCGCCCTGGAGTCTGCAGTGTCCAGTCCAGACTGGATAACCTGTATAGTCGCAGCTTGTCCATTCCTTATCAATTTCAGAAAGTAGAGCAGTACATGGTCAGGTAGGTTGGGCAGGACTGTATGGGCCATGTCCGAGAGAGCATGTGCATAGCATCTGAGGAGACAGGCAGTGTTTAGTCATTTTAGGGCCATGCTGCCACCTCAGAACATTTTCTTGGCATATTGCTCCCTTTTGTTGGATTCCCTATCCCACAGGGAGGTAGGCAAGACACCTGGTGACAAATTCAAGGAGCATGATGCTTGATTAACAAGCCTTTCCAGTGATGGATGAGAAGACAAGAAGGCTAGGCTGCCAGGTGCTAATCTATAGCGTCTTGCAATTGTTCTGTGAACTGCAGCAGAGGACTTGGGTTTCTCCAGGGCCACAAGGATGGGCTCTGTTATGGCCTCATTAAAAGGAAGAAGAGGCTCTCTAGTGTGCAAGACAGCATGAAAGACTTTGATAAAAACTGCTGGCCTAAGTCTCAGTAAAAGGGACTTTGAGGTCCTACATTTCTGTTGCTTTCTTTATGACAGTGTGATAGATTGTGACGTCAAGCGGACCCAACCCGGCTGAGGAGTAGAATTCCCATTCAGGCAAAACATCCAGCCACTGAAGCCTGCAAGATCCAGTCCAAGGTCATGGAGTGTCGTTTCCATTATCTGTGTCCTGGCTGGGGTCATCCTAAAAGTCAGAGCCCCTAAAAAGAAATCTTCCCTTGTCTATGAGGTGTTGAGTCTCACTGCGTAAGGGAAACTCCTGCCTAGGTAAAGTTTCCGGTGTAGCCATACTGGTGGTGTCAACTATGGCACAGATGGAGTCTGTAGTGGGGCCAGAAAGCGGATGGATGTGATGCCACAGGAGAAGAGCCAGAAGGAATAGTGAGCAGAGGCAGCATTTGATGTGGGGCAGAGTCGGGAGGCAGACCCAGCATTTTGATAGTTGCCCAGGTCACAGGCGGCAATGGAAGCAATAGGGCAAAGGGAGCCGGATGATACAGCATTGGAAGGACTACAAAAATATGTCCCATTGGACCCCTGGGGACAGCCGGTGCTCCAGCAATAAGAAAAATTGCTGGAATGCTGACTGGACTGGGGTGTCATGGTTGGCGCTGTAGGTGGTATTGTGTCAGGGATCAGTGACTGGTTTGAAGGAGGCACAGGTGCTGTATTCTGTGGTGTCCTCCACTCTTTTTGGCGCAGATGTGGATGCTTGCGTTACAGTTTGACTTTGGCTACAGTCTGGAGAATATTGGGGAGATGTCAGAAAGGATTAAGCAAACATTTATTTCTATGTATTGAAAATGCATTTCTGTAGTCCCTGGTTGCAGTGTCTGCTGGTGAAGCATTATTTTTTTAATTCTGAAATACGGAGTCCAGAGCCCTCTGGTTGACTTCACTCTAATCCTAGTCTGCGGACTGAGTTTGCCCACTCGTTAGTGACTCCTGGTAGGTTTTCTGCCTGTAGTAATATACCATTGCTATTCAACAATCCCCATAGTTGCTGGTATTCCTGTGAGTGCTGGTGATATGCTCCCCTCCTTGTCTGTTGACATAACACATGGACTTAGTGTTGTCCTTTTGTGGTAACACTGATGAATCTTTGAAAGGAATGAAGCTAGTCCTTTGCGAATCGCTCTGAGCTCCATGACGATCTAGCCGCAGATTTCTCACCTTAGAATTATTCCCAGGCATCAGGCTAGATCCAGACACTTTTCTTGAGCAGTACCCTTGCTGGTAGGTGGTGTCATTTGGCTCTGTGTTAGATTATATTCATTGATGCTCTTTTTTTATGCCAAGTATAAATTAGCATTCGCTATGCCATTTTCTATTTTAGATGCCATTTTGGATACTGTTCGAAACTAATCCCGCCTGTTTCCAAGAATGGCCCTTTCCTAAGTTTCGTTTCTGTAATGAATAACTGTGCATGCCAGTGCATAGCTTTTTCCTTGTTAGAGAGCCTCTCCCACCTTTCTGGTAGTGTGATTGAGCCCAGGGTAGAACGGCCTTGATAATGTTCTTTGCAGTGCAAGATACGATAATGGGAGCCTTCTGTCTCACATTTGTTAGGAAAATGCCACTGTGGGCGTGTACGAGTTAACCATGCAATGCATATAATGCATCATTAAGCTTACTGTTCCTCAGTTTCCTTTGTAGCACTCTCCCGAGACTGAGCAGACAGAGCCCCACTCTGAGCGCATACTAAATGATTATTGGTGTATATTCTCCTCTGTCTCTCCGTCTCTTCATTTAGTATGGAAGGCTGAGAGGTAGTCCGAGGTGATATGTGTGGCCCTAAGTGGACCACTTCCTTCACCGTCGTCCATGCCGGAAGTGACATGCAGGGTGCCTTTATAAGTGCCACCTGAGTGTGCTGATATCAATTTCTTTTTGCGACTATCCACACCAAAAACGTGGAGCCACAAAGTACACTGACCACTGTGTGGAAAATTAGGGCAGTGAAAGGAGAAAGCCCTGTCCTTAGAAATCCACTCATAGAGCGGGGTGGATGGGTGGGTTGGTAAGGAAGCTGAAGCTAGATAGTCTCTCTACCAGATAAGGCGTTACCAAAGGTAAGTAACTTGTTCATCTGATAGAGACTTCTAGCTGCAGAATCTTAACCTTAGAATAGATACCAAAGCAATACCTACCCGGAAGTGGGGTTGTGGATCAATTTCACACAAAATGCCTATCTCTATGGACCGGAATGTCCAAGCAGGAGTACTTGGTAAATGTGTGCAAGGAAGCCCATGTTGCCACCTAGCAGATGTCCAGGACCGGAACTCCAAGTGCTAACGCAGTGCTTGCAGCTTAGCTCTGGTGGAATGAGCACACAAATCCCTTAAGGGGTGTCTTTCTAGCCAATGCAGAGCAGATTTTGATACAGAGCATGATCCAGCATGAGATGGTCCTCTTCTGTACAGCCCGTCCTTTCTTTGCTTTGACATACCACATAAAGAGTTGGTGGTCCACCCAGAACTCACAAGTGCAGTCAAGGTAGATCAACAATGCTCATTTTGGATCCAGACCGTGTAGTCACTCCTCTTCCTTTGAGGGATGTGGCGGAGTGTAAAAAGTAGGGAGTGATGGATTGGTCTACGTTAAATGGAGTGACCACGTTTGGAAGAAAGGAAGCTCTCGATCG
The DNA here is from genome assembly GCF_964263255.1 of Lissotriton vulgaris. Classification (NCBI taxonomy): domain Eukaryota; kingdom Metazoa; phylum Chordata; class Amphibia; order Caudata; family Salamandridae; genus Lissotriton; species Lissotriton vulgaris. The sequence goes on along the minus strand of NC_141695.1, from coordinate 602,010,026 downwards.
AAGCACCAGTTTGTCTTGGTAGATGTTCAGATAAGGAGGCTTGGATGACAAGGCCTGGAGCTCACTGACCCTCAGGGCAGATATATTTTTACCACCAAGAAAGCCGTCTTGATGGTAAGGAACTTGAGAGGACAATTGTGCAGGAACTCAATGGGAGTGCACATATGGAAGTGACAACGAGATTGAGGTCCGACTGGTGCATAATAGAGGAAGAAGGTGGAAAGAAATGTAGTAAACCCTTCAGAAACCAATTTACAATAGGGGATTTGAAAAGGGATGGCTGATCAGGCAACCGCAAAAAAGTTGAAATAGCAGAGAGATAGCCCTTCAGAGTGCCCAGAGCAGGGCCATGCTGGGTGAGGGAAAAGATGAAAAGGAGAACTGAGAAAGGGGGTGGTAAGTGGATCAAAGACTCTTTCTGTACACCATGCCACAAATTTTTCACAACAGCACACCGTCTTGCTAGCCAGATAATGTCACAGACTTCTGGAGGAAGGGCGAAAGCTGTCAACAGTCAGTGCTCAATCTCCACACAAGAAAGTGGAGTGTCAACAGGATTGGGTGGGAACCCTCCCCTCCTGCTGTGACAGAAGAGCCTCCTGAAGGGGCAGCCTTGTTATAAGGTTCAACAGGGCCAGATGACAAATCGCCATTTTGCACCACATGTTTAAACTTGACATGTTTTTTAAAAGGTGACTTTCTACATGCTTTGCACACACGATAGCATACTTAGAAATCATTCAGCATGCAGTATACTTCATTTTTCTTTTTTTTGACAGAGTATTATATAGCGCAAACTTGACCTCGTACTGGGTATCAGAGCGCTTTACATAGCAACAGTTGCATTACATGAGGACATTTTTGATAGGCACAGAGAGATTAAGTGATTTGCCCAGAATCCAAGGATGTTCAGCGTCATTGCTGAGACTCGAACCCGGTTCCCCAGATTCGAGATTGACCGCCCTAGCCATTAGGCCAACTCCTCTCCCCAAATCAATGTTGCCACCAAAAGCAATCATCATGAGTTTGCAGTTATCAGTAAAATTTACGGTTCTTGAAATAGTCCTCCTCTTGGTCAAGGAAATCAATGCTGAACATATTCCAATGGCCACTATCAAGATCCTCCGCATGAATAAGGTCTTTGATGACAGAAAGGGAGTAACAGGTTTTTTGAACTTTGAAAGATATTCGGGCGTAGCACTGCTGTCCTTAAAGCAGATTGACCATGCTGGCCAAGGCCCATAAAACAAGGCTTTCAGAGTGGGGTGCCAGGAGTGGAAGTCTGGGTCGCCTAGAGCAGGGAGATGGCACCTGTCCACTTGCCCATTAACAGGGGGACCCTTTACAGGATTTAGCCCAGGTCCCCAAACGCTTGTCTTTAAGAGTCTTGTTGAAGGGAACTATCGAATCAGATCTTGTTTGACCAGGCTGAATCACCTTAGTTAAGACATTGGTCTGAACTCCCTAAGTAAGGAGTTGAAGATCAAGGACCTCTGCCCCCCTCTCTACAACCATCTCAAAGGAGACGTTTTCCTCTGTGGCAGGGCCTGGATGTGAAATCAACCCAGTGTCCTGGGAAGTATCATCAACTGAAAAAATCACTGGGTCATGGCAAACATTGAGGTAAAACATTAGGTTAAAAAAAACAGTAATGAAACTGGCTCTCATCCAGTTTCATTACTGTTTTTTTAACCTAATGTTTTACCTCAAGTTAATCGACCCTAACTGTAACTTTCCATATGAATGTCATTCGATGGTCTACATAAATAATTCACAATGAACAATAGCAATGTTTGTCGTGACCCAGTGATTTTTTCAGTTGATGGTACTTGTTCAATGATAAATGTGATGAATTGTTGGTGTCCTTGCATAAAATGTGACCCTATTCTAATCCAACTATGCCATTGGTCTTCTGAAAATGATACTTTGCTTTATGCAAATTGATTAAAACAATATTTCTTCATTGAAATTCATTCTTTTTTATATAAATGAGCTATAATGCACAATAATCATGTTTTTCATGACACTTGAATATTTGAATATCTGTGTCAGCATTTGACACTGCTTTAATGCCCATTAGACATATTCTTCATGACTCTTTGAATATCTTTATGAGCATTTAATTACTGATATTTGTGATGAAATACGAGTCTCTTTGAAGTTTGAAGTCACCATTCTAGTTGATGGTATATGTTTAAATCAATATGTTGAGTTAAGTTCAATTTCTTCGACATTATTACAGTTAGGAAGTGATTTTTTGACACTACTCTTATAACTCCAGTATGCATTACTACTATTATGTAACTCCCTTTTGTTCTTACCATCAATAGAGAATGTAACTAATCAACAATGTTAATAATATGGTATCCTTATCAAGCAAATTAAGGGTGAACTATATACTATTTTTGTATGTATAGTAATGTTTATGTTATTGTCACTAGTGTTTTTTGTTTTGTTTTGTCACAAAGGTGTATCAAATTTGTAAATAGATGTGATAGATGTATAACTGTAAATATTTTTATTTCAGATTATACTGGTTTTTTATACAGCATACAATTGAAAACTGTCCTGAAGATGGTCTCAGAAAGTTGTATCTAGGAGACCGAAACGTCGACCTCCACCTCATCCTCTCTTTGTCATATTTACTTTGATTGTGGATAGGTGTTTTTAGGTTCTGTTGAGTTATTCACTAGTATATCTCTTTTGTACCTGCAGACCTAATTAATTTTGAATTAACCTTATCTGTATATGAAATCATCGACCTTTTTACCACTTGATAAATTCCATTTTTCTAAATACATTTTTGTGTTTGTTATTTATGTTGTGTATATGTGTTTTTGATCAAACAGCAACTACATACAATTAATTATTTAATTCTTGTTGAATTGATTTCATGTAAGGAGTACTAACTTACCTTTGGATACCCTGGCACCCTTGAAACACCTCCCGGTATTACCGATTTGGTAATACCGAATCGGTAATACAGAATGTCTTCACATTCATTCCTATGGGCCTCCAAGCCCATAGGAATGAACGGGTAGGTATTCATTATTACCGAATCTCAATTACTGATTTGGTAATAACGAATATTAAGAATTCAGTATTTTTTTACCGAATTCTTACCTACATCTGAAATACTGATTCCTAAATACCGAATCAGTAAAATTCGGTATTTAGGAATAGGTATTTCCAGGTTACCTACATCTAGCCCTAAGTGTCTTCATGATAAGGCTGGTCAGACTCAACCCCAGCATCATAGCCACCATTCTTTGAATCTGTACCAACAATTCATGAAGGACATGAGTTATTCTGAGGGCCTAAGCCCCATATCAGAATCAGAGGGTGGCCAGTAGCGTGCAGTTCCATGAGTGAAGCACAGTACCTCTTTGGAGGTGGTGCCATGGGAGAGCACTACGAGTGGCCCGTCCTAGTCCGGTGTCAATGGCACTGGCTTCAGTGGATCGTGTTCCAGTGTGGGATGTGGTGCTGGAGAGGAAGCCGGTACCTATGTCGGTGCGGAACCCCGAATGAAATGAAATGAAATGAAACCAGCGGGCAAGACTGCAGCCAATGGTGGACACGCTGGCAGAAGCCCAGTTGGGAGGCCTCTCAGTTTTTTGGGGCCCAAAGACGTGCCACAGGGATCCAATAACGTGCCAAAAGGCTGCGGCATACCATTACAAGTTCATTGATTTTCTGTGGTATCGCCGATGGCCCCGAAAATTCACTTTGGGACAAGTGTCAGAATCCGCTCTGGGGCGAACAGCTTTGGGAGCAAGATCAAGAGGCACATTAACGCTTTTGCACCTTCTCTGGAGTTCGAAATGTGGCGGTAAGAAGTCATATTCAGCTTGGACTTTTTGTGTTTTTTCTTTGACTTGCAATCCTCGATTTGGACTGCACAGATGATCTGTTACTGAAACAACCTCTGAACCAGGATCTTCCCTTGGACATCAACTTGTCATGTTGTGGAGTATTTAGGAGCTTCGTGATGAACTGCTTTGCTTCCCGATCCCGGATAGCCTCTGGGTGCATCTAGGTACAGTCATTGCAAGCTTTGGAATTTTTGTGTAATAAAAAAAATCGCTTGGCAGAATTGGTTTTCTGTGGAACGGATTTCTCTCAGTACATGCTATACAACTTGTTGTTTCAGATGAGTTACATTTCCAGCAGCTAGATAGATCGGCTGACCTATTGAAAAGATTAGGTAATCCTGAGACACTTGGTAGTGATGAGAGAGGGAGGCAGGAGCCTTTACTGTATTACAGAGAGTAACTTAGAAATGTGTACTGTTTGTGTCATTGCAGCTTGTTGGTCCTGAGGAGAATGTAAATGTAAATGTAAATGTATTTGAGCTTATATAGCGCACAGCTACCCACAAAGGGTTTCCCGGCGCTTGCTTAGGGAACCCGTCCTGGTATTCCCCTGTGAGATAACCCCGGCAGGGTATCCACAAGGTGAAAGCCAGGCATCCCGCCGCGAGGGGCCGTTGTGGAGATTAAGCAAGCTATTGCCCAGAGTCGCAGAGTGTGAACCCGTGAATTGAGAAGGCACCGGAGCGAGAATTATCGAGTCCGTGGAATTTTTGAGCCCAAAGACCCGCCGAGGCGGGGAATTGAACCCTGGTCCAGGGCCGATCTCAGCTTCCAGGTCTGCCGCCTCTAACCCCTGAGCCACACTTCTCCACACCGAGAACACCATTTATTGATTTGGGGTGTTCGAAACGCGTCGACTTGCTAGTTGTGACCTATTAAGTGATCTTAAATGTTGGAATTACTTTTGATTCTTATAACAATAGTGTAATCTATGCACCATAGGTCTTGTTTCAAAAAATATTTTTATGTATAACAAAAAATGTTGTTTAGTATAGTGTGAAAGGATGAATGTTTGTTTTGCTGCTAGAGTGGATGAGGTATGGTTGAAAAATTGAGTCCTAATGTAATGTTGAAGGTATAACTGAGTTTGTGTGAGTTGTCAATACGGGATTTATTTGGGATGTATAGTTATTGTAAATATTTTTGAATAATCCATTTAAATGATATTATGGATCAATACATTTTGAAAGGTTCAAAAGAAGAAAAAAGGTTTAGCAGTCACTTTTGTTTGGGTCAATGTGACGCGTTTAAAATAAGGTAAAAGTATTCATCAGTATTGGAATTCAATTGTTTGTTGATTTTTATAAAGTGCGACATCTGCCCTTGGGTGTTTTTTTTTTATATATATCTTTTTATTTATTTCAAACAAGAAAGGAAATAGACACATCCGGCGTCATACATTCATAAACAACTAACTGATTGGACAGACACTTTAACAGGATAGACTTGGCGCAGCCGAAGAATCCCGGGCGCGCCTGTGTTGGTAGATACAAAATAGCCATTGCAACAAAACAATTGGAACACAGTTGAAGCACAATCCATCCAATCCCGCCCACACACCTAATCAGGATAATAGAAGAAGCGTGACCACCGGACATTGGAAATTAGAAGATAACAGGATATGTTACCGACAATAACGAGAAGAAAAGACCAAGAAAAATTAAGAAAAGAGAAACCAAGAGAGGGAAACAAACAAAGATAATAATAAGCCCATCCCCCCCACCCTGCACCCCTGCATATGGCTGTCGCCTAACCCCAACTAGCACCGTGCCTGTCACCCCAACTAAGTTCCAAAGATGGAAAAAGAGAAAGAATGGAGGAGGGCATATCCGTATGGGCTCCCAGCCCCCTTACTCCCCCCGCCAGAAACAGGCACCACCTATCGTAAAAATACACGTGTGTCAAAAATCGTAATAGATGAAAATTAGGGGGCACCGTAATGTACCGCCCTGCCTCACGTAAGTCCAACAGTTGCAGGTCGAACACCTATGTAAGCCACTCCAACCGCCCCGGTTAAATTAATCTCAACCCTGACCCCTCGGAACCATCACGCGAACCCCTCCCAGCAAGACTAATATGCACACAAAGGACTCATAGAGGAGAAGGAATTCGTCAAAAATCAGTCTGTTACTACTCGTAGTCAGTGAGTCCACGAGAACTTCAGCTGCACAAAAACGCTCCCTCCTAGATGGATAGTCCGAATGTATCTTTTCCCGGAATAGTATAATCACCAAGGAGGGAGAAGACGACCACAAGATGGAAGAAGAGTCAACAACAAAAGTCTCCGGGAGGGGAACGTCTTTCGATACATCCGAAGTCAATAGTGATGGAAGGCTTAGCGATACGCTCACGACCTCGGGAATAAAGTCCTCCAGAGCACCATCCGAGGGTTTCGACACTTGTTCCTTCACGGGGTTTTCTGCTCTTCGGGATGCTGAGCCTTTCTGGGAGATGATGCGCTCTCTAGGCCCCCTCCTGACATCCCTGTGGGCCTCGGCTGGTTTCTTGGGGCCCGGAGCGGAGGTCTGGCGGCTTGACCACATTCTGTGGAGGAGCGGGGGGGTTGGTGCCCCAGGACCGAGGTGAGGGCCGCCATCTTGGGCCTTGCAACGCAGCGAAAGCCACGGGCCGCGGACCACTTGACTGCTCTCCCGTCGCCTCCTGGTGTTGCCACTTGGTGCGCCTGAGCACCAGAGGTAGTGGGATATCGCTTGCCTGGCCAGCACGGGTCATGGACAGCTGGTGTCTTTGGTGGGGGGCCTGATTTGGGGGTCCGCGGCTGCCATTTTGTACCACCCAAATCCCGGCGAGTTCCCAGGTAGCGGGGGCCTGCTGCAGACCCTGGGAGGCACTTCAGGGGGCCCTGCCTACCCCCCAGGGGTCCGGTGGGAAGCCTTGGTGGCTCGGGCCCTTCAGGCAGGGGAACAGGGTGTGGGTCATCCAGAGGCCTTTGGGGACACCGCCATCTTGGGCCTCTCAGTGAGGTGAGAGGAAACAGTCCGTGGAGCCTCTGGCAGACTTTTTGACACAGTGCCAGCTCTCTGTAGACACTGCACGGCTGCCCTCCACGATGAGGTGAGTGGCGTCTCTCACCGGATCCCTCCTCTCCGACCTATATCCTCTCTCTGCCGCTGGCCCACACCACACCTGGACTTCTGACTTTGGGTCCCCCTGGTGTCTTCCTCTTGAAGGCCTGCTGAAGGAGCTTACCTCAATCCCCGACGGCGCTTGGGGCGTTGGACTTCTGTAGAGCCCTCAACCCCTGCCTGGGTCGCACCTGCTGTGGGCCCTCCCGCTTCCACTTCTCTGAGCCCTGCTGCAGGGACGCTTTGGGGCTTCTTGGTGTCTCACACTGTGGCCCGGGTTGGTGCTCTTCCACGCACACCCTCGCGAGTAGCCTCTCCTTCCTGCTTCATACCTGGCTCTGACTTTGGTGGGGCTGGGGGGGGGGGGGGCACTGCGTCCCCTGGGGCCTCAGGGGGACTCACGAGGTTCTCCTCCTCATCCTGCCAGTGATCTCGGCCTCTGAAAAGACAAGCCCTCCCTACTCAGCCCTTTGCTGCCGACTGTTCTGCTCCCCCACACAGCGGTTGCCTTTACTACATTCAGAAGGTGGCACCCGGTCTCCTGCTACACCCTCTTGTCCTGGCTCCACATTCGGCCAGTGGGTGCTGGAAGGGTCATGCCACGCTCTAAGGTGGGGATACACAGGGCTGCGCCTCTGAAGGACAATCATGTGACGACCCTGTGGAGTTAACCTGGTTCTCCCTCTGTTGCGGCTATGGCTTCTTCAACGGGGGGCCCCTCCAACCCTGTTATTCAGTCCTTCATGGCCAATTTTCTACAAGAGCTCAAGTCTGAAATTGTCTCCCTCCGAACTAAAGTGCAATCCTGCGTCAAGGAGCTCAGGAGAGACGTCACGGAAATAGGTGGGAGGGTGGACGAACTTGAGAAAACGGTTGACGCTCGCATGGAGGATCAAGAGCAACTCTGGGAATAACTGGTTCTCTTGGAGGAACAACATATCGAGCTCCAAATTAAGCAGGAGGACTTAGAAAACCGGAGCCGCCGCAACAACCTTCGCCAAAGAGTGGTCACAGTGGGTGCAGAGGGCTCGGACATCATGACTTTCGTTGCTGATCTCCTCCACGAAATCAGGGGGGATGCTGATGCCTCTACGCCTGCACTTGATTGAGCTCACCGTGTGTCTGGACCTCCTGGTTGCTGCGGTCTGGTCCCCGATATACTGGCCATGGTCCACTTCTTCACAAACAAGGAGGCCATCCTAAAGGCAGATCGCTGCCAGTTCAAGTTCTGAAATTTATATAGCGCACTAATCACCCAGAGAGTCTTAAGGCGCTTGGGGAGGTGGGTGTATTTACTTATCGAATATCCAAGTTTTTAGTTGCTTTCTGAAGGAGAGGTGGTTTTGAGTAAGGCGGAGGTGGGTGGGGAGAGAATTCCAGGTCTTGGCCGCTAAGTAGGAGAAGGATCTTCCCCCCATGGTGGATCTGTGGATGCGCGGAACTGCGGCGAGGGCTTGATTGGAAGATCGAAGTTGGCGGGTGGGGGTGTATAAGGACAGTCTCGTATTGAGGCATTCGGGTCCTAGGTCATAAAGGGCTTTGTGTGCGTGGGTGAGGAGACAGAACGTTATTCTCTTGTTGACGGGGAGCCAGTGGAGATCTTTCAGGTGGTTGGAAATGTGAGCTTGACGGGGGATGTCCAGTATGAGTCTGGCTGATGCGTTTTGGATGCGTTGGAGTTTTTTCTGTAGTTTGGCTGTGGTTCCGGCGTAGAGGGTGTTTCCGTAATCCAGTCGGCTGGTGACCAGTGCGTGGGTGACCGTCTTTCTTGTTTCAGTGGGGATCCAGCGGAAGACTTTTTTGAGCATGCGAAGGATGTTGAAGCAGGATGATGATACGGCATTGGCTTGTTTGGTCATCGAGAGGGAGGAGTCTAGGATGAAGCCCAGGTTACGTGCGTGGTCGGTTGGTATGGGTGCGGTTCCCAGGGCCGGTGGCCACCAAGAGTCATCCCAGGCTGAGGGGGATGAGCCTAAGATGAGGACTTCCGTTTTGTCCGAGTTCAGTTTTAAACGGCTGTTCTTCATCCACTTGGCTACTTCTTTCATTCCTTCGTGTAGGTTGGTTTTGGCAGTGTTCGGGTCTTTGGTGAGGGAGAGGATCAGCTGGGTGTCGTCTGCGTAGGAGATGATGTTGAGGTTGTGTTGGCGTGCGATGGATGCGAGGGGACTCATGTATACGTTGAAGAGGGTGGGACTGAGTGATGATCCTTGTGGTACGCCGCAGATGACTTCGGTGGCCTCTGATTTGAAGGGGGGAGGCTGACTCTCTGGGTTCTTCCGGCGAGGAACGATATGATCCATTTCAGTGCTTTTCCTTGTATTCTGACATTGCTGAGCCGTTGTATGAGGGTGCTATGACAGACTGTGTCGAAGGCTGCGGAGAGGTCAAGTAGGATGAGGGCAACTGTTTCTCCGTTGTCCAGTAGAGTACGGATGTCGTCTGTTGCTGCAATGAGAGCGGTTTCGGTGCTGTGTTTGGCTCGGAAGCCGGACTGTGAAGGGTCGAGGGATTTGTTGGATTCGAGGAAGGCGGCTAGCTGGCTATTGACGGCTTTCTCAATGACTTTGGCGGGGAATGGGAGGAGTGAGATGGGGCGGTAGTTCTTAAGTTCGGAGGGGTCTGCTGTGGGTTTCTTCAGAAGGGCGCTGAGTTCGGCATTTTTCCAGATTTCCGGGAAGGTAGCGGAGTTGAAGGAGCAATTGATGACATTGCGGAGATGGGGTGCGATGATGGCGTCTGCTTTGTTGAAAATGTGGTGGGGACATGGGTCGGTTGGTGATCCTGAGTGGATGGAGTTCATCAGGCGGATGGTGTCTTCGGTGGAGATTGGGTTCCAGGCGTAAAGGTTGTTAGAGGACGGTGTTGGATTGGAGATGGGTGGAGAGGGCAGGTCTTTGGCCTGGTTTTCAAAGCTGTTATGTATTTCGGTGATTTTGTTGTGGAAGAATGAGGATAGAGAGTCGCAGAGGTCTTGGGAGGGAGAGATGCCATTGGTGCCAGCGGTGGGGTTAGTGAATTCTTTGACGATGTTGAATAGTTCCTTGCTGTTTTGGGCATTGTTGTGAAGTCGATCCTTGAATGCTGATTTCTTGGTGAATCTGATTAGTTGGTGGTGTTTGCGGGTGGCGTTCTTGAAGGTGGCTAGGTTATCGGTGGTTGGGTTTTTTCTCCAGGCTTTCTCGAGAGTACGACAGAGCTTCTTGGATTTCTTAAGGTCATCGTTGAACCAGGGGGCTTTTTTGCTACCTTGCTTGATTAGATGGTTTTTCAAGGGTGCAAGTTCGTCAGCACTCTGGGTGATCCATTGGGTGAGGTTAGTGGCTGCTTGGTTTGGGTCCGATGATTTGGTGGGGGGGTTTTGGTGAAGCGATGTGAAGAGTTGTTCGGTGGTGATTTTGTTCCAATTTCTTCGCGGAATAGGTAGTGGGGGGTTGTGGGTCGTGGACTTTTTGTAGTTGAAGTGAACGCAGCTGTGGTCCGTCCAATGGAATGAAGTGGTGTGTTCGAAGGAGATGTGCTTGCTGGAGGTGAAGATAGGATCGAGCGTGTGTCCGGCGTAGTGGGTGGGGGTGTCTACGAGTTGTTTGAGTCCTAGATTGGCCAGGTTATCCAGAAGGGTGGAGGTGTTGCTGTCGTTGTTCTTTTCCAGGTGAAAGTTGAGGTCTCCCAGTAGAATGTAATTCTCGGAGGGGAGGGCATGTGGGCTGATGAAGTCAGCGATGTCTTCGCTGAATTGTGTGCGGGGTCCTGGCGGTCTGTAGATGAGGGTGTCTCTAAGTGTGGTTTTGGGGTCGGTGTGAATCTGGAAGTGGAGGTGTTCGGCGGAAGCGAGGTTGTCGTCGGAACTGGTCGTGATGCGGATGGTGTTCTTATGGACGATGGCGATGCCTCCTCCTGTTTGGTTGGTGCGGTCTTTTCGGATGATCTTGTAGGTGTCCGGGATGGCTATGGCGATGTCGGGCGCTGATGAGGCGTTCATCCATGTTTCTGTGAGGAAGGCGACAGAGCTAACATACAAGGGCTCTACTAAGCAGCTATTCCAGGATCTTGCTCCGATCACGCTTCGACACCGCAGGGACTTCAAATCTGTAACCGACAAACTTCAAGAGTTGGGCGTCCAATATCAGTGGGGTCATCCTTCAAAGGGAATCAAAGCGTTGGGTTCTACGATCCTTTCAGGAGGCCTCCCAACTACTTCACCTCCAGATCCAGATTTGTCATGACTTCTGTACCCTGTTTGAAACTTCTCTCCTTTAATGTTAAAGGTCTCAACTCCCCCCAACAAGCGCCACCAGATTTGGCGTTATCTTTTACATCAGCACCCAGACTTTATCTTCCTACAGGAGACTCATCTGTTAAAGGCAGACATTCCCCGAATGGCGCGCCCTCAATATCCCCTCCAATACTGGGCATCTGCACCTACCAAAATGGCTGGGGTGGCTATCCTCTGCAGGGCAGGTATCCAACAGTGGGCCCCCAAGGTGGTCCATGGCAAAGATGGCAGATTCATTAAATTGGTGGTCAGGATCGGGCAAAGGGCATTCACACTTTGCAATATTTATGCTCCTAATCAAGCACAGGACCCCTTAATTAGGGAACTCCTACAGGAACAGATAACACATGATGACCACCACATTATCCTGGGGGGTGAATTCAACCTGGTCTGGGATGTGGGTCTGGATCGTAGCGATGGCTCGTTTCATGGGGTGGGGGCCAGTCCTCTTCTTTGAAAAAACACCTTACTGATCTTGGCTTAATAGACATTTGGCGCTACCACTCCCCAGCCCCGCGAGACTACTCCTACTATTCACATGTCCATCGTTCTTACTCTTGCATCGATTATGTATTTGTTTCACACTCATCCACGTCGCCCTCCCTGCTGGCAACTCCCTACCAAGGTTCTTCGAGACCCAGTGGATGTATCGAAGCTCCGTGAAGCTATCAGATCCTATTTCTTGGCCAATGACCTCCCCAAAACTCCTTTCCCCGTGGTCTGGGATGCCTTTAAAAGCCACAATTCGGGGTCATATCACCTCTATTGCGATAGTTCGGGCAGGTCGCCTTTTTGAAGACACTCTATCTTGTGACATAAAAATGCTCAAAAACTGGACCAGGAACATCCTCTTGCCCTTCACAAGCGATGTCTGCCTATGCTCCGTGGCCCGCTAAGGGCCCATAGAACTAACAAAGCAGAACATGCTCTCCTGGCATTGAAGCAAAGATATTATGAGGGGGAGATGAGGTGGGAACAGTCCTGGCCCATCGCCTCCGGAAATGGGCCGCAAAGGCATACATTGCTAGAATAAAATTGGATGATGGCATGTGGGCTACCACTGAAGCCGCTAAACTGAAAGCCTTCCATGAATACTACTCATCCCTTTACGCACTGGATCCACCCAATCCACATCAGATTCAGGCAGTACTGGGGGATTGCACTTGGTTTCAGATTGGCCGACACCATGCACAACTCCTTGAGGACCCACTTACCCAGGATGAACTTACAGGTGCCCCAAAAGACCTCCCTCTCGGTAAATCTCCGGGCCCAGACGGCCTCCCGGTCTCTTTTTATCATGCTTTCCTTCCGCAGCTTCAGGATCATTTACTTCGCCTTTTTAACTTTTTCTCGGATTCTGGGAGGCCCTCTGCCTCTATGGCAATGGCAGAGATCGCACTGCTTCCCAAACCAGGGAAGGATCTCAGGCTATGTTCCTCATTCTGCCCCATCATGCTCTGAAACACGGATCTCAATCTCTATACCAAAATACTGGCCAAATGACTCGATGCGCACCTACCCCCGGCTTATCGAGCCAGATCAGGTTGGCTTAATTAGTCAAACAATACCTAGGAACTCAGAGGGAATGCGGAAAGGGTCGCCCTCCACTCAAAATCTACAATACAAATAAAGACCCAGTCCAGTGGCGTACAAATATATCAGTGACTCACAGGGGGGTCCAAATGTCCTGCTCCCCACTACTCTCTTATACACTTTATAAGGAGGTAATGCACTGTACTCCGCCCACGTTAAAAGACCTGTTCTCCCGGGCAACACCACAGAACACCAACTCTAAGTGAACCAAGATAAAATTGGTCACACAAGTCCACACCAAACATTGGACCCTACTCTTAATAGAGGAAATCAACAAGGTCACCGGGTACTTCTAACGTAAGTATGTCCCTTGTTCCTTGGTAAAACTTTTTGTCGTGACAACCCAGGAAGACGGAAGGCGTTAGAAGTACCCGGTGACCTTGTTGATACCGGAGCGGCGGGTATGACTAGCTTGGCTGTCTCCTGCGCGTTACAGAACTAGTGTCCAAAAAGTGAAGTGGCAGCATTTGAGTGCAGCCCTGATGAAACTGCTTAACGCAACATAGCAGTGAAACATGTCGGCACTGGCAATAGGTAATGGTATGCATGATTAGCTACCAGCCTTTTTAATATTCAACAGCACACGATCACCGCCCTATGAATAAAATTGGTTAAGGGACTGGTGTGCTGTGTGTGTTTTTAGACACTCAGTTATATGTGTGTGTGTTTGTCACCAGCAGATTTTTCTGCACTTCACTATTTGTCACTTTATTTGTTGTTTGTTTTGGACACTTCTTTTCTTTCTTCTTATTTTCTTTGAGAAGCAAGTGACTACCGATGATGAGACAGGGGCCTGTCTGGAAATTGCATACCAGTTACCCCGATGGTGGTGTTTCCGTGAGGGGTCATTTGCTTCTCGCACATTTTTTCCTCTATTAAGAGTAGGGTCCAATGTTTGGTGTGGACTTGTGTGACCAATTTTATCTTGGTTCACTTAGAGTTGGTGTTCTGTGGTGTTGCCCGGGAGAACAGGTCTTTTAACGTGGGCGGAGTACAGTGCATTACCTCCTTATAAAGTGTATAAGAGAGTAGTGGGGAGCAGGACATTTGGACCCCCCTGTGAGTCACTGATATATTTGTACGCCACTGGATTGGGTCTTTATTTGTATTGTGGCTTAATTAGTCACCAGCAGGGTGCGGACAATGTGCGCGCATCGCTCATTTAGTCGGGAAGGCTCACCACTGGAATATATCTGCGTGCTTGTACTTACTCGATGCTGAAAAAGCATTTGACCGGATGAACTGGGTCTTTCTCCGGGCTGTCCTGCATAAAATAGGATTGGGTCCTCGTATGACTGCTAGGATCATGGCTCCCGACCTCTCACCTCTAGCCCAGGTACGGGTCAACGTCCCATATCTGTCCATAGGGGCACCCGACAGGGCTGTCCTCTTCCCCCTTATTATTTACACTCGTTGTAGAGCCCCTTGCCATCATGATACGCCAGTCTCCTGATATCCATGGCATCACTCTCGGAGGTTTGGACCATAAAGTAGCCTTGTTTGTGTGCGACCTCCTCCTCACGCTGTCCCGCCCGCGAACCTCTTTTCCCACCCTTCATGGGTTGCTTCAGTCGTTAGAACTGGCCTCGGGCCTTAAAACTACCCACGCTAAATCATGGGCCTTGAATCTCACAATCCCTGCGTTGGAGATCCCAGTGCTCCAGTCTCTTGTCTCATATCAATGGGCTTCCCATTCCATTTGGTACCTAGGGCTCAATTTGACTCCTAAACTCAACACGTGGTCGCAAACAATTGGCAAGAATGTAAAAAGGATGTTCTAGAGGATCTGCAAATGTGTCAGTCTCTCCCTCTTTCCTGGCTGGGCTGTTTGAATAGTCAAAATGTCAGTGCTACCGAAAATATTATATCTATTCCAGACCGTACCCACACCGTTCACATAGCACCAGATTCAGAATGCAAATGCTACTTACCAGTATGCATCTGTTCTTGGCATGTAGGGCTGCTGACATTCATATCTGTGCATAGTCCGCCACCTAGTGTTGGGTCCGGATGATTGCACATTGTTGTCCTGGAAGAGTCTTCGAAGTATCACGAGATAGGTGGCTCCTCCCCTGGACTACAGTGCGCATGGGCATTGCCTCCATCCCCAGATTGTTTTTAGCCATAGGCAGAGATGGAGTGAAGAAGTGAGTGATGACCATGCTATGAGCATATGTTTGTATATGAATACATACTGCAGCTGCTACAGGCGCCGGGGAGGAGGGTGGGCGATATGAATGTCAGCAGCCCTACATGCCAAGAACAGATGCATACTGGTAAGTAGCATTTGCAGTTCGAGGCATGTGGGCTGCTGAATTCATATCTGTGCATAGAATACATAGCAGTCCCTCCATTAGCGGCGGCCGCCCGTGCCAGCTGCAGCAGTCTGAAAAAGCGTTTTTAGAACAGCCTGACCAACAGCTGCCTGTTGTTTTGAATGCACGTCTACACAGTAGTGCTTAGTGAAAGTATGAGTGGTAGACCATGTGGCTGCTCTACAGATGTCTTCTAAGGGAATGTTACCTAAGAACGCCATAGAGGCCCCCAACTTTCTAGTGGAGTGGGCCCTCGGTGGTATAGTGAGAGTGCGCTTTGCTTTAGCGTAGCAGATCTGAATGCACTTTACTATCCATCTAGCTATTCCTGCTTTGGAGATTGCATTTCCCTTGTGTTGTGTGGCAAAAGCAACAAAAAGTTGTTTGGTTTTGCGGAAATCTTTTGTCCTGTCCACATAATACATCAAGGCTCTCTTCACATCAAGGGTGTGGAGCATCCGCTCCGCCAGCGTCTCTGGGTTTTGGAAGAACACCGGCAATTCAATAGTTTGGTTTATGTGAAACTGCGAGACCACTTTGGGTAAGAACTTAGGGTTAGTGCGGAGCACCACCCTGTTGGCATGTACCTGGAAGAAGGGTTCTTGGATGGTGAGCGCCTGCAGTTCGCTAACCCTCCGTAGCGATGTGATTGCTACCAAGAACGCCACCTTCCAGGTCAGAAACTGCAGCTCGCAAGAGTGTAGTGGCTCAAAGGGAGGACCCATCAGCCTTGTAAGAACCACATTGAGGTTCCATTCAGGAGCTGGTGGAGTCCTTGGTGGAATGACTCTTTTGAGTCCTTCCAGAAAAGCCTTGATAGCAGGGACCTTAAAGAGTGACAGGTGTTGCCTATTTTGGAGGTATGCTGCCATAGCCGACAGGTGAATGCGGATGGAAGAGTAAGCTAGATTACACCGATACAGGCGAAAGAGGTAACATATGATGTTTTGAATGGAAGCGTCTAGCGGGTCAATGCTGTGCTCCACGCAGTAGACGACAAACCTCTTCCATTTAGCCGCATAACAAGCTCTAGTAGTGGGCTTTCTCGCCTCCCGAATGATGTCCATGCAATCGGGGGGAAGATTGAGGTAGCCAAACTCTAGGACTTCAGGAGCCAGATCGCCAGGTTGAGCTGTTGCGGATCTGGGTGCTGAATGTCGCCATGGCTCTGCGTCAAAAGGCTGGGAGTGAGATGAAGCCTTTGATGCGGTACCACGGAGAGTTCCAGAAACGTGGTGTACCATGGTTGGCGAGCCCACGTTGGAGCAACCAGGATGAGCGTCATCGAGTGTTGCCTGAGCTTGCGTGCCACCAGCGGTATCAGAGGTGCTGGGGGAAAAGCGTACGCAAATCTGCCTGACCAGTTCATCCACATCGCATTGCCCTGTGATTGGGGGTGTGGGAACCTGGCGGCGAAGCTTTGGCATTTTGCGTTCTCCTTTGTGGCGAACAGGTCTATCTCTGGATGACCCCACCTTTGGAAGTACGGTTGGAGAACTGATGGATGTAACTCCCACTCGTGCATCTGATGGCTGTGTCTGCTGAGCAGATCCGCCATCTGGTTGTCCTTGCCTGGGAGATGTTCTGCCATGAGGAAGATGTTCCTCTGAATGGCCCACTTCCACATGCTCTGAGCCAGATGAGACAGCTGTGGAGAGTGTGTTCCCCCCTGCTTCTGGATGTAGTACATGGCCGTCATGTTGTCCGTCCGGATCAACACGACCTTGTTGTACAGATGTACTTTGAACGCCTTTAAGGCCATGAAGATTGCCATCAGTTCCAACACATTGATGTGCATCTTCCTTTGCTGAAGTGTCCATAGTCCCTGCACCGTGTAATGGAGTACATGCGCTCCCCATCCCTGGAGAGAGGCGTCCGTTGTCAGGATGATCTGTGGGACAGGCTCTTGGAATGGTCGGCCCTTGCAAAGGTTCAGTGGATTCCACCAATGCAGAGAGTTGTACGCCCGACCGCTCACCAACACTAGGTCTGTCAGTTGCCCATGAGCCTGAGTCCACTGACGTGCCAGGCACTCCTGAAGCGGACGCATATGTAGTCTCGCGTGCGGGACAATGGAGATGCAGGAGGCCATCATGCCTATCAACTGCATGAACACCTTCGCTGGAAGCGAGGTTTGGGGTCTGAATCGTTGGATCAGCGCCTGGATACTGGCGATTCTCACCGAACTCGGCTGCGCAGTGGCTGCCAGAGTGTCTATTGTCGCGCCCAGATACTGTCGCACGTGGGCGGGCTGGAGATGGGACTTTGGGTAGTTCAGAGAGAATCCCAGATCGTGCAGGAGGTGAATGGTGCGTGACACGTGGTCTACGCACTGCTGTTCCGTCTTTGCCTGAATAAGCCAGTCGTCTAGGTATGGAAAGACATGGACGTGCTGGCGACGGAGATGCGCTGCTACAGTCGCTAGGCATTTGGTGAAGACTCTCGGTGCCGTGGTGACCCCGAACGGCAGGACCCTGAACTGGTAATGCTGGTCTAAGATCTTGAATCTGAGATACTTTCTGTGTGAAGGATGCAGGGGAATATGGAAATAGGCATCCTTCAGATCCAGCGTTGCTAGGAAGTCCCCCCGTTGAAGCAGGGGAAGCACCTGCTGCAATGTGAGCATATGGAAGTGCTCTGAGTTGATGTACCAGTTCAGGGGCCTGAGGTCCAGGATCGGCCTGAGTGATCCGTCCTTTTTGGGGATTAGAAAATACAGGGAGTAAACCCCTGTTCCGCGTTCTTGCAATGGAACGAGCTCTATCGCCCCTTTTTGCAGCATGACCAGTACTTCTTGCTGCAACAAGGTCAAGTGCTCGTCGGACATAGCACGGCTTCTTGGCGGTATGTCCGGTGGAATGGACGTAAGTTCTAGACAGTACCCGTACTGGATAAGAGACCTCACCCACCTGTCCGTGGTGATGGACCTCCACGCCGGCAGGAACTGCTGGAGTCTCCCCCCGACAGGTGTCGTGTGATCGGGGGGAAGTGACAAGGCGTCACTGCTTGTTGGAGGTGGTGGACCTGGAGGCATTGTTTCCACGTCCCCTGCCTTTGATATTATTGCCTCTGCAGCCACCCCTGCCCTTGTTGTTGTTATACGAGGACTGGGTGTTACCCTTGTAGTATTGCGTGGACTGGGATGCCTGACCTCTTGAGGTGCCTCTTGAATTGGAGCGGCGAAAGGAACCACCCCGAAACTGCTGACTTTGTAAAGCCCCCATAGACTTGGCAGTTTCGGTATCTTTCTTCATTTTTTCTAGGGAGGCATCCACCTCAGGGCCGAACAGATGGTCAGGATTCACTGTTTGACCCAATATTGTGGTTTGTATGTCGGGTTTGAACCCAGAAATTCGAAGCCAGGCATGGCGTCTAAGTAACACGCTTGTATTGATAGCCCTGGAGGCAGTGTCTGCCACATCTAGGGCACATTTGATGGATGCATTAGTAATAAGTTTACCCTCCTGAATGAGCATCTCCCCCGCCTCCTTGTATTGGTCAGGCAAGTGTTGCAGGATGGCCTCTAATGTGTCATAATGGGCCCTATCATAACGTGCAAGCAGGGCTTGAGTGTTAGAGATCCTCCAGATGTTCGCTGCCTGTGCAGCAATGCGTTTGCCTGACGCCTCAAAGATTTTTGACTCTTTGTCTGGGGGAGGAGCATCACCCGTAGTCTGTGAATTCGCCCTCTTCCGAGCGTTGGACACCACCAGGGAGTCCAATGGCAAATGTCCCTTAATATACGTGGGATCCGTGGGCGCCGCCTTATACTTCCTGTCGATGCGAGGATTGACCACCCGCGCCCGGGTGGGCTCCTTGAATACCTCCTGTGCATGCTTCAGCACCCCTTTGAGCATTGGTAGCGTCTTGACTTGCTTTTCGGCTACCGAGAAGGTGTCGACTAAGAAGTCCGCATCCACAGGGTCTGAGTGCAGTTCGACGTCATGGTTCGCTGCTGCTCTCTCTATTAATGCATTAAACGCCGCCGAGTCCTCTGTCGGTGACGTCTTCGCGGCGAAAAGTTGAGTGTCCTGGCCTGACTGCGGGTCGTCCGCGTCGCCTCCTGCTGTCCAGGGCACCTGCTCCTCTTCCGGATCCGAGTACGCAGGATAGTTGTACTCATCGTCCTCCTCGTCCACACCAGGCACTGGGGAGTGGGCCGGCGAGTGTTCCATGGCTTGTGGAGACAGAGGTTCCATCAGAGCCGAAGAGTCCGCAGAGTACTTTTTGTTCTTAAGTGGAATCCTAAAAGGTTCCAATGGCGGCTCCGACGTAATCTTTCGTTTGAGGAGCGACAATTTTCCGGTGTTGGCGTCGATGGTCACCTCCCGACGTTCCTCCACCGCGAGCGGTTGGAGCCGAAGCTTCGACACCACCAAGGCAGCCTTCGGCGTCAATACTTCCTGAGAGTGTCCGCTCTGCTTAGGCGCGAAGGCCTTCGGCGCCGACTTGGGAGGAAGGGTAAAACGGATTGGCGTTTGTTCCTTGGCAGGCTTCGGCGTGGGCCTAGGCACTACAGTGTCCTGGCTGGGAACAACAGTGGACTGTTGGATCCGCTTTAAGGATTCTCCCACCTTCTTTGTAAGGGATGCCGAGGGCTGAACCGTCGCGAGCGACTCTTCGCCTCCGAGAGTCCGGTCGCCGGTAGGCCTCTTCGTCGGTGCCGACGCCCCATGGCCTAGCGCACCATCAGCGTGACGCTTCTTCGAAGCCGGTTTCGGGTCCGCGACCCCTTTCGGTGCCGACGCGGCCGCGTCGGATGCCTTCACCTTCGGCGCCGACCCAGAGGGCTTCGAGTCGGCCATTTTGGCGCGGCTCTTGTGGTCGGCCATTTTGGCGTGGCTCTTCGAGTCGGCCATTTTGGGTGTCTTGGAAGTTGACGCCTCCAGAACCTTCTTCACCAACGCCACTTTCGGTTTCGGTTTCGCATCCGAGGGTGCGGGACCAGTTGGCTTCACTTTCGGTTTCTTGTTAGAAATGTCCGTGACCGGGCCCGGAGGCGGGGACGTAGGACTCATAGTAAGATCTTGGGTAAGGCCCGAAGGCGATCCCTCGACCTGGGCCGTATGACGGGGGGTAACCCCGGAGTCCGGTTGGGGAAGCTCTTCTTCTGAGCTATCCTCCATCGTGGCACAAATCAGTTCGTCGTCCCCTACCTCACCGGAGACTTCGTCGCAGGTCTCCTCATCCGCGTCGTAGGTTTCTTCCTCGGACGCGGGTTCAGAGTCCGACTTTTGTACGCCGTCCTCTTCCTCGACCGATTCCTGAAAGATGTCATCAGGTGGGGGCGCCGAAGCCGACAACTGTGCCTGGAGTCGATTAGCCCGGCGAATCTTCAAAGTTTTCTTACTCCTAAACTTTGAACACGCCATGCAGGTGTCTTCACGGTGATCCGGTGACAAGCATGTGTTGCACACGGGGTGCACGTCGAGGTGCGAATATTTTGAGTGACACAGCGGACACTTCTTGAATGGAGTCCGCTCCATAGCAAAAGTGGTAGTGTAGGCCCGTCCGCGTCGAAGCACGTGGAAGGGCAGTAGGAGATTGGAGCTGAGAGTCAGTAAGAAAAACCCGAACGCAACTATACCGACGCCCAGCCTAAAGACCTTTTGGTCTCAAGTAAAATCGAACAACTATCGGTTCCGAAGGAGGGAACCGAAAACACATCCGAACCCTATGGCGGAAAAAAAACAATCTGGGGATGGAGGCGATGCCCATGCGCACTGTAGTCCAGGGGAGGAGCCACCTATCTCGTGATACTTCGAAGACTCTTCCAGGACAACAATGTGCAATCATCCGGACCCAACACTAGGTGGCGGACTATGCACAGATATGAATCCAGCAGCCCACATGCCTCGAACTCTTCAGCGTGAATTCACTAATTTCATTTGGGTTGGACATCGGCCACGCTTCTCCAATAAAATACTCCTGCTACCGTGAGACGGGGAGGTTGGCTTGTCCCATTTAATGTAGTATTATTGGGCCTCACACCTTCGTTTCATTTCGGAATGGACGGAAGGTCTGGTTTCATATGGATAGGGCGGTGACCTGTAGACCCATATGGGATCTTGACTGGCTCCCACGGGAGATTCGGTCACGCAGCGCCTATATGGCCATCCCAACAAAAACTGTGCTCGATATCTGGGATAAGTTAGCATTGTTCAGGGGTCTTACTTCTTTTCCATCTCCTCGCACTCCTATTGCACGCAACCCACACTTCCCGCCTGCTTTGCACCCACATTTCTTCTCGGCCTGGCCGGATGGGGGGTGCCGGACACTCTGGGACCTTTTCAAGGGGGACGCCTTTAAATCCTTCGAACAATGCAAACAGGACCTTTAGTTTTTCGATAGGGCTCGATTAAAGCATCTTCAAATCCGGCACTGGATACAGGCATCATCCTCCGCGCAGGGAGCCACCCGCCCTTTTACCCCTTTTGAACGGCTAATGCTCTCCTTTGACAACTCCAGGGGTCTGATCTCTCGCAAATATCAAGTTCCTCAACACACTCCTCGGGTTATTCCGCATACTTACCAGTTCCAGTGGCAGTCCGACACATCTGCTGACATCACGTCTACGCAATTGGACCATCTGTGGTGCGAAATTCGAAAGGTTTTCCGCAGCGTCTCCCAGAGGGAAACTGCTTACAAGGTTATGACACAATGGTATTACACCCCCCCATAGGTTGCACACAATGTTTCCTACTTCCTCACCTATCTGTTGGCGTTGTACGAGCGCCATTGGAGATTTTCTCCACATCTGGTGGACTTGCCCCCTCTTGACCACCTATTGGAAGGAAGTCCTTGACCACACCAAACTGGTATTTGGTTACCCATTGCTCGAAGCTCCGTCCACAGTCGTTTTAGGCCTCAAACCAGTGAACCTGCTTGCAGTGATTGGCACCTAAGCCTACATATGCTCGGTGCAGCTAAACAAATCATCGCACTATACTGGAAGAAGGCTGAAACGCCTCCAGTGAATATCTGGTTCACTCGCCTGTGGCATACTATGGCAATGGAGTAACTCACGGCGCGCTTGCAACCCAGAGACACCAACTTTACCAAACTCTGACAACCATTGATAGACTATTTTTGCAAACTGGATCGTGCCCATCTTTGGCCTCCGAAGCTCCGGGCTCCGCCTATTTGAGGATCACCTACTCCCCTCGGATGCGGATAGACTCTGGGGGCCCAACAGAGATGCCGACTAATATCCTCACTATGTGGGGTTACCTCTGCAAGCAACCAAGCCCCTCTCTCTCCACCTACAGGGGATCAGTATCTAGATGTGAGATGCCTTATCCACCACACCTCACCACTACATATACCACCCCCCCCTCTAAGTTGGAACACTTCATCATCCAACCCCCTTCTACCAGTTGGGTAGCCTTGCCATCTCCTAGAGTGATACTCTGGTCCACAATGGCTTTGGGACACACGACAGCCTTGCTTACTAAACCTATACTGGCCGACCTTGTGGGATGCTGAATGTTGTCCTCCTCCTCCTCGTTCTTTTTGATTCTCTCTTTCTCTCCTCTTTTTCCTTCTTTCCCTCTTTCGGTTTCCTGATGATCTTGATGGCTATATTGTTTTTATTTTAATTGTATTCTCAATAAACAGATTTGAAACAAAAACAGAAAAAGTGTAGGACTCAGTGATGATTTCTGTGGGACACCACACAGGAATATAAAAGTTTTTGAAGTATGCGTCTCCAAGCAAATGGTTTGCACCCCATCGTCTTAAAAGGAGGATAACATGCTAAGTGCTGGACTGCGGACACCTATTTCTGATAATCTTTGTTTCAGGTTATCATGTCAAACCGTATCAAAGGCAGCGGATAGGTCCAACAGGACTACTGCTGCCTTTTCTAGACAGTCCAGTACATCTCTGACTTCTTCTGAGACTGGGACCTGCGTGGTCTCAGTACTGTTTCCTTTCCTGAAGCCAAATCGACACAGGTCTAGTATGTGATTCTGATCCAGGTAGTTGGTGAGAGCAATATTAGGATGTCTTTCTAGCATTTTAACTAAAAAAGGGAGTCTGGTAATAGAACAATAATTATTTTCCTCCAATGGATCAAGTGTATTTTTTTTCAGGTGGGGCCGAATGGAAGATTTCTTCCATTCTGTGGGAAACATTCTCGATGTTAGAGCAGTATTGAACAGTTGTATGAGATAAGGTTCAATGTAATTTCCTATTTTCTGGGAAATTCTACCAGGGATCTGTAGGGGCACATGATTTGGTGCAACTTAGAAGACTATCCAAGCTGTCTTTAGAGATCCTTTGAAATTCGTTGGGCACTAGTTGATCCACATCACAAGGAACTGCATGTAGTCCCAAAGAGTAGTTGTGTCTCAAGTGAGTGGTGTCCTGGTAAATTTACTCTGCTTTGTTCCTGAAAAAGTTGGCAAGGTAGATAGTTCGTGAACAGTTTGGAACAACTGTCTAGATGAATTTACCGGAGCCCTGATCTTGTCTGTAAAGTATCTGCTCTTTTCTGCGATTATTGAGGATTTAAACTCCAGAATCAGATCTTTATACTTCCATTTCTCAACTGGGTTATAATCCGATCTACAAATTCCCTCTTGGTTTCAATTTTTTTTCTTTAAATCTTTGAGCAGGGAAGAATATCAGAGAGCAGATTGGCCTAGTCTATGACTAACGATTGTTTTTTTGATGGTATGGTGTTTTTGTTTATGGCAGTCTAAATCCAGTTAGTGAAATTCAGCGCAGCCTCATTAGGATCATCCCCTAAGTTAGGTTTCAGTATCTCTAGGGTTTCTCCTAGTGTACCATTATCAAGCTTATTCCAAGGTCTAATTAGTGTACTTTGGTGCCCAGGGCTAGGGTCATTAAGAGGATTTTCCATCTTGAGATTAAAAAATACTGCACAGTGGTCAGACTCATTGGAGAATGTTTCCTACCTGTAGTAGTGGGGGATTAGAAAACATGGTATCTAAAATATGACCTATGTGAGTAAGGGCATTCACCACTTGCTTAAGACTAAAATTGGCAAGATTATCCAATAATATATTAGTGTTGGTGTTGTCCTGGTCATCTATAGCTACTCCACCAACCTGTTTCCCTACCCTGTCATGTATGTTAATGGAATAGTCAGCCGAAGTGCTGCAAGCATGTCCGGGTCTGATGCATTGTCTGCCTATGCTTCCTTTAAAAAAACAATGCCCGGGATGTGGGACTCCAGAAATTCAAGCAATCTGTAGTCATGCTTAAACATAGACGTGCGTTAAGAGTATGCACGTAAAAGTTTGTAGAGGGTTACTAACGTGACCCCTCAAAGATAGTTTATTCGAGTGGCAAGTGAAGTGGCATTGATTGCATCGATATAGATCTTGTTGATCATTGAAAGAGAGCATTGAGCTGTTGGCCCTACAATTTTGTCCATTGATAGAAAGTAAGAACTTGCGTGAATACTTACATTTTTGGCATAGGGCATAGTTTGGGTGCTGACGGGCTTGCGTTTGGCGATATTCTATCATCTATCATCTGATTTTTGTAGCCCGCGACTCCGGGGGTGTGGGTCTAAGTGGCTTGGCTCAAGTAATAGCTGAGCTTGGTCGCAAACATGACCAGTAGCAAACAGTGCAGGCAAAGTAAAATATGAACTGGGGTCCAGCAACCCCTCAGGACTCCACAGGCTCCCTGCAAAAGTCCTGGTACAGGCAAAATAAAATCCAGTTAAAGGAAACGTGAGAAATATTAAGATCATAAACTTAATAAAACTTGTACATTGACCCACTCCAAGATGGCACCGAGTTTTGGTGCCTAAAAGGAAATCCTGCCCATGTGCTGGGGTCCAGTAGCACGAATTATACACATAAGTATATCTAACCTTTTACAAAAATACAGTACATAAATGTGTGCAGCCTAAAATGTCATTTAATTTTCATTTTAAAAAAAGAAGCCAAATACATAAAATATTTCTCAACGATAGCAAGGTGATCATAGAAAATCTTTCAAAAAACTTTTTTAAATGGAAAGGGAAGGCAATAGGCTGCAATGCAGGGCACAATAGAGAAAAAAATAGGCATTGTGCCTTTAAGAACCTCACAATTCACCCTGCATCCCATCATGCCTCACAGTGGAGTGTTAGGTTTGGCCATTCTTCTATAAATTAGAGGCTCCTGGGTAAAGAATTGCGGGAAGAAAACAAGTTACTTACCTGTAACTTTGGTTCTCCAGTATTGGTAACGTCCATAGACTTGTTCACCACCCCAGAGAACAGGAAATGCCACTTTTACACAAGCAGGGAGCACCAGCAAGGGAAGTTGGGGAATGCGCTTTCGATGGCCTGGTCAGGCGCATTTCATTACGCCTTTCCTCCAATTCCCCTTATTCCAAGACTACTCAGGAAGCACAAAGCAGAACCCTGCACAATGATTCTAGTAGCACCAGTGTGGCCCTGCCAGTTTTGGTTCACAGAGCTACTCCTGCTCTCCCAAGTTCATCCAATTCATCTGCGGCCGATTCCCTCTCTATTGACTATGTCCCAGGGCCAAGTGGTACATCCGGATCCAAGCTCACTTCAGTTGACAACGAGGCTCCTGAACACCGAGAATTTCAAAACTTAGATATCCCTCAAGAATGTAAAGAGGTGCTATCTCAGGCCCGTGCACCAAGTACGAATAAGACCTATAGTTCGAAATGGAAACTTTTCTGCTTGTTGTGCCGCCGCGAGAACATTCATCATTTCTCTTCTGCTCCTCATCAGATCTTACCTTACATTTTGTCTCAGGCCAAGTCAGGTCTCGCCCATTCTCCTATCAAAGTGCACCTGGCTGCTATCCCTAGATTCAGACGGACAGCTTCTGGTCCTTCCCTCTGGTCAGCAAGAATTGTCAAACAATTTTTAAGAGGACTCTTTAGGGTTTTCACCCCGGCTAGGCGTCCGCCTCCCATGTAGGAACTCAATTTGGTTCTTACTCAACTCAAGAGACCTCCTTTTGAGCCTATTCATAGAGCAGATCTTAAGGTTCTTTCATGGAAAGTGGCCCTTCTTCTCGCTTTAATATCAGCCAGGAGGTTTGGGGAACTTCAAGCTCTCACTATTAAGGATCCGTTCTTACAGTTTAAAAAGGACACTCTTATTCTGAGGACAAATCCGAATTCATTCCGAAGGTCCCTTCGGATTTTCATTTGAATGAGCCGGTCATTCTAAAATCCTTTTTCCCTGGACCTACAACTCCAGCGGAAAGGTCTCTTCATTCCTTGGTTGTCCAAAGATGTTTAAAATTCTATCTCCAGTGCACCAAGGACTTCAGGAAATCTACTCAACTCTGTCGCTTTTAGTGCACCTCGCAAAGATTTTCTATTTTCAAAGCAAGGAGTTGCACGTTGGATTGCCAGCGCGATCCTCTACTGCCACCAAGCGGCCGCACTACACAAGATCCGTTTCATCGTCTGCTGCTCTTTTCGCTGGAGTGCCGATCAAGGACATTTGCAGGGCAGCTACATAGAGCAGTGCCCATACCTGCACGAAGCATTTCTGCTTGGACTCTTCCACACGGAGTGAGGCGGCAGTGGGACAGGCAGTCCTGAGGAGCCTCTTCCAGTGAGCGGTGAGCTTTCTCTTCTAACCTTCCTTCCTGTTATTGCCATTGCACAGTTTGTATCAAATGATGTTTACTATCTAATGTTTGAATATCTAGTTATGACTTATGAGAATATAGATACAAAGTTATTCCAGTATTTATTTCACAAAATGTGCATTGTTGCTAACTGCTAACTTCTCTGATACAAGCTATGGGAATCTATGAAAGTTCCAATACTGGAGTAAGAAAACAAGTTACTTGCCTGTAACTTTGGTTCTCCAGATTTGGTAACTTTCATAGATTCCCATGCGCCCACCCTCCTCCCCTGGGAAAGCTCAGCCTTCAGCATATTTGTTTATACTGTTGCAAAACGGCTACGAAAATCTGAGGCTCTCTCAGGAAGGTTCTAAGGGATGAGGCTAATCTGATTGGTTGTTGTATTAGTTTAGTCTTTTTTACAAAAAGAGGTGGATATGCTACAAAATGAGATGAGGTCTAGGCCTTTTCTTTCTCTTTTGTACCTACTGCTATGTTATTTTTATTTACTGAGACTCCCATTCCGACGACGGGGAATGAAAGAAGCTATGAGAATCTATGAAAGTTCCAATACTGGAGTAATCGGTCTTATTAAACTGGCTTATTATGTGATGACGCCGACATTGTGGTATCAGCTTTGAGCAACATGGATGAGGGCGATAAATATTTAACAAATGTATGAATGTCATTGTTAACTGGATGACTATTAACTGTCTGAAGTTAAATTCAGACAAAACAGAGGTCCTCATTTTTGGGAAAGAGTCCCGCTTTTGGAATTATTCATCAAAACAACAACACAGGGTCCTGACTCCTAACTCAGCAAGGCTGAGCCAAAATTAACTAGAAGAACAACACGAAAGCCAATGCTGAGACAAAATTTAGACAACAAGGATGAATTTGGGGGTTTGAAAAAAGCAAAACCACCTGCTTGATTTCTTTAGCAATGTATCAAGATTTATTCTCTTGCAGTTATTTTTTGCTTTGTTTTATATTCAATTTTTAAGTGCAAGGAGAAGCCAACAGTTTCACATATACAATAAATACAGCAGTGAAAAAAGAAAAACATAAGTATTTCAGGCATTCAATCATACATGGCCGTCCAGTCATACACAGACATTCACACACATAACAGCATGATCAATGACCAAAAGAAACAAATGGATCCACGTATTGGTCGAAAATAAATTGGAGAGAATCCCTTTGGATGATGCAATTTTAACAGTCTTTTTAGTGTATTTACACCGGGAAAGTCTTTCTCTCAAAATTAGCGAAGGTGCTCTGTCCTTAACACAGTAATTAAAGACCAAATACGGGGGTAGAGTGGTCGACGCGTTTCGAACCCCACTTGTTAGGGGGGTTCTCCTCAGGACCAAATGGTTCTGCAAAAATAATAAAAGGGGTGCTTAGAGAGGAGTAATCAAACACAATCAAAATGAGAGACTCAACAGTCCCGTGAGTGCAGCAGCCTACCTTAGCCAATGAACCAAAAAATCATCATTTTTCAAAAGCAGCGGGTCAAGAAGTTTGAAGATGGAATGCTCACAGTAGCTGTAACCAAAAAGAAATAAGCGTGCTATCTTAAGTGTCAAGCGCTCACTGTAATTCATTCAAACTCTACTGATGTATCACTGCGCGGGGCTCTTACCTGCGCTTCGTCCGGCTACTTGCTTGCCGGCATAACCCTGCTTCTCCTTCTTCTTCGTTCGTTTCTGTCCTTGTTTCCAATGTGCGAGTTGTGGAAAAAATCGCTGCTGGTTGAAAGTAGAACTTCCTGTTAAATAGCCCCATGTCTTTTTCAATTTTTGAGAGTACTGTCCATTTTAAATCAGTTTGATCATGTTTCATCCTGGCCCAATGGTTAACCAATGGGGCATTTTCAACTCCTTTCCTGATCCTGGAAAGGAGTTGAAAATGCCCCATTGGTTAACCATTACTCTCAAAATTTAATACAGCCTCAAAAGGCCTGAATGAGATTGCTGAAATCTATAAAAACACCAGTTAAATCCATTTTCTAAACCGGATCAGTGCATATGCATATGAGGCATTCTTCCATTTGTAGTTCTCTGAGACTTCCAAAAACTACAAGTCCCACAATGACATGGGGCTATTTAACAGGAAGTTCTACTTTCAACCAGCAGCGATTTTTTCCACAACTCGCACATTGGAAACAAGGACAGACGCCTTTTCATCAAACGGTACGTCCCCAGCCTAATGCGGAAGCTTGGTTACTAACCCACGCGCCAGCGCTCTCCTTAGGCATTACTGACGGCCCCCCTCCCTCCTTTTCAGAGATTAAAATCGTTCCCTTAGAACGAAGGAGAAGCAGGGTTATGCCGGCAAGCAAGTAGCCGGACGAAGCGCAGGTAAGAGCCCCGCGCAGTGATACATCAGTAGAGTTTGAATGAATTACAGTGAGCGCTTGACACTTAAGATAGCACGCTTATTTCTTTTTGGTTACAGCTACTGTGAGCCTTCCATCTTCAAACTTCTTGACCCGCTGCTTTTGAAAAATGATGATTTTTTGGTTCATTGGCTAAGGTAGGCTGCTGCACTCACGGGACTGTTGAGTCTCTCATTTTGATTGTGTTTGATTACTCCTCTCTAAGCACCCCTTTTATTATTTTTGCAGAACCATTTGGTCCTGAGGAGAACCCCCCTAACAAGTGGGGTTCGAAACGCGTCGACCACTCTACCCCCGTATTTGGTCTTTAATTACTGTGTTAAGGACAGAGCACCTTCGCTAATTTTGAGAGAAAGACTTTCCCGGTGTAAATACACTAAAAAGACTGTTAAAATTGCATCATCCAAAGGGATTCTCTCCAATTTATTTTCGACCAATACGTGGATCCATTTGTTTCTTTTTGTTCATTGATCATGCTGTTATGTGTGTGAATGTCTGTGTATGACTGGACGGCCATGTATGATTGAATGCCTGAAATACTTATGTTTTTCTTTTTTCACTGCTGTATTTATTGTATATATGAAACTGTTGGCTTCTCCTTGCACTTAAAAATTGAATATAAAACAAAGCAAAAAATAACTGCAAGAGAATAAATCTTGATACATTGCTAGAGAAATCAAGCAGGTGGTTTTGCTTTTTTCAAACCCCCAAATTCATCCTTGTTGTCTAAATTTTGTCTCAGCATTGGCTTTCGTGTTGTTCTTCTAGTTCTTTGGAATTATTCATAGCGGCACTTGGCTCCCTCCTTTAGGCAATCTCCAAAGTAAGAAATCTTGTGTAGTTTTTTATGTGAAATTGTCCTTTAGGGAACAAATAAATAAATTGACTTCTTCTTGCTTCCTGATGCTGCGGTCTTTGAGGAAGGTGCTGCCTTACAATCCTTTCCAGCTTCAAAAATCAGTGCTCTTGTCCTATCCAGGATTCATTTTTATAATTCCCTCTATACGGGCATCAAACAACTGAGACTCAAAACGTTTCAGATGTTGCAGAATGCAGCTGCTTGTCTCCTTAAAAAACGTCCTCAACATAAGTCAGCGTCTAACGCCTAGAAGAACTTATTTGAGATCCTGTAAAGAAAAGGGTTGCATTCAAGGCACTTTACTTGGCACATAAGGCCTTGCTATCTTCAGGTGGTATCAACTAAATAGAAGACTTTGACCTGCTGCCTTATACTGAAGTCTCTCTCCCGAGGATAAATAACTTTTCCTAGGACGGCGGCAGGTTTGCATATACTACCGACCAGCTATGTAATAAACTACCATTACATCCTAAAAGTCAGTTGAATCTTTCTAGCTTCTGTAAACAGCTGAGGTTCTGGCTGTCTTCCCCATCATTGTAACCCCTAAAGTTCCTTGGTTAGTAGCACCAAGACACCCTCAGGTATTTCCACGCTTTAGAAATTTCAAATGTATTTATTTATTCATTTTTTTCTCTGGTGGGGTGTGAGAGTTGCCTAGGACATTGATGAGGATTGCCCTGGAAGAGAACTAGGATTACATGTGAGTAATGTTTCCTTATCTTCCAGTGGATCCTCATCAGTAGTCTTAATCAAATAGCAAGCCCATCATGTAAGGGAGAAGTGGACAAGAACCAAAGCAGTTCTCCAAATAGCAGTTTAAAGATTTCTAAAATGGGAATATTTAGATTAAGAGCTATTGTTGCAGCTTTTACCGTGTGGCATGCACTTTAGGTCTACCAGATAGAGGCTTCTCAGCTAGCTGGTATGAAAGTAATATGCAGGGTAAGCAAGTTCTTAATGGACCATAATTTATTAACTGACAGTCCAATTGTCGTAGATCTTTAGTTTTATCTAGATAGACTTTCAGAACTCTTTTTTATGTCTATAGAATGTAGAGATTTACCTGCTGGAGTTGACGGATTAAGAAAGAATGTTGGTATATTGGTACAAAATGTCGGTACAAGGTGTTTTTTTTTTTAAATTCTGAAACACCTTGGAGAGAACATTGGGGTACATTCTCATTAGCACTCTATTACTATGAAATACTGTGTGTGGTTCAGTAGTGAATAAAGCCTGAATCTTACATACTCTGAAAGCAGAGGTAATGGGGACTAAGAAAGTTGCTTCCATGTATGATGTTGTAAAGAGGCTTTATGAATTTGCTCCAAGAGGGGTCGCAATAATTTAGATAGAACATGTTTAATTTCCCAAAGAGGGAAAAGTTACTTAACAAGAGGACATACCTTATTAATACCTTCTAAGAAATCTTTATCTACAGGTATTCTAAAGTAAAAAGTATGAGATGGAGATTTTCTATAAGCAGTTAAAACTGCAAGGTGTACTTTTAAGTGAAGAAAATTGTAAACCAGACCTTGCCAGATGAAGTAAGTAAAATATTATCAAACCTTCTTGACACAATGATGGATTGTGGCTGTTCTGAATACACCATAAGCACAATCTTTTCCACGTAAAGGCATTCGAATTTCAAGTGCAAGGTCATTTAGTTTGTGGAAGACCTAGATGACTGTATTGAAGGAATTCAGAAGCCAGGCCATTAAGTTCAGTGATGAAAGGTTGGGATGTAAGTCCTGGCGTCCGATCCGTGTATAAGAGATCCAGTCTGCACTGCAATCTCTTGTGTTGTAACTCGGACAGGTTTTGGACTTGTAGAATTTGATGAGAACTATCGCTATGAGAGGTATTAAGGGAAATGCGTAATGAAATGTCCCTGACCAATCAACCAAGAGGGCATTCTCTGGTTGATAGAATCTGGGTGCTCTATCTTGGCACTTTCTGCATTAGCATTGGCAAACAAATCTATTTGTGGATAGCCCCAGTCTTGAAAACGTTCTTACAAGACCTTGTTGTTTAGAACACAGTTGTGATTTTCTTGAAATACTCGGTTGAGTGAATCTGCTTGTTCGTTCTGAATACTTGGAAGGTTAAAAGCCATTATTGACAAATTACTGGCTATTAAACATTTCCACATGACTTGAGATTACGGAGATTCAAGGGATAGTGGTTTTGAGTAAGGTCCTCCTTGATGGTTCAGTAAATACATTGTTGTTGTATTGTCTGAATAATACGGGAATTTATTGTAATGGATGGTAGAAAAGACTTCAAAGTCATATAAACAGCTCTCAATTCTAGAAGGTTGATATGGTAGGTCTTTCTTTGTCCGACCTTACTCCTTGCATTTGTAAGTGTCTAATGTGCGCTCCCCAATCCTGGAGAGATGCATCTATAACAAGAGTTTGAACTGGAAAAACCTGATGGAATTGATGGAACAATATCCATTTTCCATTTCCAAGCTTTATTTTGATCTGATAGACCATGAAAGCAAAAACGTAAAATACATACAAGGCTAGGTTGAACAAATAAAAGCAACAATGGCCATTACAAGGTAAGCCAAGTACAGTGAGTTAAACATAATTCATAACCGTTAAAAAGATGTTTAAAATTTTGAAAGAGTATTAAACATTGATTTCATTTGTTGATAAAATCAAGACAATAGGAAATGGCAGAGGAACAATTATCATGTGTAGGGGAAGTAAAAAACGTACGGCGTCTGTGCCACATGGAGTTTAAAAAGCGGGACACAGTAAAAACAATCGGGGGGTGAGTGTCGGTTCTCAAGACTCTAAAGGCTTCCGTGACTGTCGGTACCCCAAGTTCCTGCATATTGGTAAAAACCAGTGCCTCCTGGGTACATCATATTCTGGACTATAGAATAGTACATGAATAGAAGTCTCTTCTTGGCTATTGCAGGCAGGACTGCTAACAGGGGAAGCTTTTGACCAGTTCTTTGTAAAATGCGAAGACCAGCAAGCAACCCAGTCTAAATTGAACATAGATTTTCCTTGCTATAAACGGATATACATCATCAAGGAAGGGTTCAAATGAATACTGGTCTTTAAAATTGAGGAAGTTGTAGGTTACACGGCCTGGTTTCGTACTCCCTTGAATTTCAGCCAATCTGAACTGTCTATAGGTTTTGACTAGTTCAAGCCGTGATATTGTCAGTGACATTTCCTCAGGGTGGGTCCATAGATGCGGCCAGCCTAGTCAACGGGACAAATCTTTTATGTGTGTGAACCAGGGTAGTTTGCCCACCCCTGGGAGCCCCATAGTAGCTTTGAGTTCCGACTGGTAGGCTACTAGCTCGGGGATCGCCCACAGCCTATGCCAAAAAGACAGAGGTCGCAGTCCGATCTCCTCATCTGTGGGTCTTATCCCTAGGTCCATACGTAGGAGGATGAGAGGGGTGCCTTGCAGCAAGCCCATGAGCTGCCTCATAAACTTGTTCTCGGTTTTGGCCAATCCACCCACAGGGAGGTGTCCCCAAAGTTCTGCCCCATACATTACAGCACTCTTTTGTATATCTCAGTCACTGGGCCCGGTTGCCTAGATGTGGAGTTTCTATAAAGTTTTGCTAATCCTCCTGTCATTTGTGCCAACCTTAGGCCTACGTTGTCTTGCTGTGGGCCCCAGCCAAAGGTTTCCGTCAGTGTGACACCTAGATAATCGAAGACACCTACCCTCTCTAACTGGATTCCATTTAGGGTGGGATTGGGGTGAGTTGTTTTGCTAGGATTAAATACAATGTACTTGGTTTTTAATGTATTAATCTCTAGGCCCCTATTTTTACAGAATAGAGAGAAGCTGTCAAGGGTCCTTTGAATGACCATGGGCGATTTACATAGTAGCAAGGTGTTGTCCGCAAACATCATTGCTGGCACCTTGTCCCGGGCAACATTTGGGGCATCAGTGTTGGCTACCTCGTTTAGTTGGTCCACCAGGGCATTAATAAAAAGACAGAACAGAGTGGGGGCCAAAACACACCCCTGCCTTACGCCTCTGTTCACTGGGAAACGTGGGGTCAGTTCTTCATGTTTCCCGAATCTCACCTGGGCAAAATTTCCAGTATGCAATGCTTGATCAAAGAGAGCAAGTAGAGCGGAATGCCCAGTTGCTCTAATACTGCCCAAAGTTTGTCACAGGGCACCAGATCAAAGGCTGATTTAAGATCAACGAAGATCAAATAGAGGCTCCCACCCTCTATGGTCACCGACTTCCAATATAATAATTGAAGACTGAAAATTTGATCCATGGTGGAAATGTTTTTGCAGAAGCCTGCCTGGTACGGACTCAGAATCTCACACTCATCCAGCCAGGACTGGAGATGCTCCAGGACAATCCTGGCAAACAGCTTCTGGGAAATATCAATCAGGCTGATTGGCCTGTAGTTAGTGGGCAGGAGGGGAGATCCCTTCTTATACACGATTTCTGCCCTTAATCAGGTTTCGGGGATTTTCATGCCATTTATAATGGCGTTGAATATTGCACAGAAATATGGGCCCCAGGTATTGGGCTGCTCCCGAAATAAGTACCTGGAAATCTTGTCTAGTCCAGGGGCCTTCCCCAGAGGAAGCTTCCCAATTGCAATAAGGACTTCCCCCACATCAGTTGATGAGATTTCCCCTATGGGCTCTATAGTGTCCGGGGTGGAATACAACAATTGGAAATGGAGTTTCCAAGCGTCTGCTGCAATATTCAGCTCAATGGAGCTAGCTGTTTTAACCAGGAGCTAGCTGTTTTAACCAGGGTCCAGAACCCCCTCATATATCAATTGGCAAGAGCCTGTTTTATTGCATCCCATCTTTCCGACTCCCACTTCATTTTGGCTAACTTTAGTGAATCTCTATATAAGGCCCGCCTGGTTTTTATCAGAGATCTGTCATTTAATTTTATGGCATCCATGAGGGCACCCTTTGCCATTCGGCAAGATATGTTAAACCAAGTGGTTTTAGGGGGCCTCTTGCCTTTAGAGTGTATTAAGGGATTAAAGATGTTGGTCAGGCTGGAGGTCAAATCAGTGTGCATAGCCGAAAGTGGAGCGATGGTACCATTAGTGTTAGGGGTCTGTGCGGCCTGCTCCATTACCAATAAAGGTGGAATAATTAGGGAGTACAGGGCAGAAATCTTGCCTGGTGACTGCTTCAGAGTTTCCCACCTAATCCGCCTCCTGTTGGTGTCTAACGATAGATTAGTACTAGTGAGGTTGCAAGTGATAGGGGAACTATAAGGTTCTGGGAGCTTGAGATCGAGTACCAAAGCATTATGGTCACTTTCGTTTCTGGTCCAGACAGCGAAGTCAACAACCCATTGCCATATACTTGCTTCCACCAAAATATAGTCCAATACCGATGCTTGCACCAGTTTATTAAAAGTGGTCTGACTTGGTGCGACCAATGCATGCCCTCAATGCTTTGGTTAGTGTGACTGCGTTAATCTGTAATACCAGGGGAGTCCAGGCTCTCACCGGAAGAATCAGCGGCTCAGGGATCAGCCTAAGGGAATCCTCAGCAGTAAGCGTAGGGTCAGTAGAGCGGGCAAGGGGATCAAACTGGCAATTAAAATCATCACCTATCACCAACCTGGCATTCCGAGGAACTAGCACGATAAATGTAGAGAGCATGTCTATGGTCTGGGATTCCTGGGCAAAAGACACTGGATGGGAATAGATGTTAATAAAAGCAATTTTGTTCCCAGAATTAAAGGTAAGGAGAGTACAAAGGATATCGTCCGAGGAGGTGTTCAGCTGTTCAACAGTATAGTCCAAGTGCTTGGCAACCCATATGCCTCACCCTCCCGATGGTCTAACTCTGCCCCCGTAGTTGCTAGCACATTAAAGGTTGCAAAGCCCCTCATGACAGAGTTCTCATGACAGAGTTCTCTCTAGCCCAGGTCTCCTGAAACATACAAACATCATGATGTTGTACAAACTGTGACGAGTCAGGATTTTGAAGTTTATTTTTGATATCGGCAATGTTCCATGACAACACCTTCAGCTGGAGACCCAGGTTCGAGAGTAGCATCACTCACGGTGGTGCCGGCGGGGTTTGTGGTTTGGGTCATGTTTGGCTCGAGCTCCACTATTCCACTAGGCATCTGTTCCCGTCCTTAGTTTCCATTGTCAATACAGAAATGGAGGAGGCTTGTTTGTTTAATACCTCTAGGGTATCGGCCAACCGAGCCCTGGGCCTCGGGTGAGATTTTTGATGGGGTTCACCTAAAGCGACTTGTGTCTCACCAGAGAGGTTTGGGGAGTGTAACCCTGAGATTTGTAAATTAGCCTCTCTATTTGCCATCCCCACCCCCCCCCCTAGCCCCTGTGTGGATGAGGGATCGGATGGGTTCAAAAGTCAATCTACCTCTTCAAGGGCCCCAAACCTGTTTGCTACTGCAACATTATACTGTATTCTGGAGGAGTGAGGTGAGGTTGTGGCTAGTGTGTTGGGGCTCTATTGTGAGGGGTCCAAGGTGATGATTAATTGCATAAATAAAAAAAGGCCAAGGTGTGTTTTTGGATCCCTGTGGGCGGTGCTCGAGGGCTGGGGGACTGGTCAGGCAAAATTCGGACTCTCTGAGGATTACTAAAATTAATAACTATAGAGTCTCCTTTGATTGACTTAGGGTTCTTGCCAACCTATCACACTCTACAAACTAATAATATCTCACCCGCCCTCTCATAGGGAAACTGACCATGCCTGGTGAGCCAATGGAGGCACTTGTTTCTCAGTTCAAGCTATGTTTCTTCGTGGCCAGTTTTTAATTCAGGTACACTGGTTAGAACTGCAACATAAGGGAGAGAAGCTGTAGGTAGATCAATTTGTTGGGAGGGCCGGGGGGGCTGGGCCTGCGTGCACATTGTCCGCTCAGTTGTGCACTTCCCTATCCGTCATCTGGTCAGGATAGAAACTCACTCTCTTCATACTAGGACCCCTAGTGCTAGGAACATCCCACCTAGTTTGCGCCCTGTGTGTACCGGGTTCCTCGCCAGGAGAGAAGTTGTTGCCCACATGGGCGGCTCTAGGAGTCCCGATCGTGGAAGAACACGTAGTGGTAGGGCATGATGGAGTTGTGGAAGTACCACATCTGGGTGGTGGAGTTTGCGGTACTTGGTCCAACTGCAATCTCGCCTGGGGTCGGCAAGATATTGACCAAGGGGTTGCCAGGTAGACACAGGGCGGGCGTCTGACCGCTGGTTCTATTCTCAAGATGGAGCGCAAACTCTTCTGTAACAATAGCTCTCATCT
Source organism: Lissotriton vulgaris (assembly GCF_964263255.1). NCBI lineage: Eukaryota > Metazoa > Chordata > Amphibia > Caudata > Salamandridae > Lissotriton > Lissotriton vulgaris. The sequence continues at coordinate 601,972,777 of NC_141695.1, read as the reverse complement.
GTGCCTCTAATTCCACTATCAGGTTCATCACCCAAGAAAGACATTCGGGGTTTTTGTGAGAGTTTGAAGGGAGCTCTACCATCTTCCCAGTCTGGCTAGTTTTCCCTCCTTGGGACAGGTTTCTGGGCTGGGCTTTTTATTTGTTCCTATCCCATTGCCTATCTTTTGCCTTGTGGCTTTAGGCAATGTGGTGTTAGTTCTTCCTTTGCGAGTTTGGAAAAGTTACTTACCTGTAATCCTAGTTCTCTTCCAGGGGTATACTCATCGAAGTCATAAGCACTGAATAGTCCCGCCCACGTACGGGATCCCGGAGCAATAGCCAATAATATGCATATATCTATATATTTACACATATAAATACCCATATATATATATAGATAATATGCATATACATATGCAGCCTGAAAAACACCATATTAGGCTCCAAAACTGCCATTATTGCATCTCAAACTTTTACATTTGACCAAAACAAGACATATAAATCACTATATATGATATATGTAAAGAAGGCTCCTATCATGCACCACAGGTGGCAGTTAGGTCAGTTCTTTTGGACGGCGTATAACAGTGTAATCACAGCATGGGTAACAGGTACATATATAGGTCTGGTATTCGTCCTGGGAGGAGGGAGGGTTGCTTATGACTTTGATGAGTATACCCCTGGAAGAGAACTAGGATTACAGGTAAGTAACTTCTCTTCCAGGGAAAATTCATCAATAGTCATAAGCACTGAATAGATTAGCAAGCCCATCCCCATACCCTGCAGGCGAATACCGGCCTACCAAAACATTTTACCAACAGACATTACCCAAACAAATTTCTCAGGGATGCTTGACCAAACTGAGCATCCGCCTGAGTGTCATAATGGCGTGCGAAGTTATGAACCGAACGCCATATGGCTGCCGTACAAATTTCATGAATTGGTACATTCCTAAGCATTGCTATTGTAGCAGCTTTGCCTCTTGTAGAATGTGCTCTCGGCTTGCCCGGAAGCTGCTTTTATGCCAACTGATAAGTTAACAAAATGCATGACACTATTTGGAAATTGACCTTTTAGAGGCAGGAAACCCTGTATTCAAAGGACCATAATTTACAAACAATTGGTCAGACTTTCGTACACTTTTTGTTTTATCAAGGTAGAATTTCAACACTTGTTTTAAATCCAAAGAGTGCAGAGCTCTCTAAGCCGGAGTGTCCGGATTGGCAAAAAAAGTGGGAAGAGCGACTGACTGGTTAATGTGAAAATCCGAGACCACCTTAAGGAGGAACCTCGGGCGAGTACGTAACACCACTCTACTCGCATGAAAAACTAGATAAGGCTCTGTAGAGCATAAGGCCTGTATCTCGCTTACACTACGCGCAGAAGTGATTGCCACGAGAAAAGCAGTCTTCCATGATAGATGTTGCAGGGAAGCCTTATGAATGGGCTCGAATGGGGGGCCCATTAGTTTAGATAGGACCACATTTAGCTCCCAGGTAGGAGAGGGGGCCCTAACAGGAGGATAGACTTTCTTGAGGCCCTCCAGGAAATCCTTAACAACTGGCATTTGAAAGAAAGAAGCCTGAGTGGGAGACTTTCTATATGCTGTTATCGCTGCCAGGTGAACTTTAATGGAGGAATACTGTAAACCTGCTTTGGCCAAAGACAGTAAGTATGGCAACAGTACCTGTTCTTGACCTCGAATAGGGTCATGACCTTCAGCAGTACACCACATGAAAAAGCGCTTCCACTTAAAAGCATAAGACTTTCTTGTAGAAGCTCTCCTGGCCTCTTTTAAAATCTGCATGCAGTCCTGTGAGAGGCCTAAATGTTTGTATTGGATGAACTTAGGAGTCATGCTGCTAACCTCAGGGACGGCAGGTTGGGGTGGACCACCTTGCCGCTCGCCCTGGTCAGCAGATTGGGATGACATGGCAGCCTTCTGTGTGGTACTCTGGATAGGTGAAGAAGGTCCAGATACCACCACTGGCGAGGCCAATCTAGAGCAACCAGGATCATGTCTGTCTTGGCCTCGTACAGCTTCCTGATCACCAAGGGAATGAGTGGAATTGGTGGAAAAGCGTAGAGTAATGTCTCTGACCAGTCTATCCACAAAGCATTCCCCTTGGACCCTGGTTGCGGGTACCTGGAAGCGAAGACACAGCATTTTGCGTTTTCTGCGTCTGCAAAAGATCAATGTCTGGTGTTCCCCAGTTATGGAAGATGTCTTGTACCACTTCTTGGTTTAATACCCAGTCGTGTGCTTCTGCGAAGTGCCTGCTTAAGTCGTCTGCTTGAACATTGAGGACGCCCGGCAAATGAACTGCAGATATTCTCATATCTTTTGCCAGAAGCCATTTCCAGATTGTCTGTGCTTCCAGAGACAGGGGTCTGGATCTTGTTCCGCCCTGCTTGTTTAGGTAGTACATCGTTGTTGTGTTGCCCATCTAAACAAGCAGAGAGGTCGATGTTATTGATGGGAAGAACGCTTTGAGAGCTAGATGTACAGCTCTGAGGTCCAGCATGTTTATGTGGTATAGTTGCTCTTTCTCTGACCACATTCCTTGGATCTGCAATGATCCGATATGAGCGCCCCATCCCTGAAGGGACGCATCCATCACCAGAGTCTGTTGAGGCCTGTCCTCTTGAAAAGGGACTACAACGATGAGATGAATCCGTCGCATTATCCATCTGATGGCGAGTCGGACTGACAGAGGTATAGACAACCTGTCTTCCCAGCGATTGGAGATCTGGGACCATTGATCCTCCAGAGTCTGTTGCAGAGGTCTCATGTGAAGCCTGGCAATTGGAACGAGAAATATGCACGAGGCCATAGACCCCAGTAGGGAGGAAATTTGTCTGGCCGTAGGCTGAGGTGTCTTCAAAAGAGTTTGACACTTGAGGAGAATGGATGATAGTCTCTCCTCCGAAGGATACGCTCTTCCGTTGACTGAGTCCAGAGTAGCACCTAGATAGTGTATCCTCTGTGTTGGATTGAGGATGGACTTCATGAAGTTTACATGTAGACCGAGCCGATGCAACTGATAAATACATTACTCGAGATGTTGTTGCAGAAGAGTGAGAGACATACTCTTGAGAAGCCAGTCGTCTAGGTAAGGATAGACGAATATGTGCTGTTTCCTCAAGAAAGCCGCTACTACTGCCATGCACTTTGAGAAAGTGCGGGGAGCCAACTTCAGCCTGAAAGGCAGGACCGTGAATTGGAAATGGTTTGATTGGATGCGAAACCGTAGGAACTTCCGATGCTTTGGAGAGATTGGTATGTGGAAATGGGCATCTTGAAGATCTATGGAACACATCCAGCCCCCTTGATGCAGAAGCGGTATTATTTTATGTACTGCCGCTGAACTGATCATTTGATTGGCTACTAGGTCACCTTCATGCAGGATTTCAAGAAAATCTTGTTTGTCCTCTTTAGGGAGCTTCTCTGTGAAGCGTGACAGTGAGTCCCATAATGAACAATCATATCGACCCAGCAGGGCCGAGGCGCTGGCTACTTTCATGTAGGAAGCTGAGGTAGTACACATTCTCTTCCCTACATAGTCCATTGCTTTACTGTCTTCATAAGGGGGCACAGATGATGATGCCGCCGACACAATAACAGAGTCCGGTGGAGGGTCAGCCCTCAGGAAGAAGGGGTCATTATCAGGAGCCTTATATTTCTTAGAGATCCTAGATAGTACAGCCCCCACTGCTGCTGGAGTCAGAAACTTGTGCAATGCAGGCTCCAGCAATCCAGGCACTAGAGAAAGCAATGGTTTCGAGGAGGACTTTTGGTGCAGAGTTTCAAATATCACCAATGTCTTGGTGGTAGAGACCGGCATTTCAATGTGGAGTTTAGCAGCCCCACGGCGGAGAACCTCATTAAAGGTTAGAACATCATCGATGGGTGATATTCTGCTTGGAGGAGATGAGGAAAGAGTCGGAGAATAGTTTGCCTTGGAATCCGACGACCGTGTGGAAGACCTATAGCTTTGCCTTCTAGAAGATCGGTCGCGTGATGTTAAACTCCTAGGAGAGCTTGATGATCCAGATGCCCCAGATGTCAGCCCAGACACAGGAATGAAGGTAACAGCGTCCCGTGCCGCAGGTAGCGATGCAGCACTTTAAGCGCGGTGGTGGCGCCTCCCCCTCGTGGGGCGGCGGGAAAAAGAGACCGGTGCATCCTGGGACTTGTGGTCCCACCAGGGTGAGGTGCGCAGTGACAAGATTGTGGGCGGCAGCATACAGGGCTACCTGGAACTCCGGTCCCATCCAGAAGCTTGTCGAAATGCCCCAGATGTCAGCCCAGACACAGGAATGAAGGTAACAACGTCCTGCGCCACGGGGAGCGAGGCAATGTTTTAATCGCGGTGGTGGCGCCTCCCCCTCGTGAGCGGCGGTGGGAAAGAGAGACTGGTGCACCCTGTGGTCCCACCAGGGTGAGGTGCGCATTGTCAAGGATGCCAGCGGCAGCAGTCAGGGCTACCTGGGACTTCAGTCCCACCAGGAAGCTTGCGGAAATGCCCCAGATGTCAACCCAGATACAGGAATGAAGGTAACAGTGATAAAACAATATCCCTTTCAGTAGATCGTTTGGCAGTTTCCACGATGAAGAGATTTACTGCAGACTGCGAGTGATTAAGTTTCTATTCTCAGTCGTCTAAGAGTTGATTCTACTGGTCCTCTAGCCATTGTTGGTACGGCCTCATGTGAAGTTTTGCATGTGGGAACAGAAAAGTGCAAGAGGCCATCAAACTCAGTAGGGATGAAATCTGTCATGTCGTTTAATGATGTGTGAAAGATTGTGACACTTCAGATGAATTGATAATAACCTCTCCTCTGAGGATACACTTTTGTGGACTGTGTATCCAGTATTGCTCCAAGATATTCTATTGTTTGCACAGGGTAAGTTGTAGATTTCCTTGATGACCCAACTTAATTAATCTGTTGAGGCAGGTTTGAAATTGTTTCAATGTCTCCTCTAATGATATGCCTTTTATTAACCAGTCATTTAGGTTATGATAGACAAATATTTTTGTTTCTTTTGATGAGCTGCGATAAGGTATATACATTTTGCAAATGTTTGAGGGCTGATTTTAGTTTGAAACAGGACTTTGCATTGGAAATGTTTGGAGTCTACTATGAATCCAAGAAACATTTGATGTATTGTACTTATCGGAATGTGGAAGTGGGAAATTTGAAGGTCAATTTCACACATCCAGTCTCGTTGATGTAGCGGAGGATAGATATGGTGTAATGCCAACATCCTGAACTATTATTTCTTTATGTACTTTTTTAGTACTCCAAGATAAAGAATGGGTCTGAATTTGTCTTTTGGTCCTTTTTTTTTAACCAGAAAGATATCCAGATTTTAATTCCCAATCCTCACTGGTAATGAGGAACCTTCTACACACCATTTTTCAGCAATAACTGTTGACTTACTTCTGCAGTAGATCTCTGTGATTTGCTTATATTTTGTTTGCTGTAGCAGAAGAAGGAGGGGACTTGAAACAAAGAGAGTAGCTATTCTACACGGTGGGAGTGGGTTGCGTCAGGGAGGGTCAATTTAATAATAATAATTTAAAAAGAAATGCAACTCAACTTTCCGCTGGCCGGGAGGGTCGTGCGTCTTCTCTGATCCTGCTCTCCTGCCCCCAGCAGGAACAGGAATCAGGCAGCCAGGCTCCCTCCCCTAAGCCACTCACAACGCTGCAAGCAGTGTTGTGAATGGTCAGGCAGCCGCCCAGCCAGGGGCTCATGGGGAGGCCATGTTCTCCATGCAGGCTGCAGTGCAGCCTGCCTGGAAAAGGGCAGAGTGCTCATGACTGGTTTGGGTCGCCCCAGAGTGCCGACCAAACAGTCTTTGTGCACTCAAGAGTGGGCACACCACTCCTCCCCTGCCCTGTTCGCAGAGCAGCCCCACCCATCCGCTCAGAAATAAAAACATAAAATGGTAATAACTGAAAGTTATTACCATTTTATGTTTCTGCTTCTCGCACTGTGAGAAAGCAGTGGGGAAATGCTCCTCAGCCCTAGCAGTAGAGCCGCCCCTAGCAGCAAGATCTGTTGTATCAGCTGCTACACTTATTATCTGGTTTCCTACCTGGCCGCCCTCATTAAGAATTTCTTTAAAGTCCTACAGTGATTTATCAAATCTCCCCCAACCATGCGGTAGCACTGGCAACTTTCACTAAAGATGCGAAGGCTCCAAACAATTTTTTCCAGTGAATCTATTTTTTTACTCTCTTTATCCGTTGACATGGAAAAGGAGCAACAGTATGAGACAACCTTGCTGTGGTTACGATCACTAAATCTGGAGGAGGATCTGCTTTAAGGAACAGAGGTTCCTGGTTTATATTTTTTAAGAACCCTAGTTGGAGCAAATGTCAATGATGCAGGCATAAGGAATAGATTCATTGCAGCTTTCGATAGGCAAGGGACTAGAGGAAGTAAGGGTCTTCCTGACGCTCTGCGATGTACTTTTAAAATTAACAGAGGCTGATGTTGATGTTTAACTTTGCTGCTCCTTTTATTTATTCATTGTTAAAAGTAAGCAGATTATCTACTGGAGAGACTATTGCTGTAGGTTTAGCTGACAGAGTAAGTGAATGATCTCTGACCAAAAAACAATTAGCAGTAGTCAAGGTTGGAGACCACCTGTGTCGCGATTGTGATCTCCTGCTTGATCTTCTTGAACATCTAGATGTTGACCTGCTTTTTGAAGTTCTCCTAGATCTAGGCCTAGATCTGGAGTAATGGCTTCATCGCATACTTCAAGATCTGGGGGTATAGTCGTCAGTTGTGGGCTGTTCCCAGGTCTTACAGAAGCAGTAGGAGTTGTTGTTTATGGCATTGTATTAGGTGGTGTGCCCAGACAGAAATCTCCTAGGAAATGGTGAGCTTGAAAGCTGGATCTCAGTTGTGACAGGTGGTGGAGAATCAGTGCAGGAATACTCTGAGTCTGATATATGTGGCATACATTTTTGTTGGATACTCTGAAGCCTTTGTGGTGAGATGTGTAAAGTGAGATCTATGTCTGGATGTGGAGCGTGGTCTAGATTCTGTGGTAATTAGCTTTGTTTGTAAGGACTGTGTTGAAATATGCCTCAACGTCGAGTGCTTTGGCGGCGAATGTTGTGTCTTTCAACGTCAACGTTGTCTTCGAAGACCCAGTGAGGGGTACATAGATAGACCTGAGAAGGGCAGCATTTCCAGCACCTCCAAAATGATGTGTTGCTCTCTACTGACAGACAACTATACTGAAACACATTTCTAGATATACACAGCTCTGGCTGCACCAACAGGGGTGAAAAGCTAAAGAGTGTCACTGAAATAAGTGTTATCATGCAGTGCATTTACCTTAATGCATAGGGGCGAACAGATTACTGGGATGTGAAGTAGTGTGCGCCTACCCTCTTTTTGGTAGCTTGAGATCTAGCTCTGGATGTGTAGTGAGGTCTGCATTCTGTGGTCAATGGCTTTGTTGGTAAGGACAGCGTTGAAATATGCTTCGACATTGAGTGCGTGTTGTGTGGCTTTGATATTGTCTTCAACATCGAAGGTCGATGAGCTTTCGACGTCGATGGGTGCTTCCATGGTGAAAGTTGAGTGTGTCTCGATGTGTCTCGACAGAATACTTGTCGATGGAGAACATGTAGATAGCTCTTCTGTTCTCTACGTCATGCTTCTCGACTTCTACCAGAAGCGTCTACCTTTCCCTGGTGGGAATTCTCCCTGGATCTCCTTCTAAGTGAGTCTTGGAGCCGGAAAGATAAACCTACCCGGGGCCTCTTGATGATCCAGCTGCTGTTTCTTGTCTTCTCTCTAGAAAGCCATGCAGCCTGATCTTTTCCTCTGTCCTTGAGGGTCCTTCGGGAGGATTGTTGGCAGTGGGTACAGGTCTCTGGATGATGATCTTCCGAAATGCAAACAATACAGTGTGTGGATATGACTGGGCCTTCTTTTCCCACAAGAAGGGCACTTCACAAAAAGTAAATATATTGTTTTCTGTCAGAAAAGGTGTGACTACACTCAAAGTCTTGGAAGGCATCGATCAAATATATAAAAAAGGTTTTTAGAATTTGTTCTCAATAATTTAAACCAAAGAGGCAGAGCTCAGTGCCTCAGGATCCTGTCTCCAGAAGCGATAAAAATAATTGTACCTAACTGTCACCTGCGAGGCAATATGGGTGCAGGATGAATTGTGAGGTTTGTAAAGGTTCAGGGCCAGCTTTTCTCTACTATGCTTTGCATAGTAGCCTATTCTCTAACAATGCCACACATTCCCTTTTCATTTTTAGAAGGGCTTGTAAAAGATTTTCTATGGTAACTTTATGTATTTGATTTGGCGTCTTTTAAAAAAATTAATATTAAATGAAAAGAGGCCATTTTTAGCCTTGCCGTATAGGCTGAAAACATGTATATTCTGTACTACTGGACAAAGTTAGATATACATCTATGTATAACTTTTACAAGTGCTCCAAGATTTCTGCGAATGAGCGGGACAATTCAGTGCTATGACTATGATGAGGGCCCCTGGAAGAGAATTATAGCTTCTACCAATTTCTTACACTTGTTATCTCTGTTGCACCTATATCAGCTTAAAGACTCAGCTGAACTGATTTTGAGGATGTGTCCATCCTTAGCTTTGCCGTAATCTGCCATTCACATACTTCAGGGCTGCCTTAGTCAACTACTTACCCACTGCTTGACATACACACTCACCCAGACAGCTACATACTTCAATTGTGCTAGAGTCAGACATATACCCACTGCTTTCCTACTCACTCTAACTCTGCTGTCCATATGTGTCAGTAGTTCTAGTGGCCAAAAACTATGCTGCAGCTGTTGTAAATGTTTATTTTTTTATCCATTTACTACAGCGTTACCAGAATAAAACACTCATCTGTCGCTTTGTCCTACATGCTTATCTTTAAAGACACATGTCCAGGAATGTCAGTGCCCAATATTCACCAGCAGCGCTGCAATACATGCCTATTTTATAGCTACTTAACTCAGTACTGCCAGTCTAACACTCATCTGCTGCTGTGTCGTATATGCTTACCTATTTTGGCACTTGTTTTGGGGCGCAGGAGCCCAACACTCACCAGCAGCTTTACCTTACATACATAGCTTTTAGTCACTTACTTCAGGAGTGCCAGACCCAAACCCTCAACTGCATTTCTCTCATACATTCATAACCTTGACAGCCACATACTGCAAGGATGCCAGAGTAAGAGAACCACCTGCCTCTCTGTCCTAAATGAATAGCATCACAACCATAGTTTGTTATAAACTATTACCATGGAATCTACATATTTCAGAAAAGTATGTCTCTGGCGCCAGCCTGCACTTCTGCTTTACACATCTGACCTGCACACACATAATTAAACAGTGCCAAACTCCAACTCCCCCTTGTTGCTCTCGTGTACACTTTTTTCCCTCTTGATTTTTATTACATAAATGCCAAACACACAACCATCTCTCTTAATCACAATAATCCTGCTAGTTATACAGCATCTATCTTCCACTTACAGTAAGAGTGCCAAATTCAGACAACCACAACAACCCTACCCTACTCTTATCCTGGGAATAACATACTTCATGGTTACAGAGCTAGAAAACTGTACCTTCCTGACATCTAAATACTTCAGCAGAGTCCAACATTAGTGCTCATTGTCATATATTACCTGGGCAGCTGTATACTTGAGGAGAGCCAACTTGGCATGGAATCCAGAGGAAGCGAGTGCTGCGTCATTTGATGCACCAATGGAGGGCAAAGCCTTCAGCTGGACAGAACCAATGACAGACTGAGGAAAATCTAGGAAAGAAGTAGGAAAAGGAGAGAAAATGAGATTAATACCTATTCACAGACAAAAACGGGCATTGTCATGTGGTGTTCCACTAAAGTTGGAACAGATAGGTTTAGGTCATGGGAATGTGTCAACACAGCTGCACAACAGATGTGTGTGGAGGGGAGGATAGTTGACAGAAATGTACAGATTTGATATCTCAATGTGAAACAACAGGATATAGGCTCTAGCAGAAGTGTGTACACTTGACTGCCCTGTCCTACCACTGTACGAGGCTATAATTTAGCAAATGCAACCCCTCCTCCTCTGCTCACAAACAAAAGTACAAAGTAGATTTCTGACACAGAGAAGATATTAGATCAGTTGAACTCGGAAAGAAGTATCACAGTTGAAGTTTAGTGAGTGTCTAGTGTCAAGCAGGTGAGCTGTTCTGGATTCTTGGCAAAGAGACTCGGTCTTCCATCAATCTATAGTGGACAACTGTGACACCATATATTGGTGTATAACGACATCTGCTACATACAGTGCTTAGAAACAGCAAAAATGTAGTATTTTACACTATATAAAAAGAAATTATGAAATTACATTAGAAATACGTTATTACTATCTGATTCTCTGAAGCCACCCCAAGAAAATACTATTTCAACTCGATGATATTTATGAAGGGGAATTATTCCCTCTAAGAAGCACTTTAAACCTGTCAAACTATAACCACCCCATTTGAAAGGTTATTCTCCAGAAAAACAAATATGACATACTCAACTGAAGGTGGAAGTCTGAGTGAGATGCTACCCAGACATTACATGGAGTGGGCATGATTCTTTTGGGGGGAGGTAGGTTATCTCTCTTTAATATTCTGTAAATGCACATGGTTCTGTCGAGGGTTCCAATACAATATATCCCCACTGTGCAACACCACTCTTGGCACTTTTTATATAAGATTTCATATCAAATAAGAATGGAAGGAAAATGCTACTTGCCCAGTATGCATCTGATCTTGGCATATAAAGCTGTAGATTCATATGCTTTAGAATAGATTGTCCTCTGGTGTTGGGTCCGGATGTTTGCACTTTATTTTTCTTCGAAGAAGTCTTTGTAGTCACGAGGTAGGTGACTCCTCCTTTCGGTGATAGTGCACATGGGCATCAACTCCATCCCCAGATTGTTTTGCCATAAGGGTGATGATGGACTTAGTTAGAGTAGAAAAAGATGTCCATGTATAGTGTATTTAAGTAAGATAATACTGCAACAGATAAAGGTACCCGGGAAGGCGGGTAGATGCATATGAATCTACAGCTTTATATGCCAAGAACAGAGGCATACTGGGTAAGTAGCATTTTCCATTCGAAGCATATGAGCTGTAGATCATATGCTTTACCATAGACTATACAGCAGTTATGTTCCCAGTGGTGACTAACCTGTATCTGTTGAAGTGGTGTTAAATAGTGTTCTTTTTTTTTGATAATCAAATTTTATTGAAATTTCTGGAACAAACAAGTTCATTGGTAGCGAGTCACACATCACAGTTAAAAACCCCTTTCTCTCCTTGGCGACAACACAAACATCATTAGTCCCCTCTGAGTGAGTACAATAACATCCACATGGCACAATGACATAGCATATTAGGACCCACAGGATGGTAACAAGCCAAACCATTTACCCCACATTTTGCTGAACAGTTCTGGGCAACCCCGAGCCTCAAAGAGAGACCCCTCCTGCACCCCGCACCAATCTACACCCCTTCTCCATTTCCGCAGCACCGGGGCCTCAGCCTGGGACCAAACAGCCGCTATGTCCCGCTTCGCCACCGCCACGGCTGTCCCCAGGAAACGCTTATCGGCCCAAGAGCCATCCAGGCCGTCGAACACCCCCAACAACAAGTGCCTCGGGTCATGGGGGACCTCCCACCCCAAGGCCTGAGCTCCACCCCACTCCAGAACGGCTCAATGGACGGACATAGCCATACCATGTGATAGATACCGGCTGGAGTACCAGCACAGCGCGCACAAGCCGGGGAGGCTCTCAAGCCGGCTCGGAAGAGACGCGCCGGGGTGAGGTATGCCGTGTGGAGGTAGTAAAGCCGAACCAGGCGTAGCTTTGATGACGTAGTCAGGGTTTTGGGTGCCATAAGGGCGTCTTGCCAGTCTGCCTCATCTAAAGGACCCACCCACCCCTCCCATCGCTCCTTAAGCCGGTCAAGGGATGTAAGACAATTATTTACAAGGGCTCGGTATATTCGAGACACACCCCCCTCCCCAGGTTTCCCATCATTACCTGGGCTTCCAGAGGACTCAATTCCGGGAAGGAGGTGGGTGTTGGGAGGTGTATGTGAAGGGCGTGACGGAGTTGCATATATTTGTAGAACTGGGAGTGGAGGAGGGCGTGCCTGTGCTGTAGGTCAGAAAAAGAGGGCATGTGGTCCCCTACCCACACGTCCCCAAGTAGCGAGATCCCCACCAAATCCCAGCGACGGAAACCCTCCAGGGATGAGACCTCCCTCAACCAGGTGCCATGCCATAAGGGCGTTTGTCTAGTTAGCCTCTGGTCCCATCTCACTAGACGAAGGGCGGCGCGCCAGGCCATGAGCACCGTCCTTGTGATTGGTGGCAAGGCTTGCGCCACCGGGGAGCCGTAGAGGAAACCCTGGATCTGCGTGAAATCTAAGGTACTAAGCTCCATCCGGTAAGCTGGGTCGGACCAGCCGCCTGCAAACCAATCATGGATCACAATGAGCCTCGTAGCTAAATAGTTGAGATGGAGGTTGGTGACTCCCATGCCGCCGTCAAAGGGGGGAATGTGGCAGTGGGACAGGGACAATCGTGATCGCCCACCTCCCCACAGAAACCGAGTGAGTGTGCCGTCCAGTTCCCTAAACCAGCCACCCGAGAGGTGGACCGAGGTGTTCTGCAAAATGTAAAGGAAGCGGGGAAGGATCATCATTTTGAAAAAGGCACTCCTGCCCAGCGGGTTAAGGGGAAGGGATTGCCAGTTCCAAAGGTCGGTTTTCATCCGGGAGACCAGGGGGGCAACGTCGAGGGCCCATTCCAGCTCCGGCAGGAGGGTTACCCACACACCCAGATACCTGAATGATTGCCTCCGGAGGGGAGTCACCGCCTGCCAGTCGAAACACGCGGGGTGCATGGGGACCAAGGTGGACTTCGTCAGGTTAAGACGAAGACCCGAGACCTGCTCAAACACTGAAAGGGCCGCCAGGGATCTAGGGCCGGAATGCTCCGGATCTGCCAAGTAGAGCAGAACGTCGTCTGCATATAAAGCAATTTTGTCCACCTGGCTCTGATCCCAAACCCAACCCAGGATAAGGGAGTTCTGTCGGATTAACGCCGCCAGGGGCTCCATCACCAGCGAATACAAGTGGTGAGAGGGGGCAGCCCTGGCGGGTGCCTCTCCGGATCGAAAATGGTTCGGAAAACGTACCGTTGACAAGTACACAGGCTCTAGGGCTGTTATAAAGAACCTCGATCAGGCGGCGGAAGGGAAGGCCGAAACCCATTCTCTCCAGAACATCACTCAAGTACCCCATGTCCACTGTGTCAAAGGCCTTCTCAAAGTCCACGAGGAGAAGCGCCATATACGTGGATAGCCGATGGGCCAACGCCAGATGGAGGAGGCGAATACAATGGCGGGAACCCCTGGCCGGCATGAACCTGCATTGATTAGGGTGGACCAGGTCTTGCAGGAGGGGCCGGAGTCGCTGAGCTATCACAGTGTCAAAGATTTTAATTTCTGTGTTAATCAGCGAGATTGGGCGGTAGTCAGAGCAGTCTAGGGAAGGCGGCTGTGCCTTCGGGATGACCACAATGGTCGCCACGTCAGATTCAGACGGGAAGGACCTGTCTTCAACCACCTGGCGGAAAAGCTCTGCCAAATGGGAAACCAGGTCACCACGGAATATAGCGTAATATTCCTGGGGGAACCCGTCAGTTCCAGGCTTCTTGCCAGAGTGCAGCAAGGTGATAGCCACATGAACTTCTTCCGGGGTGAGAGGGCCATCCAGGGTATCTGCAGTTCCTCGGGGGAGATATGGGAGGTAAGTTCCAGATTCCTCCAGCAGTCCAGCGAGAGAGGCTCTGGGGCGACGCGCTGCGTATAGGGCTGCGTAGTAGTGCGCGAACGTTTGCGCGATAGCTGACGATGTCACTTGACGGGTCCCTGTGACAGTTCGGATCTCCGGGATGATACGGTGGGCCCTGGGGTAGGACACCAGATTGTGGAGCAGTTTACCGTTTTTGTCCTCCAGCCATAAATACGGGCCACCTAGGAGCGCCAGAGAATTTTGGCCGACTCCAGGGAGAGCCACCGAATCTCGTCCCGGACCAACGCCAGATGCCTAGAGGAGTCGGCAGTGCCATTGGCCAGCTGAGCACGTTCCAATTGGACAGCTCGGGACTCCAGCTGCGCCAGTTGGGCGACTTGGGCCGCGCGTTTGGCATGCACTAGCTCCCTGGCCACCCCTCGAACCACTGACTTACCAGCCTCCCAGAGCGTTCCCTGCGAAGGGACTGATCCTGCGTTAGCGGAGAAGTAGTGACGCAGCTCCTGGCCGAGGGACTCCACCAGTGCGGAGTCCTGCAGGAACCAAGCGCTTAGTCGCCAGATTGCCCTGGGGCCTGCATCGGGGGACCCGATGTGGAGAGAGATGGGGGAGTGGTCGGAGACTCCTCTGGGCAGGATCTCCGCCCCACACCCTCCGGACATTGCAAAAACCCATAGCTGAAGTCCATCCTACAAGGCTCTTCGCGGAGGCCAACCGTTGCGCCGAAGGAGTGCCCGTCACATCCCTGGAGGGCTGTAAGACAGCATTGAAGTCCCCCCCCCCCCCCCCCCCCCCCCGACGACAGTGAGGCCCTGGGGAAGGGAGAAGACCACCTGCATGAGGCACCGAAGGGTGGATGTCAAGAGCGCCGGGGGAACATAGTTGAAATAGTGTTCTTAAAACTGATTGGCCCACACTAGCTTATTGTTCTGCTAACACATCTATACAATAGTGCTTTGTGAATGTGTGTGGTGTAAACCATGTTGCAGCCTTGCAGATGTCATCTAAGGGTATGATCCTTAAGAATCAATACTGAGTATTTTTTGTTTTGGATCCAGAGGGTTGTCTTCGGATGGAAGTCCTTTGGAAGGAGTATCTTTTCCTCTAGAAGTGGCTTTCTGCGTCAAAGATTTGGGCTTAATGTCTTTGGATGGCGAGTGCTTAGTTTTAGCCGATTTAAGCTGTGGGGTCTTCGGGGTGGTATGTTTCGGCTCCAAACTTTTCAGCGCGGAGGGTGTTGGCTCCAAGCTTTTATGTGTAGAGCGTTTCGGCTCTGAGGCTTTAGACTTAGATGATTTTGGTTCCAGTCTTTTGTTTTGGAGGGTTTCGGCTCCGAAGTTTTCGGTGTCGAAGGTGTCTTTGGTGCAACAGCGTGGTTAGTGGCACATGTTTCTCCTTATGTTTAGGAGCCGAAGGTGTTGGTTCGGCACTGGAATGGGGCCGGCTCGAGTCTGAGACAGAAGGTTTGGGTTTATGTTTCATAGCCAGGTTGGAAGGCGGGGCATCTGAAACTTTTTCTCTGTGTTGACTGGAGCCCGAAAGAGAGGGTGATACTGGAGACTTATCTTTTGTTTGAGTGGGCACATGGGGATCTGTACTCACGGTACGTTGACCCGGAGTGACGTTCAGGTCTTCTTCCATGTCGGTGTCCGCTTTGGACACAGAGACTAGTTCTTCCTCTTCTTCTTCGGCTTCGGTGGCTGGACGGTGTTCTAGGTCTTCTCAGAAGATGTCATGTACGGAGCGGGTGCCGCGCAGCATCTTGTGGCGTTGAGCCCGAAGATCGCGAATGGTTTTCTTTGATCGGAATTATCGACACGCTTCGCAGGATTTTTCTTTGTGTTCCGGGGATACTCACAGGTTACAGATCTTGTGCAAGTTGTGCGTGGAAACTTAGCACAAAACCCGGTACATAGCTTGAACGGAGCCTGTTCCATTGACTGCTGGCGTGTTTGGCACGGGTAGGCCCAACGGCCCGCCTCAAAGTTCCCGATTGAAGGTTTTAACAGTGTACACGATACGCGTCGAATGAAAAATCTCAATCGAAAGACAATACCGTTGAGGGTAGAGGATTGCACGTCAAAGGGGTTCGAAAACGATACTGGAGCGCAGCAATACACATCCAAACCCGATGGCGGAAAAAAAGCAATCTGGGGATGGAGTCGATGCCCATGCACACTATCACCAAAAGGTGGAGTCACCTACCTCCTGACTACAAAGATTTCTTCGAAGAAAAACAAAGAGCAAACATCCGGGCCCAACACCAGATGGCGATCTATGCTAAAGCATATGACCTACAGGTCATATGCCTCGACCATGATGTTTCCAAACAATCAATTTATTTATGATACGGAACTTCGATGGAGGTCCATACAATGTATTATCAAATATACAAAATACAAGGATAAAATACATAATTATGTATTCTAATTCAATAAAATTATAAAATAGACTAAATACATTACAACAATATAACTTTATTAGTACAAATTCAAAAAACATTAAAAAACAAATTGGAAGATCTTGGCACATACCATTGCATTATGTGGAAACATTAAGCACTTTTGGGTCTCAGATACTGATTGAATATTATATTTAAGAAACTCTGGCCTTACAAATTAACACTCCTGTATAGTGCAACATAGGACATGCAAATATAACCCAATTAAGATCTTGTAAGTGCAGGTG
Source organism: Lissotriton vulgaris (assembly GCF_964263255.1). Lineage (NCBI taxonomy): Eukaryota > Metazoa > Chordata > Amphibia > Caudata > Salamandridae > Lissotriton > Lissotriton vulgaris. Next base: position 601,956,240 of record NC_141695.1, on the reverse strand, counting down.
GCATAACACACATAATCACTCATTTTTCGGGACTTTATACCAAATAACTGAGATAATAAGTAGGAAGAACAAAAGCATTCTCAATAATTAGATAAATCTTCGGATCCCATGAGGGCGATTCCATGTAAGATAAGGTTGTTTTTTTCCTGATATTGCTCTCCTACACTACCTGATTTTGCTGGTTTGACCGATATAGAGCAATGTCTCTGTCCTGACTTATATAAGGGATTAAGGCATAAAAGAGCCTACACTCAAGTAAATCCCAAAAGTTCCTTTAGCCAACACAAATGACTTAAAAACAGCACTCTTATCGTTTTGGAGAACAAACATTTCACACTTGAGTGCTGCACGAAGAATTCTCACCTCTCCACCCAGAATGGAAGCAGCCATTGCATAAGTAAAAGTTGACAAAAGTCCAAACTCCACATGTAGGGCATGAGAGGCAGCTAAAGCATTTAAATTACAATCCGACTAAAATGTGACATTCTATCACCTAAATGAACCGTCAAAATGTCATATTCAACACTTCACATGCGTAGTATAAAGAAGGTGGAATCTTCACCCTATAGATTGACAAAACATTGCTGGAGTGACATTGGGGCCATTTGCCTGGGTTAAGTCCCTACTCGAGCAATGGTTACATGATCGCCATCCTGCCCACTACTAGAGAAGATCTTACCAAGGTAAGGCTACAATACTTCTTTTTCCAATTTGTCTTCTCCTAAATGCCAATTGAACTACCCAATTTGAGGGGAAGATACATTTTTATGGGGAGAAAGGAGGTCAGGTGCTGTTAGTAGAAAGGGTTCATTGTTAGGCTTTAGTTTTTAGCCAATTGAACTACCCCCCATTCTCGCACCTTTCTTATGAAAATGTCACAATTTTACTTTTTGATATATTCATTTTCAAGAAATGGTTTTCTGCATACTTCTTCAAAGCCATAAGGCGGCGTGGTAAACTAATGCGGGTTAGATCCAGTATCGCCACATCATCAGCGTATAACATGCAACTAGTAGACATGGCACTAATTTGGGGGGAATCTCCTCGCACCTTAAATACATGACCTAGTAAATCATAAATATAGAGGGAGAACATCAGAGGAGTCAACAGGCAACTCTGTTTTAAGCCATTGTGGATTGTAACCTTTCTGGATAAGCCCTGCGTCCCTCCCATCAGGATTTGACACCTGGTAGCCGAGTGAAGTTTAATAATTAGCCTCAGAAGGTAAGGTGGAACACCAATAAGAGTAACTTTCTCCACAGCATCCGATGATCAAATCCATAAAGGCCGTGTACAACTGCATGCAACTTGAATGAGGATATTTTTCAATAATCGCTTGGAGGACAGCAATGTTACTTAAGGTGCAATTTTTCCTCCTGAAGCCAGTGTGTTCTGGACAGAAATTGTTTTCTTAAACACATTGTTGTAGGTGGAATAGTAAACTCCAAGCGAAAAGTTCACCCTTTGCACCTAACAATGCTATTTGTCTAAAACTTACCAGGGAGGACTTGGGGCCATTTTTGTAAAGCAGGATAATAACACTACTCCTCCAAGACAAAGGGATTTTCCAAACTAAAAAGCAATATTGAAAGAGCGGGCAAAGAAAGGTTCCCAGGATGTGGCCTCCTTTTTAATAGACTAGACAGATCTCATCAGGCCTCATTGTTCTGGATGTGCTCAAATTTTTTAATAAAACCAACAATCTCTGTTTGAGATGGGGTACAACACAATATGAACAATTTTTCATCTACACTGAGCTCAACTGGATCAGCTTCCTCAGGATTATTAGAGTACAAATATGAAATATAAACTACCCAAACACTTTCAGGGATAGAATTGTATGCATTCTCGGATCACAATATTCAGCCACCAGGCGCCAGTATTTCCTGGAGTCCTTGGAGTTAGCGGCTTCCCTTAAATTAATCCACTTATTACTTTCATTCCTCCGCTCTTGAACTTTTAGTCTAGATCGAATACGTTTAAGACAATCGATTTCATGTTTTCTTAAAATAGAAAACAACTGATACGGTCTCCTTATCAGGAAATGTATTTCTTGGTTTAGCACCAACAACCACAGATACATTTTTTTAGTTGCTTAGGGCCTGTTAGAATGGGGGTCTCTAGATGGCAATGGTCTGCACCTTTGTCCAAATAGGGACCCTTGCTTCTAGTCAGGGAAAGGGGGATACACTCCTAAAATAACCCCTGCTCACCCCCTTAGTAGCTTGGCACGAGCAGACAGGCTTATCTCAGAGGCAGTGTGTAAAGCATTTGTAGACACATACAGTAATACAGTGAAAATACTACAAATGGACACCACACCAATTTAGAAAAATAAGTATCTTTATCTAAACAAGACCAACTGGCAAAAATCTACAATACACTATCAAAAATAGGCTCTTCAATGGTAGAAATGGTTCAGTTCAATGCAAGTTGTAAATGCGACACTTTTCCAACAAAGTACCTTAGATGCGTCACGCAAAACAAACAAAAGGATCGCAGGGAAGGCGAAGCATCAGTTCCTTGCTTCGGGGAGGTGGCGCACCTGTTCCTTACTGCAACACAGGGTAGGCGATGCGTCAGTTCCTTACCGGAGAGGAGTGGATGCGTCTGTTTCTTATTGTGTTCCGGTTACGATGGGACAAGATGGCGCCTCGATGCGAGACGATGATCTGGTGCACTGCGACAAAATGGCGGCTTGATGCGATGTGACAATCTGGTCGATGCGTGAACGTTTGCAGCCGCACTGCAGGTGCTGTGACGATCTTCTCTGCAATGAGTTGGGCCTCAGTGTGGATGTGGCAGGCTTGTTCTCCGTGACTGGGCGATGTGTCGGGAATCGGTGGGGATGCAACACGCTTCTTCCTCGTTGCGTCGATCTTCCAGCTCCCAACAAACAGCAGCAAGGGAATTCAGGGTAGCTGGGGGTGAAGTATTTGTGTCCCCGAGACTTCAGACAGGAGGCAAGCTCAATTTCAAGCCCCTGGAGATCTTCCTCAAGATGACAAAGCAAACATCAAAGTCCTTTTTCGGTCTCGCTGAGTCAGCGCGCATGCGCTGCTCGGAGAGACTTTAGAAGGTGAGTTTTGAAAGTACTGCTGGCTGGCGACCAGCTTGCTAGAACGCGCGCGTGACGTGCACAGCACTTTTTCCGCGTCGCGCATGCGCACAACTTGCGTCACCACCTGCGTTTTTTTTTCATCGCGGCCGCGCAGCATTACCTTCTACGGCCGCGCGGCCAATGTTTGTTATATTGGTACTGTAGTTATGTTGTTTAACGCTCTGTGCGCGCAATACCTCTAGTCCCAGCAGTCATCTGAGAACGTACGGGCGCCTGTCGTTCATATTATTTATTTACACCTCTCAAGTTGAAACTGCACATAGGCTTGGCCCCCCATGAAACATGGCATCTGATATTCTGTATGCTGCAAACTGGTACAAACAACCACAGTGTGGCATTGGATTGTCTCCATTTTCAATAATCCTGCTTAATCATGACAAAATGCACTTTGATACAAAATACGCAGGAGCTAGTGCGCATGGGCAAAGTCCTTGTGCGTAAAGTGTCCCGAGAAAGTAGACAGCATAGGGCACAGGTTCAATATACACTGAAGGAAATTCAATTACTATGCTGCGCGTCTTGGTACAGTGGGACAGGGCACGCGGCGAGTACATGTGCTGCGTGTTTGCAAAAATAACTCCTGATTCATTCTAATTTACTATGGTGATGGAGGAGAGTTCCTGGGAACATTTGTTGTGCCCTTTGTCTCATCAGCAAATAAGGAGCTGCCAACACTTGATCTTGTTTGACACGGATTTTCTGTTTTTTGACTCCACTGCACATCACGTCGTAGCCAAGCATGCGATTTTTTTCCATCTACACACACATCCCTGCTTCTGAAATTGTTTGCCTTTTATTTATTTGGGGACCTGCTAATTCTCAGGCTTGTTTGTACTTTTTGTACCAGAGTTTGTGATGATAAAAAAATCCACCTAAGCATGTGCAGTGGAACAGTCCTACATACTGTGGTACAACCACATTACACTCTGAGAAAACAGCATTTAAAATGGACGTTTTTAAATAAGATTTTAAAATATCAACAGTTCGTAACACACCAACTGGAATGCAGATCATGTAAGTCATCGTGCTCTGAGGGGGATGGTCAAATATATCAGAGCCCCCTTTATTGCTAAGTCTGAACAGTTGAGTGCGCACATTTCTACAGACAAAAACACCTCACGCCAACTTTTTTACGAATTAAAAAAATTATACAGAGTTATTCTAGCTCAATCTTCTCAGAAACTCCATGGCATCTAATAGCATTTCTCAAATCCAAAATTGATACCACCTACATGAGTGTAGCCTCTCAGACATTTCAGACTCTGTCCATCCCTGTTGCCTCTCAGGAAGCAATCATATGAAGATTTACTTTTCTTTACACCTTTTGGGGGTGTGATGAAGATATGAACCTGCATTTGATCCAGGTCACTGCTTGACATGTGTCTTTTACCTGTGTGTCATAGGATTGCTCAGGCCACTGTTCTTTCACTTGCTGAGATTTTTAATCTCACTCATACCTCGGGGTTGAAACCTGCCTCATGTAAATCAGGAGTTGGACCGCAATATCGCAGAGAAATATTGATCTATTCTCCTCCTTCTGATGATTAGTAAACTACTAGTAGAGTGTTTGACAGACAACCATTCATCTATTTCGAGGCCATAGATCATCCATAACCATTGGCAACTAGGCTTTGTACCCTTATTGAGCCATCGAAAAGCTCTTGCTCTGGCTCGCAAATCAATGATGGGGCTATTGTGAATGTAACAATGTGAAATCTCAAAGCCATAATCAATGGCAGGTTTATATAGTTTGGTGTGGCGCCTATCTGGCCACTCAGCTCTAAGTTGCACTGTGGATTTCTGCCTGATTTATCCCTCGCACCTATAGAATTAATGCTCAGAAAGCATCAGGACCATTATTTCTTATTTCTCAACCGGAAACTCCCCATTTAGGAGTTAGTTGTTAAAAACACAAAAAACTTTGCTGTGCAAACACATTGAACCTGGTGCCAACACAGCAAAGCGTTAGAACCTTCAACAGAGTCACCGTGGTATTGAGATCTGCCAGCGTGGTGGTGATCTTTAAATATGATGGACTCTACTTTGCCGTAGCAGTGGAGAATATCCCTCTACTGACCCAGCAGGTCAAAATACCGCCCTCCATTTTCTAAACAAGGTCCAAAGTAATTTGTTGTGTTATTTGAAGAGAGCCCTTCCTCACTGCATGGCGCAAACCCATTTTATATTCTTGTGCCTATATATTACTGGTTGACATTTCTTGTGTTTACAGGGAGCGGTCCCAGTCTTGCACCGCCTTGTCACGTGTGACACTTTGAGACAGACGTGCATTTTATCCAAGAATATATTGTTTTCTGGGGGTTGCAATTTCACCTTTAACACTGCAAGTATTGGTTAAAAGTCCCAGCATGCAATGTAGGAATGGCTCTGGTCGAATTGGCTTCGCATAAAATAGGACCACCTCTCTGCCATGCAGAGCGCATGTGCTTCTGCAAACAAGCATTGGCATAGCCAATAGTTCTCGCCTTTGGGACCTTATAAGTGTTTAGGATATTGTGCTGCATAACTAAATACTTATAAGGTCCCAAAGGCGAGATCTATTGGCTATGCCAATGCTTGTTCTCCTTTCTTCGGCAAAAAGTAACCACTGCAGGCCAACCCCAAACAGCACAGGGGCAGTAATCTTCCTTCAGCTTTACCGGCTCTTCTCCTTGGCAAAGGTTCCTCTTGATTTCCCAGAAGTGATCTAAAGTTCTGGGTCCCCTTTTTATACACTCAAATCCTTTGTCTCTGAAAGCAGAGAGTGTCTGTACCCAGTCAAAACCAGTTCTTTCCTCACTGGAGCAGCTTCCACGCAGGAGGTGGAGACAGCATTGTTGAAAGCATACCTGGCCCAGGCAGGAGAAAAGGAAAACTCTTCCCCCTACTCTTAATTCAACCTAGGTCCCATTCAGCCCAGCCCTGACTCATCAGACTGCTGGAGCCGCATCCCTCTCCCAGCTCCTGTCACTCACAAGCCAGACATGCAATACACAAACCTAGAAGAGGCATACTGGATGGTTAGGCAGGAAAATACCTACTTTCTAAACATGGTATTTTCAAACACAGAATGTTAAAATCACCCACACTAAAAGATACACTTTAACATTCTGAGTTCAGGCATACTAAACTTTATTTTCCTATCTTGTTCCCTGGGTAAGTTATAAGATGTTATAATCAAACTGCCCATTCTGGCCTATGGGAACAGATGGCCTTGCAATAGTGAAAAACAAAATTGGTAGTATTTCACTATCAGGACATGCCACACACAATAGGGCAGGTTCTACCTTTCACATACAATGTACCGTGCCCACAGGGGTACCTTGGGCCTACGTTAGGGGTGACTAACATGCAGAAAAAGGAAGGTTTTGGAACTGGCAAGTGTGTGCACTGGCCAAGTCGACATGGCAGTCCCAATGCACACAGGCTCTGCAATGGCAGGCCCTGAGCCACATTTTACAAGCTGCTCCTGCGAGTGGCACAATCAGTGCTGCAAGTCCACCAGCAGCATTTGATTTACAGGACCTGGGCACCCATGGTGCACTGTACTAGGGTCTGACAAGTAAATCAAACAATCAATCATGGAATCACTAATCCATAACAACAAGTTACAATAGGGAGCACTTGCACTTGCCCAAAGCATCTAGACCAGCAAAAACAGATGAGGCAACAGCAAAAAATGGAAGGGAGACCCACACCAATGGTGTCAAGTCTAACAGAACCATATCTTTTGAGCCTAGATTATGAAAGCCCATCATGTGCGATTCAAAACAAATTATAGGGGCACAGCAGGGAGACTCATTTAATCTAACGTATAGTTCTTTAATTTATTTTAGCTCCGGGTCTCTAGGTTCTTAGCAGTCCAGAAGGTACGCCTGTTCGACTTGTTATAGCCAATCTCAACATTTAAAAGGTTCCAGGGCACTAGTTCCTGAATGTTAATGGCAAGTGTCATAACCACTATGCTATGATCGCTCATGTCGGTTGGAAGCACAGTAAATTTGTAGCAAGCCCCAAACATCTGATAGGACACTATCGCATAATCAAGTAAACTCTGCTTAGAGGTGGAATGAAAAGTATAAGAGCCCAGCTCACCATCTGATATAGGTCCATTCAGGAGCACCAATTCATACTTCCTAAGATTATGCAATAAGAGGAAACCGTGCCTATCTGTCCTAATCTTTTCTGGTAAGAATATCTCCGGAATAGACCATGCGTCTTCTTTTTAGGTTTCGACCTGGCGAGGGGCACGACGAAGTGCCCCTCCCAGTTTGAAAACTTTTGTTTTCAGTAGGGATCTTCAGACCGCCTCTGTTTCCAATTGGCTAGCTCCATAAATGGAGGCTAGCCATTGGGAGACAGAGGCTGTCAATCGCGCTTTCCCTTGAAAACGCGATTCGGGGGCGTTTCTGGTGCTTTTTTTAAGCCCCGCCCCTTTGTCCCGGGCCGCGCTGCGATTGGCTGCCGGCCCGGGACACCCCCGTGACGTCATTCCCGGGCCGCGCTGTGATTGGCTGCCGGCCCGGGACACCCCCGTGACGTCAGCCAATCACAGCGCGGCCCGGGACCTCTTCGCTTCTCCCGCCTCTCTGGCTTCCCTGTCCCTCTCTCTCATCTCTCCTGTCCTACCTTGCCTGCCCCGTCTCGTGCTCTCGCTCCCATCCTTCCCCACCCGGCTGTCCTCCGCAGGGTATGAGTAAGAAGTGGGATGTTTCTTCGGATAAAAATGTACATTAATTTAACACGAACAGTGTCTGGTCACATCACTTAAAAAAATAGAATATCCTATTTTTCTATCCGTAGTTAAGTTTCCAAAGCACAGCATTTGCCTCGGGGTGCATTTTCCAGTCTCTGAGCCCTTGGGTAACGTGCTTATTTTGTGTCCTACTTCTATGTCTCTCATCACGATGTTACTCCCTGCTCTCCATCAGTTTTTGTCGGGTCACGTGACAAGAGATTGGCAGCTCCAGTGGCTTCGTTCTGTTCACCGAAAGGGAGGTAGTGGGAGGGCCGGGAAGATGGCGGCGCGCAGGAGCGTAAGTGTCCGGTGCGGAGCTCAGTGAGTGGCCAGGAGATTGTGCGCACAGGTGACATGGAGAGCGAAGAAGAGCAGCATACCACGACCCTGCTGTGCATGGGATTCGCTGACCCTGGTGCCATCCGGAAAGCATTGCGTTTGGCAAAAAATGACATCAATGAAGCGGTGGCGCTGCTCACAAACGAGCGGCCGGGCTTGGACTACGGCGGGTATGAGCCCATGGATAGCGGCGGCCCTCGTGGGGACAGTGGCGAGGGCAGTCGCAGCGGGCGCGGAGGCTTCGACCCTCCACCGGCCTATCATGAAGTAGTGGACAGTGAGGTAAGGAGAGTAAGGAAACTTCATATTTTGCAATGAAACCAGGAGGGGAAGCAGCTGCCAGCAGGTTTAGAGAGACCACACCCGACATGGGCAGGGTACCCCATCTGAGCATCATGGTGTGTGTGTCCTACGCATGGTGTCCCCCCATCTCAGGAAAAAATAGTACAACAGGAACCTCCAGCCTATATGCCTCGAGCAATCAATGTTTTGTAGCATATAGGATGCGCCTTGTGAATATCGTGGGAGATTGAGTGTAGTGAGCGAGAGGTTGGTCTGCTCGCTCTACAGTTCCCATCCATATGGAGGGCAATCAATGAGCGTGAACAGTAAGGGACTCTATTAGTAACTATCTACATTTGCACGTAATTAGAGACGGGCAACTTGATCAAGAGTATCCTATGATGCACTAAACGGGAGCTACCCAGGTGGCATGATACACCCAAAGGTTGGCGCACTCGGCAAGCAGTAGCTTACTTCCTACTGCCAAGTATACGCTTGGTAACAAATACAGCACCAACACCCTGAGATTCCCACTATGGGGAGAAGGCTGTAAACACGCATTCATTGGCATCAATTGCACCACTATGAATGCATCCAATGAGAACTACAGTAGTAGCTCTTAATCAGTTGAGGGGATTAATCTAGATATTCTACCTTTAGCCCACTAACGGAGAAAATGTTTGGGGTGTCTCATATAATACTTATCAGGCAAGGCGAAAATATAAGAATTCTGGGCGTGGGGATCAGTGTAAGGTATATCATTGTTAAGTATTTGTATGGGACACGTGCTGTAAAAACCGCTTACTATTGTGAAAAAGGATGAACAAATAGGAGGCATTGTGGAAGGTACAAAAACTAAACGCGTGAATCAAAACGTGAGTTTGGCACACACTCGCTTATGCTGAATCCCTCTTAACTTGAATGAAAGTAATTAAATACATTTTGCGTGCTACAGAGTATGAATGGCTGCTTACCTACGTGCCCTTCAGTAACTCAGTAAACCTCATTATGAAAAGCACTCCTCATTACTTACATGAGGAAACATGGTTTAATGATCGTTGTATTAGAGTACAGTGTGTTTTAAAGCCAGGTGATTTTTATTTATAAGCAGTAAAAAAGTGATGTTAATTGTTCGTACCTTATTCTACCTTTTTAACTCTGGCTGTGGCAGCAGCACTGGTTATGCGTTGATCATCATGCTTTCTGTTTCATCCTGCTTGAAAGTGTAATCTTGCTCCTTATCTGCGTTTCTGAGTAGGCAGAGGGTTCATGCCCTCTCCCAGTATTCCAGTAGGGATTTCCGGCCAGCTGTTGCACAAATACTTAATCTCAAAATTGTGCAGCCCAGGATCTCTTTTGAAACCTACTAGTGACTAGTGTGCTTGCTTCCCTGCCCCCTGGCTGTGCTTGCTTCCCTGGCTGTGCTTGCTTCCCCGCCCGTGCTTGCTTCCCCGCCCCCTGGCTGTGCTTGCTTCCCCGCCCCCTGGTTCCCCTGCCCCTGGCTGTGCTTGCTCCCCTGCAACCTGCCTGTGCTTGCTTCCCTGCCCCCTGGCTGTGCTGCTCTCCCGCCCCCTGGTCCCCCTGCCCCTGGCTGTGCTTGCTCCCCTGCAACCTGCCTGTGCTTGCTTCCCTGCCCCCTGGTTTGCTTCCCTGCCCCCTGGTTTGCTTCCCTGCCCCCATGCTGTGCTTGCTTCCCTGCCCCCTCGCTGTGCTTGCTTCCCTGCCCCCTCGCTGTGCTTGCTCTCCTGGGTGGGTGTGTGTGGCTCTGGGTGGGTGTGTGTGGCTCTGGGTGGGTGTGTGTGGCTCTGGGTGTGTGTGAGTGTGTGTGGCTCTGGGTGTGTGAGTGTGTGTGGCTCTGTGTGTGTGTGGCTCTGGGTGTGTGTGGCTCTGTGGCTCTGGGTGTGTGTGGCTCTGGGTGTGTGTGTGTGTGTGGCTCTGGGTGTGTGTGTGTGTGTGTGGCTCTGGGTGTGTGTGTGTGGCTCTGGATGTGTGTGTGTGTGTGTGTGTGTGTGTGGCTTTGGGTGTGTGTGTGTGTGTGGCTTTGGGTGTGTGTGTGTGTGGCTTTGGGGGTGTGTGTGTGTTTGGCTCTGGGTGTGTGAGGCTGGCTGTGTGTGTGTGGCTCTGGGTGTCTGTGGCTCTGGGTGTGTGTGTGTGGTAGTAATTGCTGTCTGCTGAGCTCGTCCAGTAGGGTACAATAGGTCTCACATTTGCGAGAGATTAAGCTATTGGCAATGTAAATGGCAATGTCATTTATTTATCTGTTTTCAAAACCAACACATAAATAAAAATGTTGTCATTTACAATGCCAATAGCTCTAACTTTTGCCAAGGCGAAACCGTTGCATTGTAAATGCTTGTTTTATATTGGCGTGAAAAAAAAGTCGAAAAAGCAGAGTTGGAGACCTTTGAGTTTAAATCACCCATGATTATTACCAAGGGACAATCAACTAACATACTAATCATAAACAAAGGTAAGAAATAAACTCAGAAGATAATAAAAGGATTTATCAGGGGAAAAAAACATATTTGCTAAGCGGAAGAAGGATGGACAACCTCTCTCATCTTGAAGGACCAATCTCAAAAGAGGCATAAATTTGATTGCTGAATAAAACGTCTTGATTCCAGTTCACAGCATTCTTAAATAAGATCAATAAGTTGTTTGGTAGTTACACATTTTTTTTCTACTTTATTTCTTCAAGTTTGCAATGTACAAAAAAGAACCCCCCCCCTCAAAAGGCATCATACAAAACATTTGTATACAGATCGACTGACTCATTACGGCACATCAAGGGGCAGTTACAATTAAATGGTGGAGAAGTGTGGCTCACTGGTTAGAGGAGGCAGACCCAGAAGCAGAGGTCAGACCCGGGACCAGGGTTCAATTCCCGACGCGGCAGGGTCTTGAGCCCAAATGTCCACAGACTCGATAATTCTCGCTTCGGTGCCCACTCGAATCATGGGTTCACACTCTGCAACTCTGGGCATTAGCTTGCTTAATCTCTACAACGGCCCCCCGCGGCGGGATGCCTGGCTTTCACCTTGGGGATGCCCAGTACGGGTTATCTCACAGTGAAAAAGCCAGGACGGGTTCCCAAGGCAAGCGCCGAGATGCTCCAGGGTAAGTCGAGCGCTATATAAGACTGTACAATAATAATAATAATAAATGCCAACTAAAGAGCATGCTCTCAGCTTCCAATAGTGTGCCTAGAGTGGAATGTTTGTTAGTTAATATTTTTAAATGTACCAACATAAGTGTAAGCTCACGCATGTGCATGACCTCCAAAGCACTACTCTGTTGCTGAGACGTAATTGGCCAGTTTAGGACTCTACTATTTGATTCTGCCCTGGATTGACTCAAAGGAGACCACTACCACCAGAAAAGGAAATGGCGGAAAAATAGAAAGGAAAGTGTTTGTTAGTGGCTGAAGAAGGCCTCACTTTTTATTTAGTTTTTTAAAAACATAGGCTTTTTCCTAAACTAAAAGAGATTATAGAGATTATGTTGAATAACATATCTAAGTTCCCTTAAATGTGCCTGAAGCTACTTGTAGATCACTCATCTTGATACATGCAATACATTTGCTTCCTACACAATTAACAGCAGATACACATGGGATTCAAGGGAAGTTTCCCACACTTGTGTCTCCATGCAGGAAAGTAATGAAAAGGTTTTTATGTTTAAATAATTAAACTAGTAGAAATGGCTCAGCTATTTAACATCCCTAAAGGCTCATCGTCCCTTGATGAAATCCTAACTTCTATGATAACAAACAAATGTGTAGAGGCCATCAATTGGGTTCTTAGATACTGAGTAGGTTTCCAAAATTTGAAAAGGTTTTTTAAAAATCTCCTCACTGCTGGCCAATAGCATGTTTCCAATGGCTATCTAAGATACGAAAACAGATGTGGTCAGAAACATGAGATGTCAAAAAAATAAAACAAAATTCTTCTTCCTCTTGTATTAGGTCTTCTGTTCTAGACATGAGCAGATTTCATTCATGTTGCCATTCTACTTACATATTGGCACTAACCATTGCTTTTCTAGTGGACCACATATGACCATACATATAAGGTGTGGAGCTTGATTGTTCCTTTCTTACCTGATCCTTCATAACAAAGGGTGAGGCCAGCATTGCATCTTTCTGCGCCAGTAAAAGTAGACTATGGAGTAGCACTGGGACCTCCTTTGTCCCCCCATTATTTTAACATCTACTTGAAACGTGATGAACATTTTTCATTCTCCTGGCCTACTTTTCCATTGTTCCATTGTCGCCACACTGCTGGACATAGGACAGGTTTGGAACTGTGGTAGAGAACCATGAGCTAACTGACAATATGAAGTGATTTAAACCTTCAGGACTTAAACACAAGTTGCTTCTTCTGCCCCCTGCTGTCCATTAGATGACTCGAGTTACCACACCTCTTCAAATTCACTGCTTGAGTTTACAAGCTAAGTTATAAAACTCTGAATTCTTTAGGACGGGCCTAGTTAAAACTGACATACAAAGAGGCTTTTTGAACTCAGAGCTTAAAAGCGCACCCACCTTTCTGCCCAAAAAACCCCACCGTTATGGTAAGAGCCCTCAAACTCAAAACATGGTTCCTCCAAGGTCATCTATACTGGCCTGTCAGCCTATATAATCATACATGGGTAGGTAATTCAAACTTTTGGAATTGAGAAGACTATAGAACAAGTTACTTACCTTCAGTGATGATATGTCTGTAAGAGACATATATTAGGTATAGAGTCCTAACCTTAGAATACACCCCGGCGTGAGACTGGATCCAGAGAAATTCTTTCATAGCAGTACCCCTGCACGTCGATAGGTGGTGTCTATCGACTCCGCGCTCGTCGTGGTGGTCGCCGGGTTGATATCGCTGTATCTACTTGGATGCCACCCTCGTGCGCTGATGTCAGTTCTTTACAAGACATTCCACGCCAGAAGCGCAGAACCATGCAAGACACTGACCACTGGAGCACAAAACTAGGGCCCTGAAAGGGAGTCCTTAAGCCCTAGAAGTCAGTTTGCAGAACGGCGAAGATGGGCGGGCGGTAAGGAATCTATAACTAATATATGTCTCTTACCGATATTATGTTACCAAAGGTAAGTAACTTGTTCATTTGAAAGAGCCTATTAGTTATAGATTCCTTACCTTAGAATAGATACCCCAACAATACCAACCCCGGAGGTGGGTCTGTGAACCAAGTTCACACCAGGAAGTCCTGGAGAACAGAACGGCCAAAGAATCAGTCTTTCCGGACAGGAGAGTCCAGACAGTAGTGTTTGAGGAGTGTGTGCAGGGATGTCCACGTGGCTGCCTGGCAGGTATCATGAAGGGGAAATCCAGGTCCCAAAGCAGTAGTGGCTGCCGTCACCCTGGTGGAATGGGCGTGCAATGCTACTGGAGGCTCCTTCTTTGCCAAAGAGTATAACATTTTAATGCAAAGAATGACCCACCTAGAGATGGTCTCCTTTTGCACAGCCCGGCCTTTTTTGGCGCCCACATAGCAAACAAATAGTTGGTCACCCACCCGGAATTGTCTTGTGCGATCCAGATGGAAAGACAGCACACCCTTTGGATCCAGATGGTGGAGCCTCTCTTCCTCTTTTGAAGGATGTGGAGGCGGAAAGAAGGTGGGAAAAGTGATGGCTTGACCAATAACTTAGGACAACCTTGTCCAGATGAACAGCAATAAAAAGAGGCCTAGAGGACAGAGCCTAAAGCTCACTTACCCTGCGAGCAGAGGTGATGGCCACTAGGAAAGCAGTCTTTAAGGTTAAAAGTCTGAAAGGACAATTATGTAGTGACTCGAAAGGAGAGCACATAAGGTATGTCAGAACTAGGTTCAAGTCCCACTGAGGTATTACGAAAAGAATAGGCAAAAAGAGGTCAGAAATGCCCTTAAGAAATCTATTTACAACGTCTTTCATGACGTCGAAGCACCAGTGGAATGAAAGTATTTCCATATTCACCCTTAAATAAATGTCAATAAATAAAAAAATATTGCATTTCTATCGGCCTGTTGGGAGTGGATTTGGAATGTCGCACAGTCATAGTCAAGAGTTGTTATAATGCCACAGCATGCAACTCTGTTGGTTTTAGCATTTTCTTGAAAAGAGAAGGCTTATCAGGCAGCCGAAGGAAGACTGAGATGGCTGAAAGATAGCCCTTAAGTGTGCCCAGTCCTGACCGCCACTGTAGGAAGCTCGAGGTTTAGGGCCTCGGCTGCCCTAGGCAACACACCGCGTTAGGACGCACCCTCCTCCGTAGCCACGGTGGGGAGAGAAAGCATGCCAAGGTCTGTGGAGGTATCCAGACCACTGGCGTCACCAAACTCCTCTCTCCAGTCTGGTTCCTCTAACTGGTCTGTAAGAGGGTCCACAGACCCCTCCCAGTCCTCCTCACCCTCTCCTGGTAGCCACTTATGATGGTAAGAAATATCAGGGGAGAACAGGGGTACAAAAGTACGACATCGGTCCTGCTCCGTGACCTAGATGAGGGGGACATTGGTCCCTATTTTGGAACAGAGATCACCTTCATACAATAATCATACTCTAAATAGTTAGTATGTCTTTTGTCCAGCCGGACAAGAATTTATTTTTCATATAAGTGCAAAATATAAGGAGTTGTTTCAAACTAGATGACAAGTGGGCACAGCCGTGACCCACAGAACATAAAGACACAACAACAAACACAGAATGGCTAAAGGGCAAGGTAAAATATGTCTGTACACTCGTGTTTAGAAATTTACAGACTTAGATCATTACTTTATACACCATTGCACATTACAATATTGCATAATCATATTGCATATGGCATATGGGTGTCGACGACGATTCGATGCCAGAGCTAGATACTGGGCATCATCCTCAGGACAATTAGACCAATGATTGTTGTCTTAAATAATACAATTACTCAATGCCTTTATCGCATTACTGTACACATAAATAACACATGGAAAGAAGGGGGGAAAAAAGGAAAAAATTAAAAAAGAAACAAGGTTGTTGATAAGCATGAGTTCTGCTAGGCATATTAAATCATATTAAATCAGTGACTTTAGTGGGTTAAAATACGGCGAACTATATCAGTGGAGGGGGAAAAAAGGAAATAAGTGACTGGAAATTAAAAACCGACGAGTGGTGTGAATGAATCCTTCCTATTTGCAGAGACGCAGGCTCACATGTTTTCATAAGTGCTGTGAAATAAGTTGACAGAAGGTGGTGATTGTGCTCAATTGGTAGTCACATATTCATATGAGAAGAGGGAAACGCGCATTACCCTGAGCTCGAGGGCTTGGTGTCTGTTATTATTGACAAAAAAATGCTCATAGTGAAGGTTCCTGGAAAATTGGACGGCGCAGTGAACAGTGGATAAAAACGACGCAGTGGTTGCCATGGAGCGTAGAAAGGTGAACGGAAAATGGTGTCACATGATGACTATTCATGCATCAGTCACTACTGTTTGGTTTTAAAAAAACATGCCAGTACCCTTAATTCTTTAGAGGTGAATTACCTTAAGTGAAATAGTACAAGCACATGTGTGTGTTGTGTTGTAGTATTCTTGCCTAGAATGTTTAAGTGTTCTTAGAATAGGTGTGCATGTGTGGGGTTCCAGGCAGGAACAGTTGATGAGGGAACGGCGACATGTTGTGATCGTCTTTGCTGTGTTAAGCAGAGTTGCCAATAAAGAACATTGTAATGAATCAGGAGTAAGAGCCATCTTTACAATTTTGGCGACGGAGGATCGGGCAACTCTGCGTGACCCACGGGGTTGTATGATGGAAACGGAATGAAATAAAGTGAAGATAGAGACGGAGGACGAGGACAGTTGACAAGTGAAACGGAGGAGTGAAATTGACAATAAACGGAGGTGAGGGAAACGACGGAGTATTTGAGTGTGCGGTGAATGACTATTTAAAAAAAGAGGAAGAATAACGTCTTACGAGTGTGAAGCAGCGTGTGTCAGCTGAGAGCCGCGTGAAGAGAAGTTGTCGCGTGCAGCATCAGAGGCGAGGAAGGCGATTTAGACACTGCGCGCAGCAGCAGCAGCAGAGGCAGCGTCTTCGTGATTGTGACGCAAGCAAAAAGAAACGCACACGCTGATTGGCGAGCAGCAAAAGGAAACGCACACGCTGATTGGCGAGCGTATGACGTCATTGGCCATTTTAATGAGTTGGGAAGACTCGTGTTCGTTTTAAAGAAGAAAACGTGTGTAAAGGATCAGAAAAGGAGTTTAAAAGTAGAAAAGTCTCTTTTGAAGAATGAATTGGAACAAAAGATTGATAAGAGAAAGGAAGATGAAGAACAAGCATAAACAAAGAAGAGAAGTTTATTGATAAGCGTCAGGAAAGCAGTTTAAGAGTTGAAAAGTCGATTTTAAAGAATGAAATTGCAACAATAAAAAAAATAGAAGCAGAATAAAAGGAAGGAAAAGGAAGAACAAACTAACAAAGAAGGAAAGTTTATTGGAAGCGTGATTAATACCTTCAGAAAATGTGTGCGACACAAACATTTACATTAACGCCACCAATACCATTTTTAACAGAACCTTGAGAACCAAAAATAAGATGGCAAGAATGGAAAGTGTATTTCAATAATTACATGTTCACTATCAAAAATGAAGAAATGGCACCGGAAATAAAGAAAGGGATATTGCTACATTCCTTAGGACCAGAAGGAATCAGGCAATATGTGCGGATGCAGAAGAAGGAAATAGGTGAAAATGAAACAGATGTATATGAGAATGCGTTAGACGACTTAGAGAGATATTATGCACCAACGGTATATGTGGCAATTGACAGATACAAGTTTTTCAGGAGGAAGCAAGAACTGGATGAGAAGATTGATGATTATTTGAGCGTATTGAAAAGAATGACGGAGAAGTGTAGATTTGGACAGATAGAAGAAGAGTTAATAAGAAATCAAGTCATTATGCTCACAAACAATAAAAGGGTGCAAGAAAGATTATGGACCATGGGAGATGGAACACTGAATAAGGTGCTAGCGGTAGTAAGAAAGGCTGAAGTATCAGTCAGATGTGCAAAAGCAGCCCTGGAAGAAGAGAAAGGTAAAGATAGAGAAGAAGTGTGTGTTGTGAGGAAAACTATAAGAGCAAGCAGTGTTGGTGCAGAGAAGAAAGATACATTTGATGAAGAGAAGACGGAGAAGAGAAATTTACAAGCAACAAAAAATGAATATAGAAGAGAAAGCACAACTAATTTAGCATGTTTTAGGTGTGGAAGTTATACACATCTAGCGAACAGCCAAGCATGTAGAGCAAGAGATCAAAAATGTACAGTATGTGGATTAATTGGTCATTATGCAAGAGTTTGTTATAGAAGAGATAAAACTACAAGGATAAAGTATGTGACGAGGGGAGAAGATGAGTTGAGGAAACAAGTTAAAAAAGACGATTCAGATGAAGACGATGACATTTTTATGATAAGAGATTTTATTTTGGATGTAAAAAGTAAAGGAAGAAGTAAACCCAAATGTGAAATTGAAGTGGCGGGGGTAAAGGTGATATTAGTGGCAGATTCAGGATCGCCATATACTATAGTTAATCTGGATATGTGGAAGGGAAAATTTGTGAAGAAGATTGGTGTTGATCTAATGAAAAGTGACAAAAATCCAAGAGGATTCACTGGGAAAAGCATTCCAATGGTGGGGTGTAGAGATGTGAAATTTGTGTTTAAAAGGAGAGTGGCAGAGGGAAGAATGTATGTTGCGGAAAGTGGACCAAGTGTTTTAGGATGGAGAGATCAGGCAAGCTTGGATATAATACTAAATCCGAATGCAAAAGAGCAAGTTATGGTGTTGGGTGACAATGATGATTTAGCGGAAGAAATTAAAGGAAAGTATAATGATGTGTACTCAGGAAAAATTGGCGTGCTTATGGAATTCATACATGAGATAAAATTAGATGAGAATGCTGTTCATGTAAATTATAAAGTGAGAAACGAACAGTTCACAGCAAGGAATGATTTGGGAAAGGAAATAAAAAGGTTGGAGGCTTCAGGAATAGTTGTGAGGGTTGAGTCATCGGTATGGATGGGTGCGGTTTTAACACAAAATGATGGTGGAGAGAGAGAAGTTGTTTTTGAATTCGCATCAAGGAGTTTGACACCAGCAGAAGAGCTTTGTTCTGCAATAGTAAGGGAGACCCTTGGTTGTGTGTGGAAAATGGAATGTTTCAGAACAGCAAGACTTTCAATGAGATTGCAGGTTTACAATTACAGGATTAAGTATGTTCCTGGTGTACCAAGTAAAGTTGCGGACTGTTTGAGTAGAATGCCCTTACCGATTAAAGAGGTACCTAGGAGTGAGTAGAATGAGTATCAAATTGCTGTGGTGGAGGAAGAGTTCGAGAAGTCAATTGAGTGGCTTCTGCATTATGGAAGAGATGGGTTGACGGAGGAAATAAAAGAGAAGGTTTTTGAAGTTGATGAGGTGGAAAGAGTGGTGAGAGGGTGCAAGGTGTGTGCTGATTCGGAAAAAGGTTCAACACCTTTGTCACTGGTGAAATGTCGTGAGATGGTTGGGAATTTGATTGCCTTTAATTTTGTTGGTTCAGTCCAGAGCAGGAAAGGAGAGAGTAGGTTTATTATAGTTTTAATAGACTACTTTAGCAAATGGGTTGATTCAGAATTTGTCAACAAAGCTTGTGCAGAAACAGTGATAGACTTTCTTAATGGTGTATTGGTAACGAAGAGAGGTAGGGAACCGTTAACGAGAGACAAAGTAGGATGGAGGGAAAGTACAAAACATGTGGAATGGTCACCGGGAAGAGTTAAGGGGAGTATTATAAAAGCACAGCAAGTGTGCAAAAAGAACCTTGACAAAACTAATGTGACAAGGGTGGAAGAACTTAAAGTAGGTGATAAAGACTTAGAAGTGGGAAAAGTGGCAAAAGGAGGAAGTGTATTTCCAAAGCCATGTGGAGTTGTGGAGTGTCTGGTATGGCTTGTTAGTCGAATAGCTAAATGTAAAAATGTAAAGAAACGGAAGAGGAGGATGTTGGGGGAGCTGCAGCTATGTTCTAGGATTGGTTGTGGGAAGACTAAGTGGAAGATGAAGTAAGAACTGAAGAAGATAATTGTATAGGAAATGAACTGGGAAGATTTGGAAGAATACTTCTCACAGACTTAAGGACTGTATGTTAATTTAGTTTTTTTTTTTTCTTCTTCCTGCAGACTTTTATGTTGTATATAGTTTTCCTTTGCTCATTAATATCTTTGTTAAGGGGGGGGGGGGGTGATGTGTTGTAGACCATTACGTTGTATATAGTTTTCCTTTGCTCGTGTTGTGTTGTTGACCATTATGTTGTATATAGTTTTCCTTTGCTCATTTATTATTGTAAAGGGGGAAGATGTGTTGTGTTGTAGTATTCTTGGCTAGAATGTTTAAGTGTTCTTAGAATAGGTGTGCATGCGTGGCGTTCCAGGCAGGGACAGTTGATGAGGGAACGGCGACATGTTGTGATCGTCTTTGCTGTGTTAAGCAGAGTTGCCAATAAAGAGCATTGTAATGAATCAGGAGTAAGAGCCATCTTTACAGTGTGCGGGCGCGATGGCTCGCGCTTATGCATGTGCGGGCGCGATTGCTCGCATTCAGTTTTGGCGGTCGGTCATCTGATAGGACCTAATAAGAGAAGGGGAAGGTTGGAATTAATACTGTGGCCTTCAGTTGGGGGAGGCGGGACCTCGAAGGGCAGTAATATTACCATAGTTACCCTGTAAGTAGTGGAATCCCTCTTAGTCGAGAAATGTCAGATCCAAACATGTGCGCAATCGCATGATCTGCGAAAATAATTAATTGCGCGAGTTAGGCGCCGGCAATCGGCATAACAAGGCATGGGAGGTCATAGTGAGAACAGGTATGGACTTACTTCATAGGCGGGAGCTCAATGGCATGTCCAGCTGCACGATGTGGAGTGAGAGCCAGCCTGCACAGCCATGTTGTAGAACTTTTTGCCACAGAAAGAGAGGAAGGACTGGAGCACATTAGTTACACTAGTGTGGATGGAAAACGGGGCGGCCATTTTAGGATGGAGTAAAAGGATTGATAGGTGTATTAAGTGGTGGTTGTGAGTGAGCGTGAGTGATAGTAAAATTAGTGAAAAACGGCGCATTTGGCTAGGGATAACAGTCCAATTACATTTGTGGGAGATTAGTTAGAACTATCCTGCCATAGAAAGAAAGGAAGGGCTGGGGCACATGGGTTGCACTAGTTGGGATGGGAACCGTGGCGGCCATTTTGGGATGGAGTGTAATAGAATGATAGTTGTATTAAAAGGTGGTGGTATTGAACGGCGCAGGTGAGAGTGAAAGAACGGCGCATGTGACTTAAGATGACAGTACATTTAGATTAGTTACAGAAAGCATCATGCTACTAAACAAAGAGGAACTATATTGGATTTTAAAGACTTACAGCTTCCACAGTGGCCTAAATCGCCTTGAAGACTGGACCTCCCTGCTTTAATGATGCTTTATGTAACTAATCTAAATGGCAACCACTGCGCCATTTTAATCCACTGTTCACTGCGCCTTCACTATGAGCATTTTTTCGCCAATAATAACAACAGAGACACCAAGCCCTCGAGCTCAGGGTAATGCGCGTTTCCCTCTTCTCATATGAATATGTGACTACCAATTGAGCACAATCACCACCTTCTGTCAACTTATTTCACAGCACTTATGAAAACATGTGAGCCCGCGTCTCTGCAAATAGGAAGGATTTATTCACACCACTCGTCGGTTTTTAATTTCCAGTCACTTATTTCTCTTTTTTCCCCTTCCACTGATATAGTTTGTCGTATTTTAACCCACTAAAGTCACTGATTTAATATGCCTAGCAGAACTCATGCTTATCAACAACCTTGTTTCTTTTTACCTTTTCCCCCCCTTCTTTCCATGTCTTATTTATGTGTACAGTAATGCGATAAAGGCATTGAGTAATTGTATTATTTAAGACAACAATTATTGATCTAATTGTCCTGAGGATGATGCCCAGTATCTAGCTCTGGCATCGAAACGTCGTCGACACCCATATGCCATATGCAATATGATTATGCAATATTGTAATGTGCAATGGTGTATAAAGTAATGATCTAAGTCTGTAAATTTCTAAACACGAGTGCACAGACATATTATACCTTGCCCTTTGGCCATTCTGTGTTCGTGGTTGTGTCTTAATGTTCTGTGGGTCACGGCTGTGCCCACTTGTCATCTAGTTTGAAACAACTCCTTATATTTTGCACTTATATGAAAAATAAATTCTTGTTCGGCCGGACAAAAGACATACTAACTATTTAGAGTATGATTATTTATGAAGGTGATCTCTGTTCCAAAATAGGGACCAATGTTCTCTATAATATGATACTGCCCAAGGTCCCTATGCTATACCTTTTGGGTTCCCTTGTTTCTTTGTAACACTAGATGAGGGGGAGGCAGGGTTCGATGCCGGCTGGGGACACAACCGGCGTCGGAAGTGGAGGAGATGTTGCCACTCGATTCGGTGCCGGAGGAGGAGGTGTCAAGAGGTCAACCGGCACCGATCCGGATCCATGCCTGGATCCTAGGGGCCCTGAGGCGCAGGAGCCAAAGCCGCTGACATCGAAGGCCTAGAGCCCCCAACCGAGTCCCCTGGGCCTGAGGGCGCACTGGCGGAGTCGGGCAGCCCGAAGATGGAGAGCAAGGCTCCGTAAAAGCTGCTAAGCTGGGCAGGGGTCACTCCTGCCCCCAGAAAGGGAGGGAAGGTCGGAGTTGACCCAACAGGTTCTGTGAGCGGAGCCGGAGGACTACCGTCTGCTTTCTGCATCTCGTTGCAGACGGACAGAGGGAACACGAAGAGCGACGGTGCTTCTTCACCTTCTTCTAGTGCTTCGACTTACCCGAAGCCGAAGACTTCGAGGACAAGTGGTGGAGGTCCTGCCACCTTCCTCTTGACCGGGACGTTGAATGGCATGGAGCGGACTGCCGGGCCTCGAGAAGCTTTCGGGACTGCTCTTGCAAAGACTTCGGGTTCCTGGCCCGGCAGTCGGAGCATGACTTTGGGTCGTAGTAGCGCTTCAGGCACCAAAGGCACACAAGGTGTGGGTCCGTAACCAACATAAATTTGTGACAGGAGTCACAAGCCTTAAAGCCGGTCCGACGTGACATCCCTCCATGCACCAGGAGTCGATGAACTCAAAAAAGGTGTAGACAAAAGTCACAAAAAGGTAGTAAAAAAAGTGGCTCAAGTTACCGCTGTTGGAAATGGCCCTTTTTGCAGGGTTATTCCCAAACATTTTGCTTCTTCCTCCCTTGTTTTTCCTGACCTGTGGTTGTTGGCAATAGGACACTGGGCACTTTACCACTGCTGATCAGTGCTAAAGTGCATAGGCTCTCCCTATCGTAAATTGATGTATGGATTAGTGATTCCATGATTAGCGTGTTTGGTTTACTTGTCAGACCCTAGTACAGTGCACTGAGTGTGTCCAGGTCTTGTAAATCTAAATGCTGCTGGTGGGCTTGCAACACCGGTTGTCCCACCCACAGAAGCAGCCTTGTAAAACATGTCTAAGGACTGCCATTGTAGAGCCTGTGTGCAGTCTGGTACTGCCATGTTCACTTGGTAAGTGCACCCACTTGCCAGTCCCTAAACCTTCCATTTCCTTCATAACAGACAACCCTATGGTAGGCAGAAGGGCAGGGTGCATTGTAAGTATAAGGTAAGACATGCCCTGGTGTGTGTGGCATGTCCTAATAGTGAATTACAGCCATTTGCGTTTTTCACTATTGCAAGGCTACCTGTTCTCCATAGGCCAGAATGGGCAGTTAGATTATTACATTTTATAATCCTAACTGACGCAGGGAACATGGTAGAAATTTGAGTTTAGTATGCCTGAACTCAGAATGATAAAATATATCTTTTAGTGAAGTTGGTTTTAACATTCTGTGTTTGAAAATACCACTTTTAGAAAGTAGTTATTTTCTTGCCTAACTAGCCAAGCCTGCCTCTGCTAGGTTGTGTATTCCTTGGCTGGAGTTTGAGTGACAGGGCTGGGGGAGTCTAGGAGACAGAATGAGTCCGCCCAGTGGTGAATAGAGAGATCTGCATCTAGATGGGAGGGAGGAGTTGCACCTAGGACCTAAATAGGACTGTGCCTGCCCCAATAGTACTGGCTCCACCCACTGTGGTGCGTCTTACATCTCTGCCCTGCACTGTGAAAGGAGAGAAGAAATCATGTCAACAACGTGCTCCAGGGCTGTGCTTTCCCTCCACAATGCTGGCTCCACCTCCTGTGGGGCGGCTGATGTTTCTGCCCTGCACTGTGAAAGGAAAGAAGGAGTCATGTCAACAGAGTGCTACAGAACTGGTTTGGACTGGGCAAAGGCCCCTTTGCCCTCAGAGGACAAAGGATTTTGGGGTATAAATATTGGGACCCTGAACCCAAGAAATTAAATCACCCTGGAATTAAGAAGGAACCTCTGCCAAGGAGAAAGCTGGAAAACTGAAGAGGAAGGACTGTCCTGCTGTGTGCTTGTGGACTGACCTGCAGTTGCTTTGCTGCCAAGGAGAGGGGAAGGACTTTGCTGTGTGCTGTGTCCCCTTGCTTGCAGAGCTCTCTAAGGGTCTGAGGAGAGCCGGCCTCCTGTTAAGAAGTCCCAGGAACAAAAGGACTTCACCAGCAGCTTCCCCCTAAACTCTGCTGTATGAGTTCTGCCCTTCCTAGAGTGCTTGATCCAATAGTGGGGCCCCTGGAAGTTGTGCCTGCTGTTTGGGAAGCTGGACAAGGAGAAAAGAAGACAATCTGCAATTTTCACGCATCGCTCGCTTGCGGAGCGCATCCCCGACAGTGCGAGGAAATTCCCGCCGCCGCGAAGATCGAGTTCGTTGCAGCGCCAACAGGCGCTGCCTTGGGTTAATTCCAAGGTAAGGAATCTATAACTAATAGTCTCTTTCAGCCTCTTTAATAGAAAGATTTCAATGCCCCCTAGTTTGTTAATACAGCAATTACAATTATTTGTGCCAGACTTAAATTCTTGGTGACCTGGCATATTTGTTTGACTGCCCAGTGTCCTGAAGTGCATGGTTCAACCAGGGAATCTGTTCTAACTGTGTTCCAAATGAAAATCCTTCTAAACCATATATATATAAGATTTGCCAGAAAACAGTACGAAGCAATTCCTTAGCGATGAGTACAGACATGGTGTTAACCACAACCGAAAACAAAAAAACACAAAAAAGGAAAAATAAAACGAAAACAAACAAACTAAACCCTGTGGGGGAGGGCATGGGGCTGCCCACAATCCTCCCCAATAATCTGGGGGGAGTAATACTGAACTTCAGCTAAAGGGATCCCAACTGAACTGAAAAGGTGGATAAACATTTAGAGGTCAGGTCAGACACTACTCCAAGCACATTGGGAAACACTCAAAGAATATTTTTGGCTCGTCTACACTTTCAGATCAGACCCCAATATGGCTACTTAGTCACCAAGTGCCCACCCACAGCACCACTCCCCCAGCTTCATGTTGATCACCCATATTTGCGCCCAGGAAAAAGCTGCAAAGGGGCCTCATCCTCCGAATCAGTTACACAGGACGAGCAGGATACCCTACCTAACCCACCTCACCTAGCCAGGTAAGGCATGTGCTGGGCCATCCACCAACCCCCATGCTCCCACCACCCACCAGCTGGATTCTAAAATAGGTTTTTAAAGGGATTCCATAGCTTCTCAAATTAATGTACAAGTTACTTGCCTTCGGTAACGATGTATCTGGTAGAGACAATTCTAGCCGCAGATTCCTTAATGTAGAATTATCCCCAGGCGTGCGACTAGATCTGGAAAACTTTTTGCCACAGCACCCCTACGCGCGGGGGAAGGCATCACGCGTCGTCCGCGTACGTGACGTCAGCGAGGTCACAAAAGTCCCACCCCGGCGCGCCTACGTCCGTTTTCTTCGGAGAACTTTTCAGCGCCACAACGCGGAACGCATGGGAACAGTGTGCGAAACAGCAGAAAAAATGGAAGAGAAAAAGGAATGGTGACGAAGAACACCATAAGGAGCAGTGCCAACACTGCAGAACCCAAAAGCAGGGAAAGAAGAAAGAATAGAGCACAGCCCTGAGCAGCCACCCTGCCAGTTATGAAAACAGTACCCCCTTTAAGACAAGGAACATATGCAAAATGACATGACAACATGTAGCAGGACTGCAACCCCGACCAAGACCCATGAAGAGGACCCAGTTCCAAGACAAGCAGGGAACGACAGACCTCCAAGGCAACCCCAGCACAGAGTGAGACAACCCCTGAAGGGAGGCAGGGCACAGCCAAATGAACCAAACACAGAGGGTAGCAGAGGGGCCAGGACCTTCAGAACATGCGGGAGGAAAGGGAGGGACGAAGTAAGGCCAGCCTCAATCCTGGAGCAACCAGAGCAGAGGAGCACAGGAGTACCTATAGATCCAACCACTACAAAGGAACAAAAAGCAAGACAACATCTTGTTACAAGAGCGAAAGAATGCACACACTCATCATAGCCATCCACCGGGAGGCGAGTGCAGAAGGGCAAGCCAAAGGGTCCTTGCAGAACGTGGAAGAAGGGCGGCCCGTGAAGGAATCTACTGCTAGAATATTCTCTACCAGATACATCGTTACCGAAGGTAAGTAACTCGTACATCTGATAGAGACTACTAGCCGTAGATTCCTTAACGTAGAATACATACCCTAGCCATACCCACGGGGAAGGAGGGTCTGCGAAAGGACCCCACCAGCCTGGACATAACAGAGGGTCCTACAGGGGACTAGTCCAATGAACAGGGCGAAGAGCTCCGTCCTCCCAGGCAAGGGGGGAACCCCCACAAGTAGAACACCACCGACCCCAAGAGGGATGTGGGAAAAAGAAAGAATTTAGAAGAAGCCCGTGCACCCTAAACAGAGGAACCTGGGGCAAGGCCGGGGAGGCCAAAGCAACCCACGCCCCTACAAGGCAACAGAGCTTCCATCCAATGCCAGGACAAGGAAGAGGAAGAAGAAAAGCCTAAAGGGCCCAAGGAAACCAGGGAAAAGAAGGCAAACCCACCATAACCGGAAGGCAACAGACCAGACAGAGCGGCACCAGCAGTAATAAGCCGCCGTAACCAGGAAGGGCCGCCCGGGTCCCCAGGAAAACCGGGTAGGTTACGCCTGACAAAAGGAGAAATACAGAACCACCCCAGCCCCCATGATAGGAGCATGAAGGCGAGGAAATGTCTGGGCACCCTCCACCAGGGGACCGCGCACACGACCCAAGAAGCATCAGCAACATACATAAACGCCATGGAGAGCAGAGGCCCAAAGGCGACCAGAACCCCACAGCAGAGCGCAAGCTATAGGACAGCTACCACTACCCCACATAGGGTAAGTTAAGTCCCAAGACATGGGAACCCTCTTTGGAAGGAACTTCCGTAGCAGAGGAAAGAACGAAAGAGCCACGGAAAAAAAAAACCAGCAGAAGGCTTGTCAAGCAGCCCAAGAGAAAACTGAAAGCCTAATTTCAGGGCCAAGTCTGTGCAGATAACTCAAGCAACACACAGTCAACAAAAGGGCCGTCCAGCAGCCAACAAAGCCACAGTCCCAGCAAGGAGGACTCAAGTGGCTAACAAATACACCTCACAGCAAGGGCAACCGGCTCAAAAAAGGGTCCTGAACAAGGTCAACTCCGCTGTCACTAAGGAGGGGGATGAGGAGGAGGATGAGTAGGAGGAGGATGAGGAGGAGGAGGAGGAGGAGGAGGAGGAGGAGGATGAGGATGAGGATGAGGATGAGGATGAGGATGAGGATGAGGATGAGGATGAGGAGGAGGATGAGGAGGAGGAGGAGGAGGAGGATGAGGATGGAGCCCTGCCAAGAACCTTTGGATGGCAGAGTCAACTGGGGCATGAAATAACAGGGTGCCATCAAATGGAAGATCAATCAGCCGCTCCCGAACATTTTCAGGGAACACACCGCCCCGAAGCCAAGCGACGGAGGGCTACTGAGCAAGCCATGGCGCAGCCCAGCACCTCCGATATGTTCAGAGCAGAGAATAAACGCTGCCAGCTCCCGGCCATCCAGCGCATGATGCCGCAAGTCCACCTGAACAGTCTCCTTTGAAGAGGCGGATCCCAAAGACTCAGCCGAGTCCCACAAACAAGAGGTGGCCCTAGCCAACACACACAAGGTGTTAAGGGCCCGCAGGGTAGCGCTGGTCGAGGCAAACATATTACGCCCCCAAGAGTCCAGCCAGCGGGCCTCCCGGGACGGTGAAGTCAACAGAGGCGGCAGGGAGGGAAAAGCAGTCCGCAAAAGTGGACTGGAGGCAGAGTGGTGGAGGGAAAGACACGCCGGGTAACGTGGCGCCGGAAGGTGCCAGTGCAGAAGGTGTTGAGGCACCGGATCCCCCGAGGCGGGGCGCCTCCAAGCTCCCATCAGGGAAGAAAGGAGCAAACCCTCAAAGGGAAGCAAAAGTTCCCTCCCACCAGAGCCCTGGTGGAGAACCTCCAAGAGATGGTCCGCCGGAAAATAAACAACTGGGTCATCCATGCGAAGAATACCTACAGCCGTGGACACCGCGAGGGCGAAGGCCGCACCCGCTGCTGTAGGGCCCCGTGGCGGAGAAAGCAGCTCCTCCGTGGGCGACGGCTGTAAACTGAGGCGGCCGTCCTCTAAGCCAAGCAGAGCAGGCAAGGGCCAGACCTGGAAGTCAGAAGGAACGGAAGAGTGTGGGACCTGTCGCTCCTTCGGCGAATGCCCCGGCCTCGGGAATGGTGGGCAGCCTCCCTTCGATGGCGCCGTCGAAAAAGCCACCACGCGGCGGACTGTCTCCGGGGAGGATGACACCAGAAGGCACCCAACCTCCGGAGAAGAGGGAGCATCCGAAGACGAGTCCGTAGCCCGACGCCTGTCCGGCGCCGTAGAGTCCATCGCTTGAGGCAGGACGACATCAGCATCTGCCGCCAAGGGAGACGCGGGATAGGACTCCTCCAAGCCACACCACGCCGGGGACCGAAGTGGAGCTGGAGCCAAAGTGGCCAAGGGGCGGCGCTGGAACGACGCCGACTCGACCTCCGCCCAGGCAGCCACCTGCATGGAGGAATGAGAGGGACCGGGGGAGTGATAGGAAGCCCTCCGCCAGCCTCGGCCCAGGATGTGACGGAGGTGGCCCTGCGACCCATGCGGTGCCGCCAGGGCCGATTTAACCTCCGGCTTGCCCTCCGCCTGCTTGGAGGGGCGAGAGGGGCCCGGAGGGGGACGAGGTGTCCCCCCAGCCTCGACCCAGAGTGGGACGAGGAGGGTCCACCCACCCATGTGGCTTCGCCCAGTCCAGCAGGTGCCAGCGCCGTGGCAGCGTCAGCTCAGGAGTTGACAAGGCCTCCGCCTATCCAGAGGGCAGAGTGGGGCTCGGGATGCGACCCGAGCCCCGGCGACCTCCCGCGACACCACATGGACTCCCGCGGGAGTTTGCAGCGAGGCAGAGGCACCGTGGTCCGAAGTAGGGACCCCCGAGGGGCCGCACCCCAACAGCACCACATCCTCCAAGCCTGGAGCCGAACCAGTCAGCGCCGGTGCATCCGGCAGCACCGCGCCGGGCCCCGCTCAAGGCAAGGGTTCCGCGCCCCAGGAAGGGAAGGAGAAGGAAGCCAGCGAGGCCTGCAAAGCCGCCGCATATGTCTCCATCTGGACTCTTGACGCCCCTTCACTGGGAAACAGTAGGAGGACGACACGCAGGGCCACATCACCCCCGGAGAGCCCACGCCCCCGGCAGGCCAAACACCAGCCCCCGGGGACAAACTGCGACACTTACCCACCGGAGAGCAACGCTCTCGCGACATCGGAGAGGGGCAAGGACGACGACACCGGCTGTTTCTGAAACGGTCTGCCGAGGCTGATTGAGGGGATGAAGCCAACCTGGAGAGAGGCGCCGAGAGTAGTTTCATCCGGCGCTCCTGCCGCGACTTCGGCTTCAACTGTTGGCACGCCTCACAATCAGTGGTGCTGTGATCTTCCCCTAAACACCACATACAAATGAGGTGAGGATCCGTCGCCGACATAAGACGCCCACACGACGTGCAAGTCTTGAAGCCCTAAGGCATTCGCACACTGTTCCACCAAAATAATAGCACAATGAGGAAGAAAAAAGGGGCCCAAACAGGCCCGAGCAGAGTCCGGATCCGTGCTGCATGCAGAAAAGGAAAAAACTGACATAGGCTCGCCGGGCTGGGACTTATGTGACCTCGCTGATGTCACATAAGGGAACGACGCATGGGCGTGATGCCGTCCGCCCGGTGTGCAGGGATGCTGTGGCAAAAAGTTTTCCGGATCAAGTCTCACGCCTGGGGATAATTCTACGATAAAGAATCTGCAGCTAGTAGTCTCTATCAGATACGTCTTAACTGCTATGATGGCAGACACATCCATATTTTTGTCCACCACAGCCCCAAGGGGAATGGGGGCCGGTCGCTAGGGGTAAATTGAGCATGTGTTACCCACTCTGTCTGAAGAAACTTTGACATTCATTTGCCCACTAGGTATGCATTGAATATAATCTATCCTCCCCAGCATGACCCAGGAGAATACCTGTGATGTTTAATGGTAGCGTCAGCGCTGTCACAGCCTTCATGATAGCCATTAGATCTGCCCAATATGGCTGGACCTCTTCGGTTAATCTGTGCCCTGGATCCTCCTGCCATTTCTGAATATAGTAATGCTAGACAGGTGGGGAGCTCAGGCCAAAAGTTGACTATATACGTGAGATGCCTCTTCATGGAATGGCCTGTGAAAATGTTTCAATTTATATATTGGCGGGGAGGGAAATTCGCCACGGCATTGGAGTGGTCTGACAGCCAAACTTAATGCTACTCTGTCCCCGCCGTGGCCATACCTCTCGGACGGCCCCGTGGAGTAAGGGTAGGTGCAGAAACAGCTATATGTCAGCCCGCCAAATTTAGATGGGCAGACATGTAGTCATTTTTTACTGTTTCTTACCACCAGATAAGGAACAGTAAATTTTTTTTACTATTTCCTCTGCCATGAGAGAAGACTCCCATGGCGAGGTAAGCATTAAATTTTTTTTAAAAGACAAAAAAAAGTCTGTTTCGGGATTTTCTTTTTGTAAAGAAAAAACATTTACTGTGTGCTACAGGGCTGCGTTCTGTTGATGCAGACCCATAGCACAGAGTAAAATGTATTGCCAGGAACCGCAGTTGTTTTTAGAAATAAGCGTTTGCTTGGTGGTCATTTATAAATAGGACGGGCGGCCTCTTCACTATGTGGACGGAGTTAGTTGCTCCGTCCCCATGGCAGGACGGGGGGCCGTTGCCCACAAATAAATCAAGTACATAGTGTCTATTTGAGTCCGTTCCTAACTCCTCCCATATGTCTCGCACTGGTCACTGCCAAGTGTAGTGGCAAAATAGAAATTCAGAGGTGAGGGATATTCGAGATTTCCAGTATGAGCCTAGTAGTTCCTAAATGTTCTTCCGGAGGGCATAAAGACATTTTGTCATCTTGAGTCAATTCAGACGACCACAAAAAAGTTCGGCTGCTCCCATCTCCCCCTGCTCACACTCTGATATCCTTTGGAATGTTGAGACAATCAGTTTAGATTTGCGCATAGTTTATAAATAAATACATAAAATGAACAAAACTAAACATACTATGTGCTTTGGGGAGGTTGGTCTCCTTGGTTCCCATCAAGAGCACTGGAGCTGGGTCAACTGGAAACCCTCGTCGAAGCTGTTCCAATTGCCGTCTCTGCTGAGCCATGTTCATCCTTTCCTGTACCATGAGAAATAAGGGATCACAACTCAGAAACAAACCTCACACTCAGGATTGCTGATCAGATCCATGGCTGCTCTAAGTGCACACCTCGTGTAAGTGCTGCTCCTGAACCCTCAGTCGCTCCATCTGCTGGTGAACGGTCCGTAGACGACCTTGGTGATCCGACTCCACCCGCTGAGCATCCAGCAGTGCCTTCTCACCCTCCTCATACTTCTGCGAGGCCAACTGTGAGCAGGAGAATAGAATCAGTTAATGGAACCATGATTCCAGGAAGAAATACAAACCCTCAACAATACTTCTAAAGGTCTAACTTGTAGCTTTTAGTGCTGCACTGCTTTCCTATGGATTGAAATAAACTGCTATCCACTAATAAAGTTAGGGCAAAAGTAAAGCCAGTGAGGAGAGTACCACTAAACATTAACCAATGGGGTCGGACACAGAATAACAAAGGCAGCGCCTACATCAACCAGTATGTCCATCTGGTCTATACCTGGTATATCAACTGAATGGTGATGTTAGTGCAAAAGAATAGCATAGTGCAGAATGAGCATCAGTAAAGGGGGGTCAGTTCTAATACCACGACTGCAGCATGAACAAAAATAAATGCAGCATGGTTGAAGCCTTTAGATGCATTAAGAAAAGATAGGTTACTTAGTTTGAATCATATTTCACCATCAGGGTTGATTGTTTTGCATTCATAAACATTACAATAAGTAAGTCTGCTAGTATATGAAGGCTTTATTAGAAAATGATCCCACAAATAAAATTAACTTTTTCGATTGAGTCAATTAAAGTTAATTTCAATTTAAAACTTGTCAGGCTGGTAAGCTATTTATCCCAGAAAAGAAAACAGCAAGTCATGGGATATAGGCACCACTCTTTCCATGCAGGAATGTTTACACTGCTTATATGGAATGCGCAGCAGTATTAGGCAGTTGATTGTTTTGGGGCATGGTTTCTATACTCCTATTCCTCTTATTCCTCTTCCTGTCCCGGGTGGACTGTAGGCGGTATTTGAATTCAAAGTTGATTTACATGACTGAACTACGATTTCAATCAAGGCATTTTTAATTCGCTGTCATGGGTTCCTATTTATTATTTGCAAATTATAAAATAGAATACTAAGACCTCACCTCTAGTAAGCTAGTTTGTTACGCTGCTCCCTAGTTTACCATTGCACTTGCACAGTTAATTGGTGTATAAGTGCATCTCAGCCTTGCATTGAGGCGACTAGTCAGAACTCAGTGTGGCGGAAGGAATTTTAGAAACCAGACACTCTTCATCACTGGCACCGGCAACGGAATGTTAGTCGGGCTGCCGGAAATATATTCAACTTGTCTTCAGAGCCTTTATCCTCTAACATCATTGTTCCAGACATTCTTCAGAGGTTTAATATGGAGTCTGGCATTCATAACACAGAACACAGAATGCCACGGAGCCTAAAAACAGGAAATCTGCCTGCGTTTCAGTACAGCCATTCTCTGAACCTTAAGGTAATTGAGTTAAAATAACTGGAAATAACAGCGGATACGAGTAACCAATCTACTGGCAATTCACTGATCTTCGAAGAATGGATGATTGCATTGGTCGTGTTGGAATTCAAAGTTTTACCCTGTGGTTAACATCAAATATAAGTGGCAAGTAATAACTCACTGTCACCAGTAAAATACACCTATGCAGCCTGGGTGACATGAATAGCCATTAACTGTTGGATCACTCAGACTAGAACTAGAGTGGGTACCATTCACCAGGCAAAATTGAACATTGTTAATTTTGAATGCCTTCAGTCAACCATGCATTACCTTCTAAGATTCTAAGAAATATGTGCCTTGATTAGCCAATTGTCTAATTATGGACAGAGAAAGATTTTCTGGTGCCTATGAAAGGCTGTGAAAACTCACAAAAATGCTTGAGTGCTAAATGGACTATGGTGACAAGGTAATTCACCAAGTAAACAAGGTCCTAACCTTGTTTACTTGGATCCAAAAAGATATTTGAGAGGTGTCCTTATCCACAACTTATCGTGGCATGCTTCATCCTTGGAAACCCCCCACACCAGAGTAAGATAATACCATTCTAGTGGACCCAACCAAATGTGGGAGTTCTCACATATTCTTTATTTCTGGACCATTGCAGGGATTCAGCTACTTTGGTGGTTTTCATCCTCTATCTCACCGTGTGTGATTGCTTATTAAAGGCTGCCAAAATTGACATGTACTTGTTAAATGTGCATGTGCTGTACATTTTTAAGAAAATATATTCTCTTGTTTTTTATCATTTTCACATGAAATGTGTGTATGAAAAGTGTATGCCCACAACAAGTGCTTAATTTAAACTGGTGGTTGCTGGAGGTGGCCACTGGCATTTATTTTATGGGAACCAGCACTTATATTTTAGCATTAAGTATTTACTGAGTGGAAGAGAGGGAAAACACACAGATTAGAAAGACGAAGGAAGAAAGAGACAATAACATGTTCTCAAAAGGGAGAAAGCAAGAGCCTGCAAGAGGAAGAAAAAAAGAAGCAGGCAATGTTTGGTAACAGATTAGAGACTACAGGCCTTGGTATTAGGCACACAGACATTTAATAGTACAGGCCGCCGGCTTCTGAGCAACACGGCACTCATTTTTTAACAAGTTAAGCACTGCCAATTTAAATACTAATGATGTAATGGACCAGGATTTGGTAAAGTGTAAACATGTTAATTTTCTATTTTTTAAGCCGTGTCTTTGCTATTTTGACATAAGAATAAGGATCCAATAAAAATGGGATCCTCCTTCGGACCTTTCTTTTTTTCACCACTATCTAGTGGAGACACATTCCTTTGTTACTTTGGTGTTTTTTTTTCTTGACCAAAATGTGTCACCTATGATAGTGACGCAGAAGAAAAGGCTTCGATACCCTGAGTGGAATGTTGGACAAGAAACTCTGAATTTGGAGCTTGTCTTTATTCTTTACAAAGTCTAACACCAATTTGTCTTTTGTTATGCTTAGCCATATTGGAAAATGGGCTATAAGTTCCCTCTCACCACGGTGCTGGTAGGGTCAGACAGAGTGACATTGGTATTGTCCTCCAGTTCTCAGGGGAAGAATGATCAATCTGACAATGCCACAGAGCTTCTATATTCCTAAAAGGGAGAGTGTTAATATTCTTATACAGACTGTAGTGCCTATTTGTTTATTACTTTTTGGGG
This sequence comes from Lissotriton vulgaris, assembly GCF_964263255.1. Lineage (NCBI taxonomy): Eukaryota > Metazoa > Chordata > Amphibia > Caudata > Salamandridae > Lissotriton > Lissotriton vulgaris. The sequence goes on along the minus strand of NC_141695.1, from coordinate 601,921,783 downwards.
CAAAATTTAAAGGGGGATTTTCCCTCCTGCACCATCCAGGAAGGATAAATACTCATAAGCTAGTTATCTAGATATCGTCTGGATAGTCATAAGAACCTACACATCACCGCTGAGTAGAACCAATGCCAGTGCACAAACCTTTGCTGAAAGCAGTTCTATCTCAGGCTGGGGTCAAGCCTAGATTTCTGGAACTTCTTGTTGCTCGGACGTGTGGTTGACAAGAAGATTGACTCCCTGCAAGGACAGGAGCTATCCCCAACTACAAGAAATTCTACATAAAGCGCATCTGACTGATGATCTGCTTGGAAGTTTCCAAGTCACACATTAGCCTTGAGAACTGCAGGGTTCTCAAGGCTAATGTGTGACTTTCAGCCCATCTGGCTTGTTGATGAGACTAAACACCACCTGGGGAGTGGGGCTGCAGAGATGTTTTCCTACACTTAGGCTGCGAGTCTACATCATCACAGAGAAACTGAATCTTCACTTGTTGTACAGCTGGACATCATAGGAGATGCTGACTCACTATAATAACTTACCCGCCCCTATTAGTTAGACTATGAGTCCAGCTGAGTCCTTAATTGGTCTGCAAATCATGAGCAAATGAACAGTTCCACAAGCCTTAAGCTTCTTCCACTAAGCCTTTGAATCTTGTACCACCTTGTTTATGTCAAACATTATGGTTGTGCTGTCTGTTCTTACCAACACTGGTGCAGTTGCTCTTTTTGGGAGGACAGAAGGATTAAGAACTCTTTCTGATCATTTTGAGTTCCAACACATACATATGCAGCAATTTCTATTCTCAGGACTAGTTCTTCAGGATGGGCACCCCAGCTCTTTGAGAAAGTGTATGTGACCATAACAAACTGTCTAGCCTCTTGATGGAAAGAAAGACCTACTGTTAGGTTGGATTCTGAAAACCACCATATTAACACATTCATCTTTACTGGCGTGACTTGTTGTGCACCCAATGCCTCTTGAAGGGGACACATGTGTAGACAGCAAAAGGGAATCCGTGGAATACCCGACGGCAAAATGCCCCGAAGAGATTTGTACATTTGAACTGTGCCTCTGTCATTCTTCTGGACTTGATTTGAAAGTTTTCACACAGTGCAAATTTCTCACCTTTCCACATCAGTCAGACCACTGATCTCTGTTCGTTCCATAACCAGACTCTGTAAAAAAAATTGGAGGTTGGTCCTAAGGATCCCATAGTCCTTGTGGACCTGGAAGAAAGGTTCCTGGATTGCTAGGGTTTTAATCTCGTTAATATGCCTGAGTGAGGTTATTCTATAAGAAAAACTACCTTTAATGACAGAAGCTGCAAGTTACAGAAGTGGAGATGTTTAAAGGGTGAATACACGAACCGTATGAGGGCTATGCTGGGATTCCACCCGAGGTGCAGAGGGGTGGAGTTGGCCTAGGCGTTGTAGGAGGAATCACTCACTAAAGGTCCCCGATGAAGGCCTTCACCCTGGGATTTTGAAGAGGGATGAATGTTCCTCATTTTGTATACAGGCTACAGCTGTGGCTAAGTGTAAGAGTATGGAGGTGTAGGTTTGGCCTGCCTTTTGTACGTGTAGAAAGTAGCAATTAAAATCTTGTACAGAGACCTTAAATGGTCCGTTTATTTTGAGATGCACAAGTAGACAAATCTTTTCCATGTGGGCACATAGCATGCACATGTGGTGGGTTTACACACTTCACACAGTATAGGCATAACTCCTCTGTGAGGCTGAGATAACGCAGTTCTAGGACCTCAGGTGCAAAATTCCTAGGTTTTGCTGTTTGGGGTCTGGGTGTTTGATTTGACACGGTTGTTAAATGAGAAGGTCAGGCATCAGGGGCAGCTTCTCAGGAGGGCTGATGAACATCTCCAGAAGCATGAAGAACTAGGGTCGCCTCAGTGTTATGGACACCTGCATCACGTTCATGGAATGAGAGTGGGAGAAGGAAAAGCGTAGGCAAATATCCCTCACCAACTTATCCATAGTGCATTGTCCATGCACAATCGGTGTGGATACCTTGAGCTGATGTTTTAACATTTACATTTGAAGGGGGGCAAAGAGATTGATGGTTGGGGTGCCCCACTGATGAAAGAACCTTTGTAGGACTTGTAGGTGGCGTTCCCAATTGTGGACTTGTTGATGCATCTGGCTAAGCAGATCGCAAAGTTGCTGTTTACCCCCACCAAATGATCAGCCAACTGGTGGCTCTTTCTGAGGATTGTGCAAGGCTAAATCTACTTATCCAGTGAGGACAGCTGTGGGAAGTGAGTCCACTTTCTTTCTGAATGTAGTACATGGTGGTCATGTTGTTGGTCTTTATGCTTTCCCATTGACGAGCTTGACGGTTTGCCAAGAGTTTTAGAACGTTGATGTGATGGTTCTGGTGCTTTAATAAATGAAGAACTATGTAGGGAAGGAACAAATAGTGGGCAAATGCAATTATGGACCTACAATGTGGTAGAATAAATAGGTATTTGACTGTACATAAATAATATATTTATGGTGTATTTTAATATGCAGGGCACCTTTCAGGGAGATTTAAGAGGGAGAGGGACTAGGTTATAAAGTTGAAGATTTAAGTTACATTTTTATTTGGATATGGCCCTGGTGGCTAGAGGATGTAAGCAGGTTTATGTGTATTCAACATCATTAATAAAATAGAATAGATCCAAAAAAGACGGTATCCAGGCTCTAGCATGAGAATGGCTGCTCATCATGTGCTAAAGAAAATAGCCCAGTGGTGAGAGGGAGAGGAGCTCCTCATCTTGCTCATGCTCTACTCCTGAAGAATAAGTGAAACAGCTCACCTTACTCATGCTCTCGATCTCCTCAGCCCTTTGTCTGATGCGCTGTGCCATTGCATTCACCCGCTCCTTCTCCAGTTTTAGCTCCTGGCGCTCCTCCTCCAGAGCCTCCTTTGCTGCAGACAACTGCTCCTCCCTGATACGTAGTTCACTGGCCTGAATCTTCAGCTGAGCTTGCTCCTAGACAGAAAAGAAAAACATTAGTGTTATAATCTGCTAAAGTAACCTTAATGATGACTATGTTACTCTTAGCAAAGGTAGATAGATTCTCATTCTGCCTACATATTGGTGAAGCTCATTATTGCGTGGAAATATTTTCTGGCAGACAGCAAAGAGTCCTGCAGCAGCTGCAGACAGCTGAAATATTCCAGGTGACCTGTCTCATCCATCCCAAGTGATATAACCCACACCTTGAAGGTGTGACCTGCTACACCTATTTTGAATGGTCTACATTTGGACAGTTCTGATTGGTTTTAAGAGAGCAAATCTAAACTGCTCAACCAACCTGCAGTTTCAGTCAATATGACTGGCTGCCCTTCAAACAACAAGAACCACCCCCTTTTTTAAACGCATGCAGATGGCCTGCAGTAAATAATTAGAATAGCTGGGGAAGGCTGCACTTTTTTGACAGTTTTATGGTCTAGGGATAGTACAAGCAGCTTGAACACAGGAGGTTCTGTCAAGTTAAGCACGTAATCCGCTCTTTTATCTTAGCTAGCAGCAGAGAAGACTTTTGTAGATATGCAAAATTAAAATCGGTTTATCTGCAAATCAGAAAAGCAGATTTAATTCTTTCTGAGTTTTCATCCACCTTTAAACATAGTGCCAGCTTTTAATCCCAACCTATGGGTATCACATAATAACTGGTCTTGAGACTGCTTTTTTGAGCAATTAAATCAGAACTTTATCAACGAGTAGCATACCTGTTGAACAAGTTACTTACCTTTGGTAACGCTATATCTGTAAGAAACATTAGTTATTTATAGATTCCTTACCTTAGAATTACCCCCAGGCGTCAGACTGGACCTACAATTTTTTTTCGTCGACAGTACCTCTGCGTGTCTGAAGGTAGCATCGGTCGGCTCCGCGTCCGTCGTCGTGGTCGCTGGCATGACGTTGCGGCAGCTACTTAGATGCCGCCCTTGCGCGCTGTCGTCAGTTCTGTACGCGACTTTCTTTCGCCAGAAACGCAGAGCGATGCAAGAAACTGACCACTGATGCACAAAACAAGGGCCCTGAAAGGATGTCGTTAACCCTAGAAATCACTTCGCAGAATGGGGAGGATGGTTGGGGCGGTAAGGAATCTATAACTAACCAATTTTTCTTACAGATATATCATTACCGAAGGTAAGAAACTTGTTCATCTGAAAGAAACATGTTAGTTATAGATTCCTTACCTTAGAATAGATACACCAGCAATACCAACCCCAGCGGTGGGTCTGCGAACCAAGACCACACCAGAAAGTCCGGGAGAACAGTCCGGCCAAAGAAGCCGTCCCTCTGGACTTGGCTGTCCAGGCAGTAGTGTTTCGTAAATGTGTGCAACAATGCCACGTGGCTGCCTGACAGATGTCATGCAGAGAAACTCCCCTCCCCAAAGTAGTGGCTGCTGTTGCCCTGGTGGAATGGGTGCGTACCCCGACTGGAAGCTCCTTTTTAGCCAGAGAATAGCATGCCTTAATACACAAAACGACCCATCGAGAAATTGTGCGTTTGTGTATGGCCCAACCTTTCTTGGCGCCCACATAGCCAACAAAGAGTTGATCATCCACCCGGAATCGTTTGGTGCGATCAAGATAGAAAGAGTGCACACGTTTTGGGTCCAGACGGTGGAGCCTCTCTTCCTCTTTCAAAGAATGCGGAGGTGGAAAGAAAGTGGTCAAAGTAATGGTCTGCCCGAGGTGAAAGGCAGTGACCACATTAGGAAGAAAGGATGGACGGGTCCTGAGAACCACCTTGTCCGGATGGACTGACAGAAAAGGAGGTTTAGAAGAAAGGGGCTGGAGCTCACTCACCCTTCTAGCAGAAGTGATGGCTACCAGGAGAGCAGTCTTAAGGGTCAAGAGTCTTAAAGGACAATTATGTAGCGCCTCAAAGGGGGCACACATTAAATAGGTAAGAACAAGATTCAAGTCCCACTGAGGCGTAACGAAAGGGACTGGAGGAAAGAGATGCATTAAGCCTATCAAGAAACGGTTAACTACAGTGGACTTGAAAAGAATAGGCTGATCCGGCAGCTGAAGGAAAGCAGAGATGGCTGAACGATAGCCCTTAATAGTGCCCAGAGCAGAGCTCTGCTGGCCTAAAGAAAGAAGGAAGAAGAGAACTTCAGAAAGGGGATCCATAGCCTTTGCTGTGCACCATGCCACAAACTTATTCCACCTGCAGGCGTATACTGCCTTAGTGGAGGGACGTCTGGCTGCCAAGATTACGTCACAGACTTTGGGAGGCAGGTCGAAAGACCTCAACTGCCGTTGCTCAATCTCCACGCAAGGAGGTGGAGACTGGACAGGTTTGGGTGGAGGACCGTCCCCTGCTGCTGCGACAGAAGATCCTCCCGAAGAGGCAGTCTGATCGGAGAATCGATGGCCAGGTTGAGCAGCTCGGGATACCAGACTCTTCGTTCCCAATCCGGATCCACAAGAATGACTTGGGCCCGGTCGCCCCTGATTTTCTTCAGCACTCCCTGCAGAAGTGGTATAGGTGGAAAGGCGTACAACAGACTGCAAGTCCATTCGTGACAATAAGCATCGCCTAGCGAGTGCCGTCTTGGAAATTCCAACGCGCAGAATCGCTGACATTGCGCGTTCCCTTTGGTGGCGAAAAAATCTAACCAAGGCTCTCCCACTGTTGAAAGAGACCTTGCACCACCTCAGAGTGAAGACGCCATTCGTGATCCATCATGCATCTGCGGAAAAGTTTGTCCCCCTGGCGTTCGGAGAACCTGTCAGGTGTTGAACCACCGGGGATATGCCCTTATGGTCCTGCAATGTCCAGACGTGAAGGGCTTCTTGCCATAGGGTCCACGACCCCACCCCGCCCTGTTACAGAACCACCTGCACTACTCTTCCCTGCGAAGAGGGAAGGAATGCTTTCAGTGCAAGACGAATCGCCCGGAGCTCCAGAAGGTTGATGTGAAGCCCGGACTCCGCCAGAGGCCTCTGATCTCTGCCTCTCCCATGTGGCCACCCCATCCCAGGAGGGATGCGTATGTTACCACAGTGTGGTCTGGTTGGGGAAGGGAGAGGGAGCCACCACTGCAGTTGTCATGCAATGCCCTCCGAGATCTGGACGCAATCAGACAGATTCCCCTGATGCTGCGCCCACTGGAACTTCAGGTCCCAGTGCAGAGCCCACATATGCCACCTAGCATGATCAACCAGCAGGATGCAGGAGGCCATGAGGCTCAGCAGCCTCAGTCATTCTGACCGAAACCTGAGATAGAGGCTGAAAGATCAGAATCATAGCCTGAATATCCCGGAATAGCTGTCCGGGAGGATAGACCCGAAACTTTGTCGTGTCCAGAACAGCTCCGATGAAGAGGAGCTTCTGAAAGGGAATCAGGTGTGAATCTAGCACATTGATGGAGAACCCCAGCGAATGCAGGAGGTCGGCCGTAGTCTAGAGGTGGGTGACAACTGCCGAGGGAGAGCCCGCCTTCAACAGCCAGTCGTTGAGATAGGGGAAGACTAAAACCCATGATCTGCGCAGAAGAGCTGCAACCACTGCCATAACTTTCGTGAACACCCAGGAGCGCTGGTAAGGCCAAAGGGGATAAAGGTAAATTGAAAATGCTTGTGGCCTACCGTGAACCACAGGTAACGCCGGTGGGCGGGCAGGACGGGGATGAGAAAATAAGCGTCCTGCAAGTCCAACGCTACCATCCAGTCTTCCCGGTCAAGGGCAGACAAGACCTGAGCAAGCGTCAACATCTTGAACTTCTCCTTCCTTAGGAAGTGATTGACATTCCTTAGGTCCAAGATAGGACGCATGCCCTTGTCCTTCCTGGGAACCAAAAGGTAGTGGGAGTAACAACCACAACCTACTTCTGGGAAAGGAACACGCTTGATGGCTCCCTTGGCCAAAAGAGCTGTAACTTCCTGCTGGAGAAGGGCCAGATGATCCTCCGACATGCTGTGGTATCTCAGTTGCATGGCTGGAGGGGTAGTCTCGAAAGGGGAGGGAGTAGCCCCTTTGGAACATTAGCAAAACCCACCTGTCCGACGTGATGGTCCGCCAGTGGGGGAGGTGATGGCGGATCCTGCCGCGCACTGGCGTTTGATGGCCTGAAAGTTCGGACTAGGAGGGTTTGGAGTTTGCTGCAGAGGGGAGGGGGGGGGGCTTGGTTGACTGGCCTGCCTGCTGGCCCCCGGAACCACAACGGTTGTTCCCACGTCCCCGCCCGCACAAAGGTTTGGTAACTTGCTGAGGCATAAGGCTCTGGGCGGGATGTAGTGGAACACCCCTTCCTTAGCCAAAAAGGGGCAAAAAGCAGACTTCTCAGGGAGGGTGAGAGGCCCAAGGACTTGGCCGTAGCCCGTGAGTCCTTGAAACGCTCTAAAGCGTTGTCTGATTTGTCACCAAATAGGCGACGGCCATCAAAGGGCATGTCCATCAAGGTGTTCTGGACATCCCATGAAAAGCCAGTGGACCTCATCCAGGGGTAGCGACGAAGTGCTACCGGCGTGGAAATAGTTCTGCCCAGAGAGTCGGCCGTGTCCAGTACACAATGTATCGTAAACTTAGCTGTATCCCTCCCGGCGGCAACAGCCTGGGAGAGCACTGCCCAGGCCTCCTCCTGACACTGAGCAGCAAATGTGCCACCGTGTCCCACATCGAGTGGGAATAACAGCCCACGAGACATGCAGTGTTTACGGACCGCAGTCATAAGCTGACGGAAGAGAACTTTTTCTTGCCAGCTTATTGGATTTCTTTTCCGGTGGAGCGGTAGGGAAAGTACTTTTAGAAGTTGAGGCTTGGACTACCAAGCTCTCTGGGTTGGGGTGTTGGGAGAGGAAAGTGGGGTCACCCGAAGCCGGGCGGTGGCGTCGGGCAATCATCCTGTCCTCGTCCGCCCCCGTGTTGGGACTGGACCACTTGCCCAAAAGGATGTTGATGAGGGCCTCATTAAACGGCAGCAGGGGCTCTGAAGAGCTTGCCGCCGGTTGAAGCACCTCTATCGGGAGGTTAGTCCTGACCGCCACCGTAGGAAGCTCGAGGTTAAGAGCCTCGGCTGCCCTACGCAACACCACTGCGTATGACGCTCCCTCCTCTGAAGCCACGGGAGGAGGAGACAACATGCCAAGGTCAGATGAAGTGTCAAGACGTCTAACTTTAAAATGGTTTCCTCTGTACCCTCCCTCTAAAGAAGCCTCTACGGGGAGAGGGTTGCGTGTTGGATTTGTAAGAGGAAATGTTAGGGTCTGAGGATGTACTTTTAGACTCTGCTCTATAGAATGAGCGACAAAAGGAGCCTCTGCTTGAAGGACTCTAAAGCGCTCCCATGGATTTGGCCACATGTCTTTTTTCATCTTTTCTAGAGCCTCATCAACCAGAGGTCCGAAAAGATGTTGATTGTCAAAGGGAATGTTTAAGATAGGCTGTTGGACTTCTGGTTTAAAACAGGAAATTCTAAGCCAAGCATGCCTACGTAAGAGAATGCTGGTATTAACTGCTCTTGCTGCAGTGTCGATTTAGAAAAGGGGGTGGTGATGAACAGAGTGTCTGAGTTAAACAGACCACTCTTACCCAGTCCAAAGATCAGGGCTTGATCCATCACCGTTATTTATCTCACTGCCCCATCCCGGCTCAGAACCTGGCTATATGCAAATCAGTCTGTCCCTGGCCCAGTGCATCATGGGAACAGGGCAGACTAAACTACCAAGCCAATTCTTCACCAGAAAGGAGACAAGCTACCGGGGACCGGTTTCTGGCATTTCAGCCTTCTTCGGCCCGGCTTGCTTGAATCCTGATGGAGCAGTGAGAAAGGGACTCATGTCTGAGTATACCCTGCCACACCTATAGTGGCCAAAAACGATTTAGAAAAGGGGGTGGTGATGAACAGAGTGTCTGAGTTAAACAGACCACTCTTACCCAGTCCAAAGATCAGGGCTTGATCCATCACCGTTATTTATCTCACTGCCCCATCCCGGCTCAGAACCTGGCTATATGCAAATCAGTCTGTCCCTGGCCCAGTGCATCATGGGAACAGGGCAGACTAAACTACCAAGCCAATTCTTCACCAGAAAGGAGACAAGCTACCGGGGACCGGTTTCTGGCATTTCAGCCTTCTTCGGCCCGGCTTGCTTGAATCCTGATGGAGCAGTGAGAAAGGGACTCATGTCTGAGTATACCCTGCCACACCTATAGTGGCCAAAAACGATTTAGAAAAGGGGGTGGTGATGAACAGAGTGTCTGAGTTAAACAGACCACTCTTACCCAGTCCAAAGATCAGGGCTTGATCCATCACCGTTATTTATCTCACTGCCCCATCCCGGCTCAGAACCTGGCTATATGCAAATCAGTCTGTCCCTGGCCCAGTGCATCATGGGAACAGGGCAGACTAAACTACCAAGCCAATTCTTCACCAGAAAGGAGACAAGCTACCGGGGACCGGTTTCTGGCATTTCAGCCTTCTTCGGCCCGGCTTGCTTGAATCCTGATGGAGCAGTGAGAAAGGGACTCATGTCTGAGTATACCCTGCCACACCTATAGTGGCCAAAAACGATTTAGAAAAGGGGGTGGTGATGAACAGAGTGTCTGAGTTAAACAGACCACTCTTACCCAGTCCAAAGATCAGGGCTTGATCCATCACCGTTATTTATCTCACTGCCCCATCCCGGCTCAGAACCTGGCTATATGCAAATCAGTCTGTCCCTGGCCCAGTGCATCATGGGAACAGGGCAGACTAAACTACCAAGCCAATTCTTCACCAGAAAGGAGACAAGCTACCGGGGACCGGTTTCTGGCATTTCAGCCTTCTTCGGCCCGGCTTGCTTGAATCCTGATGGAGCAGTGAGAAAGGGACTCATGTCTGAGTATACCCTTGCTCATTGCACCATCAGGATTCAAGCAAGCCGGGCCGAAGAGGCTGAAATGCCAGAAACCGGTCCCCGGTAGCTTGTTTCCTTCCCAGTGTAAGAATTGGCTTTTGTAGTTTGGTTTGCCCTGTTCCCATCATGCACTGGGACAGGAACAGACTAATTTGCATACAGCCAGGTTCTGAAACTGGGATGGTGCAGTGAGCTAAAAAACGGTGTTGGATCTAGCCCTGATCTCTTGACTGGGTGAGAGTATTCTGTTTAATTCAGAGACTCTGTCCCTCACCACCCCTTGTTGTAAATATTTTTGTCCACCCTAAGCGTGGAAGGGTATGCTCAGATGTGAGTCCCTTGCTCATTGCACCATCAGGATTCAAGCAAGCCGGGCCGAAGAGGCTGAAATGCCAGAAACCGGTCCCCGGTAGCTTGTTTCCTTCCCAGTGTAAGAATTGGCTTTTGTAGTTTGGTTTGCCCTGTTCCCATCATGCACTGGGACAGGAACAGACTAATTTGCATACAGCCAGGTTCTGAAACTGGGATGGTGCAGTGAGCTAAAAAACGGTGTTGGATCTAGCCCTGATCTCTTGACTGGGTGAGAGTATTCTGTTTAATTCAGAGACTCTGTCCCTCACCACCCCTTGTTGTAAATACTTGCTGCAGTGTCAACAGCATCAAGAGCATATCTAATTGAACAATTACAGGTGAGCTTTCCTTCTTGAACTAGCACTTGTGCCTTTTTCTTGTGTTCTTCTGGGGGGGTACAGAAGTGCATCTTCCATCTCATCCCAGTGGGCCTTGTGATATCTGGCCAAGAGGCACTGTGTGTTGGCAATGCACCAGTGATTAGCATCTGGAGCAGCTAACCTTTTACCAGATGCGTCAATAAGCTTAGATTCTTTATCTGGAGGAGGAGCATCAGCAGATGTCTGTGAGTTCGCTCTTTTATAAGCGTTGGAAACTCTTCGGGAATCAAGGATGAGCTGTTCTTTAATAACACTGTATCAGAGGGTGATGGTTTATATTTTTGATCAACCCTGGGTGTTCAGATTCGTGCACAAACCCGATCTTTAAAGATGTCATCTGCATGTCTCATCATGCTTTTTAACATAGGGAGACTTTGACTAACTGTGTGTGAAGACTCTAGTGTCTCAAATAAAAAATCGTCATCTAAGGCATCTTTATGCAGTGTAACCGCATGATATGCTGCTGCCCTGGAAATTAGCTCCAGATAGGATATGTTATCATCTGGAGGTGAAGGTTTTGTAGGGTATAGGTCTGGATCATTATCCAAGGGTGGATCAACATTGTAATCATTCCATGGATCTGTAGACAAAGGAGCACTGTCATTATTATCATCATCCCCATCTCATAAATCAGGCTGTATGTGAGGAGATCCCTGTGGTGTTATGTGTAATGGATCTGAGCCTGGCAGTATTGGTAAATGTGAAGATGGTGGTGGTGGTCGAGGGAAAGGCGAAGTAAGATGGATAGGACTTGTAGCAATGTCCTTCTTTTTCTTGAGGGGGATCCTGTATCCGGTGTCCTCTAAGCTGACTTTCCTTTTGGAAGGAGTTTTGGCTAATATGTGTCCAGTGTCTGGATTAATATAAATAGTTTTTTGCTGTGGATCCAATCTGTCTTCCATAATGTCTAAGATTGGTTCCAAGTATCTTCTTTCAATTTTGGCGCTGAAAGTTTCAGTGCTGAACCGACCTTGTCCTTGGAAGCGGAAGGTTTTGGCTCTGAAGCGGCTTTTTATTTAGAAGCAGAAGGGATCAGCTCTGAAGGGGACTTTTGATTTGAGACTGAGGATTTCGGCTCCGAACCAGATTTGTCTTTTGGAGCGCAATGTTTTGGGTTCGAAGACAATCTGTCTCGACTCGATCCTGACCTGGAAGGCTTGAGTACTTGTTTTGGTGCCAGGCCCGATGGCTGGGCATCAAAAACGTTGTCTCAGTGCCAGCCAAGGCCCGAAGGCAGAGGTGGTGCCAAAGCCTTATGTTTGGTGAAAGATAGCTCATGAGGTACAGAGTGTTGGTACTCACGACACCCTGTCCCGCTGGAATGTCTTCGGATTCCAACTCAATCTCGAGGTCAGAATAGGATTGTTCGACCGAGAAGGCCTCCTCTTCTTCTGCAGCAGCCACTTCTTGTTCAGACTCTTCCCTGAAGAGCTCCGGAGCCTGTTGAGTGCTTTGGCGCTCCATTACTCGCTCGTGCCCGACGATCTCGAAGAGTCTTTTTCGATCTGAACGAGTGACAGGCCTCAGTGTCTTCTTCCTTGTGCTCCGGTGATAAGCTCATGTTGCAGACCTGGTGTAGATCGGTGCGAGGGTACTTCAAGCGACACAAAGGACATAAGTCCATTCCATCGGCAGAGAGGTGGATCAACGCGGCTAGGTCCGAAAGCCGCCCACTATGTACTCGACCGAAGAAGAGAGATTTTCCGAACGAATGGATACAAGAGAGAGGGAAACATGTACGATAACAATACCGTCAAGGGTAGGGTAGATTGCGCACCAAGGGATACCCGAAGAACGGTTTTAGAACAGAGCGCAGCAACAGACGTCCGCACCCGATGGCGGAAAGAAAACAATCTTACAATGGAGTTGATGCCCATGCACACGATCCCCGATACATTGACTACCTAGGATTACTAGCCCAACAATGGGGAATATTTCATACATGTGAATCTATAAGAGATCCAAATTCTGGAGATACGCTCTCCTCTTTCTGTTTCTGAGGTACTTTATTAGAATGAAACAATTGCTTACTTAGTCCCTGTGCCCTGAGAAGCACAAGAGCAAAAAAATGGCATGGCATGGACTTCTAACTTCTCCAAGACTTTTCTGAGTCTGACATTCGGAGGAACCTCCATGTTCTCGGCCACACTACTTATATGCATGCAGCACATTGTCCTTGTTTACCTTGGCGAAGCTCATGATGGCACCTTCCCGCTGTGAGTCGATCTGCAGAACACGACTGACATCCCGCTCTGCACGCTCTTGTATGAGTTTCTGCTGGGTGTGGAAATCAGACCACTCAGCAGCCAACTTTCGGCGTTCCTCGGCACATCTGTGCATGACCGACTGCTGCTCATCCAGCAGGGCGCTCTGAAAGGTCAGGGATAAAGAGCTAGTTAGGGAGAAACCAAAGATGTTAATAAAGAGAGAGTAAGATTCCAGATATGGAGGGAAATAGAGACCAACGATGGAGTGGGTATACCAGGGAAGAAAAGACTGAAAGCAAGGAAAAGCCAAAGTAACAGCAATGAAGTGAAAGAAGAAAAGAAAACACGAGAAACCAGGAGAAGAGAATACAAGAGACTGGGTATGGATTAAGAGAGAGAAGGAAAATATATAAGACCTTAGAAGCAGGAGAAAGGATGGTGACTACGGAATAAGGGGGATGAAAGTAAATTGGGAGAGGGGAGGAAAGGAAAAGGAACACGGAGAGAAAAAGGCAAAGAAGGATGCAGAAAAAAAGGCAAGAAAGAAGAGAGAGTAAGAAAAAAATGCTTTAAAAGTGTGCGAATGCAGAGGTGTCTTACAGCTAGCTTTCCATGATGGATAGGCAACTGTCTACTGGATATTAATAGAAAAAAGCCAAGTTTTTAAGCAATTTTCTAAAAGATGATTTGTTAGATTGAGATTTCAGGGCTAAGGGCATGGTATTCCAGAGTTTACACACTAAGAAGCAGAAACTTCTCCCTCCCCATCTGGGTTTCTTTATTTTGCAAACTGACACTAATTTGGCAGCGCCAGATCTTACGTTAAAATAGGCATGTGCTAGAAGAAGATGTTCTGAAAATAAGCTGAGAGTACAGGAGAAGGAGAAAAAATTGGGAAGGAAAAAAAAACGAGCACAGTAGGAGGCAGCAAGTAAAGCTGGAGGTAAAGAGAGAGTATGGAGGGAAAGACCACATGATAAGGTAAAGAGAAAAGGACGAAAGACAAAAGATAAAAACATGAAAACTGAATGCAGAAAAAATTAAGGAAGAAAGGTGCTTTGATAGCCTTTCATGGCCATGAAAGAAGTCCTGCAAATCAGGAAGAGAGTTTCTGGATAGTCCAGGGATGAGCTTTTCAAGCCTGTGGCAGTCAAACTCACCTGTCTTAATTTACTCTTCTCCATCTCTACTTGCATTTTCAACAAACCCGCATTTCAGAAATGTCCTGGTTTTCCTATAGAGCGGTCCACTCCATTCTATTCACCGAAGCTCAAGTAGCACAGTAACCTCCTTACCTTTGCCCTTTCCAACTCCTCCCGCTCCATGCTCAACTGCTGGGTCATGACTCTCCTTTGCTCCTCCAGTGAGCGCTGCAGTGACTCTACCTTGGACTGTTCTGCATTCACTCGCCAGCGTTCCTACAACATTTAACATAGATAAGCAACATTTATTAGAGGAATTTTCACAATTAATTACATTTTTGTTCTGCATTGTCACATCTTATGCTGGCTTTATCTCTATAATGCTTGACACCATCATTTGCACTACAACACGTGAAGAGCTCAAATAAGCATACAGCTCAGTGATAGGAGCGGACCCAAAAACATCTCCCATCAATGTGTGAAAGTAGGGTACTTAAATAAAAACACCACAAAAACAGGGGATATTATCACATTCTGGGGGTTTCAAAAGTTGGAGGAGTTCAAAAAGCTGTTAACCATATATAACCAACTGTTCCTCTTGTGGCCCTTTGGGACCCACTTTGATTGAATTAGTAACTTTCAGCACCAGCAAGCATCAGTGCAAAGCAGTCTGACTCTGCTTCTAAGCCTTCTTTAGAAGAGCTGATCAAGAAGACGGTTTCAGCTCCGGCACCATGTATGGTGTTGGTATCTTTAGTCTCTACTCCTAAGCAGAAACGGAAATGGGTGTTGGGTCCGTGGCACCATTTTTGGGGTATGTTGAAACTCCTTTGGGCTGTCTGAGTCCATTTTGAGGACTGCTAAGAAGAAAATTGCTTCTTACTTAACGACATCAGAATTTTCCAGATATTCCAAAGTCCAGATAAGAATATCTCAAGAGAAAGTAAGATTTGTATGGTTGTCTGCAATGTCTTGGCATCCTTTGGGAGGAATTCAGGACTTTCCATTAATTGGGGTAAATCCTTGGTATTTGTGCTGAGTGGTGACCCCCCAGTTCCCACCTCGGCATTGTCCTATACAAATCAATACAGTGGGGTTCCGGTATCTGGGGATTTAGGTTTCCCTTGATCCAGTGGCTCTGTATGACCATAACCTTCGGCCCCCCTTGCAGAGGCTTCGTAGTGACATTGCAAGAGGCTCCCCTTATCTTTGCTGGGGCGGGCAGCCCTCTTTAAGATGATGGTGCTGCCCGCTTCCTCTACGCTCTTCAGATCACCCTTGATATGGTGCCGGCAGGCTATTTCCGCGAGATCGAAGCGCTACAGCATGGCCTATTGTGGGATGGTAGACCGCGTATTGCGTTGGCTAAACTCACGCTTCCTTGTTACGATGGGGGCATTGCTCTCCCGGATGTCAAACGATACTACTGGGCTTCTCAGCTGGCGGCTATCAACCATGGCACATATGGCTCGGTTACAGATACAGGTTATGCCATGGATAGGTGGCTTCTTCCCGGGGGGAGGTATTACAGGGCACTGTACTCGAGGTCGACAAAATTGGGTTTGACGGGGCCCACCAAGCACGCTGTTTGGATCTGGCATGATGAAACGGACTCCCTGAGTTGGAAGGGGACAATTACTAGGGCCACCCCGCTCTTCGACTCGGAGAAACTAGGCCATCTTTGGAGGACGAAGGGCTTTGATAAGTGGGACCTTATAGGGATTTCCACAGTTGGAGATATGTGGGGCAAGGGGAAAATCAAAACATTAGAGGAACTGCAATCGGAATATAACTTGACGGGATCTGAATACTTCGGCTATGCTCAAATCCGACATTCACTCAGGGCGACACTGCCTGGGGACACGGACCCCCCAGAGGCTTCGCCTCTTGAGGACAGAATTGTGGATGGCCACCTCCCCGATAAAACAATCTCCCTCATATACAAGAAGTTGATCAATCACAGGGCTGATCCGCTTGCGGAGTTGAGGGCCAGATGGGTTCAAGACGGTATAGAACTTGATGATGTGGACTAGCAGTCGGCTGAGTCCTCCCCAAAGGAGGTGGCTATCCGAGCTAGGCTGCGGCTCATTCAACTTAAGGTATTACACAGGGTTTACATCACGGGCCCCCGGCTGGTACACATGGGAATGTCAACCTCGGGACTATGCCGACAGCAGTGTGGTCAGACTGTCACGTTCTTACACATTATCTGGGAATGTGAATATATTACAGCATACTGGTGCAGCATACATGACATCATACACAGAGTATTGGGAATTGCTCTAAGGCCAGAGGCAAGGAGGTGCCTTCTTAACATATGGTAGCCCACAGATTTGAACTCTGCACAGACGCAGTGAGCTACACTGGGTTTCATGCTAGCAAAAAGAAATATTGCCCAGTTATGGGGCACTGAGCAGCCACCCTCGCTGGAAGTATGGGAAAACAACTTAGACTGGTGCATGTTCAGGGAAAAAACTGTGTCCCTCGCAAGGGGGCACCCTCATAAATGGTAGTTGATATGGGGACCCTGGAATCAGTATAGTGTATTACCTATACTTATGGGTGAAGAATCTTCCAGCAACACTGAGGAGTTTCTACACATGTATGTATACGTTTTAATAGTACATATGGGAGGACCTGGAGGTAGTCCCTAGAAAAAGGGGCAGACTTACTATAAAACAGGATGGAAATTAGGGAAGAATAAGAGGGGCTTAGGGAGGGATGTCACTCTCCACCCACACAAAAGTAAACCCACTGTTATACACAGGGGGTGGAGACATGCAACTTACACTTTTGTAGTAGATTTACATTGAGTTTGTGAATGCCGGAAAGTAGCACACTAACTCAAAAGTGTGAATTACCTTTGAGAATCAGGCCCCATGATAGTAGGCAGATAAATCACTACCTAAAGATTAGGAAGATTCTGTATTGTTAATGCAATGCCAGTGGGGTTAATACTTTCTCAGAGTTCGAGTTTCTGTCTTCCTCTTTAGAGAGGGTTACACTATTTGCAGGAATTGGGAGGGTTCGGAAGATGCTGAATGTCCCATTCCTCAGCCACCAAAGACATTTTAAATTCATTTTATTTCTTCTATACAAGATGAGTCTAAAACGTATGAGATGGTTGAAAAACCCTCATTAGGTCTGTCTAGCTCAACTCCAACTTTTTGTCAGAAGCATGTGTGTGCATTGAAAGGATAGCCACAGTCACACCGCGGCCAGGGCAGACTGGGCTTCAAACATGTTTCTTTTACCTGATCTGTAAGTGCTTCATTTAAGGAAGCACTATTTCAGAGACCTATGTATCTACCAAACTTTCAGTAGATAAAGATGGAATGGCTCATCATATCTGCTTAAGAGTTCCTACTATTGCTTGCCATCAGCAATTTGAGGGGGTTATGGTCTATCTGGAGCATGAAATGGGACCCAAAATGTGGGGCCTTAAGTGCTATGAAGCTCATACAATGGCAAATCATTACTTTTCAAACCCAGTCACGTTCTACAGAGAAGATTCTCCAACTGATAATGAGCAGGGGAGGGATTGACCAGCCATCTTAAGTGTGGCTAGAACAACCACAACTCTCTTACATCCGTCCGCAACAAAGGGAAAGTCATAGTCAGCAGCCTTCTATAAACTGCTCAATGCCAGTTCCAGGACGTCTTTCAGCAATTCAGGAGAATTTCTTGGGCTAGTTCCTTTCTGCAGCAGTAATCAGGGATACAACTATGGACCATAACATTCTTGTAGAAGTCTGATACTAAGAAAGGCTCTCCTAGATGCATGTATATTGGGGACCTCCAAGTTCTGTCTTTGTCTAAAGAAGCCAAGTTTATAGAGAAATCTAAAGACAAAATATTCACTGAAAAGCTATGCCTGTTTTTCACAGTAGGCTGATGTTAGTTTCTTCCACACTGAAAAAATATCAATGAACCTGCCCACACCAGCATAGAGTGTTGTAAGAAGAAAAACGTCTAATGTAATTGTAGATGAAGCTTCAGTTGCCGTCTTTTGCTTTACTTCTACTCTTCCCCTAGTAGGTACTCTATACAGAGGCTGCCTGACAAAACATTGGTGCATACACAACTAAGATATTTGAAGGCCTGGTAGTACTGCTGTATCCGGATGACATCTATAAAACTATATGGTTGTCTACATAGGGTGCTTGACATTTTCCAAAGTGTGGTGTACCTTATCCTCGAGCTAGCCTTATCTATCCCGGGTCTTGCCCAAAATTTTAGTCTGGACATCCAGTGGAAAATATTTACAACTAAAATAGCATCTTATTGCCAATGAAGTGGCCATCGCTAACGCAAAAGAATCCATGAAGTTTGTACCAGAAGAATGCTATGTGTAGGAAAGACCAAGCCACCAGCTGATTTAAAACCCCTGTCTACTCAGGTCAACAGCCTTCTTCACCAAGTGCGACTTTAGATAATGGTACTTGACCAAAATAAGGGTCATATGAATAGAACTTAAAGTCAATAACACAAAAGCGAAATATTTATTTTACTTATGTGAAGATTTTATTCAAAGCAGGTGCAAAAGGCAAAGCAATAAACTGGGATGGAAAATTGTGATTAAACCTGAAGAAGGAGAAGAGATATATATGGGCAGCCGCGGTCCGTGCATATAACAACGGTGGGGCTGCATGGGGTTGGACACTTTCGAGGGATGATGCAGAGGGGAAATTAAATAAATAAATAATTATCCCTTGGCATCGTCCCTTGAAACCCCCCCCCCCACACACACAGCTCCACCGCCCCGTTGCGGTTACCTGCATGGACCACGGCTGTATATGGGTAGAGCCAAGAAGATGCACACTTGTTAGAGAAGGTGAACAAAAAAAATTAGATGTGCCAAATGGAAGAGAACCAACATTATAGGGAATTGTTTCAGTGAAATACATACTATGATTTCTTGCATTCAAAGAAGATGCCTGTTATGTTACCGTATTTTCCGGCGTATAAGACGACCCGGCGTAGAAGACGACCCCCTACTTTGCCAGAAAAATTTTAGGTTTTGTGCTATACTCGCCGTATAAGACGACCCCCCACTTCCAGCGCAGCATAGCCATTCCGAGAATGTACCGGTATTTTGAACTTACCGTATTAGTCTAGTCCTCCTCCCTGTGGGTGAGCAGTAAGGCTTTATCAGTGGGCAGTGGGTACCTATAAGCGTTTATTTTACAAACTCAAAGACTGAACGCAAACAAATTGGTTGTATAAACAATCTTGCTTTACTCGGAATATTTTTTATTTAAAACCATATCAAAAACTGTCACTTCTGAATATACCGGTACGGTACGGCAAACATAAATTACGTAGTGCATGAAACAGTGCAAGTGGATTAAACGTTCCATAACTTCCCATAAATCCAAGCGATTTCTACAGGATTTACAACGTTCCCTTTAAAAGCCTTCAAAATCCTCCTCTTCGTCATCTGATCTCATAAGTAAGTCAATGAGATCTTGTGGTACATCTGTAAGGCAGTCATCGTATGGATCTTGTACCAATTCCGTATCAGATGATGTGGTCTCTTCTTCGGCATCCTCTTCACCTTCCCACAGATAGTCGTCCTCCATACCATCTAATGAATTTGATATGCCACACTTCTTGAAAGACTTTATTACAGTCTCTGCATCGATGTCGTTCCAGGCCTTTATAACAAAGGTGCACAAAACATCCAACTGTGGAGCACGCATGTTTCCTCCTTTTGTGAATGTTTTTTCACCGCTAACCATCCACTCATTCCACTGTTCTCGGATGCGATCTTTAAATGGCTTGTTTAGGCACACATCCAGTGGCTGCACCAACGATGTCAGTCCTCCAGGTATAACTGCAGCATCCGTTTTTAGTCTTGCCAGCCTTTGCTTGGTGCTGGGAGTTAAATGAGCCCTGAACATATCCCACACCAGTAGACTACGCCTTTGTAGAAGTCCACCTGGTCGCCTGCTCTATACGTTATCAAGCCATAGCTTTACCCCTTCTTCATCCATCCATCCTTTCTCATTCACATGCACAAAACAACCAACAGGAAACTTGAGTTTCGGCATTGTTTTTCTTTTAAAAATAACCATTGGTCTCAGTTTGCCACCATCAGCTGTGCATGCAAGTACCACTGTGAAACTGGACTTCTCATGTCCTGTTGTTTTTATTAAAATTGTCTTTTCGCCTTTTTGATGGACAGTTTTGTTGGCAATATTATCAAAATTCATTGGAGTTTCATCCATGTTTCCGATGCTACTTAGCGCATAGACATGTTCATTGCGCAGCCTAATAACGTAGCGATGGAAGCTATGCATTATGGCATCAAGATCCGCAGGTAATTTCTGGGCAATTTTTGTCTTTTGCCGCAATACCAGATTATGCCTTCCCAAGAATCTGGTACACCAGGATACAGTGGCCTTAAATCTGTGGCTGAGATCTGGATTAGATTTGGCCCACTGAAGTGCAACCAATCGGATTTTATTTCGGGTCACGACATACCCGCTTTGCCGATGCTCGGCCACCATGTCTGCTACATGCTTTTCCAGTTCTGGCCAATGTGGGGTGCCTCTTCTTAGTGAACACTTGCCCCTTGGCATACTCCGCAATGCTTGCTCATTTGCTCTCCAGGCCCGAACCATCTTTTCTGTCACTCCATATTGTCTAGCAGCAGCACAGTTATTATGTTCCGTGGCAAAAGCCACAACTTTAAGTTTGTAACTGGCTTCATATTTCCTTCTTCTTGCCACTGCTGGAGCCTTGCTGAGTTCTTGACTGCCAGCCATTTGCACTGGATGCGCTGCAGGAGCCTTGCCGGGTTCTTCGCTGTCTGCCATTTGCACGGAATGTGGTGCTGGAGCCTTGCCGGGTTCTTGACTGTCAGCCATTTGCACTTGATGTACTGGTGCTGTACAGTATGAACAGGTGCAGAGACTGTCTTCAACACCACACGTACGGTACGGCAAATACGCTATCTGGTCACGAGACTGCCTTTCCTCTTCGCAACAACCAGCCAATCACGGCAAGTGCTCTACTGCCTTCGGTAACATTCGGGAACATTCTACAGTCCCCTTTCTATGCCACGCCCATGCCAAGGGGAGAGGTGCGCGTGCCAAAACGTGCCAAACGTGCCAAACGTGTCAACACACTGGGCGCTGCCATCTTCGGCGCTGGCTGCCCATTACCATGTACCGTGTTTCGGACGTCCTGCTGCCTCGTCTGCCTGGGGATGTGCAAGCGGTTGGAGGCGCGTGTACAGCGGCAGCGGCAGTCGAGGTAAGACTCATGGCGCCATTTGCTCGCTTGTGAAGCGGTTTGACACCTTCGAGTGAAGTCCTTGCTATGAAAAAAACGCTCGCTTTCGATACTTCATGGCGCGGGGCCTGGGTGTGGACGTTGCCAGGGTCGGTGGCTGTATTTTTTGACATAAGGTGTGTTGTTTCTTGTTATTTCCTATTGTGAAGCGGTCTGACACCTTCGAGTGAAGTCCTCGCTATGACAAAAAAACGCTCGCTTTCGATACTTGCACAATTCATGGCGCGGGGCCTGGGTGTGGACGTTGCCAGGGTCGGTGGCTGTATTTCTGGACGTTGCCAGGGTCGGTGGCTGTATTTTTTAACATAAGGTGTGTTGTTTCTTGTTATTTCGTATTGTGAAGCGGTCTGACACCTTCGAGTGAAGTCCTCGCTATGGAAAAGCGCATGGAAACATACCATAAAATTTTGTACCCGGCGTATAAGACGACCCCCGACTTTCCAGAAAATTTTAAGGGGTTAAAAAGTCGTCTTATACGCCGGAAAATACGGTATGTTAAAATTATTTATACCGCGCTCACTGGTTAGAGGCGGCAGACCCGAGAGCAGAAGACGGCCCGGGACCAGGGTTCGATTCCCTTCGCGGCAGGTTTCTGGACCAGGGTCAGCGGACTCGATAATTCTCTCGCCTCGGTGCCCACTCTGATCAGCGATCACACTCGGCAACTCTGGGCATTAGCTTGCCTCATCTTCACTAACGGCCCCACCAGACCGCCGGGGATGCCTGGTCTCACCCTGGAGATACCCATTAAGGGACCATCTCTCAGGGAAGCCAGGAAGGGTTTCGCAGCGGTCAAAGCGCCTTGGGACCCTACGGGTAAGTAGTGCGCTATATAAATGCCTATACATTTACATTTACATTTACATTCACCGAAATGGTTTCATGCCTTCACTTGAATATTACAATTGCAGCAGCTCTAGTTGGTCATCCGGACCAATTACTCCCTTATTTACCCCTACCTCCACAACACCCGCCAGGTTTTGCTCCTTCAGGGCCACTCAACATAGAGAAGAAATGGTAATGGCTATGGAGACCACAAAATCATCGATACTTCACAATCGGCAATTTCAATCCTGATTTTAGATATTGGTATGCCTACATCCCAGCATACGTATAAGTAGTGTACCTTTTCCGTCTTTATGTGCTGTTGAAAGCAGAATATATCTTAACACACATAACTTTGGTGATTTGAAGCAAACTACGAAATCTAGCGGGTAGCTGCTGCACGGTCTTTCCCGGACGCTACAGGGGTAAGTCATGCTGCCCTGGCTGTGGCTGGCGCCCCAACCGCGCTCTGTCTTTGCTCCCCAACAAAGAGATCGATAGTGTTGGGTATCTCTGCAGGCTGTTAAACACCAGGTCTGCGTGCAGACACGCAAAAGACATTTATGACCTCCTCGATATGGAAAAGCCACTTTGTCTTATGCTGACTGAGACGTGGCTGGGGGAATTCTCAAATCCTGATGTTGCCATGGCTATTCCGCCGGACTACAAGGGAAGGGGCGGTGGAGTGGCACTGGTGGTGAAGAAATGCGCGCCATGTGCTATTCTGCCAGTGGATGATATTCGCGGCTCTGAGTCCCTTGCCTTTTCCATCACTCTGGCACCTCACCAATCCTTTAAAGGATTATTAGTATATAGACCACCTGGTCCACCTGGAACCTTTTTTGAAGACTTCGATTCGGTTTTATTGGGACTGGCTCTGAAAGCAGAACATTGTATTGTAGCTGGGGATTTCAACTTCCGCATGGATGATCCGTCGGACCCGGACACCATCAAACTCTTGAAGGCTACGGCCCCTCTGGGCCTGATCCCCCACCTTCGGGGGCCAACGCACGACAAGGGACATACTCTTGACCAGGTCTTCTCGACTTCTCCTCTGGAGGTGAAGGAGATTATCCCGGTGCTATGGTCAGACCATAGGCTAGCCAAATTTCTGGTTAGAGGCACAGCAAAACCGCCTAATCCCGTGTCCCAGCATCAGGGACGAGTCCCCAGAGCATATCATCGAGTGACCCCTGCGATGCTGGCTCAGGCCGCCCTGGATCACCCTTGCCCCCTTTCAGGCGACTTGGAGAAGGACTTGGAGTCTTTGCAAGCATGGCTATTAGATAGGCTGAACGATCTTGCCCCGGTGTTGGCCCCCCGCTTAACATCGAAACGGGTTTCGGCTCCCTGGTTCACTGCGGCACTGTCAGTCGCTCGGCAGCAGTGTAAGGCAGCCGAAAGAGCCTGGCGATCACAATACGACTCTGTGGCAAGGCTGACCTACAAGATGGCGGTTAAGGCCTATCACCGGGACATTCGCCTAGGAAAAAAAGCCTACCTTGCAGGGAGGATAGAAGCCGCCTCCAACTCCTGTAAGGAGATTTTTACCATAGTGAGAGAATTTATGGCTCCGCGCTCCAATTCATCCCAAGGTATGCCCTCCAAGTCCTGGGCTTCCGATCTTGCAAACTTTTTCACCAGCAAGATCAAACTTATCCAGGACTCTTTTCCACTGGTGGCGCCCGTGGGGCTGATCAATCCTGAGGATGATCTGTACCTTCCGGCCCCGCTAGGTCCGATGCTGGCCGTTTTTCCACCTATCTCAGCCCCTGCTTCCTTAGCGCTTATGGGCAATCTTAAATCTGGGTCGCCTTTGGACCCCTGCCCTGCCAAATTTTTGGCAAAAATGGCGGAAGTGATAAATCCGCTGGCGAATCCACTCCTGAATCTCTCGTTGAACCAGGGAGTGGTTCCGCAGGCCTGGAAGCAGGCAATGGTCATCCCTTTGCTGAAGAAGCCTGGTCTCGACCCTAAGGCTCCGGTCAATTACAGGCCTATCTCCCTGTTGCCTGCTCTCACGAAAATCTTGGAGAAGCACGTACACACGGTGCTCTCCAACTTTCTGGAAACACACGAGATTCTGCATGCCACCCAATCCGGCTTCCGCCCAAATCTCAGTACAGAGACCGCGCTCCTAGAGGTCTCAGAAACCATTAAAGGGGTTCTGGACACTGGGGGCAAAGCCATGCTGGTGATGTTGGATTTGTCGGCGGCTTTCAACACCGTCCCCCATGACGGCCTTCTCGCAAGACTCTATGAGATTGGCCTACGGGGGACGGTGCTCAGCTGGTTTTCATCCTTCCTAGCTGGCCGCCGGCAAACAGTCTGGGCCTCCCCAGACTCCGCCGTGATGCTGCCATTGGGAGTCGGGGTCCCGCAGGGCTCTATACTGAGCCCGATCCTTTTTAACATCTTCATGACCCCTTTGGCGGCGTTGGCGGAGTCGTTCGGGGCCCAGATCGCATCCTACGCCGACGACACCCAGCTCCTCTTTTCTTGTAAGAAAGGAGGAGACTTTGATGGAGAGAGTATCCGGTATTGCCTTGGGGCTGTTTTTAAATGGTTCCAGCTGAATAGCCTTAAGTGCAATTCCGATAAGTCCGAGGTACTCTTCTTCGGGTGCGTTACGGAGCCAGACTGGCAAGCTTGGTGGCCCATTAACATGTTCCCTCCATCCTGCTCATCCCAAGTTGCTAAGAACCTGGGGGTCAAGATGGACAAGGGTCTGACGTTGAGATCCCAGATCCTTGGTGTGACGGGCACATGTTTCGGCCTCCTCAAGATGCTGCGGAGGTTTCTGTCTCTTCTGTCTGAGAATCACAGGAAGCTGACTGTACAGGCTCTGATCGGCTCTAGGCTGGATTATTCCAACGTCCTTTACCTAGGCCTGCCAGAGTACCTGTTGCAGCGGCTCCAAGTTGTGCAGAACGCGGCCGCGAGGGCCATATATGGCCTTAACAGGCGAGCCAGTGCTGCCGGCCTGTTGCAGACCTTACACTGGCTGCCCATCCGTAAACTGATTGCTTTCAAGGCATTAACTTTGGCCTACAAAGCTCTGCACGCGGTGGGAGCTAAGTACCTCCAAAGGAGACTTGCCTTTTACCATCCGGCTCGCTCTCTCAGGTCAGAATCTCTGTTTCTGGCGGCTGTGCCGCGTGTGAAGAGAGCTCTCATTGGAGGCCGCTCCTTTGGACTGCTGGCGCCACAGCTGTGGAACACCTTGCCGCTGACACTCCGGGGAGCCACCAGTTTACTTGCATTCAGGAAAGGCCTCAAAACTTGGCTGTTTGCCCTCTAGGCTGTTTCCTGTTCGCTCTGTTCTTTTTCTGCTTTCCACCTTGTTTTTATTACTGTGTTGTGTTATTTTGCTGTAGGTCTCTTTATTTAAAGCGCCGGGACACTCTTTTTGAGTAGCCGCGCGCTATACAAAAATAAATATAACATAACATAACATAACAGTTGTTAACACCCTGTCTGATTGCATCTCATAGTCATATTGTGTGTGCAGATTGCCATCTGGTGTGTGCTTCTGAGGATTAAAGAAGGCTGTTCGGACCTGCAATTTTCTTTCACTTAACTGTAATACTGGTTCTGCATCGTAGGAATCCTCACTGAAGTCATAAATGTAGAATAATTTGCACCAGAATACTCATCTCTCAGAATACTTATGTAACATAGTTCAGTGTTGGTGGATATAATTTGAAAAAAGAGCAATAAATATGTTACCTCCATTTTTTAACCCCTTGCATGCTGACGGCCCCCATCCGTCATGCACTACGGCGCTCGTGTGCTGATGACGGCTGGGGGCCGTCATAAACCCGCCCACTCGCGATTTTGCCGCACAGGCGCAGAATCGCGGCAGCATGCAAGGGGTTAAAATGTAGGTAACATTTGTTGTTTTCTCTGCGATTATTATTTTGAAAGACCTACACTGAAGCATCTAGCACAATAATGTACCCCTCAAAAACCAGAGAGTCTTAAACTTCCCCATTTCAGGAGAAAAATGAAAGTAAAGGAGGACTGCAAGGTTAAGAATGCATGTGGTTAAAAAGGCATACTGCCCCTTTAAGACGTCAGCAGCTTTGTGTTTCCAGCATGCATTGTGCTAGACACTATGTTAAGCAAATAGGTTTTTAAAAACTGCTTGCCCAACTATAATGTCCGCTCTAGTACCTACAACAAATCTGCATCACAACAAAGTTTAGTGACCACATGGATTGATTTCCATTTGGTTGCTTTACCCATATCTTGTGAGGAGACATTCTTTAACCAAGGAGCAGTTGCTGCCTTCCCTCTCGTGACATGAGCTCTGTAAAGGATTTGTTGGCTTGTTGATAACAACACATAATACATGAAACTATCCATCTAGTAATGGTTTGTTTTGTAGAACCCATCCCAGTATGGAGGGGATCTATAATTAATGAACAGTTGATTAGTGTTTCTCATGTCCTTTATCCTATTCCTAGCTAAATAGAATTATAGGACTCTTCTAACATTCAAAGATTGGAGTGACCTCTCTACATGAGTGGTACGATTAAGGGAAAAAGTACAACAGGAAATAGCCTGGATGATATGAAAATCCAAAACTACCTTGGGTAGGACATTTGGACTTGTTCTTAAGATAACTTTATTATGTATTATGTAAGATGTAATATGGAAGATTGTATAAGGCTCAATTCAATGTAAAGCTCGAAGGTCACAGACCCTTTTTGCGGTTGTAATCCCTATCAAAAAGCCCCTTTTCATGTTATATGCTGACATGTGGCCTTATGGATTCTTTCAATAGATTCAGTTCCCATGGGAAAGAAGGTTTCCAGCTCGGTGAAAACGTTTCTCCAAACCTTCCAAAAAGTCTTTACTCTCAGGGATGGGGAAAAGGACTATTAATTTGGCCCCTTTCTGTATGTAGTAACTGCAGCCAGGTGAAGTTTAAAGGAGGGATACTGTAGGTTTGAGTTCGCCAAGAAAAGCAAGATTACAGATTCTGTGCAATGAATTAGATTGTATTTGGCTTTCAAATACCACGAGACAAATCTTTTCCAACTGCAATTTATGACCTTTTTGGAAAAGACATTTGGACGTTTGGCTTCTTTAAGTATAACCATACCTTCTTGTGATAAATGTAGGTGCATTTACTGTATGACCTCGGGTGTCGTGAAGCGAAATTCAATGATTGTATGAAGGGGTGAGGTATTCTACTTTGCATCTTCCATAGAAGATGAGGTCTACATGGCAGTTCCTTGAGTGGTACTAATGACTGTTGGGAGAGTTTTGAGAACCCCCATCGCCTTGGCCATTCCTGAGCTATGAAAATTATTTTACAGTTTGAGTGCCTTAGCTATGCGAGTAGTTTTGGAAGCAGGTGGAAAACCATACAGACATTTTTTCGACTGTTTCATTAAAATAGTATTGCCCAGTGAATATGGCTCCCATACTCTTGACATGATGTTTGGACATTTTGTGTTTAGTTTTGTAACAAAATATCACTTTGTGGAAAGCCTGTTTCTTAGAAAATATATATAAACATTTTTTTTCTTCAGGATGAGGTGAGCATTTCCATTACTTCGGTCAAACAGTCCCACATCACCCCTAGCAGCTTTGATTGCAGACCCAGGGTATATACCAGGAGGCCACTGTGATTGGTTCTTCATTCCATATTCCACTCAGTGGTGCATCGCATCCACCGCAGTTGGACCAGTTTCTAGTGACATCTAGTGGGACCGACTTATGGACCAGGATATCAACCTCACGTGACCCAAATGTAAACCCGGAATGAACCAGGATCTTGTTATTACCTCTCTCCCCTAGAAGTGACACTTGTCCCCGAGGAAATGTCTCTCTTGCCGTAGGATAACATTTGGGTTTTGCTATTCAGGAATTGTGCCACTATCCCTCTCTTCACCTTGCTCCCCAGATTGTTAACATTCCAAGTCAGGAAGTTGAGCTCCCCCTTGTTACTTGTATCTTTGCCTGCATTTTTTGTTTGTATGATTTGTGTACGGTCTATGCTGTTGTTATGCGTGTTCTGCTGTGTCAGTCAACCCACCATCCACATATAAACTCCTCACACCCCACATCCCACATCCTCTTGCAACGGGTCAAAAACTACCGGCACCCCAAAAAAGTGAGGGGTTTGTCGGCCCTTTCTCCTCACCAAACCTGTAAGTGAACTCCAATCTTATAGGCTCTCCCTCTGATGTCATAGCACAGGATAGCCTGGTCTAATAAATGGATGCGTGGTCATGCAGTCCCTGCCTCTGCTATATTGTTGCTGGCCCCGTTTGGGCCTGCAAGCATTCCGCCGCTTGCCATGTCATCAAAGTCTTTTTGCCTCCAGCTCGTTCCTCTTGTTGATATTGGCCTCTCTATTCTCCCGGACCAGTCACTAAGAATCTCTTTTCTTCCCTGGTGAGGGCGTCATCCTACCCCTCCTGTCCTCCACTCTCCTTCCCTCTTGCTACTCCCAGGCCTTGTCTGTACACTCAAAGAACAAGGATTTTCCCTTCTAGACTACTTTCCGTTTCGCTGGGAAGTTCATCATGTATTGTGCCCCACACTGATGCAGCTTCGCTTTTACTTTATCGAAGGATCTCCACCTCGCCTGGACCTCATGTGTGTAGTCTGGGAAGACCATTATTGTATGGTTTTCAAAATGTAGAGGGCTACGCTGGCAAGCTGCTTTTAAGATTTGAGAATTTGGGCTATGAGTGGTTTTGACTGGGCACCGGTTTGGCGGTGTCCCCGGCACGCACACTCAACTGTAAAGTGCGGTGAGAATCCCTCCAGTTTAATGGTAGTATGCACAAAGTTCTCAACTTACCACTTGACTGGTTGGCCCTCCATCTTCTCTGGGAGACCCACAGCCGCGCAGTGGTCGCGCAAGGGGCAAGCCTGTCTGCGCCAGGACCTCGCCCAGCGCCAGAACCCCTGGCGAACGCCACGGCACCGGACTCCGCTACGATGCCGGCACCCTCCACGAACTCAATCCCGGACGAGAACACACCTGATTCAGGGCCACCCCAAAGCGCACCCAAGGACCTTTCACCTGCTGGACCTACAGCCTCGCCAGCATTCGCCCCGCCAAACCACCGCCCAGGAATGAACCTAACCACCTCAGATACATCCTCCTCAACACCCGCTCTGCCCGCAAACAGGCCGTTGAACTCTGGAACCTACCCGACTCGACCTCCCCAGACGTCGCCTTCCTGAAGGAGACCTGGCTGAACCCCGCCTCAGCACCCGTACATCGTCATAGTCATCCCGGAAGGCTACAAGATCACCCGTAGGGACCGCTCCAACGGAGTAGGAATCGCCATCATCCACAGGTACACACTCAGAGTCTCGACCAACACCAACGACATCCTCAGCACCGCCAAACACCTGCACTTCCAGATCCACACCGACCCCAACACCACCCTCAGAGGAACCCTCGCCTCCACGGACTACATCCTCCTCGGGGACCTGAACTTCCACCTTGAGAACAACAATGATACCAACTCCACCACCCTGACTGACAACCTTGCCAACCTAGGACTCAACTCATCACAACACCCACCCACGCCGCCGGGCACCCGCTCAACCCCATGTTCTCTGCAAGCCCCCACGTCTCCTTCAGCCACACCAACGAACTCCACTGGACCGACCATCGCTGCATCCACTTCACCTTCAGTAAGCCCACCACGCACCACCGCACCCAGTAGATGCCTCACCGCAGCTGGAGCAAAGTCACCGATGACCAGCTAACCACCACCCTCGCCCAGAGCCCACCTGCCGACCCCACCAACACCGCAACCTCAGGCAATGGATTCCCGACTGCGCCAAAAACCTTGCTCCTATCAAGAAACCCTCCTACAGTAACACCAGCAAGAAAGCCAGCTGGATCACCGAAGACCTCAAGACCTCCAAACGGACATGCCGAAAACTGGAGAAGTACTGGCTCCGCGAACAAACACCGGACAGCTGCGCAGCCCACAAGAACGCCACCTGCAGATACCATCACCTCATTAGAGCCGCCAAAAGGGCCTCATTCAAAGACCGTCTAGACAACAACGCACACAACAGCAAAGAGCTCTTCAACATCGTGAAGGAACTCTCCAACCCCAGCTCCAACACCAACAACATCTCACCCTTGCAAGACCTGTTAGACTCATTGGCCACCTTCTTCCACTGCAAGATCGCCGACATCCATGACAGCTCCAACGCCACGACCAACCCGACAACCACTGAGACCTCCACCCCCTCGACCACCACCCGCACCAAACGCCTGCTCTCCTGGACCAACATCAGCGACGACGAAACCTGCAAGACATGAACACCATCCACTCCGGATCACCACATCCTCAACAAAGCTGTCACAACCATCGCACCCCATCTCAGAAAGTAATCAACATCTCCTTTGAGACAGCAACCTTCCCGGAAAGCTGGAAGCACGCCAAGATCAACCCCTTACTCAAGAGCCCCAAGGCGGACCCCAAGGACCTCAAGAACTTCCGACCCATCTCCCTGCTCCTGTTCCCAGCGAAGGTCATCGAGAAAACCGCCAACAAACAACTGATCTGCTACCTCGAGGAGAACAGCATCCTGGACCCGTCCCAGTCTGGGTATCGCAGCAACCACAGCACCGAAACCGCCCTCATCACCACCACCGATGACATCAGGACCCTGCTGGATAACAGAGAAACAGCGGCCCTCATCCTCCTGGACCGGTCAGCCACCTTCGACACGGTCTGCCACCGCACACTGCGAACATGCCTCCCCGACGCCAGGATCCAAGTGAAGGCCCTGGACTGGACCACCTCCTTCCTCTCCGGCAGAACACAGAGCGTCCACCTCTCCATTTCTGCTCCGAGGCCACCGAAATCGTTTGCGGCGTACCCCAGGGCTCATCCCTCAGCCCAACGCTGTTCAACATCTACATGGCTCTTCTCACCCTCGTCGCCCGACAGCACGGCCTCAACATTATCTCCTACGTCGATGACACCCAGCTGATCCTCTCGCTCACCAAAGACCTCCACACCGCCAAAACCAACCTACACGAAGGAATGAAGGCCGTCGCCGAAAGGATGAGGAACAGCCGGTTGAAGCACCCCCTCCATGACTAAGCAGGTCAACGCTGTCTCCTCCTCCAGCTTCAACACCCTCCAGATGCTCTGCAGGATCTGCAAGTGGATCCCCACTGCGACGAGACGAACCGTCACCTAGGCCCTCGTCAGCAGCAGGTTGGACTACGGAAATGCACTCTACGCAGGAGCCTCGGCCAAACTCCTGAGACGGCTGCAATGCATCCAGAACGCCCTCCGGACGCCTGATCCTGGACATCCCCCACGCAGGCACGTCACACCCCACCTGAGAGACCTGCACTGGCTCCCCGTCAACAAAAGGATAACCTTCAAGCTCTTCACCCACGCACACAAAGCACTCCACAACACCGGACCAGTGTACCTCAACAGCCGACTCAGCTTCTACACATCCACCAGCCAGCTCCGCTCCGCCGGCATCGCCTTAGCCGCAGTCCCCCGCATCCCAAGACCAACCTCCGGCGGCAGATCTTTCTCCCACCTCGCCGCCAAGACCTGGAACACCCTCCCCACCCACCTACGGCAGACCCAGGACCTGCTGACTTCAGAAGACTCATCAAGACCTGGCTCTTCAAGCAGTACCAGCACCCCCACCCCCAGCGCCTTGAGACCCTCACGGGTAAGTAGTGTGCTCTACAAATGCTATGATTGAGTGATTGATTCTGTAAGATGGCAGACCTCTACTTGAAGGGTCTTAATAGCTTCTGTATGTTCCAGCAGGGGGACCTCTGTAGTGTGCATCTGTTCTCCGATTTTACCAACATCAGGGTAAATGAAGGTCGTATCAACCGCCAATGTGTAAATTGTATTCTCTAACACTGATGAATTTCTTTGATGGTCAGTAGCAGCTCGCCCATTGTGGACTCGCTGTCGCTTGATTCCTGTCTGCTCGGAGCGGTTGGGGTGCAGGCGTGGAGGGTCAGCGACTCCGCGGAGTTTACGCCACCCCTATTACCGGACCCCTGCCTCACAGCATATTTGTTCATTTTGTTCGATTGTTGTTTGGGGACTTTGTGGAGGACCATTCTACCCTCCAGTGTGGGTGATGTGGATCTTTCCCCTCCCGAGGGGTGTATATGCCTTCAGAGCAGAGCTTCTGTGTTCTAATATTATGAAGTGATGCAACACCAAAGGGTCTAGGGAGGAAAGGAGAAAGGCACAAAATCTCCCACCAGTCAGGTTCCTCCCTGTAACATGCACACTTGCCTGTGGGATCACCTTGTACCCTGAAGTAGTCTCTGCTTTGTCCCTTTTCTGTCCTGCTGCCTCACAAAGCGGTCTGAAGAGCCTCCAAATACCATTGTCTTGAGAGGGAGACTTCAATATGGGGCCCATTGTCTGTTGTAGAGTTGCTGCTCGCTTATGGCAGCAGCCTTCCCGACGGGTGGTTCTGAGTCCCAGATATCTCCTTACCTTACTCCATCCAAGGCCGAGTCTGGAGCCTTGATTTTGGTCGGGTGCACTCTTCTTCAGTAGTAGCTCACTCTTTAAGGTTCAGCCTGCCATGGTGCCTTAGCCACACCCCTTTTAGAAAATATCTTGAGTGATTTAGTCAAGAAGCTCCCCCATGGGAGTTTCGTTTTAATATCTGCTCTGCAGATCTGTTTGCCAATCCTGGAGACCCAGAGATATACTGCTTGAAAGGGCAATGGTCTGGCAGGAAGCCAATACCATATTGCTTGAGCTTCCAGATCTAGACATCTGGACCTGCCTGGTTTGTTAAAATAATACATAGTGGTTGTGTTGTGTGTTTGAATCAATGATCTGTTTGTATTTATGGATAGATAAAAAGCTTTCAATGCTAGGTGCAAAGCTTTGACTTCTAGCACATTTATATGATAGAGCTGCTTTCTCTTCAACCATAATCCCTGTACTGATAAGCCTTGTAGATGGGCTCCCCAACCTGTCAAAGACGCATCCGTCACTGTTGTCTGAGAAGGAAGGTTCTGGTTGAAAGGAAGCCCTTTTAAAAGATTCTTTTTACAACATCACTACTTGAGCAACTCTTTGGCTTGAACAATAAGGCTCAGCTTGTCTTACCACCTGTCCTTGTGGTGGTCCCACTGATATTCTTTGCATTGTTGAAAAAGTTTAATGTAGAGATGTGCATTTGGAACTAGAAAAATGCATGAGGCTATTCCTCCTTGCATGGATGAAACCCCCAAAGGGGATAACTCATCTTTTTGTGTTGCTTTTAGTTAACGGAGAGTCTGAACTGCTGTTGCTCTCAACTTTTTATGGGTGACCTGTAACCCAAGATGGTGAATTCGTTTGTATGAGCCAATCGGCGAGATATAGGTAAAAGTAAATCAACCTTTCTCTTAGGAACTCTGATCCTACTGCCATGCATTAAGAGAACTTTTTTGGTGCAGATTTCAGCTCGAACCAATAACAATGTACTGGTAGTGTGCTTTTCCTACAGTAAATATCAGGAATTTTCTGTGTTTTTCCAAAATGATTACCTGAAAAAAGGCATCTTTTAGATCAACTGAACACATAAATCTCAATGTATCAATTGTAGGTACATTTGATGTCAAGCTGGCATCCTGAATTCTGGTCTCTTTAGAAATTAGTTGGATTGTCTTTGGTCTAGAATTGGACAGTATTCTTTTTTGGGAACCTCTTTGTTATACAGGAACAGTTTGTATTGCTTGTTTTTATTGGAGAGAGAAAATCTCCTTTCTTAATGTCTGCAGCTGATGTTTTGGTGCACCTTTTGGTGGAACTGTCGGAGGAGGTTTGAATTGGATAGCATATTCGTGATTGATAATTTGTAGAACCTACCTGGCCAATGTTATTTGGATTCACTCTGTTAGGTGTTTTTTATACAATAGCTCCCACTGTAGTGGTGAGTAAAGGAGAAGAAGTGAAGACCTTATTATTTAGACTGGATTCTTGACTTGGGGGTGATGAGGAACTTTGCTGCTGTTGAATTTGGTAGACTCTTACTCTATGGGATGTCTTTGATAAGGTATTTCGAATTGCAGAGACTGTCTCTGATTGTTTGCCTGTAGGTCTACTGAGAGGATTGAACCATCAGACATTGCTGGTATCTGAATTCATGACGTCAGTATTCGGATCTGTAGTATCTTTTACATTCTTACAGGCCCACTGCCTTTAGAGTCTGGTTTAAGAGATATAAGTCTCAACCAGAATGATTGTTTAAGCAAGATACTATGGCAATACTGAGAGGCAACTCAATCTGCAGAATCAACAGTTGCATTGATGACTTTGTTTGGCACTAGCTTTCCTTCTAGAATGATTTCTAAAAAGTCTTGTCTGCATTCCCACAGTAAGTTCTCTGCAAAAGAGTATAATGTTCGAAAGCAGTTTATCAACCCTTCTCAGTAAGGTTTTCAATGACCATTTTAAAGTGGATCACATCAGAACCATACAACTTGTGGCTAGTTGCATCAATTCTTTTACTTTTGCGGTCAGGATATATTGAGGTTTCTAGTGTAGGCGCTTGTTTCTACAGGAAGGGCACACTTCAAATGGTGAAGATACTCTTCACTAACTTAGATGTATAACTTGTGATGGGACATTACAAATGTTAAATGAAGTCACAAATCTGTAATTGTAAGGAATCACACACCAAGAAATAAGAAAAAAAATCCTCAAACAGTATTAGGATCTAGCCAACATGATCTGGAAAAAACGGAGGCATTGAGGCAAACTACCAGAACAATGCACACTAGGATCTGAAAACTGCTAACTTCTTATGAAAATGCCTTTTGAACAAAAGACTATGGTGTACAAATAGGAAATATAGTGCATAAAACTCATGTGACTGACAACGGCAAATGTGCATTGTATCAGAATACACGTTTTCAAAAACAACTGTGAACACAAACATTCTAATTGTGTACATATATATGACAAAAAAATCCACTGTCAAGTGCTTTGTAGTACTGCTCCAGTGGCATTACTATGCCATCATCTCTTGGTTTCTTTGATCCTGTAAACTCTGAATCCCATCAGTACTGTACTACGAATAGCATTGAATGTTCACGATGCTTATGATTAAATGAAATTGTTTTTTCCTACAATGTACTACTTCTCTAGAGTTAGGTTAGTCTACACTACATAAAATATCTAAAAATCTTAGCTTGATATGTCCTGAGATCCCAAAGACTGGAGACCACTGTTGTGAATAGTAATTCTGATGCCTCCATCTGCCTATCTTGAAGTTACCCTACTTACACAGTCTGCCCATTTTTGCCAGGAATAAATCATAAAATGTCCTGCATTGAGGGCCACCGTGGGGTTTCAATGGCTTGGTTAAAGACATGCTAGTACGTTTTCACCCATAAGGATACAATTTTATTTTAACTCTCAAGAACAATTTAAGGTGGGAGATAGTGCAAAATATGATAACGTTTGACCATACCATCAAGTACAGTGTTAGTTTTCATGAGCACACCTAGACTAAATGCACACGAGGCAAGACAAACAAGTTACTTGTCTTCGGTGATGCGGAATCTGGTAAAGACTATATCTAGCCGATGATTACTTACCATTGAATTTTCCCAGGCGTCAGACTGGATCCTGAGCAGAATCCCTGTGCAGCAGTAGGTGGCATTGTTCGGCTCCGCATGTGTCGTCTGTATCATCCACGCCAGAAGTGAAGTCCGTGGCACCTATATATTCACCACCTAGGTGCGCTAATATCAGTTTCCTTTCACTGCTTTCCATGCCCGAAGCGCAGAGCCATGAAGAACAGTGACCACTGGGGTGAAAAACTGGAGTTCCGAAAGGTATCAGCCTTGTCCCTGGTAATCAGTTCGCAGACCGGGGAGGATTGGTGGGCTGGGAAGAAATATGAGGCTAGATATAGTCTCTAGCAGATAAAGCATTATCAAAGGTAAGTAACTTGTTCAACTGAGAGAGACTTTTAGCCACCAACCTCTAATCTTAGAATAGATACCAGCCGCGGAACGTGCAGGTAAGAGCGGTTGGGCCGGGTGTAGGGGATGAGGGGACTGAAGGATTTCGACAGACGACCACGAGGAAAAAATAATTATTTATTTAATTATTCCTCGTGGTCGTCTGTCGAATCCCCCCCACAACCTGGCCCCACTGCCCAACCGCTCTTAGCTGGACGGGCCGCTCCTGATAGATAACCATGCAATACCATTCTCAGAAGTGGGCCTGTGGAGCAGTACCCATGCACAGCAGTAGGTGGCGTCGTTCGGCTCCG
Source organism: Lissotriton vulgaris (assembly GCF_964263255.1). Taxonomy (NCBI): domain Eukaryota; kingdom Metazoa; phylum Chordata; class Amphibia; order Caudata; family Salamandridae; genus Lissotriton; species Lissotriton vulgaris. The sequence goes on along the minus strand of NC_141695.1, from coordinate 601,885,438 downwards.
CATGTGTCGTCGGTGTCATCCAAGCCAGAAGTGACAATACCATCCCTGGAAGTGGGTCTGCAGAGCAATTCCACACAAGAAAGTCCTGCGGGACCGAAACGGCAAAGTGCCCATCCCTACGGACCAGACTGTCCAGACAGCAATGTTTGGTGAATGTGTGCTAGGAAACCCTCATACCTACCTGGCAGATGTCCAGGATTGGAACCCCGCATGCTAACACAGTGGTCGCAGTCTGGTGGAATGAGTTTGCAAGCCTTCAGAAGGTTGCTTCCTGGCCAGTGCGCAACAGATTTTGATGCAGAGCACAACCCATCTGGAGGTGCATCGCCCGACCTTTCTTCGCACCAACATACCCCATGAAGAGTTGATCGCTCTCGTGTGCGGTCCAAGTAGAACGACAAAGCTCTTTTGTGGTCCAGAAGGTGGGGTTGCTCCTCTTCTTTAGAGAGATGTGGAGGAGCACAAATGGTAGGCAAGCTAATAGATTGGCCTACATGAAATGGGGTGACCACTTTCGGAATAAAGGAGGGGCTTGTGCGAAGCACCAATTTGTCAGGATAGACTGAGAGGTCAGGCGCCTTATAAGACAAGACCTGCAGCTCACTTACTGTACAGGTAGATGTAATCGTCACAAGGGAGGCAAATTTGATTGTCAAAAGCCTGAGTGGAAAATTATGGAGAGGCTCAAAAGGAGCACTCATTAAAAAGTTAAAAGCAGACTAAGGTCCCACTGAGGATTAGTAAATGGTGAAGGAGGGAAGAGAGTGACAAGACCTTTTTAGAACCTATGTACAATAGAGGACTTATACAAAGAGAATTGCTCAGGATGCTGCTAAAACACTGAAAGAGCAGAGTGATAGCCCTTAAGAGTGCCCAAAGCACAGCCCTGCTGGGCAAGGGAAAGAGTGAAGAGGAAGACTTCAGAAAGGGAATCAATAGCATCTGAGAGGAAGTAAGGTGTGACTTTGGTTTGTTGATAGTGAACCCCAGTAAGTGCAAGTGGTTCGCTGTAGTCTGGAGGTGGGAAGTAACAGCCTGGAGCGGGCCCGCCTTTAACAGCCAGTCTTCGAGCTAGGGGAAGATTGCACCCCTGATCTTGGCAGATGAGCTGCAACCACTGCCATCACCTTGGCGAACACGAGAGGGTGATTGGGAAGGCCAAAAGGGAGCATAGTGAACTGAAAGTGCTCGTAGCCTACCGTAAACTGCACATAGCGCTGGTGAGCAGGCAGGATGGGAATGTGGAAGTAGACGTCCAACGTGAGCATTTTGAATTTCTACTTTTTGAGGAAGACATTTAGGGCCTGCAGATCTAGACCAGGACAAAGGTCTTTGTCCTTTTTGGGAACCAGAAAGTAGCAGGAACAGACACCACAGCTTACTTCTGGCACCAGAACCCTCTCTATGGCTCCCTAGACCAAGAGAGGCAAGATCTCTCAGAGAAGGGACAGATGATCCTGTCAGCTGGTTGTGAGATGGAGGCATGGGTTTTTGCGTATGGGAGTAGCCCTTTCGGACGATTTGCAAAACCCACCCGTCCGATGTAATGGACTGTCAGTGGGGCAGCGAATTCTGCCGCCAACTCGATGCCCCGGTGGTAAAGGCAAAGAGAACAATTTATTAACTGAATGCTGAAAATGTCAAACATTCACCCCAGTACAGATATCTGGGCCTAAATCGATCCTTATTTTACTCCCCATGCCATTCCAGTTTAAACATAGCCATAAGCAAATCAGTCTTGACCCAGCTCCCCATGGGAACAGTCCAGCCCATATTGCCAAGCTAGGTCCTACCTGGACTGGAAACAAACATCCTGGGACCATTTTCAGGGTATCACCCCTCATCAACCAGGCTAGCTTGACTCCAGTGGCAAGGAGAGCACAGGACCCACGTCTGGGCATGCCCATCCAAATCGAGGTGATAAATGCAAAAAGAACAATTAATGGACTGAATGCTGAACAATGTCAAAAATTCACCCCAGTAGAGAGATTGGACCCTTAATCCATCCCATCGGAACAGTCCAGCCCAAACTGCCAGGCCAGGCCATACCTGGACTAGGAACAAGCAGCATGGGACCAGTTTTAGGGTATGACTGTGACCTCGGACTCTGCTCCTGGGACCTTTCTCTCAACTGGGACCTCGATGTATGCGCAGTTACATGCTGGGCTGCCATGAGCTTGAGGGATTGCTCCATAAGGCCTTAGGATTTATGACGTGGCAATCAGAGCAAGACTTCAGGTTATGGCCGGGCTCCAAACACCACAGGCAGACATGGTGTGGGCCATCACTGACATCGCCGATGACAGGCTCTGCAGGGCTTAAATCCTGTCTTCCTAGCTGACATCCCACACACCAGGAAGAAAAACATAAGAAAACACTCTACAAAATGTCGAAGAAATCCAGTCAGTGACTGAGGCATAGCTCTTCACTGGATCAATGCTGGCAGGTACGTAAAGAAAAAAAGAACTGATGTCAGCGCACCTAGGTGGCACCTACATAGGCACGAACGACATGTGGAGCGGAACAACGTCACCTACTAGCGCGCAGGATTACTGCTCACAAAAAATCTAACGGATCCAGTCTGACGCCTGGGGAAATTCAAAAGTAAGAAATCTGCAGCTAGAAGTCTCTTAAAGATATGTTAAGAACAGAGATTGTGTGCAATACATTTCAAAAGAACATAAATGTTAATTTGCACCTTAGTTCTGTGACCTAGGTCCTGAAAGAGACTTATCAGGAGAAAACACTTTTTCCACAGGTCGATTGTCTCCAGAGTCAAAACCCTTGTAATTCACTCTGGGTTGGTGTTCTATGACTACCCACCTGCTCCAGAAGTCGTGCCTGCTCACTCAGTCTGGTTTCCATCTTTGTGATCACTTCATGCAGCCTGCTTCTTTCCTCCTCCATGTCCCTCTGCTGCCTGGTTAACCTCTCCTGCAGGACTGAGAAAGAAAAATAAAATCCCTCTGCTGCTCTGATGAAGTAGGCTACCTCTCTGCTAACTCTTATCAGAAAATTAAAGTTTATAACTGTCACTCTCTTGTGCAGGGGTATGTAATACGTATTTGTACATGGACACAGGAGGAGATACGTAGGCTTGAAAATTTCTGCTTATCAGAAGAAAAAAGAGTTCAAGTAGTTTGTTGAACTTGGAATGAAACTATAAAATGTCAATACGCTATATATTTTCAACATATTTAAATAATCTTAAGTCACAGCCCCCTCAGCCCTATGAAAGCAAAACATACTGGGGAGTGGAGGGTACGACAGGAAAAAAAATCTCTTTCCCCTTTATAGCATGGTTTTGGGATTTGAGAGACACAATTAATGAGAGAGATGGTTAATTAATTTGTGGAAAAGAAAGAAAAAAAAATGAGTGGATGAGTGAGAACAATTTGTAAAAGAATACGTGCCGGTGTGAAAGTTTTGCCCAGAAGCCATTAGTTGGGGCCACTGAATGTGACTCTAGAGCAGTCTAAAAGAAGTAGGTAAGGGGAGTGCTCAGGGCGTCTGAATATTACTGTGAGAAGACAGTGAGCGAAAAACAGCGTCCTCACAGCATCAGGCTGTATCAGAGAGAGCCAAGAAGAACCTCTGTGAAAACGGATCAGACTCAGGGCATCAGCACAGAACAAGAGACGAAGGATTGAAAACTTAATACTGAAGGCATCAGGCTATAACAGGGTATCTATTAGTGGAAAGGAGCAACAGGCTAAAAGTGAAAGTGGGTGTGATAGAAGAAGTCTGAGGCAAGGAACGTCTAGTTGACTGACATCCATACAGCACTCGTTTATTAAAGGGGCCATCCAGTAGAGACAAAATTGCCTCAATCTATAACAATCCCCAACAAACAGCATTTTAAAATGTTCCTTTGATGGATGATGCTGCCTTGCGCTTTGAGAGCTATGGTGACATCATTCATTGCATGTCCCCTTTAAGAAGGGCTCCTGGCACTGGTTTTGAAGTGACTCTTGAAACAGGTGAGACGTTATGGACTTTTCAAATTAGGAAATGGACGGAGAAGTTGCAAAGAGAGAAAGAAAGCAATCGCATGAAGGAGGGGTGTAAGCGAGAGAGAAGGAGCAAGGTAATGGTAATGAGTAATTATGACAATAGGAGACAGTCATGTACCACGGAGCTGATCGTCTCGCTGGCGGGCCCCGATCTCCAACTCCTGGGAGGTGTTCTGGTGCGTGCTCTCCACCTTGTACGAGAGGTCACTGAGTTTACTGGAGAAGCCCTCCATCTGCTCAATCACTCCATTCAGAGATCTGTGGGAGACAGACAAAGTTCAAATCTAAAAAACAGTGCACAGGTGCCACATCTTAGGGGCTGGGGGAGTGCTGAACATCTGAGGGGAACACACCACCAAGACCAACGATGCAAGCTAGGAGTCACTGTCTCTGGTAACTTTTGGATCTATATATTGCCCTGTTACTCATCAACGTTCTCCCATCTGTGCATCACATGCTCCTTGCTGCATTATGTTCGAAGTCTGGTCGTAGCTGCCATGTGTCTGCACAATGTGCAGTTACTCTGTATATTTGGATGCCACAGTCTATAAACGTACAGCGCAGCTAGCATTACAACAGCAGAGACCTGCACTAGGTAACAGTGATGAGAAATGCTAATTTTCTCTTTCTTCCACTCTTGACCCTGAATCGGGTTCTACATAAGGAGCTTTGATCTTAGAAGGACTCCCAGTCCCCACTCCCCGTCCATCAACCCTTGTGCCCATTTTGGGTTTTATTGCTTGGAAAGCTTGGATTTTGAACTTTGGCTGTTGTACTACTGTGCTTGTGAATTTTGACAGGAAAATGATTTTATGTCTGACGTGGAGCCTCATCAGGTACTGATGAGGCACTATGAATTGTGTCCGGGAGGGACTTCAAAGGCCGAGCGGGTAACCTATTTGACAAACGTTCCTCAGGCTTATTGGACATCATGGGGTTAATGAGATTTCTTCATCTTGAGATCATCATTACGCAATTACAAATAGGATATTAGGAGAGGTCTAGTGTCTCCCTGGAACCCTACTTAAAGACTATGTAATACTAATGTTTAATTTTTGTTCTTTATTAGATTTTCTTTGAAGGAATTAGATACAACAAAAGCCAGGCATAAATAACCACCAATGAACTTTGCCCAACCCAAGAAACCCTCCTCCATCACACCCACTCTCCAGTGTATCTCCTTGCTTAATTTCTTGCCCCGCAGTATCGTCAGGCAGCGATGGAAAAGTATTGTTGGGGTAAATGTTGGCAATGGTGCGGATACCCAAGACTGCTGTGTGGCGGGCCATGCCAGCTGTCTGCAGAGGGGGGAAGTGGGGTTGCTCGCAAGCTGCATTGAAGGTGCAAAGAGTGTTTTTGCGCAAATGTACTGGGCCGCACACACATTCCACCGTGTCTATCTCGTCTTGGGGGATTCTGTGTGATAAAAATAGCACTGTCTGCAGCGGCCACGGGGAGGCCAGGTCCATCTCGACCGCAACATGTGGCTGGAAAGGCATTGGTTGAATCCAAAAACGGAGGAAGCTAGCTTGGTTGCACAGAGTCTAAAATTGGGTGCCCCCATTCCACCTTTCACTTGGGGTAGCGTCAGGACATCATACGGGACTGGCATCCTGCCCAGATTAATGTAATAATGTTGGATCTTAGTTTTTTTAAAATTGTGATGTGAGTGGATTGGGGATGTTTATAAACAAGTATAGGAATTTTGGAAGCACAATCATTTTTGTGATGGAAATGCGCTCAGCTAATGAAAGAGGACGTTTTTGCCACGCTTGCATCTTGGTCTCAAGCTAGTCCATTGCTTTGCCGAAGTTAGACCTCTACAGCTCGTCCATGTCTCTGGTAAGCCAGATGCCCAGGTATCTGGTGGTACCACTAGCCCAAATGAATGGATAGTCCGTGGAAAACTGTTTAGTGGCATCTGTGAGGGGGAAAAGAACTGACTTGCTCTAGTTAACCTGAACCCCGGATAGGCAGCCGAAATGGATTACCTCCCTAGTCATGGGAGATCGATATATATCGTGATGTCGTTGGCATACATAGACGTAACCAGGGCATGGGATGAGAAGTCAATGCCTCGCTGAGTATGGTGCTGGCGTAGACGTGCTGCCAAAGGCTCCAAGGCGATGGCAAATAACATGGGGGACAGGGGGCAACCCTGCCTGGTGCCCCTAGCGATTGTGATAGGGATCTGCCCATTAACCCTGATGCGTGCAGTCGGGAGTGTGTAGAGGAGCTGGATTTTCAGTACGAAATTCAGGCTGAAGCCCAAGAAAAGGGAGAAGATAAAAAAGAAAGGGCCATTCAAGTGTGTCAAAAGCCTTAGTGGTGTCCAGGAGAGCAGCCACTGCAGGCAGAGAGGGGTTGATCTGGTGAAGGACAGAGAAGATGGTGTGCAGATTGTGCAAGATAGCGCGGCCAGGGATGAACCCCGATTGATCGGGACAAGCTATTTATGGCATCAACGGGAGGAGACGATTTGCCACTAGTTTAGCGTAAATGTTGTTGTCGGTATTGATAAGGGGCAATAGGAATTGCTGCTCTCTGAAGATTTGTCGGGCTTTAGTAGGAGAGGAATCATAGCCTTGCGGAGAGATGTGGGAAATCTGTCCAGGTCAAGCGATTCGTCATACATCTCAGCCAAATGTGCGACGAGAAGAGGCGCATACTCTTTATAGAACCCGGGGTTAACCCCTCTGAGCCTGGGGCTTTATCGCCCGGGAGTCCCACAAAGACTTTGGAGACTTCCTCTTGAGTGAATGGTTTGTCTAGATATTCCCGATGATCACTTCCGAGCCACATCAGCTCAATTGAGTTAAAATATTGATCCAGGCATTCCCTAGATGTGGCCTCTCCCGCAGTGTACATTTGTGAGTAAAAAGCAGAAATCCCTGCGATAATGTCTGTGGGGCAGGTAGTTCTCCCAGCGGCCTCACTGCCTGAGAAGGTTCGCAAGGGTCTTGCCAGGGCGATCACCCTCACCATAGCAGCAAGCACGGGCCTCTCTACCTCTCCATCCGCCTCCGCATGAAATTAAGTGAGCTTGGATCTGATGGAGGCAAGGGTGGAGGGGAAGGGGCCTGGGTTTGTTGGAGATCTAGGGCTTTGATGTCTTTTTCCAGATGCTCAAGGGTGCCCCTGATGGATTTTTAAACCCTGAATTGCTTTGCGATGCATTCCCCCCTGATCACGACTTTGAAGGCCTCCTAAATTGTTGAGGGCGACTCAAGGGAGCCGGTATTGCGCCCAAATAATGGTACCCCGAATATCCTCCAGGAACGCGGTAACAAATAGTGAGTTGGGGGGCAAGCGCCGTGGGAACATGCGGTAAAGAGTGAGCGGGAATGGCAGCCGCAGACGGACTGGGGCGTGGTAAGATAGTGTATGGGTCAAATGGTCCACTGAGGTGATCCAGGAGGCGGCATCTTGGGTCGTGAGCCAAAAGTCGATGCGGGACCAGGTTCTGAGCGAGCCAGAGATGCAAGATCCTTCGCGGTCGCCTGGGTGTGCATGCCGCCAGGCGTCTCAAAGGGAGTTGTCCTTCAGGAGTGAATGGAGGAGAGCAGTGGCCTGCAGGTGATGTGTGCAATCTAGTATTGGCGACGGTGAAATGTTAAAACCACCACCCAATATCAAAGAGTGGGTTCCCAGGGAGGATATGATTTGCCAAACTTTAATGAGAAAGTTGGGGTCACCAAAATTGGGGCCATAGAGCACCGCGAGGATCAACGGCTGATTATAGTGAGTGCCGGCAAGGATTACGTAGCAACCCTCAGTGTCTATGTAGGAGTGGGTGCCATGCCAGGGGAGGCCCTTCCTAAAAAGGATGGTAACGCTGCGCGCATAGTTAGAGAAGAAAGCGTAATAAGGACTCCCCCAAGTGGCGGGAATGCAGCGTGGATGAGGTAGAGGGGAGAAGATGCGTCTCTTGGAGGAAACAAACATCCACCTTGTGTCTGGTGAGATGTGCATGCATGAGGCATGCTTTGCGATAGTCGTTCAGGCCCCTAATATTCCATGTCACAAAGGTGGTACCAGTCATGAAACAGCCGGAGGGAGATTGATGAAACAGCGTCGGTGGTCTGCAGTCGTACCAAGGGAATTCAGTGTCTTAAGGTGTAAGCCATTGTGAAGTGTATGCATTCGGTGACATGCCAGAAACTATTCAAGAAGAACAAAAAAAACGACTACATGGGCAGGGTGTCTGTTGCGAACCCCAAAATGAAGAATCCAAGCGCTCCCCCCACCCACTCTAACCCACCCAGGAGACCCAAACTTGGAAGAAATGATGCAGGTAGGGGAATCATCCCTTCTGGATGCTTGGGTTCAGCCATTACCGCTTACCACGTAGGCAGGGCGTTGTGTGATTCAGAGGAAGGTAACTCAGGAGCAGTACATGGGACAGTGAGCATACTTCTCTGCTGTGGGCAAGGTTGGTGAAATGTACTAGAAGTGGCCCATATTCCTATAAACAGAGATGCACCAACAGTGTTTACAAATTGCTGGAAGTCTTGAGGAAAAGCGATCAAAAAGCTAATACATATGAAAGAATGCAGTTAACATTACATCAAACAGAGTACATGAAATAGGTGCCAAGAGACAAGCATAGCTGTGGGCTGGAGTTCGGTATATGCGTGTCAGTCCTTGTCACTCAAGCGGCTATCCTCGGAGATGGTGCGTCGGTTCCGGGTGGGAGACCCTCTGTCTAGGTCCACTCTCTCCCCGCTTCTCTGCTGTGCTGTCTCTTGCCTCCAGACCCCGACCTCCTCCTTGGGAGTTTCGAGGCTGCTGCCCACTCCTGCGCCTGCTGCCCACTCCAACTGGGACCATACAGCCTGCAACCACTGTAACCTTTCTCAGCCATTTTTTTCCTTCATTTTTCCCTGTTGTGCCACTGTTATTGTGCCCATCTGGGTCTTGCTCTAATTCCACCACTGTTTTTATTTTCTGGTGCCTGCCTGTTCCTTTCGCCTTTTGCCGCTACTGCCCCTGTGGCCCCTCCCCCCCCGGAATTCCCCTATCCCGGTTCCAGCCTCTCCTCCCTCCCACCTCCCCTACTTAATGGCGGTAGCTGCGCAAGCAGCAGACGTGCCCATTGGGCTCGCCGCCTGCGCACCAAAGGCAAGCCCATCTGCGCCCCTCCTCAACCTGACTGTGGCCAGCGCCAGGAACCCTGGACCTCCCACTACCCATCGCTATGACACCACCACCCTCCTCGTACTCAACCCTGGAAGACTTGGAGAATGCCAACAGGCCTCGCCGAACACGACCCATGGCCTGTTCTCCTGCCTCCACTGCCACCAGACACTCACCGCCACCCTGGCCTCCAACACTGGCGACACCCTAAAATGCATCCCCAACGTACGACACATACACAAACACGCCATGGAAATCTGGAATCTACTCGACTCTCTCTCGTCCGACATCGCCTTCCTCACAGAGACCTGGACCAATGCATCCTCCGCCCCCGACATCAGCACCGCCATCCCAGATGGATACAAGATCCAGAGAAAAGACCGCCCCAACCACCCAAGAGGGGGCCTCGCCATCGCCCACAAGATCACCCTTCTCCGCCTCACCACCTCCAGCGAAACCTTCCCCACCACTGAACATCTGCACTTCCAGATCCAGACCACCCCAAAGCCACACTCCGGGGAACCTTCTCTACAGACCCCCCGGCCCCCGAACACCCATCGCCACCACCATCACCGACTTCATTGCACCCCACGTCATCGCCTCAACAAACTACATACTCATTGGAGACCTGAACTTCCACCTCGACAACCCCAGCGACCCCAACTCCATTATAATTTGTGACAACCTCGCCAGCATCGGACTTAAACAACTCGTCAACACACCGACCCACAGAGCAGGACACACCCTCAACTCTATCTTCGCTGCAGGAGACAGAGTCCAATTCAGCCACACAACGCGGCCGCCATGGACTGATCACCACTGAATACACTTCGCCATCAACAAACCCAAGGCACCCAAACCAGCCCCACTCCCCCCACGAAGGAACTGAAGCAAGGTTACAGACGAGCAACTTAACTCCACCCTCACCCGAGACAACCACACCTGGGCACCCGACGCAAAGGACGCAGTTAGAACTCCACACCTGGATCTCCGACTGCACAGACGAGCTTGCCCCGCATCCAAGACAGACAACGCCCCAGGAGAGCCGCCTGGTTCACCACCGCTCTCCAAGAAGCCAGGCACACCTGCAGACGCCTGGAGAAGAACTGGAGAAACACCAAGACAACCGAAAACCACACCACCTACAAGGACGCCATGACGGACTACCACAACGAGATCACAGCCACCAAGAGGAGCTTCATCCACAACAAAATCCTGGCCAACTCCACCAACTTCCAGGAACTTTTCAATGTCACTCAAGAATTCACCAACCCACGCAGCGAAGCCACAGACATCACCCCATCCCAAGACCTTTGCGACAAACTTGGAACCTATTTCCACCTCAAGATCAAAAACCTCTAGGACAACTTCATCGACCAGCCACCAGGCGCCATAGGCGGCCCCGCCCCCCAGAAACACAAGCCAGCCCACCTTCTCCAACTGGACACCGATCACGGCTGAAGACACCGCCTCGAACATGAAAAGCATCCACTTGGGGGCCCCCACCTACCCCTGCCCCCTCACATGCACCCTAACTACAACGCACCATCAACACCACCTTCAAAACAGGCACCTTTCCAGACGACTGGAAGCAAGCAGAAGTCAGACCTCTTCTCAAGAAGCCTACAGCTGACCCCACCGACCTCAAGAACTATTGGCTCATCTCGCTCCTCCCTTTTGCAGCCAAAGTTGCAGAGAAAACAGTCAACAGGAAACTTACATAATTCATTGAAGAGAACGCCGTTCTAGACCCATCTTAATCTGGATTCCGAAGCAACCACAGCACAGAGACCGCCTTTCTCGCCACCACAGACGACATCCGCACCTCCTGGACCAAGGCCACTCCGCAGCCCTCGACCTATCAGCGGCCTTCGACACCGTCTCCCACCGCACACTATTCGCCAGACTACATGACGCCGGGATACAAAGAACAGCCCTGGACTGGATCCGATCATTCCTCACAAGAAGAAGCCAAAGGATCAGACTTCCATACTTCCTCTCCGACCCCCCAAAAATCGCCTGCGGAGTCTCACAGGGTTCATCCCTGAACCCCACCCTCTTCAACATCTACATGGCCCCCCTCGCAGCCATCATCCGACAACACGGCCTCAATATCGTATCCTAAGCCGACGACACCCAGCTCATCCTCTCCCTCACAAAAGACCCCACCACTGCCAAACTCAACTTCCGGAAAAGAATGCAAGACGTTGCAGTTTGGATGACCAACAGCAGCCTGAAGCTCAACGCCGAGAAGACAGAAGTCCTCGTCCTCTGTACCACCCCATCTGCATGGGACAGAACCTGTTGGCCGACTGCCCTCGAAAGCCCACCTACCCCCTCAGACCATGCCAAGAACCTTGGCATCGTACTCGACTCATAACTAACCATGAACCAACAGGTCAACCCCTGCATCTCCTACTGCTTCTACACCCTTCCACATCCTCCACAAGACCTTCAAGTGGATCCCCCTGAGTCAAGGAAGGCAGTCACCCAGGCACTCATCACCAGCATACTGGACTATGGAAATGCACTCTACGCTGGCATCAACAAGTCCCTACTCCGCAGACTCCAGACAATATAGTACACCGCCGCCAGACTCGTCCTCAGCATCCCCTGACACAAACACATCAGTTAACACCTACGAAGTCTCCACAGGCTCCCCCTGGAGACAAGAGTCACTTTCAAAATCCTCACGCCTACAAATGCCAACACAACAAAGGACCCAAATACCTCAACGACAGAATCAACTTCCACGTACCCAAAAGAAACCTCCGATCTTCCAACCTCGCACTGGCCGAAACCACCCGCATCCACAGACCCAGAGCAGGCGGAAAATCCTTCTCTCACATTGTAGCCAAGACCTGGAAGGAACGAGCTACCGGCAGACCTCAGGCGCGTCCCCTCCCTGAACACCTTCAGGAAGACCCTCAAGACCTGGCTCTTCAGCTAAACAGATCTGTGGACCCCCCAGCCCCCTCCAAGCACGGTGAGACCCTCACAGGTGAGTAGCGCGCTTACAATTCCCTGATTGATTGAGACCTCTGTAGTTGTTTAGCAAAAGTAAGTGCCGCCTTTGGCTCAGTGAAGAATCTCGACTTTTCCCCACAGTCAATGCAGAGTTTAGAAGGGTAGAGCATGGCATAGGTGATGTGGAGCTGCTGCAAAATACAATTGACGGGCCGCCTGGACAGACAGGGTAAAGTCAGGGTAAAAGGACAGGACGTTGCCTTGGCGGTTGATCTCCCCCCTGCACCCTGGCCCTGCGTAATATGGAGTCACGGTCTCGGTATTTCAACAGGTGTGCGATAATAGGCCTGGCTGGGGACCGGAGGGGGGGAGGGACGCGGACAAATTGACCTATGCGCCCGCTCTACAATGAAGTGATTGGACAGGTCTGGGCCAAAACGGTCGCGGAGCAGGGATTCAAGGTAATCCTGCATCATGCCGGTCACAGTGGACTCTGGCAGGCAGACGACCAGAATATTATTCCGTTGAGAGAGCGCTTCAAGGTCCTCATTCTTAGCGCGTATGACTTTGAGGATTTTGTCCATGTTGGAGATGGCCCTTTTTACAGGGTTATCCCTAAACTTTTTGCTTCTTCCTCTTATTTTCTTCCTCTATTTTTTTAAGACTCTGAGCACTTTATCACTGCTGACCAGTGCTAAGGTGCATATGCTCTCTGTGTAAATTGCGTTATGGATTGGTGTTTCCATGATTGGCGTATTTGATTTATGTGGCAGTCCCTAGTAAAGTGCACTGAGTGTGCCAGGGCCTGTAAATCAAATACTGTTAGTGGGCTGCAGTACTGTATTCTGCCACCCACACAAACAGCCTGTAAATGTAACTCTGGCCTGCCATTGCAGAGGCTATGTGACGTCTGGGACTGCCATGTCGACTTGGCAAGTGTACCTACTTGCCAGGCCCTGACCTTCCCTTTCCTTGCATGTCAGTCACCCCTAAGGTAGGCCCAAGGTACCTCTGTGGGCAGGGTGCAGTGTATGTGAAAGATAGGACATTGGCTGGTGTGTGTGGCATATCCTGATAGTGAGTTAGTGCCAATTTGGTTTTTCACTATTGCAAGGCTACCTGTTCCCATAGGACAGAACGGGGAGTTTGTTTATAACATCTTATAAACATAACTGGCCCTGGGAACAAGGTGGAGAAATACATTTTAGAATGTATCTTTCAGTGAAGGTAATTTTTACATTCTATGTTTGAAAATACCAATTTTAGAAAGTAGGTATTTTCTTGCTCAGCCATCCAGCGTGCCTCTGCTAGGATGTTTATTGACTGTCTGGCTTTGGGATGACAGGGGCTGGGGAGGAGCTGTGGCTCCAGAGAGTCTAGATGGGTCAGCAATGGGCTGAATAGATCTGGGCTGCATTCAGAGTAGTGGGAGGAGTTGTCACTTGCACCTAAATAGGCCCAGTCAGCCTTTGACAATGCTGTCTCCGCCTCCTGCTGGAAAGCTGCACCAGAGAGGACAGAACTGGTTCTGGCTGGGCACAGACACTCTCTGCCTGAGAGGACAAAGGATTTTAAGCTCTAAAAAGTGGTTTTTGGGCTATAAAAAGCAGGGCCCTAACCTCTGAACTTTAGAACCAAGAAGACTGCCAAGAAGAAGAGCTGGAGAAGCTGTGAGGCGGAACTAGCACCTTGTTGTGTGCTTTGCTGTGTTGGCCTGTAGTGGCTGCTTCTGTCTTAGGCAGTGAACGGACTGGACTGAACTTTCTGCAATCTACTTTTGTGAGTTTCTCCAAGGGCTTGAGGTAGTGCGCGCCCCCTGTTCAAGAAATCTCAGGAATAGCAAAGACTTCAAGCTCTTCTGCCCTCAACACTGGGAACCATGTGTTGTGTGCTGCAACAGAAGAAAAAGCAACCCGACATAGTCTACAACTACACTGCCGACTCTGTGTCCTGAAGGCACCGCAGAGGGCACGCTGCACTGCGACCCTGGTCTCACCGCCGCCGCTTGCTGACGCCACCACAGAGCAGCTGCTCGCACCGCGACCTGTGGGCAACGCACTCGGCATCGCCGCTTTTCATCACGGTGCCTTGGTATCCCTAATGATGCCGCTCCACGCCGAAATTGACGCTGCTGCTTGCACTGTGGTTCGAGGGCACCGCTCCTAAGGTTACCCAACGAGCCGCCCTCATCCCGCTCTGCAGCCTTGGCCTACCAACGCCGGCACCATCGACTCCAGTTCGTAAGCCGATGACAGCGCTTCAGCAATGACCGCGACGAGCAGCGCAACCCTGATCTCACCGACTACACCATCTGAAACCCCCACTGAGCCGCTGCTCGTACCACGACCTGAGGGCACCACACGCCGCACTTCGCACCGCAGCACCCGACGCCAGCGCTCCTGACTTCAACCGCAAGGAGTTCAATCTGCAACGTGTGTGACTTCAAGGGGCCGATGACTTTTGCACCGACCTCCGGAACCAACGCCTGCGGACGCCGTGCTTTCGGTAAGCACAACGAGAGTTCACAAACGCCCTACATTTCTAAAGGCGCCGATGAGCCACAACTGTTTGGATTTGTTTGTTCACGACGCCCTGATAGCCCCGGACGGAGCGATCGACTTCAAGGAACTTTATTTCAAGGTTATTGTGATAACGGATGATTTCTAAGTACTGTATTGTGGATTTTTATCGTTTTTGGTCTTAAGTATATAAAAATATTGGATATTTTTCTAAACTGGTGTGGTGTACTTTTGCAGTGCTTACACTGTATTACTGAAGGTAATGTGCAAATGCGTTACAGACTGCCTCTAAGATAAGCCTGACTGCTCGTGCCAAGCTACAAAGGGGGTGAGCAGGGGTTATTTTAGGAGTGCAACTCCCTTATCCTGACTAGAAGGAAGGGTCCCTACTTGGACAAGGTGCAAACCATTGCCAACTAGAGACCCCCATTGCTAACAGTCCATTTTGAGGAGTTTCTGCGCACCCACGCCACCGGGTCTTCGGCGTCCAAGACCCTAGCTTCGAGCTGAACAATGCGGGCATCCTGGGAGTCCACCCTTTGTTTGACCTGGTCGAGGCGGGCTGTTAAGTGGTCTATGTTTGGGCCTAATGACTGTAAACTGGATTGCATCTCTAGGAGGATAGCGCGTAGGCTGTCGTCCCGTTCCCCAGTGGGGTCAGTCTGAGTGGACTGTTCACAGGCATCGGGGGGCCTCACCACTTCTGACAGCCCCCCGCCCTGTGAAGGTAATCTTGCGTTGTCTAGTGTCAGTTTTCCCCATGATGGGCTTGTAAGGCGATGGGGTATCTGTATAGTCCAAAGGATTTGCCGATGATAGAGAAGGTCCACAGCCTGGATGCAGGTCCGACCAGGAAAGGCCAAAAGAGATGTAGTGCAGCGGTTCCCCAAGAAGATCAATACGGGCTCAGGTGAGGCGCAGGGACAGCGCTAGTCGGTCCGAGGCCAGCAGCCGGAGGATTAGGAATGCCCACAGGTGTGTGATGGAAGTGCCACAGGTCAGATCAGGACAAGCACTTGTGCGTTGGCTTAGATTAGGCCGCAGAGAGTGCCCCAACGAGGGGGCAGCAAGTGAGCAAGCCTGAGCCAACAGGAAGTCCAATTGACCGCAGTGGCACTGTATGCGGCGCCGGCCAGGAAAGGAGGAGGGAAAACCCCGGGAGCAGGCTCTTCCGCATGCAGGCTGAAATGTGCGCGGGCCGAGGAGCAAACAGCAGCAGGATACAGACGGCCAGTCCGTGAACCACAGTCACCCCCAAGAGGGCCAGGAGTGACATCAGGACCTGCAGAGCGCAGCCCCCAGCTCCGAACACCAGCTGTGAGAAGCAGGCTGCCGAGATCTGGAATTTGCGGCTGCCAAAGCTCTCACCGGCAGCAGGCAGTGGAGCAGGCTAGCAGGTCAGTAAAGGGAGCCCCGAAGAAACGCGGCAGCCTTACTTGTGGTGATCCTAGGTGGGAGGCTTGTCACTGCCGCGGTCACTGAATCCAGTTGGGTGCACAGAAGCAGGCCCCTTCCAGCCATAGGCCAGAGTCCACAGGGCGGCCGAGTCCCGGCCAGGCCCGGAGCAGCAAAGGCCTCCGGCACGCCCCAGGCCGCATCTCCCGCAACAGCAGCCAGCCGGAGACAAAGGAAGGACAGAGCCGCAGCACAGGGCGTGAGGGAGACCGGGCACAAGGAAGCGCCAGGTAGGTGCCTGCAGCAGCAGTGGCTGGATAGGTACCGCCAGCCAGGCCAGGCCAGCACAGGCGTCTGAGTGTGGTTGACGTGATCCAAGTCCAAAATGCCCCAGTCGCAGTCGCCTTAAGGGCCCCCTGAGCAGAGGCGGATCCTCCATGGGGGCGTTTGGGCGCCGCCCCACTGCTTTCTCGCCGTGCGAGAAGGCTGAAACAAATTGTAGAGAACTGCCTTCTCACACAGCGAGAAAGATGAAGTTCCTCCTGGTTGCGAGAGTGGGAGGGGTTACTCGAGGGCAGGGGGGAGTGGCTTTCCCACTGTTGTAAATACTGTCTGTTTGGGCAGCCTCACAGAGGCTGTCCAAACAGACAGTATTAACTGTATTAAGAAAGCCGCTACCCCCTGCCCTTGAGTAACCCCTCCCACTCTCCCTGCTCTCTGTATGCTGCAGCATACAGAGAAATCACGTGGTGTTGGGGCAGCCGGCCGAACCAATCACAGCGCTGTGAAGTTCCTCCTGGTTGCGAGAGTGGGAGGGGTTACTCGAGGGCAGGGGGGAGTGGCTTTCCCACTGTTGTAAATACTGTCTGTTTGGGCAGCCTCACAGAGGCTGTCCAAACAGACAGTATTAACTGTATTAAGAAAGCCGCTCCCCCCATGCCCTTGAGTAACCCCTCCCACTCTCCCTGCTCTCTGTATGCTGCAGCATACAGAGAAATCACGTGGTGTTGGGGCAGCCGGCCGAACCAATCACAGCGCTGTGCTGTGGTGGAGGCAGGCTGCCTGCATCCTTCCTGCGTGACGACGAGGAATTCGAAAGTGAGAACTGGACGGCGTTGGCGGTAATCTGGTGGAGTCCCGGAGTCGGTGAAGGCGGGAAGAAGGTAAGTTTGACTTTTAAATTGTATTTATTTTATTTATCCCGCTTCCCCACCACCCGTAATGCCGGCCGTGCCCTCATGTCTTGTGTAATGTTTTGGTGACGTTTGGGGGCTGCAGGGCAGTCTCCTCGAGGGAGTAAATAGATTGATATATTCGCTAGGTATTTAAATGAAATGCAATAAGCACATTATGAATTGCAGCTCTGTTGCCGAAAGATATGTAATCAGTCCGTTTTATCTTCCCGCCTTATCTATTTCTGCCTTTATGGTTGTGGAACTGATGCACTGTCTGCCTGATCATAACTGAGTATATATTCATTGTGAATCACCTGCTAAATATATGATTATAACCTGAATATGTAACCACTGTCATGATACCGATGCTGCATTAAATAAAATGTTTTTCAAAAAAAAAAAAAAAATCGGACCTTTTCAATGGTTTCCAGACAAGCGGCAAACTGGTGAAAGGTAAACGATAGACCATGAAAGAACCGTGATTCTGACGGGATTAATAGGAATAGAAAAGTGGACATCTGCTGATGGCAGCTGCTGTCTGAACGGTGTGGATGCCACTGGTGTGAGGAAGTTAAGTGTATGAGAACCTCCGTTTCTTGAGCGAGTGGAATGTAACCCGCATTCCACAGTTACACAACCGTGTGCGCCAGGGCTTCTTCTAAAATACCAGAGTGAGAATTATTTAAAGATTAACATGGTGTTGTCACACAGATTGTTTTGCCAGAGATTCTGGTTTTATTGCAGATTATTGTATTTTAAGGATGGGATGTTTAGCATTGGTAAGTGCCCAGCTGTGTGATGTCACTTATATTGAAATGTTCTGACAGCAGATAGAATGGTATGGAGTCTCACACTCTAAACTAGCATTTAAATTGTTTCTTTCCTGCTTGGTAACTTTATTTATTTCATTCATAAATGTGTTTATTCCGTTTTTTGTTTATTCAGGCACACCTTCATATGCCATTTATTTTGCATGCATACAACTTTCTCAATGCATCCATGGTGGGTGGTATTATTGGGTCACATAGCTTGTCTTTGGGCTTCTTCCCTGCATATCTCCCTTGTTTTCAGGCTGTAAATCGTCTCCATTTATTTTGTTGTTACCGACCTGGCTAATTACCTGCATGTGCATGCATTGTGTGCCTGTCCATTACGGTGTGTGCTTCGGTGGTTAGGAGGGTACCATCTCTGTGCAGTGTTCGACATTGTCTTTTTTTTGCTTTACATATGTTTATTATTGCAAGATAAGACATAAGACATAATAATAAAAAAAAGCGTACATTAAAAACGAAGTACTTTTTAGCTAGCTGAGAGAAATGCACAAAATAGTAGATAGTCATTGGTAAATAGAAATTTCCACTTTTATAGTTCAAAAAAATGTTTCCAAATCTTTTCTTTTTTTTTAGAGGCTTTTGGGCCTCTATGTTTAGCTAATGTAAGTTCCATAGTTCTTATTTCGCTAATCAAAGCATACCATTCTGATACATTAGGAGGATCTTTAGATATCCATGTTCTTGCAATAACTAATCTTGCACATGCAAAAAGAATAGTTATAAGATCTTTATTAAGACAGTTGATTTCTTGAATGTCTAGTAAAACTAAGTGTGCAGATAGTACCGGGGTTGTTATCTGTTTGTTTTTTAGGATTTCCATTATTCCGTTCCAGTATGTAGATAGTACGGGACAGGAAAATAGCATATGTTCAATTCCAGCCGCATATAAATCACATTTTGGACATTTAGTTTTATCTGATGCTGTATTCCCCTGTGTCCAGGTAGAGATTCTTTGTGGTGTATAATAAAGTTCAGTAATTGTTCTATAAAGTTGCAATCTAAGGTTGGAAGAGTGTACTATGTTGTTTAGATGGGATAGTGCAGTTGCAATCTGTGTCGGATTTATATCCACATTGAGTCTACCAGACCATTTTGATGCAATTTTAATCGTATTGTCGCACTTACCCTTAACTAAGTGTTGATAGCCCAATTTTATTAGTGATTTTGTTTTATTGGAATATATACACTCCAATAAATCCGATTGAGTAACTTCCGTTATTTTCATTTTACTATAAAGGAAATCTCTTATTTGTCTATATTTAAAGTACATATCATTAGTTATACCGTTTGTTGTTTTCAGGCTTTCAAAATCTAACATACCATTTGATCCATAAAGGTCTCCCAGTGTAATTAATCCATGTCTAATCCATCGATTTCCTGTCCCATCAGAAAAGATACCAGGAAGACCGGGATTGTTCCAGAGTCTAAGTTCGGCATTGAAGAATGAGCTTTTGCCAATAAACAAAATTTGATCCCAAATTTTTTTGATGTGCTTGGCCGTCTTGAATTTAACCCTTTTAAAGTAATTTGGGTCGTGTGCGCGAAGTAAGAATTGTTTACTATCAGAACCTAACATATATTGGTGAAAAAATAGTGGAATTTCGTTCTTTATTAAGCTCCTTATTCGGCGAAAAAAGGTGGCTAGAAAATAGAGATTAAAATCCGGAAAAGCAAGTCCCCCTTTAGATGTTGGCAATTTCAGTAATTTAATAGCCCTTCGTGCTTTTTTGTACCCCCATAAAAAGCTGCTGCATATGCCATCTAGTTTTTTAAAGAAGAGTTTATTCGGTTGAAATGGTATAGCCCTAAATAGGTAAAGTAGTTTGGATAAAACCTTCATTTTAATCAAATTAAGTCGTCCTATTAGACTGAGCGGTATTTTATGCCATTTTGTAAGACTTAGAGTAGTTTCTTTTAAAAAAGCCTCGTAGTTCAAGTTTAGTATTTTTCCCATATTAGCAGCTAATTTAATTCCTAAATATGTAGCCTTTTGGCAGATATCATATATAGGTTCATCAGGGGTGTAGTTAACAATAATTTGGGTTTTACTCACGTTAAGTTTCTACACATATACTTTCCCAAATTTGTCCGCTTCATTGATAATCCCGGGCATTGCTATATTTATATCTGTAGTATATATTGCGATATCATCGGCAAAAGCAGTTAGTTTCAGGAAATTTTCCCTGTGGTTGGCTGGAATAATATTAGCCTGATCGTTTAGTGCATTTAAAAAGGGTTCAAGAGGAAGAGCAAAAAGTAATGGGGAAAGGGGGCAACCTTGCCTTGTTCCTCTTCCTATCTTAAAGTTAACAGAATCTTTACCCCCATAGCTTATCTTAGCCAGTGGTTCATCATATAGTGAGCTTGCCCAATCCAAATAAGAACCAGATATTCCCATTTTCTTTAATACTTCCCACAAGTATTCCCACCCCACTCGGTCAAATGCCTTTTCCGCATATAACATGATCATACCGAGTGGGGTGTGAGTAGTTTCAGCCACATCAAATGTTGTAATTGCCATATTTACATGGGCGGTGGTGTCTCTACCCATTACAAAGCCATGCTGTTGTGAGTTAATCATATCGGGCATGATAGGGGCTAGGCGGTTGGCGAGGATTTTAGAGAAGATTTTAGCATCTGAATAAAGCAAAGAAATTGGGCGATATGAACCACACTCTTTTTCGGGTTTGCCTTTTTTGAGAAAGAAGATTATTTTAGCGATTTTCCAAGATGATGGTGCTTGTTTGGATAGAAGAATTGAGTTTATCACCTTTTCTAGCAGTGGTAGTAGTTCTTGGGCACAAGATTTATATATTTCCAAAGGCAAACAATCCTCTCCAACTGCCTTTCCTAACGGTAGATCGTCAATTGCACGTTTTATTTCAAATTACGTTATTTTTGAGTTCAATTGTTGGAGAGCTTCTATATTTAACGCCCTTTCTGCTGTTAAATGTTTATTAAGGTATTGTGTTGTTGTGCTTTTAGAGGGTATATTATCGGGGGTATAAAGATTTTGGTAATACTTAACAAATTGATTTAATATTTGATCTGCTTGTTCATAAGTGCCTTGATCTGCTCCTATTATTGCCTTGATTTTAGTTTTGTTTTTTTTGTCCGCAGTTTTATAGGCCAGTACTTTGCCTATACGATCACCACCTTCGTATTGAGCAAATTTATATTTATGTATTTTTGCACTATATCTTTCTCTTAAGGTTTTTTTTAATCCTGCCTGTAATTCGGCTAGCTTTAATCTGATCTCATCGATATCATTTTTTGAGTGTCGCGTTGCGTCAGCAAGTTGTTGTTCAGTATGCAATATAGTAGAGTTAATTCTCTTATTAGCTCGGCGACTCTTGGTATTTGACATCAGTATATATTGTTGAGCAAACCCCCTAATGCTACATTTGCAAGTATCCCACACAGTATTAATGCTAGCCGAATTAATATTTAGTAGTATGAACTCTTGTATGTGTTTGTTTAGTAGTGTTATGAACCTAGTATCAGCCAAAAGGTACCTTGGGAATGTAAAATTTCGTGTTTCTTTTTTTTGATCTTTTATTACAAATTCAAGTAGCAGGGGGTTATGATCTGAAGTAATTTTTGGGCATATTTCAATTTCACAATTATCTACTATTTGATCCGATGCCCATATCATGTCTATTCTAGAGCAGGATCTATGCGGCGCAGAGTAATGGGTGTAGCCTGCTATCAGAGGGTGTTTAGAACACCATAAATCTTTCAGATTGTTTAGTCTTGCTAGTTCTATGATTGCTGATCTAACTTTATGCATTCTATTAGAGTTGCTTTGCCCGGTAGAATCTATTTTATAGTTAATAGCACAATTAAAATCCCCAGCAATTATGCTTTCTCCCTCCCATTCAAGTAACTCTATACTTAATTCTTCAAATGTTTTGGGATCATCAATATTGGGTCCATATACCACACATAGTACAAATTTTTTGTTTGGCAGGGAACCAGAGCACACTATACGTTTTCAAATGATATTTTCTTCATCAAGTGTTCATTCATTCGGGATAGATCACACCAAATGGAGATTTTTCAAAAGATTTTATTCATAAACAGTGTCCACCTCTCGGGAATCACTGTACCTGTCACTTAAGCCGACACGTGTTTCATCACAGCATGTGGCTGTGACTCTTCAGGGCTGATCTTATTGATCTAGGCGCGTGGTCGGGGAGCCGGTGATAGTTCCAACCCGGTCCTTATCGGGTAGTTTTGTTGTGCGCACTTGGAGACCGAAGCTTTACAAGCTGACTCACGGGCTGAACACGGCCTGAACACAATTAGTGACATTTACTCACTGTGAAAATCCTAAAAGTTTGCTGACGGCACCCGGAAATACCGATTAGTGCCTTAAATCCACAACACAACAAAACTACCCGATAAGGACCGGGTTGGAACATTTGGTGTGATCTATCCCGAATGAATGAACACTTGATGAAGAAAATATCATTTGAAAACGTATAGTGTGCTCTGGTTCCCTGCCAAATTGATATAAGAGGGGGGTGGCTGCACCACTTCTCTTTACAGAGGTTAAGGTTTTCCTCTGACCAAGAAGCACCTACCTTGATGCTACGACAAGCTAATACTTTACCGTAAGAAGTTGAGCGCCAAATTTCTGAACACTTAAAAAACCTACCCACAGACTTATACAAATTTTTTGTTGTCACCTTGCATTTGTGCAATTGCCCACCTGCCCTGAGCATCTGAAGCAGTTTTAATTGTATCAAATCGATTTCCTCTTTGTTTTAAAATGGCTACCCCTCTAATAGTCGCATTCAGCGTAGAACATACAACCAATTGATAACCCATCTGAGAAAGCAGTTTTCTGTCCTGATACTTAATGTGAGTTTCTGAGAGCAGCACAAAATTAGGATTATACATTTTAATCTCTTCTTGTACTAAGTTTCTTTTACTTTTACTATTTAGACCATCTACATTCCAGCTTAATAGTCTTATTTTATGCATTTAGAATAACGTAAAGTTTCTCCCGTATAATTGATTCCCCTCTGTTGATACCTTTTTTTTTTAACCACATATTTGTTAATGTCCTTAAACACATAATCGAATCTTGCAATAAGCTTTTTCCACATTTCCCCCCCTCCTTTTACCACCCCCTCCCTTGCAAAGACCCACTCCCTACCCACACACCCTCACGTCCCTTGGGGGGAGCACACCTCTATCTTCTGCTGCCGCTGTATAGGCAGCGTAGTGAAGGAGCTTACATGAAAAACTGCCCCAGCCACTTAATATTATGTCTATAATTGACCACACCTAGAAAAAGAAGAGTATATGTAAACCCGCACTCAAAAAGAAAAGAGAATAAAGATAAAGAATTGAGGTGAGAGAGTAAAGAAAAAGGTAGGCCAAGGGTTATTTAGTTATTATATTAGCAAAGTGGTCAGAAGAAAGAAATAGTGTCATTATTAATGAGTACTAATTTTTTTGTTCACTTGTCCTCTTTTTCTTTTTCTTTTTCCAAAGAGATTTTTTCCAGAGCTTGTTCTGCCGCTCCGAGATCAGTAAAAAAAAACACTTGACCATTGCGTATAACCTTGAGACGTGCAGGTTCTTGGAGATAGGCCATGCACCCTAGGTTTTTGAAAGCATCTATCATTTTCCGAAGTTCCCATCTTCTATCCATTGTACCTTTGCTTAGGTCAGATTTCACAAAAAAGGTAAGATTATCAATAGTTACAGGATTGTTCGGCCTGGCCTTAAGTGAAACAGCTTGTCTCAATAGGAAATTCCCAAAGTATATCAAAAAAGATCTAGGAAATTTACTGTTTTTTACTGTTTTTGTTTTTTTGGAACAAAGGCAGACTATGTACTCTCTGTAATTGGGAATCTCAGTCCCAGTCCGATAGATCACTAAAGGCTCTTTGAAAGAGTTTTACTAGAAACGATCTCGGGTCGGTCCCCTCCATTCCTCTGGTATTCCAAATAGCCTGAGATTTTGTCTCCGAGCCCGATTTTCCAAATCCTCAACTTTAGCTTCTAGTTTAGAAACCCATGATGAGTTTTGTTTTACTGTTGAATCAGTCTTACTGGCACCTTCTTCTAATTCTACTAGAGTTTGCATAAATAATTCCATTGATATAGTTTTTGATGGTGATTTTGAGGGATCTTGTAATACTACTGTATCTTGTGCTTGCGTGCGTGTATGATCCGGCAATGGGTTTGAGTTAAGGAGATCCATATTTGTTTTCTTTACCAGAGCCTTGCTAGCTTCCAATGGACAAGTATTCATGTTTGTTTCCTCAGTCGCTATATTTAGCATTTCAAGTTGATCTCCTGAATTGTCCACTGAATTTTCCGCTGATAGGGTTTTAGTTAATTTCAAACTTGATATTATGCAATCCAAGTCCTCACTTGTCCTGTTGGAGTTAGAAGCTATGACTTGAGAGTTAATGACCATCGATTCATGAACCTCGGAGTTATCAATAGTAGTAAGGGTGGTTGTCAAGGAAGCCCCTTCTCTGTTCTCATTAGTTAAGTCAGCTCTAGTTTCACCTGTAGGAGTTGTTATTTCTTGGTTTACAAGTGATGGTTTCTTTTTGAAGTCCGTTATGGAATCCGTTAGGCTTACTTTATTGCTCCCCTGAGAGTTATGCACATCTTCAGGACTTGTACCAGAAAGTCTTAGAGCCATGTTCTTAACACCACCCTTTGCCCCTATCCATCTTCTCAATGGACTATCATCAATTAAGCGACTTTTCTTATTTCCAGCTGGTTCTCTAATTAATGATTTAAGAGTCATGTTTTTTTGCTTGGTTTTTACCTTCATTTTAGTTTTCCTCGAGCCGGTTGGTTTACTAGAAATAGTTTTAGAATTTCCATCTATTTCGTCTTCATCAGTTAATTCCTCATACTCTAAATTGGAATCTTCATCTGTTAATTCGATGGTTTCTTGATTAGAGCCATCTTCTGTCTTTTTCTCCTTCGTTTTGGTTTTATTTGAATGTGGATTGAGGTTTGTGTTTAATTCCACAGTGTCCTCCCCCTTTTTTTGCATTATATCTTGTATCTTTTTTTGGCTTGCATTCATCTCAGAGGCCCCTTCTTCACTTGTTATCTCCATATCAGTTTGAATTTCATTTATTGCGGTATCCCCAGTACTCAACTGATTTTCTGGAGATAGAGTTACTTTATTGACTCTAGAGAGTTTATCCGAACCCTTGCTTTTGCCCATGATTTCCACTTTCTCAGCAGAAGATATAGTAGTAATTGACAAGGCTTTATTCACATTGGTAGCTGTTTCTTTAATTTTACCTGTTTGCTCTTTTGCCTCTAACTCAGCTAATGACTCTGGCTCGGAATCTTTACTCGTTCCTCCATTCCTGTTCTGCGGGGCTTCATATCTGATCCCATATTTAATTCATTCATGTCAGCGAGTCTTTGTTTGGTATTTTTATTTCTCCCAGCGCTCCCAGTGCTATTATCGCCTGTGGCTAATTTGAGCTTCGCTGAATGCTCCATTTGTAATACATTTAAATCGCCTGCCGCCGCAGCTGCCGCCATCGTACCTGTAATCCCTTGTTTCACTGTTTTGCAGATCTTCCGGCTCCTTGCAGACCGCGTATTTCTTGCTGACATCGGCTCCGCGAGCTCCAAACAGTTCGGCGTCAGTAGCACCGTACGCAGCGTTGGGTGTGTGCTCAGCTGCAGGAGAGGCAGGCAGAATCCAGGACACGCCCCACCAGCCAGCCTCGCCGGCGCGCCAGTGAAGCAGACCCTTGCGAGTGTCCAGGAGCGGAGCAAACCCCCGCTGCGGTGAAGCAGAATCCGGAGCATTGATTTTCGTCGCGTAGTGAACAGTAGCAACAGCGGAGTGACAACGGAGCAGTGTAAGAAACGGTGAGTTTCCGAGTCCCGATTGCCGAGATTGTTACCGTATTTCCCGGTGCGCCTTCTCTGTTTTTCCTCTTCTCCTTCAACGGCTATCAAAATCAGCCAGTTTAGATGTGTTTCTTAGCAAATCGTATCTATTCGTATCTATTCGCGGCGGAGCAGCTCCATGCAGCAACCTTCACTCGGCGGCTTCAACCCGCCATCTTGACTCCCGCAGTGTTCGCCATCGTCACCTGGACTTTTTTCAGATATTACACAGCGGCTGCATCAGCATCTGAATCATGATAGACGGGGTTAGCTGAGTTCTGGGGGGTTGTTGCAGGGATTACAAAAATGATGATAAGTCCCTCTTATAGCAGTCAGGCTCATACCCTAGGCTCACTCTCCACCGGGCACTCATCTAAAACTTTTACGCCCTACCACTTTCAATTGTGACCAGCCGCCACTGCCCCCTGAGCAGCAGAGTAGGTACGCAGTGTCAGGCATCAACACAGGGGCTGGATGACTCCCTCTGATGGCAGATCATGACGGATGAAACGGCTCGGCCTGCAGAGCTCGCTCAGCGCTAAGCCATCTTGCAGCTGGCGAGACCCCGCCGCATACTCTTCCCCCACCCCACTGACACTTCTTGATGCTAATGATGCTGCGATTTTTGGGACTGACAAGGAAAGATTTTCTCTCTTTCCCATATTATTCCAATGGTAAAGGGATTTCAAATTGACAATTGACCCACTAGTTGATCGGCACATATCTTCAGTACCAGTCCTACAGAAGACAAAAAAAAATCAAGAACTTACTGAAACATCTGGAAATGAGTGGCTCTTTAAGAATGAAAACCAATCCCTACCCATTTACCCAATTTCTTCAATCATCATTAGTCCTTCAGGACTGCAGTTCTCCTAACGTTTAAAGCTATTTTATATATAACATCAGTTCATGGCTAGAGCCAATTTTTGCTCCAATGGGAACAGTCCAGCTTGAACTGTCAAGCCAGGTCCTCCATAAACTGAAGCACGAGACGTGGGTCCTGTGCACACTGTGGCACTGGAACCAAGCTGTACTTAGTTGATGAGCCCTAAACCGGTCCTAGTTTCCCAGGACCACCAACTCCACTGTTGCGTCAGCTTCTGCATACACATCAAGACAGTAATGCTTCATGAACATATGCCTGCTCTTCCAGGAGGCTGCACAGCAGATGTCTTTCAATGGCACACTGGCACAGACTGCTGCAGTTGATGCCATGCTCCTGGTGGAATGTGCACTTGCTCTTCCATGGAGCCACCGCTGCAGATCTTTTGCAATTTCCTTCGAGCCCCCTGGATGGAATTTGACGAGTTCCCCTGATGCTGGGCAGACTGAAACTTAAGATCCTACTACAAAGCCCACATGTGCCATCTAGCATGGTCAGCAACCAACATGCAGCAGAGTAGGAGGCCTAGAAGCCTCAGAACCATCCTCACTTAGACCCAGGACAGAGGCTGAAACACCGGGATCATAGCCTGAATGTCCTGGACTCAATGGTCCAGAGGCAAGGCCTGAAAGTGCACTGAATACAGGATGGCTCAGACAAAAAGGAGACTCTGTAAAGGAGTCAGGTGCAACTTCGGCAGGATGAATGAGAGCAGCAACAATGTCTAGTCTAGTATTTCACCTTTGTCTATAAGTGGTCTGCAATAAGTACTGGTGAGTCCAAAAGGAAGTACAGCTCACTGGAAGTGATCATGGCCCATGCAGGTGCCACCTGTGGATCTTCGGACAAGAATTTGAAAATAGGCATCCTGCAGGTCCAACATATCCATCTCCCGTCTCCGAGATCCAGGACAAAAAGAACATGGGCTAGCATGAGACTCCTGAGTTCTTCCTTGCGCAGAAAGGCGGTGAGAGGGTGGAAATCCAGAATCAGAGAAAGACTTACATCTTTCTTCGAAACAGGGAAGAAATTAGGTACTTACTTGTAACTCCAGTTCTCCAACCTTGGTATCTTTTATATATTCAAGCTTGAATCATTCTCCGTTCTTCAGGCTGGGAATCACGATTATATTAAAATAGCAGTATGGAGTGTTAAAATGGCCATAGGTGTGTAACAATGTAATTTGTTCAGTAACATATCCTCCTTATTTGAAACAACCATAACTCTAGCCAATGAGGTGGAAGTTTAAGCTCTTTTACTCTGTCTAGACGCCACCATAGCTCATATTTCAACGCTCAAGTGCGAGAAGATATTTGATAAAGTGTCTTTTGTCCAAAGTGCTCTTCCCAGCTAATCTCATCCCTCTTCCCCTGCCAAGTCTAGTGCGAGACTGGTAAACTGATTTATCCACTCAATTCCGTCCTATAACCCCTCTTGAATAGTCCATATGGATGAACCTCTATCTAGTTTCCACTTGCTAGATGTTTGCGCACAGGTAAATGTTTTTCTCACTTTGGGGGTTTTGTAGATCCCATGTGTCTTATCAGGTTCTGTAGCAGTACCAATAATGTTTTAAAACCAAAAGCTCAAGAAAAGTGTCAGTCCTGGAATCCATGCAGTTCTGTTAGCAGAATAAGAGCAGTGATCTCAAGGTAGCAAGTTTGTAAACATTTGCAAAATCAACATTTCCAAGGAATACTACAGAAGTATCCATTCTCCTATTCAAAAGGCCACCATAATTGCAGTCGATTATTTGCTGTTGTTAGCGTAGTAGAAACAGATACAAAATAAAATTAGCCTGCATGAAACAAGCTCTGCTTTGAAATCATTGGGAAAAATGTAAAAATAGCTATCCTGAAAGACAAAATCCTGTGTCTATCAAACAAATCCAACTTGTTGTTTAAAATATAAAACAGTTTTTGAGCTCGGATGTTGAATTCTGGAACGCCAGGTAGGATAAAAGGCAGCCTGTATGCACAAAAGGTCACTGCTAGGGCGAATTCTAAGAACAACTTTGCAGGACTGGTGAAGACATGTTGTTGCCCTTGGCAAAGCGATACTTTGCTGCCACAAAAGTCACAGAGGAGAAACTGTTGATGATTGTGCACCAAGATAAAAAAACAGTGCAAGTATTTCTGGTGCTCCATGGGATGTTACTCGATTGCAGCAGCGGACATTTTGTAAAAAAAAAAAAAACGATTTGGGGACTTTTCCTATAATTGCATTACCTTAAGGAACTGTGGAAGCAAAAGAAGTTCAAGACTTGTGCTGGTGCCATTGAAAGATGCAAAATCTAGAGGGTGTTAAGTAGATGATCATGCCAAAAATATCAGTAACTTCTTGAAAAACAGGTTGCTTGGAAGTACATCACAAACTGGTATACAGGTTCAACTGGTAAAGGGGATTTTGCTACGGAAGACAAAATCTATGAAGAAACAGTAATTGTCATTGTCCGATACAAAGGAAGCTAGGCAATCTGTGAGTAGAACATGTCCACCTGGTGTGAATACCGTCATACTGGATTCCTCACTGCACTTAAATTTGACAACTAAGAACCTATTCTACATTTGCTAATTTAGAAGCAGGAGATTCATTCAAAATTCACGAATCTACATTCTGAGATGGCCTTCTACAACATCTCAGACTTGAGAGTGACCTAATAAAATATTGCAGGGAGCTGAAGCCCTATCTCGTCTGTTCTGTTTAGGACTAGAAGACCGCAATAAACTCATATTTTAACAATTTGAAAAGAGTTGTAGGACTTGAGAACATTTCAATCTTTGTTTTGAAGTTTTATGAAAAACAAGGGCAGATTTTTCCGATGCTACAGAAAAAGAGATCAAGCTTGCAAACCCTCAGTCTGATGTTCATTCTTTTTCTCCCCATGATCTAATTAGGCATTATAATTTAGTAAAGACTTTAAAAAAGGGTTGAGTTAATCACAGAATTATTCCGACAAGATCCAAGCCTGCTATAATCACTAGAATACAATGCCCATTTCCTTTACATAACGAGAAATAACCATGAACAAAAATAAGGAAAGACTGGAGGGTGTGAAGAACTGGCTAGAGGCTGGAGCAAAGGGGGACTACCAGGGCCAGATACACTTCACAACGATTCAGAAGAATAGGAATTCCCAATAAGAAATTGAGCTAGAAAGTCACAGGGAAGATTAATAGAAACACAGGGAACAGACTGGTGCTGCACAACTTCTCCAAGTTGTTGGGCTAACACTGCCCCTAATCCATGCTCACCATTAATTGCTCCTCACTTTCGTTGTTCTTTCTGCGCCCTAGTTCTCCCCTTCCTCGTTTACTGCTTGGCTGCCCTATTTGTTAACTTGGTGTGCATCTGAATACCAGTGCTTTGAATTGCACTGAGAGTGATGCTTATCCATGAACCATTCTATCAGATCAGTGACTGCTTTGAATTCTGGGCTAGTTCCTGTATCTCTAGGAGGAGGAGGGGGCATTGTGGGCTCCTGCTACCCCAGGGGTATAGTTATAGTATTTGTCAGTGGAACATGCAATAAGCGAAACACTAGAGAAGCAGTCTTTGTTTAAATGAAAACTTGTTGTATTTACACAAGCCCTTAACCATTTGAACTTGTTACATAAATCCTCTAATATGTCCTGAAAGGACATTGATGGGGATTAGAAAAAAAGAGACTAGAGTTGAAGACTCAGACGACATCAGAAGCAGTCTCTCTTGTTTCTCTTAGACCTTCCCCCATCTTACACAGGGACTCTGTAACAGGCATTTGTCTTGGGCCTTATCACTTAAATCTCAAATTAAATTCAAGTTTATTGTTTGAATACTTAAAATCATAACAAAAATGTTAAGACCATATAATTCACCTATACATGTGTTAATTTAAAAAGGAGCAAGGAGGAACTTTGATTAGTACAACAGTAGTGCAATAGGTTAACAATACAATTAGATAACAATTAAAAATTGTCGGAATGTGCATTTATCTTTTACAGGTCAAGCTCATTAAGTAACATGGCAGTCACGGAGTGGTTTTAAAAAGATTTAAAAGAGGGGAACAAGTCAATGTGACAGCTGGTTTTGAAATGCTGAACACGGTGTCCATGTGGACCTTGCTGGAGGGGACCAGCGGCTACTTGAGTTTTTATTCCAGGATGATATCTGGACCAACCGGCGAAAGAATTGCTGCCTTTTCTTTCCCCAACATTTTTGCAGCTCTGGCAACAAATTTGGTAAACTGAATGTTCAGCTTTATATTTTCCTGGTTCATAGCTGCCACTATTGCCTGATGACATGTGCGAGCGCCTAATTTAATCCACTCCGCTCGCAATAGAGTCCTTCTGTCATGTAACAGAGCGGGACATGCGCAGGCTATATGTTCCAGGCTTTCGGAGTGGTAGCCGCATTCCCTACATTCGATTTTGTGATTGAGCCGCCGCCGTTGTGGTAGATGTTTTAAAAAGGGCCATTCGCCTAGCCTTAGGGCCATACATTTTGCCTTCCAGAAGAATGAGTAAGTACTTGATAGATAGGATGACTCAACTCCCGGTTTATAGTCTGAGACGACAGCCCAAGCGTGCTTCCTTCTGGATAGTTTTGCCCTGTCGGAGTGGAAGGACCAGGATCGAACGCTTCGCTTAATTACGCTCTTCAATGCCTGTTCTGAGGGGTTTGTTCCCCGGTATTCCGAGACTCCAAGGAGCTGGAGAGATTGGTCCAAGTGGTGCGGATGTTTTTGGCTGGAGGCACTGGTCGATATTTCGTTCCAGAGTTTGATCTCAAGACTATTTTCCCTGGAATTACGCAGTCTATTGCAGAACTTAATGAAAGCACCAGACTCGACACCGTTATGGTCTAGCAGACCGAGTTCTAGTCTGACTGGTGCCGGAGATGAAGACCTCGGTAAACGCCATGCTCGCTTGAAGATTCTGGTGATTGATTTATTAAGTACGATGTTTGCTGAGCCCATCATAATCTCCTGGCCAAATGATAGAGAATTTGTGATCTTGGCCTTCATCACCTTGAGCAGAGGGGTTAGGCTTGGTCCTAGTAGGTGTTTTGAGAGTTTTGCCGACGCAACCTCCAGCAACAGTGCCTTAGCCTTGATGGTGTCTTTTTGTTTGGTGAAAGTAGCTCTGGAATCAAGAAAAATTTCTAAATATTTGTAGTGTGGTACTGTGTCGATGCTTTTGTTATTAAAGAACCACCTGCCTTTCTGCTGCTTCTGTTTGCTAAAATGAATTATTTTTGTTTGACAGGTTCAATTCAAGGGCGTTTTCAGATGTATAAGCTAGAAGTTCGTCAAGAAGCCTCTGCAAACCAAGCTTTGTGTGACTCAATAACACGAGCTCGTCAGCGTATAGCAGGTTGCTGATGGAGGTCCCGTCCAGTTGGGGTGGAAGGGAGTTGACCTTGTATGGGTGATAGTTCAGAAATAAACAGGTTAAAAAGAAGGGGAGCCAAAACGCATCCTTGTTTGACGCCACTTCCTGTTTGGATCTTTTTTGAGACATGGGACCCGTCGCCCAACTTAATCCTTATCCAGGTCTGTGTGTGGAGTTTGATGATGGCTTGTAGGAGGGCCGTCGGTATACCCCAGCGGACCAATTTTTGCCATAGGCGGCTGCGTGGCACTCGGTCGAAAGCCACCTTAAAGTCAACCTTAAAGTCAATACAGTTGCATACGACGGACGTCGGCCTTCTCCATCAATACGGATAATGCGAGTAAGTTGCTGGTTGTGCCTGACTTAGCTACAAAGCCGGTCTGGTTGAAGGGAAGACGCTGTGTTAATTCAACCCATGATGTCAGTTCTTCTAGTAGGATACTGGCATAATGTTTGGATTCAATGTCAAGGAGAGTTATCATTCTATAGTATTTTGGGTCGTCGCTTTTACCACTTTTGTAGATGGGTGGATGATGGCACCTTTCCAAGAATCCGGTATGTGATCATTGAGCTTGCAGTGTGAGAATAGGGGTGTGAGGAGACCTGACCATAACGTTTCATCTGATTTGAACAAGGCCTGAGGTAGTCCGTTAGGGCCGGGTGCCCCATCTGACCTGCCCTTCCTGATAATCCGAACGATGTTGTTTATTAAAATTCCATCAGTCATCAGTGGTCCTGGGGTGGAGTCGTTTCGTGACTCCTCAAGTACACCTTCAGCCTTGGTAGTAGGCCTAGTGTTTCCTGTGGAATAATCATCGGTGGATGATGGCCTGGATTTGAATGTCAATTGAAGATTAGGGGGCTCTTGCCCACTTTGAGTTTTCTCTGAAGTGGTTGGATAGAAACTTAGCCCAGTCGTCTGCACATATGTTTGCGGTGGTGCATCTTCTGCCTACTAGCGGGCCTCTGTTCACAAGGGTCCAAAATAACTTTGTGTTGGACTTTTTGCTAGCGTGGACTAACTTCATCCAGAATTTGTCTGTCGCTGATTGTTTGTCTCTATGGACAGATGCCTTAAATGCTTTTTGAACTTGTTTGTAATGATTGAATAAAATTACGTTTCCAGGGCTTTTTCTAATCCCGCGCAAAGCAGCATTTCTTTGTTTTTTTAGCGTTTTTGTTGCGCAAGAAATCCAGGGTTGAGGTGGATCTGGTCGCTAATGGGATTTGATCTGGAATTCTTTTAATAAACTGTTCACAAACGCTTCCCATCCAATGATAATAGGCACGTCTGTTTCACCTTTTGAACATAGAAGATGACAGCATTTCTCCATGACAGTAGGTACAATGCTTGACGACCATTTCATTCGTCTTAGATTCTCCGTGTGACAGTCTGATGTAGTGTGAGCAAGTGCGTGATGGTGAGGGATATCGAGGGATAATGTTATTATTTGGGGTCGATGGTCTCTTTCCCCAAGTGCTGCGATGTGATGGCACTCAATTAGGGTGAACATTTTGCTGTTTGTGAATGTGAAGTCCAGAAATGAGTGGGATCGCCCGTTAGTTCTTGTCCAGGCTGGAGGGGTATCTGTGGATGAGCGACCATTTAATACTATGTAGCCTACTCTGCTGAGTTGTAGAACTGCGTATTCGCCCAGTTTGGATGGTCTGAGACCGGGCGGTAATGTTTGTGTGGCGAGATGTGGGGGGACCGCTGGTAAGGTGATTCCTAAGTCTTCAAACTGGTCGTAGGAAAAGGTTGGTGTTAAAATCTCCAGAGATTAGACATGGTATACTGCCGTATGTGCTTAAAATGTTACATAGGATTTCAATCAGGCGGTCCAGTTTGGATTTTTGCTCGCTAGGGCATGGAGAGATGTAGACATTTAGCAATAGTAGCTTGTTCTCTGAAGAAAGATTGTCGGCCAAGATGCCAGTGACCCAGTCAAGATCAAATTTTAGGTGTCTAATACGAACTGACAATCTAGAGGCCACGTAAATAGACAGCCCGCCACGCTGTCTGCCATACTTGCTCTGCCTTGTGGCTGGCAGTGTAAATTCCAGATACCCTTCGAGTGGGTTGCTTGTTGATAGCCAGGTTTCCTGGAGAAAGATGATGTTGTGTTTTTTGAAGAATCTGACTGTGTCCGGAGATTGCAGTTTTGACAAAAGATCGTTGATGTTCCAGGAGCAGATTGTTAGACTGTGTTCCGTGTTATTTCAATTGGTCCTGCTTTGGGAAAAGGCTGCTGGCAGGCATGACCAATCTGCGCTTCTGGCGGTTTGCTGAGCTTCACTGCACTCATCGTTGGCTACTACGGAGCGACTTCTGGCTGACTTTAAAATTGAAAAAGGGGTATGGCTTGTGCTTAAAACTGAGGCCTTGCTGGGAGCAAGTATTGAAGGATATCGGGGAACTCGGGGCATTGCTATAATTATCCCCCAGTTTTTGAATTGGTCAGCTTTTGATTGAACCAGTTCCCTTATGGCTTTAGATGCTAATGTTATTAAGGTTGATACTCCCATGTGGGGGCCAGTGGTGGGTTTGAATTCAATGGCAATGATGTCTTTTGATTCCAGCTTGCACAGGTCTGGGTTTGATTTGAAGAGCTGGATTATGTTCCTGCGGTTTAATATGTTGTGCGGGCCTTGAGAGGTGTACTCTGGTGTTAACAGTAGTTTAGTTTCGTTGGAGTCCATGGCCTGAGTTTGTGTGCCAGCGGGTGTGGACTTGGATAACATAAACTTGCCTACTAAGGATCGTTCCAAGGTTGATATCTGCTGCTTTAGGGGGGATTGCTCCCTTGCTTGGTTAACTGGTGCCGAAGTAAAAACTGTTTTGCTCGTGAATCTCTCCATGCTGAGGATTGATGGATTAACACCGGAAGACACCCATGACATAGACCCGAATCTAAAAGTTTGTTTGTGGCCAATCCTGCCTTCAATAAAATGTGTGCAGTATTGAACTTAAGCAGCAGGTGAATAGGTGAGTATAGAGGCCACGGAACGTCTTTTCCTTCCCTTTCTCGCTCCTTATCTGGTTTTGTCCCTATCCTTCTTTTTTAGTGCTATTTAGTCCCTTTCTTCCACCAGTTTTTCTTTATCTTTCTGACCTCTCCTTTCTCTTCTGATCTCTATCTAAACAGGATGAAGTTGAGCATTTAATGTAGAATTACAGGAATCTTATGATGAAACTTCCTTTCTCATCCATGTGTATTTCCTCTCATGGATGTTGGCAGTAAAATAACCAACAGCCAAAAAATGACTGGATGCTGGGTCAACAAATTATGGTGCAGCTAGGCTGAGGATAGAGCGTGTTTGGGATTTTAAACCCTGTCCCCCATGTGAGAGGAAAGGGGGTGGAAGGGAGTGTATGTGTGCTCAGGGAGTTTTAGGCCCAGTTTTAATTGTAAAGAGAAGTTTGTGGTATGAGTGAGGTGTCCAGTCCTCTCTTTCTTGTGAGGGGATCGTTGGAGAGTGCATAACAAGTGGGCACATGCTCTCTTGAAAAAGAAAGATTGCAATCTCTGCCAGTATAACTGAGCCCGGTCTAGCAGGAGAGGGAACCCTGAAAACTGTATGAGAGGTATGAAACAGGTTGGATTGGAATTAAACATGGGTACCTGGTGTGAGAGGAAGCACTGGTTACTGCATCAATTTCTTGGTCTTTCAGGCGCTTCAGCCGTTGAAGTTGGTCTTCATGGTCCTTTTGCATTTCTTGGATGGATTTCCTGGAGTAACACAATAAATTTTCAATCAAATAATGTATCTATAAAGGTCAATATTTTGATATCAGAAACTCCCACAGTTGATCCTAAGCGACCCCATTTATTATGGGTTGTTGAGTGTTACCATGTCCTCCGTTTGGTAGAATCAACAGTATTGTAACACACAACACTGCACGAAAAAAACCAAAAGGTCCATGCCCAATTCCAACACCTAAACTTGTGAGCCGGAATTGCAGGTAAGTTTCTTTTCAAACTTAAGATTCTCTGGACAATTTGCTGTTTGGATACAGCTCCAGGCTCCTTACCCCAGTTATCAGTAGAAGAGCCTTTACTTACACAGGTTTTTGAGCCCACAACCTGAATATAAGCTTGGAAACCTGAATATACACACAAATGCAAAAAAAATAAACAATTATATGGAGTTGCTTTGAAAATATCCACAATGGGGTAATTTCTCAATAGTGCTGTGATCATACCCTTGCCTCTTGCAGAGTAAGCCCAAGACTTGCCTAAGGACTATAACAAGCTATGCCATAACAAAACATACTGCACGATACAATACAGCCTCATTTATAAGTTGGCAGATACCAGGCCTTCAGCACAAATACACTACATACACAATCCACCAAACTTAGGAGTGGGGAAACTGCAGAGTTTCTGCTGGAGGGGCCCCAGCCTGCTTGCCCGGAGGAAACCTTTGACCTGGCAGCCAACCACTACAGGGCTAAGAAGCAAAAGTGATGGTGATTTCGCCCTTTTTAGTGTGGCATGAGCCTCACTGGATTTCTCTCCCTGGGACCATTGTGCAAGTTATGCCGATTCTGGGCAGGGGAACAAACATATGCAAACATGCACTCTCTTTGCGGCTTGGCATGTGATTAGTTTGTTTACTGAAATAAACTTCTTCTTTGGGTGTCAGTAAAACCAAAAATGAGTGCTGAGTGGGAAAACAATAATGGCAATATGGTGGGTAGTCCACACCCAGGGAGGGGAGGTCAGAGCACCATATAATCTGGCTGGCA
The DNA here is from genome assembly GCF_964263255.1 of Lissotriton vulgaris. Lineage (NCBI taxonomy): Eukaryota > Metazoa > Chordata > Amphibia > Caudata > Salamandridae > Lissotriton > Lissotriton vulgaris. The sequence goes on along the minus strand of NC_141695.1, from coordinate 601,848,496 downwards.
GCCTGGCAAACAATAATTGACACCTAATAAGCTACACATTTTGAGACACTCCAAGATAAATTTGAAAATGGCAACCAACAATAAGATGGTCTGTAACACTGCTTAGGTCATATCTACAAAGTAAGGGATCTTCTTTGCATTCAAAATAAAAAAAGAGTGTGCCTATAACTAAAAGAAGTCTTCTTGACAGATTCTCTTATAAATCTTTTTGTGAATCTTGGCAAGTACATCAATAAAATCCCTTGAATGTGGTTTGAAAGCTGGTTTACCTCTTTCAATATATTTTGCTGCCTGTTGATTAGTATCTAATGTAAATACCACATTCTCACGCTTGACGAAGAAATCAACATCATACCCTCAAAGGAATGTTGTTGATTTTCTGCTCTTGGAGAAAATGAACCTCTGGAACAAATGTTCTAACTCAAAACAGTCAAATTCCTCATTGTCTCTGTCAGATGGCACAGGGTGCAAAGTAGATGCACTGGTGGGTCGTCTAAGCATGTAAAGGTTAACCTTGATATGGAAAAGGGGTCTGAACAAGGAGCCCTGCACTTCATATAAGGCCCACAAGGTAGAAGAAAAGGGGATGAGAAATAGACAAACAGAAAAGATGAGCATCCAAAATTGTAATAGCCATGTGGTAAAGGAAGAAAAAAATCTATGAACCTATCTCTGTTACAGTAATACCAAACTGACGAACGTTCCGTTCAGTAACCATCTGAGAAACCATAATATCCTGCAACTGGGAAATTCCAGCAAGGGCAAGGAAGTACTCTTCAAAAGTAGAAAAAAGGTGGGTTGTACTAAGCATTTCATTTAAAAAAAAGACTATTTCGGTCAACTTGACCTCAAAAGTACATTCACAGTGCGAACAAATACATTTAAAATTGCAACATAAGTCAATTACATTTAGGTTAAAAAAAAGTAGAAGGAACAAAAATAAACACAATTGACACATGTATAATAAGGAATAAGTTCTGTACAACGTTTTAAAAAGAAATACTCATGAAACTAATTTAGCGTGGAAGAATAGAAGGGGCAAAGGGTAGTTCATAATACTCCATACTCGGAAAGTGTAAAGTGCAAATAAATAAATAATTTACCTAAAAACATTTGCCTAACAAAATTTCTAAAAAGGATGACCTGTGTTCTATCATTCTACATCAATGGGACCTAGGACTAGAGCCTCTGTATGCTACAGGCTGAGTCTATAAAGGATATTTGAATTGGTTAAAGTGCTTAATTAGTAGATTACCAATTCTCTATAACGTAACTGGGGGGCCAATCAAGCAAACTTAGTTTGTTCAAATAAAGACAGGGCCAGATTTTAAAACTGGCAAGGATGGGCACTGTGGTTATTTTCCCAAGTATTAAATGATGAATGTAGTTGTTTCTTATCCACTAAAAAGGCCCTATAACTCCTTTCATGACGCTTTCATGTAGGTCCTGCGGGGTACACCACATGGAAAATAGACAACCTGCAACTGAGTAAACTATCGGGATACTAGTATCATACTTCAGTATCCTGAAGGCCTCAGAGCAACGTCTAGTTCCAAGGTTCCTACAAATCTGCACCAACCATCGTTTTCTTGCCTTATGATAACCAGGGCAGCTGAACAGCACGTGAAGTACTGACTCTTCAGGGCAATCAAATGACGGACAATTTAAAATGTGCATATCCCCCACTTGTGCGAAAAACAGCGGAGAGGGAGGGTCCCATGCCTGAACTAGCAGCTGCCAGGTTGATTTCATCTAAGACCGGCTCGAAGCTAGACCTGTCTTTAATTTCTAGAAAGGCTGTGATTAATCTGCCAGTTCGAGGGGAACTTTGAAGCTGTGAGAGTTTGTACTCCTCGTAATGAGCCTTCAATGATTTCCTGGGTAAAGAGGAACATGCGGTCTCTGGATAGTCCCACAGCTCACCTAGCCCCAAGCTAACTAGCCAGTGTTTAATATAATCAAGCCACTGCAGTTTGACAGCCCCTCGTAGATTCAATATTTCCAATGGCTACTCCCTGTTTGGTAGTAGTTCGGGGGTAACCCACAGGCGACGCCAATACAATAAAGGTTTCAGGTTTGATACATCCGCACTTGCCGTAAGGCCTAAATCTAATCATAAAGGAATTCGCAGAGTACTCCGTGGGAGTTTTAACAGCTATCTAAGGAAATTATTCTCTACTTGAGGTAAGGTTCTCTTGGCTTGCATGCCCCCAAAGTTCAGCACCATATAACGCCCCTCCTCGGGCTTGAACTTTATAGATTTCAATAGCCAGGCTCAATGGTTTCTGACTAGACTTGCAGAAGACCTTCATGATACCACCTGATGATTGCGCTAATTTTAGTGTTAATTTTTTTATTTGAGCCCCCCAATCCATAGTTTCTACGATTGTTATCCCGAGATAGTCGAAAGAGGTAACTCTTTCGAGGGGTTTACCATTTAGTGTAGGGTTAGGGCTTGTACCTTTAGGGCTATTAAACACCATAAATTTGGCCTCCTGTAGATTAATTTCCAGACCTCTTTGACTACAGAATACTTCAAATTTATTAAATACCATCTGGATCCCCATGGGTGATTTGGATACTAATAAAGTATCATCTGCAAACATCATTGCCGGTATGGGTCGGGAGGCTAGTTTAGGGGCATCAAGGTCTTTTCCTGCTAGTAGAAAATCTATCAAGCCATTGATGTAAAGGCTGAAGAGCGTGGGGGCAAGCACACATCCCTGGCGTACACCGCGCTTGATCGGGATCGGTGCAGTAAGCTTTCCATCCTTGCCAAACCTGATTTGCGCAAAGTTTTCCTCATGCAGCAGCTTGATGAGATGGATTAGGTAAACAGGGGCCCCATCTCATAGAGGACTAGCCACATTTTTTCCCTAAGAACCAAATCAAAGGCTGACCGGAGGTCAACAAATATTAAATACAGGCTGCCACCCCCCAAGCACACGGTCTTCCAATGTAACATTTGGAGCCTAAGTATTTGGTCCACAGTGGACAGTTTTTCCCTAAACCCTGCCTGTAGGGGAGTTAGTATGTTCTGTTCTTCCATCCAAGATTGTAGCCTAAGCAGCACTACACGCGCATAAACCTTTTGCGAGATGTCTATCAGGCTAATTGGCCTATAATTGTTTGGCAGAAGTGGAGAGCCTTTTTTATAGATCGGAATTATTTCCGCTCCCGCCCAGCTAGGGGGGGATCTTCATACCCTGTAGTATTGCATTAAATAGGACCCAGAAATATGGAGCCCAAACACGTGGTTCATTGCAAAAAAGATCCCCCGGAATTTTGTATAGACCGGGTGCTTTCCCGGGGGCTATTTTCACGAAAGCTCCCTTGATTTCATTTAGGCTTATACTTATATTGCTTTTAGCATCAGGGACTACATTGCATTCTCCGGGGCTAGGGGAGAGGACAATCCCCATAGGGGAGCCTTCAGCTGGCTCAGCAAACGGTGTTTCTTCCTTAGAGTAAAGAGATTCAAAATGTTCCCGCCAAACCTCTTCTCCTAGATTGGGGTCTGCCGATGATCTAGGGCCAAAGCTGTCCAGGTCGACTACTCTCCAGAATGACCTCATATCCCTAGCTCCCAGAGCGCTTCTCAGGGCGTCCCATTTGTCCATTTCCCACCCTTTCTTGGCTTCTAAGATCGCCGTTTTATATGTCATCCTGGCAGATTTGATTAACGGACGATCATTGGCCTTAATAGACAGTACCAGCGATCTTTTAGACTTACGGCAGTGATCGTTATACCATGGGTCGTGGGGGCTTCCTATTTAGCCTGCAGGTTTTTTTGGGATAGAAGAAATCCAATGTGGCTTCTTCAAGTCTAGCATGGTTCTCCTTCACCATCTCAAGATAGGTTGTACTAAGCAATTTTGTGATCGCAGACCCTGCAATTTGCAAAATCACAGGGTTTGCTACCACAAAATAGCTATTTCCAATGTACAAAGCCTACTTCATGAGTCTGAAATTGGTTTGCAGTCCAGATATAACTGGAAATTGGTAGGGGAGTGACTAGAGAATCCTTTACATGTTACAATACTGTATGTTATGGGTCAATGGTGTGCCACCACAATTCTAGTTTGCACTCCATTCACCAGGTACCAACTCCTCTAAGAATGTGGTATTTGATTTGCAGAGGGGAAGCGGTCCGTCTCTGGCCCTATCATCTTAAGAAATTGTGTAGGTAGTCTCGGAGGCAGTAGGCAGTGGTCCGCAACTGTACTAATGAATATTGACACTGGCAATATTGTGGGATAATAATATCGAGGACAGAATATGGAGAGTCAAAAAGTTAGAAGGTAAATGCATACACGGAAGTATAGATTTACTATTCCTAGTTCCTTATCTACATACCTTAAAGATATATGTAATACATAGGTACATATATCTGGAGTTAGGTATGGAAAATCTAGAATTACTTACCAATCAATATTTTATTTGTGATAATCTGTCCTCGATACTGTTGTTTTGATATTTGTGGGGGAACACTGGACCACTGCCTGCTCCCCTTCCTATTTTCTCTAATGGGAAACTTTTCCTTTCTTTTTAATTTTATTTAAACGTAGCACTGGTTCCTTAAAGGAATGCATGTTGGTTTGATAAAAAAGGTTTCTCTTTTGAGAATGGAAATACAGGAATGGGGAATAGCCCCTCACCAAATTGTCATAGATGCAAGTGGCTGAAGGGTCGTTTTACCACCCTCTGTGTGGGAGCCAAGAGATAAAGAGATATTGTGACACTATATTGCAGGAACTTAGTGCCATAATGGGAGAGGAGATACCACTTAATCCCCATTTCATAATCCTGGGGGTCCCAGGGAACATTGATCTCCCTAGGAAAAAGCTGATTTTTGGCACACTTGGGTTGATAGTGGGGAAGAGCGATATCACACAGACCTGGAGGGGTCGCCAATTATACCTACTAAGGCTCTGTGGCTTGCCAGGATGGACACAGGTATGGGGGTAGAGAAAGCTGTATATGCAGCCAGAGGTTGTCCTAAGAAATATGACCAGGTGTGGGGGTATGTGGAGAGAAGAAAACAAGTTACTTACCTGTAACTATGGTTCCCCAGTATTGGTACTTTCATAGATTTCCATGCTTTGTATCATTCCCCCGTCGTCGGAATGGGAGCCTCATTAAATAGAAAAATACCATAGTAGTAGGTACAGAAGTGAAAGACAAGCCCAGGTCTCATCTCATTTTGTAGCCGATCCGCCTCTTTTTGTAAAAGAGACCAAGAAATTCAAGTCAAGTCAAGTCATAGAATTTATATAGCGCACTACATACCCAGAGGGTTTCAAGGCGCTTAGGAAGGGGAGGAGGATTACTTGTCAAATATCCACGTTTTAAGTTGCTTTCTGAATGCTAGGTGGTTCTGGGTAAGGCGAAGGTAAGCGGGGAGTGAGTTCCATGTTTTAGCAGCCAGGTATGAAAAGGATCTGCCTCCCATGGTGGTCTTGTTGATGCGAGGTACAGTGGCGAGGGCTTGGCTGGAAGAGCGTAGTTGGCGGGAGGGGGTGTAAAAGGACAGTCGTGAGTTGAGGCATTCTGGTCCGATGTCGTAGAGTGATTTGTGTGCGTGGGTAAGCAGTCGGAAAGTGATCCTCTAATTGACGGGTAGCCAGTGGAGGTCTTTAAGGTGACCAGAGATGTGTTTGTTGTGTGGGATGTCTAATATGAGCCTGGCTGAGGCGTTTTGGATTCGTTGGAGTTTCTTCTGGAGTTTTGCGGTAGTACCTGCGTAGAGGGTGTTTCCGTAGTCCAGTCGGCTCGTGACCAGAGCGTGGGTGACTGTTTTCCTTGTTTCGGAGGGGATTTTTAAGAATAATTACAACTGTGAAATTAGCCCGCTCCCATGTTTAGGGTGTGAGGGTGCTATTTTTAAGCTTCTGCTAGCCCCCAATTATACCTTTTCAGGCGCCCTTGTCTACCGTCCGCCAGGGCCAGTATCTAACTGGCAAGCTGCCTTGTTGGATCTGCTTACCCCGCTGGTAATGAAGGCGGCCAACTTTACAATCATTGGCGATCTAAATGTGCACTTGGATAATGCCAACTGTACAATCGCAACTGACTTTATCTCTGATTTTGCCTCCCTCAATTTAATCTTGAAAAATACTGGACCCACGCATCGTGCAGGGCACTTATTGGATCCCATTTTCTCCAATATCCTGGATATGATTACATTCCCTGCCCTTCCCATCCCATGGTCTGATCACTTCCTAGTAAAATTTTCCATTCAAACTAATTTAGGTAAAAACGAAAATATATCAACTATTGCTCAATATATTAGGAAGTGGAAAAAGCTGGACATTAATACTTTAAATGCCTTTCTTGAAACTAATGGCCCATGTACAAAATCAGACATTAAAAGCCTTTCTCTTTCAGTACAGAATTGGCTCATGACAGCCATTGATTCTTGCCTACCTAAAACAAAATTAAGAGGCCATACCCGTCATCCTCCTGCCCCTTGGTTTAATGACACTCTAAAGGAAGAAAAAACTAAATGCAAAAGTGCGGAGCGCAATTGGCGGAAAACCTATTCCCTGGAAGCCAAACAAACTTATAAATCTAAATTGACGCACTATCAGATGTTATGTAGAAGAGCAAAAACAGACTATGTCTGTATGACAATTACGGAGGCGTTAAACAAATCAAAAACATTGTTTAATGTTGTAAAAGAGCTTGCAGGATCTAACACTGTTCAAAAACCACCCGATTTAAACAAAAAACAGTGTGATCAGTTAGCTTCCTTCTTTGTCAACAAAGTGGACAAAATTCATAAGGGCATAGAGCTCGCACAAAAAGATCAACACCAGCTTAATACGATCATTCCTGGTGATCCAATTATGGAAGTTGGCGATGCTTCCAAAGAGTTGGACTCTTGTGCCATTGACAAAAGACATGCAACCTTAGAATGTTGGCCACCGCTAAATGCTGACATGGTTGTCAATTTACTAAATACGATCAAATCCGGCTCACCAAAGGACCCCTTACCCTGCTCTGTCCTAAAACAATTGAATAGAAATGTATTGACGTCCATTACAGATCTACTTAATGCCTCTCTTCAGGAAGCATACGTTCCAGCAGAATGGAAGCATGCTATGGTCCACCCATTGTTGAAGAAGGCTGGAGCAGATCCAAATATGCCCTCCAACTTTAGACCAATATCCCTTCTGCCTATCTTTTCAAAAATCTTGGAAAAGCACGTGCATCAGGTGCTGTCGGAATTCATAAAAACACACGATCTCCTTCCTTTACAACAATCTGGATTCCGTGTAGGTTTTTCTACGGAAACGACGTTGCTTGGAGTGACAGAAAACATCCGCGCCATGATAGATAGAGGAGAAACTGTGGCACTCATATTATTAGACCTGAGTGCCGCGTTCGACACTGTTTCACATGTGGTGCTGTTACGAACACTCTCCTCCATAGGTATTCATGGCGCAGCCATAAATTGGATTGAGTCACTGTTAAGCAATCGTACGTTTCAAGTTTTTTCTCAGTCTGCCTGCTCTGAGACTTTACTTCCTAAACATGGAGTACCACAGGGCTCAATTTTAAGTCCACTGCTTTTTAATTTGTATATGAGTCCTCTTGCGAGATTAGTTGAGGAGACAGGTTTGAATATGTTTTCATATGCTGACGACTCACAGCTCCTTTTCTCTCTTTCTTCAGCCGAAAGTAACCATCCTTCCATGCTAAAATTAGGGTTAGGTAAGATCGCTGGATGGATGCAGGATAATTTTCTTAAGCTTAACGGTGAGAAAACAGAGCTAATTATTCTTGGAAAAAATAGAGAGGCCTGGGGACCACAACACTGGCCATCCGAAATGGGCCCTCTTCCTATACCTGTTTCACAGGCACGTAACTTGGGAGTCATCATTGACGAATCTTTAGATATGCACCAGCAAGCCGTTAAGACTTCTTCTACATGTTTTGCAGTCTTAAAATGGCTAAAGAAGATCTGCTGGATGCTCCCTGATGGCACCAAAAAAACTGTCATCAATGCCTTGATTACTTCAAGGCTAGATTATAGTAATGTGCTGTACCTAGGGGCAAAGAAAGCTACAATCAGAAGGCTGCAATTAGTACAAAATGCAGCGGCGAGACTTCTTTTCAAAATCCCTATGTCCTGCCCCACTACTAAATACATCCGTGACCTCCATTGGTTGAAAATTGAAAATAGGATTAGGTTCAAATCCTTATGCTTTATGCACAAAATTTCAACTGGAACTGCTCCTAAATATCTGCGGAACCTTGTGCATCCTTACTTACCTTCGAGAGTCCTTAGATCAGCAACCGCTAACAATTTCATTATTCCCAAAATCAAATTATCACGGATGGGGGGAAGATCCTTTGCCTTCTTAGGCCCATCCCTCTGGAACAAGATGCCTCATTCCTTACGTTCGGAAGTCAGCCATGTGAAGTTTAGGAAAGCATTAAAAACGTGGCTTTTTAACATCTGATATTGACTGGCAAAATACGCATTTCTGAACTACTAGCGCCGGGAAACCCCTTGGTGGGTAGCTGTAGCGCTATACAAATTAAATAAATAATCCAGCGAAATGTTTTTCTGAGCATGCGAAGAATGTTGAAGCAGGAAGAGGATACGGCGCTGACTTGTCTGTTCATTGAGAGTGAAGAATCCAGGATGACGCCTAGGTTCCGTGCGTGGTCTGTCGGGATGGGTGCTTTTCCGAGGGCTTCCGGCCACCAGGAGTCGTCCCACGCAGAGGGGGATGTACCTAAGATGAGGACTTCTGTTTTGTCAGAGTTCAGTTTCAGACGGCTTTGTTTCATCCATTCGGCAACTTCTTTCATTCCTTCGTGTAGGTTAGTTTTGGCGGTGCTGGGGTCATTGGTGAGAGAAAGGATCAGTTGAGTGTCATCCGCGTAAGAGATGATGTCGAGGTTGTGTTGGCGTGCGATGGCCGCGAGGGGGCTCATGTATACGTTGAAGAGGGTGGGACTGAGTGAGGATCCTTGTGGTACGCCGCATATGACTTCTGAGGCCTCGGACTTGAATGGTGGAAGGCGGACTCTCTGGGTTCTTCCGGTGAGGAACGAGGTGATCCATTCAAGTGCTTTTCCTTGGATTCCGATGTTATTGAGGCGTTGTAAAAGGGTGCTGTGGCAGACTGTGTCGAATGCTGCAGAGAGGTCAAGGAGGATGAGGGCGACTGTATCTCCATTGTCCAGTAGAGTTCGGATGTCGTCTGTTGCTGCGATGAGGGCGGTCTCAGTGCTGTGTTTTGCTCGGAAGCCAGATTGTGAGGGGTCGAGGGATTTGTTGGCTTCGAGGAAGGCGGCGAGCTGGTTGTTGACAGCTTTCTCGATGACTTTGGCCGGGAATGGAAGAAGTGAGATGGGGCGGTAATTTTTGAGTTCGGTGGGGTCCGCTGTGGGTTTTTTCAGAAGGGCGGTGAGTTCAGCGTGTTTCCAGTCTTCCGGGAAGGTGGCGGAGTTGAAGGAGCAGTTGATGACGTCTCGGAGGTGCGGTGCTATGACGGTGTCTGCTTTGTTGAAGATGTGGTGAGGACATGGGTCTGTGGGGGATCCTGAGTGGATGGACTTCATCAGGCGGATGGTGTCCTCAGTGGAGATTGGGTTCCAGTCGTTAAGGGTGTTCACGGGGGGAAGATGATCAGCAAATGGTAGGGTGGGTTGGTTTCCGGGTTGGTTGTCAAAGCTGTTGTGGATGTCTGCAATCTTGTTGTGGAAAAATGAGGCCAGGGAGTCGCAGAGGGTTTGAGAGGGGGTGATGTCGTTGGAGTTGGCCGAGGGATTGGAAAATTCCTTGACGATGTTGAAGAGTTCCTTGCTGTTGTGGGCGTTGTTGTCAAGTCGATCCTTGAATGCTGTTTTCTTGGCTTTTCGGATTAGTTGGTGGTGAGTGCGGGTGGCGTTTTTGAAGGCGTCCTTGGTGCTAGTGGTTGGGTCTTTTTTCCAGGCCTTTTCAAGGGAGCGGCAGGGTTTCTTGGACTTCTTGAGATCATCGTTGAACCATGAGGCCTTCTTGCTGCCAGGTTTGCTTTGGCGTTTTTTCAGTGGTGCTAAGGTGTCGGCGGTGTTGGATAACCATAGGGTGAGGTTGGCGGCGGCTTCGTTAGCGTTAGAAGAGAGGGCTGGGGTGTTTCGAAGGAGCGATGTGGAGATTTTGTCCGTGGTGATTTTGTTCCAGTTTCTTTGCAGGGTAGGTTGGAGGTGGATGCTGGGTTTTGGTTTGTTGTAGGTGAAGTGAACGCAGCTGTGGTCAGTCCAGAGGAGGTCCGTGGTGTGGCTGAAGGAGACATGATTGCTGGATGTGAAGATGGGGTCGAGTGTGTGACCTGCGATGTGGGTGGGGGAAGTGACTAGTTGTTTAAGTCCGAGGTTGGCGAGGTTGTCCACGAGGGTGGCGGTGTTGCGGTCGTTGATCTTTTCAAGGTGGAAGTTGAGGTCTCCCAGAAGGATGTAGTCTTTGGAGGGGAGCGCGTGTGGGGTGATGAAGTCCGTGATGTCTTCACTGAATTTTGCGCGGGGTCCTGGTGGTCTGTAGAGGAGGGTGCCTCTGAGTGTGGTTTTGGGGTCGATGTGGATCTGGAAGTGAAGGTGTTCGGAGTTAGCGAGGTTGGCGTCAGAGCTGGTTGAGATGCGGATTGATTTCTTATGGACGATAGCGATTCCTCCTCCTGTGTGGCTGGTACGGTCTTTGCGAGTGATCTTATAGTCTTCAGGGATGGCAATGGTGATGTCTGGTGCGGAGGAAGCATTCATCCATGTTTCCGTGCGGAAGGCGATGTCCGGAGAAATGGTGTCTAGTAGATTCCATAGGTCAATGGCATGCCTGTGGACTGATCGGGTGTTGAGAAGGATGCATTGTAGGTGGTTGGGGTCGGGAATCTGTGGTGTGGTCGTAACGGAGATGTTGTCGGTGCTGCTGAATTTGCAGGAGAAGCAGGAGAAAGGTCCATGGGTTTGTCCAGGGGCGGCTTGGACGCAGTTGGGGGCGCGACCGGGGTTAAGGGCTAGGAGGGTGGCGGCATCGAAGGTGATGCGGGAGGGCAGCGCAGCGCGAGGGGCAGGGGGTCTGGCGCTGGGCGCGGTCCAGGCGCGGACGGGCGTAGACGGGCTTACCTTTGGCGCACCTTCGGCGCGACTGGGGCGCGAACGCTGCGCGTAAACGCTGCGCGAAAAGGCGTAAGTCATATGTGGATAGAGGAAGGGGAGGGGCGAGGGAGGGTCAGCAGGGAGGCGGGGTGGAGATCGGTGGAAGGAGGCACAAACAACAAACAAAATGGCAGCAAGCAGTCGAACTGCAAACAACACTTGGGCAAAGGGTAGGCGATCGCAATGACAAAGGCGATGACAGGTACACAATGAAATTACGGGCGCAGGTCAAAACACAGGCAGATAAATGCCAAATAACAGAACAGCTAGCGCACTAAACTTGTAACTCGTTATGGGTCAGATGGCCTCGCAAAATGTAAACAGAGCTGCTCGGCGGGCGGGGCACTGTAGCGCTACGCTCTGGCTGCAAAGGAGTTAAAATGAGCAGGATATTAGAAGAGGTAGATCTTTGCGTGGTGACGATACCGCTTTTTCAGATGCTTCTGTGAGGCTGGGAGCTGCGTGATGAGCGGCCGCTTCTGCTGAGAGCAGGGCGGTCACAGCGCAAGCAAGGAGGGGCTGCAAGGTCAGTATCAGTGGGAGGGAGGGTCAGCAGGGAGGCGGGGTGGAGATCGGTGGAAGGAGGCACAAACAACAAACAAAATGGCAGCAAGCAGTCGAACTGCAAACAACACTTGGGCAAAGGGTAGGCGATCGCAATGACAAAGGCGATGACAGGTACACAATGAAATTACGGGCGCAGGTCAAAACACAGGCAGATAAATGCCAAATAACAGAACAGCTAGCGCACTAAACTTGTAACTCGTTATGGGTCAGATTGCCTCGCAAAATGTAAACAGAGCTGCTCGGCGGGCGGGGCACTGTAGCGCTACGCTCTGGCTGCAAAGGAGTTAAAATGAGCAGGATATTAGAAGAGGTAGATCTTTGCGTGGTGACGATACCGCTTTTTCAGATGCTTCTGTGAGGCTGGGAGCTGCGTGATGAGCGGCCGCTTCTGCTGAGAGCAGGGCGGTCACAGCGCAAGCAAGGAGGGGCTGCAAGGTCAGTATCAGTGGGAGGGAGGGTCAGCAGGGAGGCGGGGTGGAGATCGGTGGAAGGAGGCACAAACAACAAACAAAATGGCAGCAAGCAGTCGAACTGCAAACAACACTTGGGCAAAGGGTAGGCGATCGCAATGACAAAGGCGATGACAGGTACACAATGAAATTACGGGCGCAGGTCAAAACACAGGCAGATAAATGCCAAATAACAGAACAGCTAGCGCACTAAACTTGTAACTCGTTATGGGTCAGATGGCCTCGCAAAATGTAAACAGAGCTGCTCGGCGGGCGGGGCACTGTAGCGCTATGCTCTGGCTGCAAAGGAGTTAAAATGAGCAGGATATTAGAAGAGGTAGATCTTTGCGTGGTGACGATACCGCTTTTTCAGATGCTTCTGTGAGGCTGGGAGCTGCGTGATGAGAGGCCGCTTCTGCTGAGAGCAGGGCGGTCACAGCGCAAGCAAGGAGGGGCTGCAAGGTCAGTATCAGTGGGAGGGAGGGTCAGCAGGGAGGCGGGGTGGAGATCGGTGGAAGGAGGCACAAACAACAAACAAAATGGCAGCAAGCAGTCGAACTGCAAACAACACTTGGGCAAAGGGTAAGCGATCGCAATGACAAAGGCGATGACAGGTACACAATGAAATTACGGGCGCAGGTCAAAACACAGGCAGATAAATGCCAAATAACAGAACAGCTAGCGCACTAAACTTGTAACTCGTTATGGGTCAGATGGCCTCGCAAAATGTAAACAGAGCTGCTCGGCGGGCGGGGCACTGTAGTGCTACGCTCTGGCTGCAAAGGAGTTAAAATGAGCAGGATATTAGAAGAGGTAGATCTTTGCGTGGTGACGATACCGCTTTTTCAGATGCTTCTGTGAGGCTGGGAGCTGCGTGATGAGCGGCCGCTTCTGCTGAGAGCAGGGCGGTCACAGCGCAAGCAAGGAGGGGCTGCAAGGTCAGTATCAGTGGGAGGGAGGGTCAGCAGGGAGGCGGGGTGGAGATCGGTGGAAGGAGGCACAAACAACAAACAAAATGGCAGCAAGCAGTCGAACTGCAAACAACACTTGGGCAAAGGGTAGGCGATCGCAATGACAAAGGCGATGACAGGTACACAATGAAATTACGGGCGCAGGTCAAAACACAGGCAGATAAATGCCAAATAACAGAACAGCTAGCGCACTAAACTTGTAACTCGTTATGGGTCAGATGGCCTCGCAAAATGTAAACAGAGCTGCTCGGCGGGCGGGGCACTGTAGCGCTACGCTCTGGCTGCAAAGGAGTTAAAATGAGCAGGATATTAGAAGAGGTAGATCTTTGCGTGGTGACGATACCGCTTTTTCAGATGCTTCTGTGAGGCTGGGAGCTGCGTGATGAGCGGCCGCTTCTGCTGAGAGCAGGGCGGTCACAGCGCAAGCAAGGAGGGGCTGCAAGGTCAGTATCAGTGGGAGGGAGGGTCAGCAGGGAGGCGGGGTGGAGATCGGTGGAAGGAGGCACAAACAACAAACAAAATGGCAGCAAGCAGTCGAACTGCAAACAACACTTGGGCAAAGGGTAGGCGATCGCAATGACAAAGGCGATGACAGGTACACAATGAAATTACGGGCGCAGGTCAAAACACAGGCAGATAAATGCCAAATAACAGAACAGCTAGCGCACTAAACTTGTAACTCGTTATGGGTCAGATTGCCTCGCAAAATGTAAACAGAGCTGCTCGGCGGGCGGGGCACTGTAGCGCTACGCTCTGGCTGCAAAGGAGTTAAAATGAGCAGGATATTAGAAGAGGTAGATCTTTGCGTGGTGACGATACCGCTTTTTCAGATGCTTCTGTGAGGCTGGGAGCTGCGTGATGAGCGGCCGCTTCTGCTGAGAGCAGGGCGGTCACAGCGCAAGCAAGGAGGGGCTGCAAGGTCAGTATCAGTGGGAGGGAGGGTCAGCAGGGAGGCGGGGTGGAGATCGGTGGAAGGAGGCACAAACAACAAACAAAATGGCAGCAAGCAGTCGAACTGCAAACAACACTTGGGCAAAGGGTAGGCGATCGCAATGACAAAGGCGATGACAGGTACACAATGAAATTACGGGCGCAGGTCAAAACACAGGCAGATAAATGCCAAATAACAGAACAGCTAGCGCACTAAACTTGTAACTCGTTATGGGTCAGATGGCCTCGCAAAATGTAAACAGAGCTGCTCGGCGGGCGGGGCACTGTAGCGCTATGCTCTGGCTGCAAAGGAGTTAAAATGAGCAGGATATTAGAAGAGGTAGATCTTTGCGTGGTGACGATACCGCTTTTTCAGATGCTTCTGTGAGGCTGGGAGCTGCGTGATGAGCGGCCGCTTCTGCTGAGAGCAGGGCGGTCAACAGCCAATCAGAGTAGCCTCACCCCTTAGAACCCTCCTGAGAGAACCTCAGATTTTCGTAGCCGTTATGTAATAGTAATCACGTCTGCTGAAGGCTGAGCGTTCCCAGGGGAGGCGGGTGGGCGCATGGGAATCTATGAAAGTACCAATACTGGGGAACCAAAGTTACAGGTAAGTAACTTATTTTCTTGCCCCAGTATTGGACTTTCATAGATTCCCATACCTTTGTATCAGAGTAGCTAGCAGTAAGTAACAAATGCACATTTTGTTACATGCATATCAGCACATCACAGTATAAGTATTATCATAGTTAGTCTAAACAGTTTGAAACCATAGATAGGCAATATTATCAGATACAAAATGTGCAAGAAAGGAAGGAGGGATAGAAGGGAAAGCTCACCGCTCACTGGAATAGATTCCTCAGGACTGCTTGTCCGACTGCTGTCTCACCCCTTGAGTATAAACAGTAGTGCTTCGTGAATGAATGGGCACTGCTCCATGTTGCTGCCCTACAAATGTCCTTGATAGGGACGCCAGAGAAAAGAGCCGTAGATGATGACACAGATCTCGTAGAATGCGCTTTGATCCGTCCCCTCAGCGGCTTCCCTGCCGCCTGATGACAGAAATGAACGTGATATCCACTGCTTTGACAGGGGCAAGCCTTTCCTTGGAGCGCTAAAAGCGACAAAAAGTTGCAAAGTCTTTCTGAAATCCTTTGTGCGTTGAAGATAAAATTTCAGGCATCTTTGGACATCCAAAGTGTGGAGAGATCTTTCCGCCAGAGTCGAAGGTCGAGGAAAAAAAGATTTTAGAACAACAGGTTCATTCAAGTGAAAATCCAAAGGGACTTTTGGAATACATTTCGGATTTGTTCTCAAAATCAAAGAGTCATTCTTGAACTGTAAGAAAGGATCAACAATCATGAGAGCTTGAAGTTCTCCAACCCTTCTGGTCGATGTAATTGCCAGAAGAAAAGCCACCTTCCATGACAAAAATGTAATCTCCGCTTATGAAAAGGTTCAAAAGGAGTCCTCATGAGCTGGCCGATGACCAGGTTGAGTTGCCATAATAGAGGAGGAGGTTTAACCTGAATAAACCTTTCAGGAATTGTTTTATCACTCTTGCAGACCAGAGAGAAGGGCCAGAGGCTGTTCGTCTGAACCTAGAGATTTCTGCAAGATGCACTTTGATGGAAGAGTGTTGAAGACCTGACTTGGCCAAAGACAAAATATATGGTAAGATCTTATAAGGAGCTGAAGTGAATGGATGAAGAATTTCTTTGTGGCACCATGCACAAAAACGCCTCCATTTTGCTCGATAGGTTTTGTTCGTACTTGGGGCCCGAGCCTGAGTTAAAATTCCTTTGCAATCCTGAGGGATATTAAAAGATCTGAACTCTCGGTGCTCAGGAGCCAAGCTGTCAATTGCAGGGAACTCGGGTCCGGATGCCTTACTTGGCCCTGGGACCTCGTCAACAGGGTTGGAATGAGACTCAGGTGAATCTGCTGATGCTGAGACAGAAGGAGAAGCTCTGTGTACCAAAATTGGCGGGGCCAAGCTGGAGCTATCATAATCATTGTGCAGGGCTCCGTCTTGAGTTTCCTCAGTATTCTTGGAATCAGGGGAATTGGAGGAAAGGCGTAAACAAATGCGCCTCACCAGGCTATCGAAAGAGCATTCCCCAACGATCTTTGATGGTGATACCTGCTTGCGAAGAATTGGCATTTCTTGTTTTCTGGAGTCGCAAACAGGTCTATAAGAGTAGTGCCCCAACGATATAATAGTCCTTCGAGAGTATTCTGATCCAGTTCCCATTCGTAAGAAACCGACCTTAGGCGGGGCTCAAAGAATCCGCTTCCGTATTGAGGGAGCCCGGAAGATGTTCCGATGAGAGAGATATATGATGACGAATAGCCCACTCCCAGATCTCCTGAGCTTCTTTCGAAATGAGTTTGGATCTCGTTCCGCCTTGCTTGTTTACATAATGCATGGCCATAGTGTTGTTCGTACGGACCAGTACTGTGGAATTCCGAATATGTGGAAGGAACTACTGCAAAGACAGCCGAATGGCTCGTAGCTCCAGAAGGTTGATATGGGAGGCGCGTAACTCTTGAGACCAGTGGTCACTTACTTGCAGATCCTGTAATACCGCCTGCAGCCCTCTAGAGAAGCGTCTGTGGTCAGAACTAACAGAGAAGGAGGAATCGTAAAAGAGAGACCTTCCGCAATATTTTCTTTTGTAGTCCACCACCTGATTGCCCTCCTTATGATAGGAGTGATTCTTATCCTGTCGTCGAACGATCCCTCTGCCTGACGCCATTGCAAGTCTAGTTGCTTTTGCAGGGGGCGCATGTGAAGCCTGCAGTGCGGAATTAAGGCAATGCCAGATGACATCGATCCTAGAAGGGATTTGTATTGACGGACTGAAAGAGTTTGCTTCCTTTTTAATCGGTTGGCAGAAAGAATCAGTTTGTTCTGTCTCTCTTCTGAAGGGAAAGCCTTGCAAAGAGTTGTATCCAGAATGGCCCCCAGAAATCTTGCCGACCTGGATGGAAGTAGGACAGACTTGCTCTTGTTGAGACCCAGACCCAAGTGATTGAAGAGTTGAATACAATCTTCGACCGCCCTTGTGGCCGCTTGAGAGGATGGAGCCTTTATCAGCCAGTCGTCCAGGTAGGGAAACACTTGCAGAGACTGCTTTCTTAGGTATGCTGCTACTGGGGCCAATACCTTTGTAAATATCCGCGGATCGTAGTCCGAAATGCAGGACCTTGATAATAAAAACAATTTAAAAAAAAGAAAGAGAATGCAAATGCAAATGCAGGAATGGTGGTCTCCTGTCACTTGCAGTCCATCATTCCTGTATAATCAGAGTTAATTTGCAAACTGTAGATGTGTAGTTTGCAAACACCTTTTGAGAACGGACTCTTAGTACATCGGACCCTAAGTTCTGTAATAATTCTGTATATGGTCAAAATGGGTTCTGTGTCCCCTCAGAGTACTCCAAAGCTAACAAGCAATGTGGACCATACTTTGTGACAGAACTAATCAACCAAGATTTTGCTTTCATCCATTTTGACTTTGGGTCAATATTTGAGGGGTGGGGGAGGGTTTAGGGAAAGAGTAGAACAAGAAGCAGATTCGACAACCAAAAACTATCACCATACTTAGATTGTGAAAGACCATCCCTATGAGAGCCTTGCTTTGCTTTTATTATTTTATCAGAACGAGGGCACAGTCTGCAACAGTGTTCTGACATACTTCATCAGGCTGCAATGTACTCCCCTGTCTCCTGCAAATTCCCCTTTAAGACTATTAGGGCTCCTTACCGCACCACAGCATCCTTCCTGACTCCTATAGTGCCTTCCCCACACCGCAGCATCTTTCATCAGAAGAATGAAGTGCTCTTTAAACACCATTGTTGGCCCTGCTCCTATCATTGTTTCTGCTCCGACCATTTATATTCGCTCCCCAATTGAGGTTATTCCCTCAACAGATAGTTGAATGCTCCTCCCCAAGCCAGAGAACATTTCGCCCCAAGACCACTGTATTCCTACAAAAAAAGCCTACTCCTGACTACCACGGTCTAATTTAGAGATCAGCGCTGCACACAATTTGGCGCACTCAGTAGAGCTTGAAAAGTGCTGACAATTTACGCTCTTTTAGCTAGGGGGAATAGTGAGTAAAAAACAAAGGGGAAAATACAAAAACAATAAACACAAAATCGCCTCTAATATAACTTGGATGTGATACCCCTTTTATTCAACGCCAATGTCAAAACTGACAGCAAAACACTGGTCCCAAATGTTATTTACAACGGGGTGTTTGTGTGCCTATCTTTCGCACTACTTCACAGGTGAGGCCCCAGTCTGTTCATTGGCAAAGACTTACCGCTGCAGTTCTCGGAGCCTTTCAATCTCCTTCGCCTTCTCCTTTTCGAATTCGTCGAGCCTGCGCTGGTACTGCGCCAGGAGCTGCGACTTCTCTTCTTCAGTGCTATGGCAGCGAGACATGTACTGTGCTGAGAGCTCCTGGTTCTCCTTCTGCAGCCGCTCCTCACGCTGCTGGGCGGACTGCTCCACAACCTTCAGGCGGTTTCTGTCCATGAGAAGAACACAAGGGAGGAGAGTCCTTGGGAAGAATGCTTGCACATAATGGCTACTCTGCACAATCATGGGTGAACACAATAAATGCACATTCACGTTGATACCTGTACACATAGCATATGTATAATTCAACCAAGACAACTGTCACACCTGCACTACCACACAGATTAAGTGAACACACACAAAGTAGACAATCAAAATCAGTCAAGCTTAAAAACACACACAGTCGGCCATACAATACATAAATAAATGCACACTCATAAGTCAAACAGTATGAACAGCAGGACTACAACAAACATGCGTAGGCACAGCAAGTGCATATTCACAGGTCAAGCAAGACAGCCATCACAACATGCAAGACAGTGTCCACACCAGCAACCAAAGATGCAACCATGGTAAGGACAACAACAGCAACAACAACTACCAATACAGTAGGAACAACAGTAGCAACCATTGCTGTAACCACAGCTGAAACCATGGCAGGGGCAACCACATTACCTGGCGGGAGCGTGCCAGATGGGGCCGTATAGAGGCCTGTGCTGTGACTTTATGGGTGGCAGAGATGTGACTAGAGTACAGTGATACTATCTAGTGTGCTGGAGAGCTAATGCCAGACAAAAAGCTAGCAGGTCAAGAGTGGCACTTGGGGGTGGTCGTAAGGTGAGGAATCTGTGGGAATATGTATCCATGTACCTACAGCTGCAAGCACATTAAGGACCACAGCATGAACCAGAAATGACACCACAGCAACACAACAATAGCAGTGGCATTAGCTTTTACAACAGCAGAGACCGCAGCAACAACAGCTGCAGCAATGGTTGGAACCACACCACAATCCACAGCAGTGATGACAGCTTGCACTGTATATGTAACCACAATAAAGACCTCAGTGGTGACCATAGGAGGTACCATGAACGTAACAGTAGCAACCACATCCATAACCACATCAAAGACAACAGATGCCAATCAGCAGCCGTGACAACAGCTTTCATTGCATTAGGGACAACGCTAGAAACAGCTTCAAACACAGCAAGGCCAAAATCAGCGACACAACAGGAGGAGGCTGTACTGTCACCTAAGCAGGGTAAACAGTAGCAAACACATCTACTAAGTCAGTAGCAACAACTGTTTCACCAGCATGGACTACACGTTTTGTGGCTACAGCTGCCACCATGGCAGGGTCAACAACAGCAATAACAACTGCCAACAAGGTATGGACAACAAAAAAAACAGCTGCCACAAAAGCAGGTCCCATAATGTGACAAGAGGAGCAAGTACAGCAAGAACAATCGTAATTGCCAGCAAGGTGGAGCTAACAGCAGCAGCCAGTTTTCAATATAGAGATAAACAAAACAGTGAAGAGTGCAAGGTTTGAAATAATGTCAGCCATTGGCAATTAGTATGGTCCATATTACAGTCCATTCGTTTCCCCCCGCCCCATGTGCACTATAGACAGGGGCCAACTATACATAAATCAGCAGGTCCTGCTCCAGTAGCAACTGTCTTGCCTGAACTCCTTAGCTGCGTCCCATGGCACTCATCATAAAGTTACAGCTTGAAACCTATGGCACAGCGAGCACGGAACCGATGTATGGGTACACACTTTGCACTTAGAACCTCTCACTTAGAAAAACAAGCAAGTAGAAGCAAAGTGAATAGTAATAAGCTAGCATTTGTAAACACAGACTTGAAGAAAACTATCCAAAGATTTTGAAAGTGCTTCCTTTGAATGTGGTTTTGGTTATGTGGAATTCAAAATAGATTGTTCCATAGCCATAATACAACTAAACGAATCTGAACGACAGCTTTGAAAACAGCGATAAAGCTGCTGGGTTGGAGGGTTTATCAAATCAAGTTCTTCCATTGCGTTAAACATTACAGTATGAAAAACTGTTTGATGGAATGTAGTTGTTCCTGTTTATCTCCAGCTTGAGACTTTGCATCAGAATTAGGAGCCACCTTCTTCTGATTAGGTGGAGTTTTCCATCATATAGGTGATTGAGAAAGTGTTACACCTGTCATCCGTAGGGTGGTCTTCCCCCAAACCGTTTCCCTGCTCGCCTACTCTTTTTGCTGTATCTTTTTGTTGGCCTTAGGACACTAATCACTTTACCACTGCTGACTAGGGGTAAAGTACATGTGTTTCTCCTCTAAACGTGGTGACATTGGTGTATACCCAATTGGCATATTTTGTTTACTTATAAGTCCCTTGTAAAGTGGTATACCATTTACCCAGGACCTGCAATCTAAATGCTACTATGGGTTTGCAGCACTAGCTGTGCCACCCACACAAGTAGCCTTTAAAACCGGTTTCAGTCCTGCAATTACAAGGCCTGTGTGTGCAGTTTACAACTGTTCGACTTGACATTTAAAACCAGTTGCCAAGTCTTAAATTCCCCTTTTATTATAAACAATTCAACCCTACGGTGAATAGCCTTAACGACAATGGTCAGTGGGCGCCACCGGAGTTTTGCACGTCAGTGCATTTAGCATTGAGTTGCGTAACAGTATTGTAATTTATTATCCCGAAGAGACAATTTGAGTTGTCTATATAAAAGGCTATTGTAATTGCTTGGAGTTCCGCTGATCTCCCATTGATTGCATTACTCTTCAAGCTGTTGCTTCTTTACTTTGAACTTCCCGTATGGAATTCTGAAACCCTAAAATATATTTAAGGTCTAGTGTACCCACACAAAGCTCTGAAGATATTAGCAGCTGGAAATCTATTTGAGTTACAGAACAACATCTTTGCTGTAAATAATAAATCATATGTAAGCATGAAATGATGTCACCTCGAAACAGACCTTAACTATATTATACTGTGCACATTTAGGTGTGCCCATTGAAATAACACTGTCTAGGCCTCTAAGTTACTGAAAACGGACTCAAACTGTCAAGATTCCCCTGCTTGTTGCCCTTTTGTTTGTTAGTGCTTATTTGTTTTTGCATATCCCATGCATTTCTGGCCTAAAGGGCCTCTAAAGCCTCCTTTCTAATATTAGGCAGATATGAGGGCTATCCTATAATGGAGAAAATGAGACACACAAACAGACACACACACACACTGACCCCGATCTCCAGAAGTTCTCTCCGTGCCATGCAGAAGGCACACATGCTTTAACTCTAAGTAGTGGTGGCACCTTTACCCACCTGTGTGAATTCTCAATCAGCTCCAGGTCCTCGCTGTGCCTAAGCTGCAGGCTCTCCAGCAGTATCTTCTGCTGATCCCGCTCCAGTTCAAGCTTCCGGATCTAACAAAGGAATGTGAGCTTAGAAAAGAAACAGACTCCTGAAAGTCAAAATAAGCATCTATAGTCCTGACACATGGGATCTCTGCTATGGAAGGCTCCAGGGCAGGCAACAGGAATAATTACCCTACATCTAGACAAAGGGCCCCTATAATAGAGCAGTAGAGACATCACAGTCTACTAGTATAAACCTCCTACCAGGAACAGCTGTTGATCTACTTCTACCCTGTCCTGCACCAAGACCATACTCAGTTCAGGCATTGGAGAGATATAACCCTCTCCGCCCACTAGTGTAATGGAGACATTACAACCTGCTATTGGTGTACACAAAGGCCTGTAATTGAGTTATAGCACTAGCCATGCAGGTAAAGGGTAACGTGCAGGTCAAAACTAAGTTGAAAACCAGTTTGTTTTGAGTGGCCTCAGTACTGGAAGGGTGTACTTCATGTCAGATCTCTGGTGCATTGGCACTGTATGTGTGTAGGTCCATGCACTAGAACAGCTTGGGGCGCTGCCAGCTAGGACTGCAAGAACTAATAGAGCTTCCTATATGACACTCTTGGGCTGGGGGACTGTCGCATGACAGGAGTGAGGCACATTGGCATACTATATGTAGATTCCAGGATCTACAGATTGCAGGTTAGGACCAAGGATGCCTGGGATGGTTGAGGTGTACCTCTAACAGTGCTATAATAGTCGGACATGCTACATGTGAGGAGTACGGTGAAATCGGAAAGTTGTGTGTGGCTTGGACAATGGGCAGTGCTGCAGATTTGGATAAAGTGCAATGGCCGATTGTGGTGTCTTTAGTGCACGTATGGCCTTGTGCAGCAAAAGCAGGAATACTGCAGGTCAGGACTGAAGTAGATTAGCAGACCAGTGCATTCCAGGTGTACTGCATTAGCAGGTTGTGGTGTCCCCATTACACTAGTGGGGGATGGTTATATCTCTTCAATCCCTGAGTGGAGTATTGTCACAGTGCAGCACTCATAGTTGTGCTGCAGGATAGGGCAGGAGTTGATTACAGCTGTTCACAGCAGGGAGATTGTACTAGCAGACTGTGGTGACTAATGTACTAGCAGGGGGTTGCTTGTCTGGAATGACACAGTGTTGTATGGTCTTGGTGCAGCAGTGGTGCTGCAAGGCCGGACTGAAGTGGAGTAACAAGAGCTGACACTGACAGCCTGTGGTGTATTTACTACACTAGTAGAGTCTTAAGTTTCCAATGGACAGTAGCGTATGGTCTCGATGCAGCATGAGAAATGGTGCAACCAGGGCAGGGCTGGTGGACAGCCCAACAGGTGGATGTGACTCAGTCCAGCAGGGTGGAATCATGTCTTGGAGGGTCTCACTGGCAGTCTGTGACAAGGGTTAGAGGTGTTTCCCTTACCTGGCTCATCAGCTCCATGAGTTGAGTGGGAGTGACCCCAGCATCTGCCTGGTGCCCTGCCTGCTGCAGGGACAGAAAGTGCTTCTGATACTCGCTACTGTTCACAAGGTCCAATCTCAGGGGCTGAATCAGAGGCTGAGTAACAAAAAGAAAAGAAACGTTACAAGTTGCAGGCAGGGAAGCTAGGCAGTAAAGGGCAGGAGGGTGAACAAGGAATGTGGAGGCAGAACCGAATGACTATCCACCTACTATATCAGTCTATACAACTACGGTTGCTACATCTAGGGTTGCGTAACAGTCATTTATGGGACAGAAATGAGCTTTCTCAAGCCATTCTATTCATAGCACTTCTTGAGCGCCAGTGCTAGGCGGTCAGCCAAACTCATCATGTTTTATGTGAAGGTACGTCTTAAGCAGTTTCCTGAGGTTGAGCGCGTTCTCATTCTTCCTGAGTGCTGCTGGTCAAGTATTCCATAATTTAGGTGCTATATTTGTAAATGAGCGACCCCGCTCCTGGCTTTCTTGACCATGGCAATGGAGAGCAGGCCTAGATTTCCGGAAGCGTAGCAGTCGTTTACAACAGTAGGGATAAAACGAATGTTGTAAAGCCTGCAGCCCCTTTATGTGCCAGGCATAGGGCCTTGAACTGTATCCTGTTATGCATCGGTAGCCAATCAAAGGAGGCCAGTGCAGACGAACCAGCCATGATGCCGAAAGTCTTGCAGTCTAGACTGGGCTTCCCTGGACACTGAAAGTTGGTCTGAGGAAGGGTCTCATCAACTCCTAGATCGACAGTAGGCTTCCGGCCTCTCACAGCACAGGTTTCCCTTCACTGCAAGTCCATCCTTTTGATTTCCTGTCATCAGGGAACGAGGGCAGAGCTGAAACTTGTTGCCATTTTAATATTTGCCTTTCTGAATCATTCATCACCAGTGGTTCTTAATCTTTTGACTTCTGTGGACTCCCACTGAATCATTACTGGAATCCGGCGACCCCGCTGAATCATTATTTGAAGCTAGGGACCCTTGGCGAAGCAATCTTTATGAATTCTTGACTTCAAAACAATACACACAAAAAATCAAAAACAAGTATACACTATGCAAATACTCAAATATTTAATTTTTTTAGTTTAATTCTCAAATAAATACAGAAAAAGTTTTCACATGTTCAATTTATCTTCTTTATTTGGATGCACTTTATTAATTTTAATGTATTCATTTTAATATTATTTAATTCTATAAAACAGTTGCAGTCCCAGAGTAGACCTCGCACACTCAAAGAGGTCCTCGGATCACAGTTTAAGAGCCACTGAATTAGACATGAATACTTTTCACCAATATTTTGTAACTTTTGCCAGTGATTACAGCGTGCTTAATGTCTTATGTTTGTCTGTAGTACCAATAATTGATTTACAGCCTGTGTGGACATAACGTTTTTAGGTCCAACTTGGCAGTGCCACAGTCTGCAAAAGCTTCTCTAAAATATCCATAGAGTGGGCTTGGACTCCACCCAGAGAAGTATTTTACTCTTGCCACCAGCGAATGTCTAGTTGGTGTATCATCCAACCTCCTATGGTTTGCTTTCCTTGTTATAGACGGGTGACTACTATTTTACATCTCTAAAATGCAATCAATCATCACACACATTCTTTCTGTAATAAATGCACTGTAAGCAGAAAATAACTGGTTTGTATTTTGTTTTGTTCAATGCAGCCGGCTTTCTACAATATTTTATTCAGGAATATAAATGTTAGGTAGACCTTTTGGATTTTCCAATGCCTGTCGTATGCAGCACTAAATAGCGAATGTCTGCCTTTTCTAAGGCCCCGATTACAAGTTGACGACTGAATTCTCGTTCTTGCAAAGCTGGAGCTTGTGCAGGGCTCAGAACTTTAAGATGTCTAAGAATCATCGCACCCTCTGCTCCTCTCCCCAACATATCACCGCAGGTCAGGAAATTCATCTGGGGGAAAAAGAAAAGCATGCGGAATCTGTGCTTTAAATAACGATTCCCCGTAATATGCCTCATTTCAAAGTCAAGAACTTGGAATAGGAGGTATTTACCAGAACCGGTAGATACCTCAACGTGGAATAATGAATGGTATTTACCAGAGGCAGTAAATACCGCACCCGCGTTTGGCTCACCTCATACAGTGGCCTTAGCACTACTCTTTCTCTCGCCTAATTTTTAATCCTCACTTCAATGGCATTGGAGCACAGCAGGCTGAGTCTGCCTCGCTGAGATTGAAACTCATGACCTACAGGCAGCAGTGAACTGATCAATCCTGCTGGCACAGATGTGTTAAACCCATTTCACAGTGTAGCAAGTGATCTTGGAAACAGCATTTGGAAATTTGCTTTGTTACTTTTTTTATTTTTACAATTATTTGTATTGATATTTCAAAGCCAGATAAGTCTCCGCATGGTTATAGAATAATGTAAAACAGCATGGCTTAAAACAACGAAGGAACCAAAACAACGAAAAGGGGTACAGGAGCAACGGAGAGCTCTTGCATGCCCAAGATGACACCACATCATTTACAAAGGTTGGAGGACACATTAGAATCACATAACCACAGGTACGGTGTACAAAAATTGTCAATCCAGGAGTACATTCAGCAGCGGTAATTAAGACGGTGCCCATTGTCAGTGGCTGATGGTGCTTGGCATAGGTGCCCATGGCAGATCGGACAGCGCATCGAGATCACAGGGTCGTGTATTCCGCCAATCAAGGGGAAGTGCCAGGCCTAACAGGCGAAGTGGGAATGTCCATGTCTCTTTGTCTAAGCCAGTTCAGAAATGGAGCCCATATATCTTTGGGTCTGGATGTGAAGGGCATGAGTTCCCAAAACGTGGACAATTGTCCTTCACAAAATGCAAAGTCGGTTATCCAGGTGTCAGTGGAGGGTGCAGTGTTTTTGCCTCAGTGCATTGCCACTCCACGTTTTGCCAACAACAGCAGCATTGCAATCAGACAATGATCTGCGGGGGGAATTTCCTTTACATATCCCAGTAAACCCACCAAGGATATACGTCTAAGATCCACACCTGTGATATTGTGCATAGTGTTATATACCTTATCCCTGTATCTCGCTATCGATAGGCATCGTCATGCCAGATGAAGGAATGTGGCTTGTGGAATTTTGCATTTCCAACAATTACTATTTGTTCTGAGACCCATATCAAATAACCGCAATGGTGTTCTTTACATTTGGTGTAGGAACTTGAAATGGATTAGGCGTAATCTGTAATTTGGGGACAGGCGCTCCAGCTGGCTACAGCAGTAGAGCCATTGCTCAGCCGAAATCGGGACTTCTAGACTAGAACTCCAAATCTCCAATGAGCGTGGCTGGATTACCGGGGTTGTTTGTTGCGTGGCAGAGTACAAGTGTGTGATTAATTTACGTGGCGCTGGATCTGTCAATATGCGTTCCAGTGCAGTAAGAGTGGGGGAGCGGTGACAGGAATGTATTGTGCAGTTTACAGCACGTGGTACGCAGTTGATGTTATAGAAGAATATCTGATAGACTGGTAGGTGCGCCTTTTCAGGGTTGAGGGGGACCATAAATTAATTGTCAGGAAATAGATCTGCAGATTTAGTAATATTGAGTGTGCTTACCCGCCTGATGGCACCACCATTATGTAACCAGTTGCATGCCTATCTCAGGGCCTCTGCAGTGTTTACCTCCCTATCTGTATTCTTGATAGATTGCAGTAGAGAGTGGGATTGGGCTGCCCTATCTAGTTCTACAGCAACATAGCGCTGAAATGGGGTTGGTACAGCCAGTGGTGTAAGAATTGGGTTTACGTGCAATAGGCATACAAGGTAAAGTCTAATGCTCCCAGTCCCCCTTGACGTAATGAACTTCCCAGGCTATTCTAGGTTGCTTTCCCGCCCGGATCAGGGTGATCATATTAGACCTACCCGCCTGACGTACTCTGCCGCCACCCTCTTCGCTCTCAACACCGGCCGACTCCCAGAATGCCACCAAGCCACTCCAAGACGCACCCACGGACCCTTCAGCTGCCACGCCTGCAAGTTCACCTGCATCCGGACCTGCCTCGCACCAGCACCTGCCAAGCCGAACACCAGCAGCACCCACCTCAAGTGCATCCTGATCAACACCCGCTCCGTCCACAGACATGCCATCGAACTCTGGAACCTCCTCGACACCACAGCTCCAGACGTTGCCTTCCTCACGGAGACCTGGATGAACGCCTCTTCAGCTCCCGACATCGCCATCGCCATCCCAGAGGGCTACAAGATTGTCCGGAGGGACCGAAACGCCAACCAGATGGGAGGAGGCATCGCCATCATCCACAGGAGCACCATCCGTCTCACGACCAGCACCGACAACACCCTGACCAGCGCCGAACACCTACATTTCCAGATCCACACCAACCCGAACACCACCCTCAGAGGCACCCTGATCTACCGACCCCCTGGACCACGCACGCAATTCAGCGAGGACATCGCCGACTTCGTCAGCCCGCATGCCCTCCCCTCCGCCGACTACATCCTCCTGGGAGACCTCAACTTCCATCTGGAGAACAACAACGACCACAACACCAGCACCCTGCTCGACAACCTCGCCAACCTGGGACTCAAGCAACTGGTGTCCACCCCCACCCACCTCGCCGGACACACACTCGACGCCGTCTTCTCATCCAGCACAGACATCGACTTCAGCCACGCCACAGAGCTTCAATGGACGGACCACAGCTGCGTCCACTTCACCTTCAAGAGAACGACGTCCCACCATCACCAGCAACAGACCGCCCGCAGAAGCTGGAACAAGATCACAGCAGACCAGCTCGCCACCTCCCTGAGCCAGCACCCTCCTGCCAGCTCAGCGAACCCCAGCCAGGCCGCCGACAACCTCACGAAGTGGATCAGCAACTGCGCGGACGAACTCGCCCCGCTGAGGACCCCGCCTAGCAGACCCGGCAGCAAGAAGGCCCCATGGTTCACCGACGAACTCAAGAGCTCCAAGAAGAACTGCCGAGCCCTCGAGAAAGTCTGGAAAAGGGAACCGACACCGGACAACAGGACCTCCTACAAACTTGCCACCCGGAAACACCACCAGCTGATCCGCGCCGCCAAGAAAACAGCATTCAAGGACCGGTTGGACAACAACGCACACAACTGCAAGGAACTCTTCAACATCGTGAAAGAGCTTTCCAACCCCAGCGCAGGAAACAACGACATCACCCCATCGCAAGACCTCTGCAACTCCCTCGCCTCATACTTCCACAACAAGATCACGGACATACACAGCAGTTTCAACAACCAACCAACGCACACCATGACCGACCAACCACCCCCCCCCACCACCACCCTCCACGCCTGGACCCCGATCAGCACCGAAGACACCATCCGCACGATGAACTCCATCCACTCCGGATCACCGACCGACCCCTGCCCTCACCACGTCTTCAACAGGGCCGACGCTGTCATCGCACCCCACCTGCAAGACATCATCAACACCTCCTTCGACACCGCCATCTTCCCTGAGAGCTGGAAACACGCCGAACTCAGCGCTCTACTCAAGAAACCAACAGCGGACCCCACCGACCTCAAGAATTACCGCCCCATCTCGCTTCTCCCGTTTCCAGCCAAAGTCATCGAGAAGACTGTCAACAAGCAGATGGCCGCCTTCCTCGAGACGAACGGATCCCTCGACCCCTCACAGTCCGGCTTCCGAGCCAAACACAGCACCGAGACCGCCCTCATCGCCGCCACCGATGACATCCGAGCCCTGATGGACAATGGAGAAACAGCGGCCCTCATCCTCCTAGACCTCTCCGCGGCTTTCGACACGGTCTGCCACCGCACCCTAGTACGGCGCCTCAGCAACATCGGAATCCAGGACAAGGCGCTGGAATGGATCATCTCCTTCCTCGACGGAAGAACACAGAGAGTCCGCCTACCACCGTACAAGTCAGAGGCCTCCGAAGTCATCTGCGGCGTCCCCCAAGGATCATCCCTGAGCCCCACCCTCTTCAACGTCTACATGAGCCCCCTCGCGGCCATCGTACGCAAACACCACCTCAGCATAATCTCCTACGCCGACGACACCCAGCTAATCCTCTCCCTGACCAACGAACCCACCGCCGCCAGAGCCAACCTACACGAAGGGATGAAAGAGGTAGCTGAGTGGATGACGACCAGCCGCCTGAAACTGAACTCGGACAAGACGGAGGTCCTCATCCTGGGCTCCTCACCCTCCGCCTGGGACGACTCCTGGTGGCCTCCCGCCCTGGGCACCGCACCCAAACCGACAGACCATGCACGAAACCTGGGCTTCATCCTGGACTCCTCCCTCTCCATGACCAGGCAAGTCAACACCGTCTCCTCGGCGTGCTTCAACATCCTACGCATGCTACGGAAGATCTTCTGGTGGATCCCCACAGAGACCAGGAAGACCGTCACCCAGGCCCTCGTCACCAGCCGTCTGGACTACGGTAACGCCCTCTACGCCGGTACCACCGCCAAGCTCCAGAAGAGACTCCAGCGGATCCAAAACGCCTCAGCCAGACTCATCCTCGACATCCCACGATCCAGCCACATCTCCGGACATCTGAGAGACCTTCACTGGCTCCCCGTCAACAAGAGAATCACCTTCCGCCTCCTCACCCACGCACACAAAGCCCTGCACGACCAAGGCCCGAGCTACCTCAACAGCCGAGTCAACTTCTACGCTCCCAGACGCCACCTCCGATCAGCCAACCACGCCCTCGCCGCCGTCCCCCGCATCCGAAGAGCGACTACAGGAGGAAGGTCCTTCTCCTACCTGGCCGCCAAGACCTGGAACTCCCTCCCGTCCGACCTGCGCCTGACCCAAGACCACCTCTCCTTCAGAAAGAAGCTGAAGACCTGGCTGCTCGAGCAGTAGCGGCACCCCCCCCCCCCCCCCAGCGCCTTGAGACCCTACGGGTATGTAGCGCGCTTTATAAGTGTCACTGATTGATTGATTGATTGATCTAACTCGCTTAAAAAATGTTGAGGTCAATGGTATGGGTAAATTGACAAAGAGGTACAATAGTTTGGGTAAAACGATAATTTTTGCAATCGTTATTCTCCCCGCCATTGAGATAGCCATTCTCATCCATAAGGATAGTTTCTCCTCCAGCCACATAATCATACAGCCGTAATTTGGCTCCCAGAGTTCCTTTGTGTCTCTGCTAAGTCAGATTCCTGGGGGGGCGTGGCCACGAAGGCGACCAAGATGGCCGCATCCGCCTGAAGCTCCGCCGGTCGGGCTGGAATGTTGCTGTTAAGCTTGCTGTAAGAGCTCCATTATCGCAGTGGACACCTTCCTGCAGTGCCCGGAACACGTAGAGCCTCATCGGATGCCTGGAGCGGTGTACGGTTGCGGCCTGCATTGCCAATGGAGATCGTGGCTGTCGGGGTGATGAGTTTTGCCCCGATGTTCGCCCTAGCGCTGCCTGCCGCTCCTTGACTTTTCTGTTTGCGGGCTTTCCTCTCCCCTCCCCTCCTGCCACTCCTCTGGTTGGGCCCCGCTGCCGGCGGCACCCTCTCCGGGCTTTGCGGCCTTGTGGGCGGTCCTAAGCCGGGGCATGTCATGCTTGGTTCGGCCGGGACAGGGGTTGGGTTTGCGGGGAGGCCCGATGCTTTGGCGGGGGCGGTGGCAGTGCTGGTGCTAGTTGGGCGCGCTGGCTTCCCCCCCCCCAGCCCCTCCTGTGTGCACGACGGCCTGGGAGCTGCGGAGGCCTGCCCTGGGAGACATCCCAGTGATTTGCTTCGAGTTGCTGGCACAAATTTACCCTCTGCAGGAGCAATATTGGAGCTGCTGACTGTTCTGGGACCCCGCTTCTGGTCTTCTATGTCTGGCATCCACTGCAAGCCCGTCCTCCTGCTGTGTGGCTGCTATTACCTGCGTCGAATGTGCAGATTGGGTACCTAATATTGCACTGTGACCTGGGCCTACTACAGTTTCCCGCAACACCGTGCCTGGCGCGATCTTTCACTGCACACCTGCCGTGAAGACTTAGAGCCTTACTAACACCTGATCCCACCCCTGTGCTGGTCACTAAGGTTTTTCCCCCCACTGCTGGTCGGGGACGTCTCTTTGCTCCACTTGATGCCTGCAGTCATCGGGCATGCCACGCCAAGGTGTTTGCCACGTGTTCACATTGCGGCCTGGCAGTTCAGCTGAGCTTAAACCGCTTGATTGGTGATAGCCCTCCGTTTTTTGTTAGTGTCGTAACAGCAGATTGGCTCTTTCATCGTCAGGACCCCATTCTCTTCTCTGCAAGATGGTGAAGAAGGACCCAAAGCAAAGTAAGCTACAGTTCGATAAAGCCGCTGGCGCCCCGTCAGATGTCCCTGCCGGTCAGTCAGATGAGGCTGCAGTCCCACACGATGCTGAAGACCCTGCCTCCCTAGCCTCGGCCATGTTAGCTGAAATGAGAGCCGGGTTCAGGGCTTTTAAATGGCCGGTTTGATGAACGGAACAAAAAGTTGGCTGACATGGGTTCTAAAATTCAAGCGCATGATCGGCGACTGGATGTCGTTGAGGCGTGATTCTCGGACGTCGAGGAAGGTGCTACATCCTCCTTGAAGCGGCTGGACAGGATGGAGAAGATCCTCAAGGACGTTGCTATCAAGAACAAGGACTTGGAGGCCCGCAGAAGCCGAAACAACATCCGAATCATTGGAATTCCGGAGATGACAGCCACTGGCCTTATGGAAACTTTTATGGAACAACTACTGGCGGAACTGTTTGGCAGAGAAACTTTCACGCAGGGCTTTGTGGTTGAGCGCGCCCATAGGTCGCTGGGGCCTCGTCCTCGGCTGGGTCTTCCCCAGAGGTCCATCATTGCCAGGCTCATGAATTTCAGAGACAGGGATGCTGCACTCCGCTTGAGACTTGGGAGACGTCCAATGGCAGGGTAACAAATTGGCTTTCTTCCCGGACTTTACCGTCATGGTGCAAGGCGTAAATACCAGGGGGTCAAGAAAGCTTTGAAAAACATGGGCTAAGATATGGCATGCTGTATCCGGCGAGATTAAGGGTGGATGTAGACGGCAGGTTTCGGGTGTTTGACGCTCCGACTGAGGCACAGGAATTTTGCCAGGTATACAAGAAGAACCACGCTGGGGCGTCTGGTGGGCCGAGATCTGCCTGCCCGCCACAGGGGAATTCCCAGAAGAGTGTTGAGCTCTTCTCCCAACCCGGGATTGGTTAATTGATTTTTCATATTGCTTCTCTGTGTTCTGCTATGCGTAAAATGTTCACTCTTTCTTCGATGCAATAGTGTTCTTTGTTCTATTGCGCGGCTGGCGTGGCGTTGCCATACCCTATGGTGCAGACCTTAGTGTCTTTACTTAGTATTGTTGCTTTGCTATGTGCGCCCTTTGCTCCTACAGATATCTTAATACTTGCATTGCACATGCACTTGACAAGTTATTTCGGGGGGTACCTCTTTGGGGTTTACAAGAGGCTGGGTGTGGGGTGGGGGGATTGTTGGTATAGTTTCAATGGTTTTTGTACGCTATTGGATCCAGTTGTGATGGTATGGCATGATTCAGGCAAGCATTGTTACGAGTTTGCTGCAACAATATTTCAATCGCTAAGCTAGGTAATCTGCCCGGTCCTTCCGGGCTTTCGCTGATGACATGGAACGTTAGAGTCCTAAACTATACTAGAAAACGTAGGCAAGTCCTCAATTATATTGTACGTCATGACATAGATATTGTTTTCATGCAGGAGACGCATTTGTCAGCTTCCGACCACACTCTGGTTGCGGCAAGTTGGTGTCCCCATAGATATTTTTCCAATTACAGTCGCTATGCTCGGGGGGGGGGTTGCAATCTTCATACACAAGCGAGTCCCTTTTGCTCTACATAATACATTATTGGACAATGAAGGCTTTACCCTGATCATCACTGGTTCCTTGATGGGACATAAGGTTACTTTGGCTGGGATTTATGGCCCTAATGAGGACTCCCCCGCGTTTTTCCATGACTTGCAGGTACGACTCCTTTCACTTGACCCCGGGCTATTGATCCTAGGGGGTGACTTCAATCTAATATTGGACCCAGCTAGGGACAGCACTTCCACTTCTCCCGATACGAAGCCCCGTGCCCGACAAGCCCTCAAAGATATATGTGCTCATTTCTCCTTGAGCTCCAAATGCATGCACACCTTCCGGACTTCTCGCACTTGTCTGGGTTTCATAACACCTGGACCAGGATAGATTATTGGTTGTTTTCTCCCGGGGTGGCGGGTTGGCTGGATGGTATCCTTACCCTCCCCTGCACACTTTCGGACCACTCCCCAGTAGTGTTGCGGCTGAATGTTCCCAGATCGGGGTGTTACGAGAGACAGTAGCGGTTCCCCGGAAGCGCGTTGTTTTTAACAAGGTCAGGCAGGTGATTGTGGATTACTTTGACATCAACACAGGGTCTGTAGACACGTGGGCGGTAGTCTGGGAGGGCTTTAAGCATAAAGTAGGGGACTCTACATTGCCAAACGCGCTGGAGTCCTGCGGGATCTCCGTTCTACTTTGAATCGCATTGAGGATGATATCTCTGCTTTAGACCGTGAATGAATTGCCGCGGCATCCGGTACGGGGGAGGCAAAGCGGTTAGCGTTGCTGCTTGACTTTAGAGAGGCGGCGGAACGAGAATTGTTGTTCCTCAGTAAGCAACATGTGGCGCGGCGATATGGAGAGGGCGAGCTTCCCGGTAAACTGTTAGCAAATACTCTACGCCCCCGCGAAACTCCGCTTACATCACTGAAATAACTGGCCCTAACGATGTCCCACTGTATTCTACTCGGGATATTTGCGACTGGAAGCAGAACTTGAGGATGAAGTTCCCGTTCGTGGATCTGCTGTTTCTGACGACTGAGCAGATCTGCAATCTGATTGTGTACTCCTGGTAGGTTTTCTGCAAGGAGATATATGTTCTGAGGAATGGCCCATCTCCATATGCTTTGAGCTAGGTTTGAAAGCTGGAAAGAGTGTCCCCCCCCCCCCTGTTTTTGCATGTAATACATTGCTGTCATGTTGTCTGTACGGACCAGGACAGCCTCACCTGCGAGGTGGAGTTGAAAAGATTTTAACGCTAGGAAGATCGCCAACAATTCCAGGTAATTTATGTGGAATGGTTTTTGTTGAGGGGCTCACATGCCCTGAATGGTATGGGTTTGAAGATGAGCTCCAAGCCGGTGAGCAATGCGTCTGCTGTTAGCACTATCTGTGGAATTGGGTCAAGGAACGGCGCCCTTTGGAAAGGTTTTGTGTGTTCCACCACTGCAGAGAGTGATGGATGCGGTCGTCTACCAACACCAGATCTGTTAGCTGACCTTGAGCCTGGATCCACTGACGTGCCAAACACTCCTGTAAGGGACACATTTGGAGTCTTGCATAAGGGACAATGAGAATGCAAGAGGCCATCATCCCGATTAGCTGCATGAACACTCGAGCTGGCAGTGAGTGTTGAGTCTGAAAGTTTGCCAATATAGCTTGTATGGTGGTTATCCATCCTGGGTTGGGGTATACTAGAGCTTTTGAAGTGTCTATAGTAGCCTCTAGATATTGTTGTATGCTGGCCGGTTGGAGGTGGGATTTGGTGAGGTTTACCGTGAATCCCAAGTCGTGAAGCAGTTAGTTTGTTTTGAGTGTGTGTAGCGCACAGCTGCTGTGTGACCTGGCTTTTATGAGCCAGTCATCCATATAAGGGAAGACATGAATGTGCTGCCTTCATAAGTGGGCCGCAACTACTGCAAGACTCTTGGTGAAGACTCTGGGTGTTTTAGTCACCTCGAATGGGAGGACTTTGGATTGGTAGTGTTATCCGTCTATGATGACCCTGAGATATTTCCTGTGAGCGGGGTGAATGGGAATATGAAAGTAGGCGTCCTTTAAGTCCAGAGTGAAGAGAAAGTCGCCCTGTTGAAGCATTGGGAGCACCTGTTGGAGAGTGACCATGTGGACGTGATTCAACCGAATGTAGAAATTTAGGGGTCTGAGGTCTAATATGGGCCTGAGAGAGCCATCCTTTTTAGAATTAGGAAATAGAGGGAATAAACCCCTGTGCCTTGATGAGGCAAGGGGACTGGTTCTATTGCATGTTTTTGTAATAGAGAGAGAACCTCCTGTTTGAGAAGCGTCAGATGTTCCGAGGACATTGAACGTTGTCTGGGAGGAATATCTGGGGGACTAGAGGCGAGTTCCAGGCGATAACCATACTGGATAATTTGTCTTACCCACTTGTCTGTTGTGATTTAATTCCAGACAGGTAGGAACTGTGAGAGACCCGGCCCTCCTGCGGGTGGTCTTACAGTCTCGCAACCACTTCTTCGATATCCCGAAGACATATTTCCTTGGACAGATGAGACGGTGAAAGTGAGGGTGCATACCCCGCCGGGCATGGACTCGGATTCTTCATTGAGCGGGGCACAGTCGCAAACCGCCCGGGGGTCACGGAGCAGAGGGAATTGGAGGTCCAGATTCAGGAGGCGCTCCACCTGGGGTGGGGCTGTAGAAGGGAAGAAGGATGCCTCTGACTCTCCGACAATAGATCCTTGAACACTCGGCCAACAGGCAGTGATTTTGCTATGATTGGTAGGCCGGGGATGCCGCTGTCGAGTAGCCATGGGACGGAGAAGAGCCTGATGAGATTCTTGGTCTACGGCAACTACGACTATATGGAGCAGCGGGGTAGGGGGAGATGTATGAGGGGCGGACCATCCCCCTTGCTTAGGGATTGTTGGGGGGGAGTTGGGTGTATGAGCTGTTTGATGGGGATCCATTGGTGTGGACGGCCTCAGGTCCTGTGTTGTAGGATCAGGAGTTGTCCATACCGCGACAGGTACTTCAGCGTTTTTGAGGTATGGGGTGGGAGTTGGGGGCAGCGGAGGGGGGAGGTGTCTGTCTTGGGGGGGGGGGGGGGGGTTTGTTCGGGTTGAGTCGCACAATAGCTAGGGGGTCTTGATGGTTCTTGTGTACACACCTACATGGCCCCACATTTGGACAATTGCTATACTTGTTCCCCGGATGGCAACTACAGGGATTAGGACTCTAGGTCCCAGAGCATCCATTTGCGTCATTAGCTGGAATGTGCGTGGAGTTCTAGACAAGGTTAAGAGGGGGGCAGTCCTGCGGCAGGCAAAAAGGGAGGGAGCTTATATCCTGCTACTACAGGAAACTCACCTGTTTATCATGCGGGCTTTGTCAGGGGATCACGGGGGTGGCCATACTGGTACATCACAGATTGTCCTATACTCACTCGGCTCAATGGGTTGATCCACAGGGCCGATACATATTTGTCAGGGGTATGGTTGGAGAGGAATCCCTGCTACTGGGGAGTGTGTATGCCCCGCCTTCTCTGCAGTGGTCGTTGGTAGAGAAGTTATTTGCAGTATGGCCGGATATCCCTGAGGCACTAGCGGTGGTTGGAGGGGACTGGAATGATATTATGGATGGACTTATAGATCGATATCGGCCTGGGGGTGGTCGGGTAGCCGGAACATCCACCAAACTAGGAGACATGTTTAGGGGGCTTGACTGGGTGGACACATGGCGATACTTACATGCACATAGACGGGAATATACTTTCCTATCAGCGGTCCACAAAACCTTCTCTAGAAAAGATTACATATTTGTCCCTCGAGCTGTCATTGGCAGGGTGAAGTCTGCGGCCATATTGTCTCGTGGGCTCTCGGATCATTCCCCCGTTACCTTAGAACTTATCTTGGATAAAGGGCGGCAGCCATTTCGATGGCGCCTCTCCACATGGCACCTTCAACATGAGGGTTATAGGAAACACATGGGGGAGGCCATAGCACACTTCTTGGTGGAGAATGTTGGGTCGGTCATGGATGCTGGGTCGGTATGGGAGGCCCTGAAACCCACACTTAGAGGAGTGGACATCGCTTGGTGTGCAGCTGCCCGTAGGAAGCGCAGAGTGGACTTAGTAAGGGCCGCAGCTGACATAGATGCTCTGGAGCGACGCTGCAGTGTCGATGGAGAGAGTCAGGTGGTGGGGCAACTTCTCTTGGCACAGCAGTCCTATGCGTCCCTGCTATTGGATGAGGTGCGACAGGTGTGGCTGGCGACGCGCAGCAGGATATATCAATGGGGGAATAAATCAGGAACAATGCTGCATCGGCTATGCCAAAACACGTTCCAAGTACAGACCCTACCGGGGATCCTGGATGATGCTGGGGCCCCGATCACGGACAAAAAAGAGCTGGCCGAAAGTTTTGCAACATATTATGCTAACCAATATGCCCAGAAAGAGTGCCTCCCGGCGGACGCGGTTGACAAATTTATTGCAGACCTACCACCACGTGCGGTGTCAGATGAGGTGCGAGAGCGCCTCGAGCTTCTGTTGACGGAGGAAGAGTTGGGTTCGGCCCTGGGGGAACTTAATACTGGGAAGGCTCCAGGACCCAATGGGTTCCCGAGTGAATTTTTTTAGAAATACCACCTACAGCTGGGTGCGCACTATAGAGCGGCATTGGAAGAGGCCAGGGAACGAGGTAGCCTCCCCGCAGATTGAAGGCACGCTGAGGTGGTGGTATTCCACAAGCCGGGCAGGCCCCCAGATCATCATGCATCATACCGACCAATATCTCTCCTGAACGTGGAGGCTAAGATTTTGGCCAAGGCGCTGGCTAACCTTCTCCTACCCCACATTGTGGGGCTTGTCCACCCAGATCAGGCCGGGTTCATGCCCACAGGACGACTAGACACAATATTCGACGGGCCCATGTTGCAGTGGCGGCAGTTCGAGACACCATGGAGCAAGCAGCACTCCTTTTGGCTGACATGGACAGGGCCTTTGACTCCTTGAGTTGGGTTTACCTGTTCGCACTTTTGCCTCGGCTTAACCTAGGGCCCCAGTTCTTGTCGTATCTGCAACTCTTATACACAGACTTGACGGCCTCGGTTCGGGTGGCAGGGGCCATATCCTCTAAATTTCACATCGGGCGTGGTACTAGGCAGGGTTGTCCCCTCTCGCCGTACCTGTTCGCCCTTGCCATGGAACCGCTGGCGGCATGGGTGCGCATAGATGCGCAGCTGCGTGGCTTTGAATGGGAGCTCGGATCATCGGATAGAATTGCGCGGTACGTAGACGATGTCCTGTTTTTCCTCACAAATCTCAATAGGTCGGGCCGCGTCTGCGACAGATCATGCAGATATTTGGCGAAGCCTCTGGGCTATACATGAATCCTCACAAGTCGACCCTCTGGGTGCTGGGGGAGCGCTCTGGGGTGGGGATCTGGGCATCCACACTACAGGTGACGGTGGAGGGTATTAAGTATTTTGGAGTGTTTTTATCTGAGGTGTCTGCGGTCTCCTGGGAGGGAAATCTGGTGCCAGTTTGGGATCGGGTCCGGACAGAGATGAAGACGTGGTCTCGCATGCCCCTCACTATTTATGGTCGGTTGGCCATCTTTAAGATGGTGGCCCTTCCACGACTGCTATACCAACTACAGAACCACCCCTACCCGATTCCACCCCACTGGTTCCTACAGGTTGACTCGGCGCTGGGGCAATTCCTTTGGGCGGGTGGCGCGGTGCGGGTTGCGCTGCGCACTTGTTTTTTGTCGACGTACTGTGGTGGCTTGGCAACCTCCGATATCCTGTCGTACTACCAAGCCTCCCCTCTCCTGGTCCTGAACGAATGGTGGTATGGGGATAGGGGGAATCCGGCAGAGTTCTGCAAGGCCAAGGATAGAATAAAAAGAAGAACATTTGGTAGAGGGGCAGACAAAGGGTCAGCATACTGTTCTGTGTAGTGTTTCCAAAACTTTTTGCCAGTGGCAGGCGTGACTCCATGGATGGACACCTGGCTGTCAGAATAAGTTCACAGACTTCGGCAGGAAGGTGAAAAACTGTCAACTGTTGCCGCTCAACCTCCCGGCAAGGAGGCGGAGGGAGGACAGGTTCGGTTGGAGAACTCTCCCCTGCAGCTGCATCAGAAGATCCCCCCCCGCAGGGGCAGTCTGACCGGAGGATAAATGCTCATGTGCAGAAGCTCTGGATACCAGACTGTCTGCGACCAGTCCGGAACCACAAGGATGACTTGGGCCCATTCGCTCCTAATCTTCTTGTGCACTCTGGGCAGGAGTGGTATTGCCAGAAAGGCGTGCAAGAGACCTGTGCTCCACTTGTGACGAAAAGTGTAGTACAGTGAGATACACCTTGTAAACTCCAACGCGCAAAACTGCTGACCTTGTGCATTCTCTTTGGAGGCGAACAGATCTAAGCAAGACTCTCCCCACTGCTAAAAGACACCTTACTGGATAATTTCTCTGATCAGGGGGAAGTGCAGGGAAGTCACTGTTTGGTGGTAGAGGAGTTGCGGTTATTGTTGCTGCGACCTCTTCCCTTACCATTGTTGCCTCTGTAGCCTCCGCGGAAGGATCCTTTGGAGGACGTTTGAGTGGGGCTCTTATCGGAAGAGGAGGGATGTTCTGGGCCACTGGTGATGCCACTGGTGATCCGCAATGCACCGGTGGCGGAGTTCGTCTGCTCTGGCATTCAGAGAACCGGCCAGATGTTGAACCACCAGGGAAATGCCCTGTTGTTCCAGCCAAGTCAAGAGACGCAGGGCTTCTTGACAGAGGGTCCACAACCCTTGTCCGCCCTGCTATTTGCAGTACCACATGGCAGTAGTGTCTGTGAACACCTGAACTAGCCTCCCTTTGAGGGATGGTAAAAAGGCGGTCGGTGCCAACCGGATCGCCTGAAGCTCCAACTGCTTCTGCCGGAGACCAGCGTCCTCGGAGCTCCACCTCTCCCAGATGGCCGCCCCATCCCATAAAGGACGCATCCGTCACTACTGTAAAATCTGGGCGGGAACAGAATTTGTCATCTACCACCGCAGGTTGTTCTGGGTTCCCTCCGATATCTGAACTAGGTCTGTAATATTTCCCCAATGCTGTGCCCACTGGAACTTCTGTTCCCACTGCAGAACCTGTATGTGCCATCTGGCATGGTCAACTAGTAGGAAGCAGGAGGCCATGAGGCCCAACTGCCTCAGAGTTATTCTCACCGAAATTCAGGATAGAGGCTGAAACATCAGTACC
This sequence comes from Lissotriton vulgaris, assembly GCF_964263255.1. Classification (NCBI taxonomy): domain Eukaryota; kingdom Metazoa; phylum Chordata; class Amphibia; order Caudata; family Salamandridae; genus Lissotriton; species Lissotriton vulgaris. Next base: position 601,808,174 of record NC_141695.1, on the reverse strand, counting down.
ATAGAATATCCTGGACTCGTTGCTCGGGGGGTATAAGTCTAAAACTGCACATTGTCCAGAACTGCTCCGATGAAAGGAAGAGTCTAAGAGAGAGTCAGGTGTGACTTCGGCATGTTGATAGTGAACCCCAGCGAACGCAGGAGGTTCGCCCTAGTATGAAGGTGGGAGACGACTGCTTGAGAAGAGCCCGCCTTTAACAACCAGTCATCGAGATAGGGGAAGACTCAGACCCCTGATCTCTGCAGATGGGCTGCAACCACCGCCGTCACCTTGGTGAACACTTGAGGGATACTGGTGAGACCAAAGGGGAGCACAGTAAACTGAAAGTGCTCATGGCTCACCGTAAACCACAAACCGCAACGATGGGCAGGCAGAACGGCAATGTGGAAACAGGTGTCCTGCAAGTTCAACACTACCATCCAGACTCCCAGGTCCAGGGCAGAAAAAGACCTGAGCAAGGATGAGCCTTTTGAACTTGTGCTTTTTGAGGAAGTAGTTCAGAGCCCTGAGGTCGAGGATAGGGTGAACACCTTCGTCCTTCTTGGGAACCTGAAAATAACGGGAATAGCAATCACAGACTATTTCTGGCAGGGGAACCCTCTCTATAGCTCCCTTGGCTAAGAGAGTCTTAACTTCTTCTCGGAGTAAGGCAAGGTAATCCTTCATCAGCCGATCGTAAATTAGAAGCATGGAGGGATAGTCTCAAAGGGGAGGGAGTAGCCCCTTCGGACTATTTGCAGCACCCACCTTTCCGAGGTGATATCTCATGGCATTTCCTGGCACCAATTGGATGGACTAGGAAGGTTTTGCGGTGCATGAAGGGTTCGTGGCTTGACCGGGCTTCAGGCCTCCTGACCTGCGAGGTCCGGGTGAACCGCATCCACGACCCCACAGAGGCTGTTGTACTTGCGGGGTGCTCTGGCTGGAATTGGGTTAGCGTGGTTGGAAGTCCCTTCCATACCCACAAAAGGGGCGAAAAGCAGACACAGGCCGGAATGAAGTAGAGAGGCCCAGGGCCACATCCTATGGCAAATTTCACTGCATTTCTCCCGTCTGTAACAGCTTGGGAGAGGAAAGCCCAGTCCTCCTCCGAGACTCTGGCCAGCACCTGCGCAACCATATCCCACAGTGAATGGGAGTAATGGCCGAAGAGGTGTTTACCGACAGCAGTGCTAGGCTGGTGGAAGAAAAGATCTTCTTACCGAAGCTGTCCAGCCTTTTGGATTCCCTGTCTGGAGGTGCAGAAGGGAACACGCAATGGAAAATGGAGGGTGGAGAAGAAAGTTGCGTTGGCCGGTGCAGGGCGGTAGCGGCGAGCAATGGTTCCATTTACAGGAGCCTCTGTGCCATGCTTGGACCAGGTGCTCAGAAGAACATCTGTCAAGTCCTAATTATAAGGCAGCAATGGGCCCGCACGAGCCTGAGATTGATCTATTAGTAAATAACAGCAGTGATCGCGTAGCGAACAATAAAGCTAGAACAGATAAAAAAGTCTAACCTACATACAGCGCATGCGCGAACCAGCGCGTAGTGAGCGAAGATTATTTGAACTTCGAGCGGAGCGGGACGACTCCGCGGGAGCAGAACGAGTTGATTTCACTTTACGAACAAGGTGAGGAATGGCGGGCATAACCACAGAGAGACAGCCGTTATTCTCGGAGCAGTAGGGGTAGAGCCCACAGCTAAATGTAACTAGCGCGCAACTAAGTAGTGAACCCCGAGTGTTAACAAACTTACTTAAAACTTGATACAGTTACTGATAACGGTTATACTTAATATACGGACGCCAACTTAAACCATAGGATTAGCTTGATTCCTTATTCACAGCACGTAAGAAATGTCAAATGTAATGGTACATGCACTGAGAAAATGTTTTGTTTATTTAAATTGTAGACGTTCCCTGACGAAGGTGTGGTCAAACACCGAAATGCATTGGAACATGGATTGTCTTGAATTTTGAAAAGAATGAAAAGTGAATAAAATAATTTTGGATTTTGATCTTAACAAGAATATGGAGTAAATATTCTATAGAACGATTGAAGATTGAATTGCTGAAGTAAAACTACGCTGGAGGTTCCAGCAAATATATACTGGTGCCTAGGGTGACACACTTATGAGGCAATAAGTGTGCAGCTAGAAGTTGTCTGACATACACTCCAGGAGGGGAGTGATACCCAAGAGCACAGTTGAAATTGGATTTAACATTTAGGCGGTGCACAACCCGATACACAGAAGCTTCCTCCTCCATAGCCAGGGTAGGGGGAGAGAGCATGCCAGAATCTGGAGAAGTGTCAAGGCGGCTGGCATCACACAGGTCCTCATACCAGTCCAGGTTTTGATTAGGTTGCAGGATTTCTATGGGATTGTGCTTCCCCTCCCAATCCTCATCATTCATGCTTAGCCCTTCCAAATAAAGCAGGTTTAACGGCATGGATCCTTACGACTACGTCAGCGCCGGTCTCGGCATCAGTGGTCCCTCGAACGGCTCTGTGTCATCTGGAATGACGATCAGGGAGGCGACGGCACCAAGGGCCTCAACATCGGACGCAGAGCCGGGGAAGGTCACAGAGGTACGACCGGAGCCTGTCCGGTTCGAAGAGAAGGCCGTGGCACCAGAGCCGAAGCCCGAGGCGCTGAACTCATGGGATCTTCTTCAGCTGAGCCTGCGGGCCTGAAGGTGCGCCAGCCGGTTCAAGCCGCCCAAATATGGCACACATGCAGTCATAATTTTTTTTAAATTGAGTGGGGTCGCTCTCGGACAGAGAAAGGGAGTGAAACACAGAGCCGAACCAGGCACCCGCTCTGTGGAGCAAGGCCTCGTACGCCAAGGCTTCTCGATCTAGTTGTGCGATGTACGGGGTGAAGTCGAAGCACGCTTCAACTTCTTATGCTTTTCATGGTGCTTCTTACTTGACTGTGACGATTTCGAGGTAGAAGACTTTGACCTCTCCGTGAGCAGTGCTCGGACCTTTCCCTCGACCAAGTCTGGGAGCAAGATCGACAAGGTGACTGCCAGGGCGTATTTGGCTTTAGGGACTGCTCCCTCAAAGCCTTCGGCACAATGGCCCAGCAATTGGAGCACGACTTTGTGTCATGGCCAGGCTCCAGGCACCAGAGACACACCTAATAGGGGTCCGTGACCAACATGGAGCGGTGACAGGCACTGCACGGCTTCAACCCAGAGATCTTCTCACTGGACATGACCTACACACCAAATGGATTTAACAAAAAGTCTGCCAAAAACTGACAGGGGGTAAGCTCCCTTTAACGGATCTGCGCTAGCTGGTGCAGAAAGAAAAGATCTAACATCAGCGTCGACGACGAACCCAACGCATGCAACGTCACGCGGAGTTGATCGATGCCACCTATCGGTGCCAAGGGGTACTGCTATCAAAATCTTCTGGATCCAGCCTGACACCAGGAGGTTCAAAGGTAAGGAATCTGTGACGAGATGTCTCTATCAGATACTCATGATACTCCTGGACAAAATTTACTGGGTGGAAAATCGACACAAGTATATCATATGAAAATGTGGGTTTGCTAAATCATCCTGTTTTTCTCCACAGGGGTTGGTTATGTAATCCTCTCTTTCACACCCTGGAAAGCCTCCTGCCTTTAACAAGAACGGTTTTAAGTGTGGTACATGGGTGGGAAATATTGTGAATTCCCAAAACCTTGTGGGTATTCAGTGACCGTTACTGAGACAGCAGCACCTACAACTGTCCCTTTCCCATCTCCAAGCTTAAATTTCCAAGAGAGGACATTTATTGCCTTTGGACATGTTTTCCACTGTTGTAAGTGTATTTTGCTGTTTGAAAATTTACCCTCATACAGATTCTCAAACCCGCATGAGCAATTTTGAGGCGTAATTGGGCTTTTTTGCCCCTAAAATATGCGCCCTTGTTCAAAAAACATTTGTGAACCAGAATCGTTAGTTTTAAGATTGTTCTTTGTTTCTTCCAAGTCTCCTCTAAGTTTCTTGGTTAGTGTTATGCAGGGTATGATTAGCACTCAGCAGTCCCTCCTGGTTTCATGGTCTCCAGATTTCACTTCCACCCCTTTGGAACTTTTCTCTAGTGATGTTAGTATGGAAACTCTGGTCTATTTAGATCGCTTACTTGCCCTTTTTGTGTGGTCATCTTCTACTGTATTTATAACTTGGGTTATACTTTAGCTCATGGAATCCAGTCCAGGTTTTCGCTCAAAATGCTGCATTGGCTCTTGCGTTCACTACCCACAGGATTCATTGTTTTGATTAATTATTTTCTTTGTCTGTGTATCACTGTTTGACTATCAGATACCAATGTGACATGGGTGCTCTGCTATAATGGAAATTTTCAGGGGAAGCACTGCAAATCTACCATATCCTTTCTACCCTTTATGAAACACAGTGGCATAATGCAAAATTATGGCCCTCCCTGAAGAATGTGATGAGGGGCCTCCGAGTCTCACAAATATTTATTGGTCTTGGACTGAATGATGGCCCCAGGTCGCGCCCTGGTAATGCTGAGGTATTTGAAGCTAGATTGCTGCTTTCATTGATGTAAGCCTAGCTACTCCACTGTGGTCTCTGAGCCCTACCCATTTTTTGAAATAACTTTGGTTCCAGTCCCACAAGGTAAGACAGCCGTAGTCTCCCTGTGCTCCCTTATGGTTTCCTGACTTAGGAAATTTCCACAATCAGATCATCAAAGGCAGAAAATGGAGATACCACAAGACAATACATATCTCAGAGTAGGCTGCAACTTATAAGCGCAGGAAAAATCCAGTCACCAGACCTTTCCAAGCCTTTCGTCTTGTGGAGAACTTCTTTGCTCTTATAGCAAATATGTATGTGCCAAATAACAAAAGAGTAAGTAAGTGCTCAAAACCTGAATAGCTGTATTTTAGAACAAAAAAACAAAGGCGAGAACAAGGCTCAAGTTATGGCAACAGAAAACCTGGGGCTGAGAATACCACCTATCCTGCCCGCACCCACAAACTGTTCTATAAAGAAGCACTTCACAAGACTTCATCAGTCACAAATCACCTACCTGGCTGTTCTCGTGTGGTCTTGAAGTTGAGGTGTGCCATTGGGAGGAAGCTGTGAACACACAAAATATGATGTATCAGGGTTGGCTTGGTGTTTGCCGTGCATAGATTGGGGCAGGACATGTCTTAGTACTAGTAACTTTCAGAATGTGGGTTACTGAGCCCTAGTAGGGGTGTTCAATTCAACTCAGTGGACGGAGAAGGTATCACTTTATTTTGCTCCCCATGGTAGTACACAGTGCTTTGGCAGAGCCACACAATCCCTTATCAAAAGGTGCCAGGTTACGTTTGGCCTCATTTAAAGGTCAGCCTGTAGCTAAGATTGCAACCCTGATATGCGAATCATAAAAATCCCATTCCTGCCTTCAAGTTGGGGTACACCAGCCTGCATTAAAGGAGGTGCTGTCCATGAAGATGTGGGCATGGTGACCTTTGTAGTCATTTTGTCCATATCTAGACCACCCTCCTCAAACTGCAATATATCAGCAGGCTGCAACAGATATTAATAGTGGAAATACATGACCTGTAATAAACTCTCCTTTGCGGTGATGTGCAAGACAGAATTGTCTACATGTCATAAAACACTGATAGTTTGTCATCGAATTTATATTAACTAAAAAACATAAAAGTTCAATATTGTAGGGAAAATTGTGTTTTTGTAATGAAAATTTTGGGATAAATTAGGGCATTTGCCCCACATAAATACTAACATTTAATAGCAACAAATATATATTCCCGGAAACACACAGGCTTAAAATTATTGGAATTCTTGCTGCGCTTTACATACTTACTGCTGGTTTTTCTTTCTTTCATCCTTTTATTTCATGACTGGTGGAAGTATTTTGTGAATTATATGGATAGTTTCTAATGACATTATGGCTATTGCTGTTTGAGTCCCGAATGATTTGTAGTGGTAACTCTGCTTTCTCCAGCATTGGAACTTTCATATATTCACATGATTGAATTAGACCATGTTGTCAGACTGTGAATCCACAGGAACAATATTAAAGCAGCAGTGTGATGTTTGCACCCAATAACATTGAAATTTCATGGACTCTCTGCAACGTATCCATTCATTATAAATGATCCAAACTACAATCAATCAGAGACAAGTACCCACAACTTCCAACGGTCAAATATTCTAGCTCGCTACATGGGGAATAATTCAAGCATGAGAATCTATGGAAGATGCCAGTGCTGTAGAACTAAAGCTATTGGAAAGTACTTTTTTTCTATATGACTGTTCAAGGTCTGTCCAATTATGCCTTCTACAGCTCGAATTATTGAGTTCTGTGTAACTTTAAATTTTTCCAAACTGTCTCTACCAAGTAGATTATCAGTCATAATGTTTGACTGGCCATCTACCTGAAAGGCACAGGACAGAAAAATGGAAGGAACTGAAATGTAGAAGTCAAAGAAGAGGATATACACATTTTAAAAACAAATTGATACCGTATATTTTTAACTGCCTGTAATACCAATTGCTTCTTAGGCAACTTTTAGAGAAACTGTGCTGAAAAGAGCACAATAGTCAGACAGAGACTCAAGTTTGTTTTGAGGAGGGTAAACCCCAAACACCCCTGATCAAGGCCAGGTTGCTTGGCGCTCATTGAATATGTTGGTCTTATCCATGAGTGTCCTTTCAGGAACTACAGCTTTTTAGCAAATTCAGGTACAATGTATGCTCAGAAATACACTATTTGTATGTTTGTTTCAGGAAGGAAAAATATCTCCATGCCCTGTGATCACCTCTGGAAAAATAAGGCTTGCTCGCTTCTGGAAGGTATAATATCTCGATGCCCTTCGGAACACCTCTGGAGAAATACGGCTTGCTCGCTTCCTGTGTCCAGTTCGACTGGGTATTTACACACCACATTTCCAACCACAACTTTTCACAGCTACCCTTTTTTTCATCCCATTTAGAAAGTTCATCAGTTGAGCCTGAACATGGTGCCCCTCATTTTTTTTTTTAAATATATCTTTTATTTAGTTCACAGGAGGAAAGAAAATATTGTTTTTACATCATACATTAACACACCTCTCAAGGATGCGCGCAATTATCACGGGGCGGATCACATAGTAAAGTGTTACATCACAGTCTGCATTATTACAGGATCATATCACATATTGTCCAACTGTAATGAAGTTTTGAAGGGGATAAGGTAATGAACTTGGAGGCGTGAAGTGTGTGTCATGGTGGGAGCGTGTCGAGGTAGTAGGGGCTCTGAGGTATCATCATATTTTGCCTATAACTGTTCATCTATGCCTGAGAGGGTGGGGCATCACTCCGCAGGAGGTGCGAGGCGTGGACAGGTTGAGGAGGGTACAGTCATATTAGTTAGGAGGAGATGCTGCCATCGGACCCAAGAACAGCTTGAGCTGGGGGTTCGCTGTCTATCCTGTCGGGGGCGTCGGGCCGTGGTCTAAAGTGTCTGTTCCACTCGCTGTGTCGCGGCCCTGCCTAGGGGAGGCATCATTCGAGGGGGTTTCCTGTGTCTGGCATGCTCTATGGAAGGAGTTTAGCATTTCGTCCCATAGAGTCGCGATTGGGAACTTTCTCAGTCCAGCTGTTTCCTCGTTGTGAAGAGTGATGCTCTCCGCTTTCGCCCAGTTGTCTAGGGAGGTGCGCCAATGTTCCTCTAAGGGCGGTTCCGCTCGTTTCCAATGTTTGGTTATGAGCCTCTTGGCCATAAGTAGGCCTAGGTCCCAAAACCGGGAAGGGACTTTATTATGTTTGGTCCTTTTGTAGAGACCCAACAGGCATGCCTCCCATGTGAGCGGAATTGGCATGGCTGTGCTCCGCTTGAGTAACGGCAACACCATCTGCCAGTATGTTTGGATCCGTGGACATTGCCATAGCATGTGCAGCAGGTCCGCTCCCTCTAGTGCGCACCTCGGGCAAGTTGCTGCAGCGCCCGGGAAGTATTGATTAATTTTGTCTGGTGAGAGGTATGCTCTGTGTAATATGTAAAACTGGATCAGTTTAAAGCGTGCGTTGCGTGGGATGAATTTGGGGGCCGCTGTTATTATCGCCCATTCCTTGTCTGTCCAGTCTTTCCCCCTGTCAACCGCCCATTTGTCCCGTAATGGCTGTAAGGTATGTTGCGTGTGTGTTAGCAGCGCTTGAGTTAACCAGTGAACCACGTGTGAGCCGTTTCCCATTACGTGTATGCATTGTATAAGCTGGTGTGTGGGAGGCTCCTCTGCGATCTTACCCCATTGCTGTGTGTATGCCATGATTATGGAAGCGTGCTGCAAGAACTGTCGCACTGGCAATCCCGTGTCGTTTGAGAGTGTCGCAAAAGATATCAGGGCGCCATCGGTGTATAGGTCCGCCATGGTGTCCACTCCCGCGCGAGTCCAGTGCTCCAACGCCGCCTCCGTAACCGCGGTCGCGGCCCTGGGGGTGCCCAGGAGCAGGAGCGCCGGGGCATATGGCTTGGTTGTTTTAGTGAGCCGTAGGCTCCTGGCATAGCATTGTGTGGCCACCGCCACATGTAGTTGCGCCTGTTTCCTCGTTTTCGTCAATTGGTGGAATAGTGTGTGGACCTGTAGGGGGGATAGTATGTCTGTGTCCGTGGCTGTGTCCGCCATGTTCCTGCCAGATAGCCAGGCCGTTACCCATTGTAGTTGGGCGGCTAGGTAATAGAGCTCCAGGTTCGGTACTGCGAGGCCGCCATTTTCGACGGATATATACATTTTCCGCAGGGCCACTCTGGGTCGGCCAGTGTTCCAGATCAGGCCTCTGATCAGGATTTCCAGTTCCTTGAACGTGCGGGCCGGTACGTACACTGGGATATTAGCAAAGTAATATAGGAGTCTGGGCAGTACAATCATTTTCGTCAGCGTCACCCTGCTGGGCACGTTGAGCGGGAGGGTCTTCCAAAAGGCGATCTGAGACCTTACGGACGTGATGGCTCGCGTCAAATTGCCCTCCAGAATGTCTGGGGGTGTCCTATATATATATATATTCCCAGATATTTGAACGTGGTGCGGTGCCACGGCAGTCTCACGCCATTAATTCTGATTTCGGGATCTGGGGCGTCAGGAGCGAACGAGTACGCCCCCGATTTGGCCCAGTTGACCTTTAGGCCCGACATAACCTCAAAGGATCGGAAAATGTCCGACAGTTCCGGTGGTAGGCAGGAGAGGTCTCTGATGTACAGGAGCAGGTCATCTGCGTATAGTGAGACCACATGTGTGCCATCCGCCAGCGGAATGCCCCAGTGCGTGCCTCTGCTGCGTAGTATTTCAGCAAGGGGCTCTATTGCTAACGAGAAGAGCAGCGGGGATAGCGGGCAGCCCTGCCTGGTGCCTCGTTGGACTTTAATGGCATTGGAAAGCAGCTTGCCCGTGCGGACCCGCACCTCGGGGCTCTTGTATAGAAACCCGACCAGCTCAACGTAGTCATCCCCCAGGTCGAATTTACGCAACACTTCCAGTAAATAGGGCCATTCGACCGAATCAAACGCTTTTTCAAGGTCTAATACCAAACAACCCGATTTAGGCCATTCCTGCATTGCATATGTCTGTACCCGGAAGAGCCTCCTTATATTTTGGGAGGTGCACCTGGCGGGCACAAAGCCGTTTTGGTCGTTATGCACTAGGGCGGGCACTACGGTAGCCAGCCGTCGGGCTAGGGTCGACGCCAGGATCTTATAGTCCGTGTTCAGAAGTGCCAAAGGCCTGTATGAGCCCAGGAGCGTGCCATCTCTACCAGGTTTAAGGAGAGACACCAATGTCGCCTCGTTCATGGACCTGGGCAAGGATGAGTCTTCTAGCGCTACTGAATATATCCGGAGGAGCTCTGGAATCAGGATATCGGAGCATGCTTTATAATATTCGGCCGGTAGCCCATCCGGGCCCGGGGCCTTGCCATTTGAGAGGGCAAAGATGGCTTCACGTAGCTCATCCGCTGTTACCGGCGATCCCAGGTCGTCCTGCTGGTTATCAGTCAGGGTGGGCAGTGTGATCTCATCTAGGTAGGCGGCAATTTCCGCTTGCGGAGACCGCAGTCTCGATCTATATAGTGCACCGTAGTGTGCCACAAAGGCTTCATGAATTTTCACCTGAGTGTACACTACTGGGCCATCAGCAGAGTGTATCGCCGTCATGGGTGTAGACCTATCCTCGCGTTGAATTAGCCAGGCCAACAATTTGCCGGGCTTATCCCCTGTGTGGTGCGTGCGGGCCGAGTGGGCCATGTAGTTGATGTGTTTCAATCTATCTATCATTTTGGCATGTTCCGCTCGCGCCTCTAGTATTCCGGCGTGTGTGCCCTCAGTCGCTTCCTTCTCCGCCTGCATTAGGTCTGTCTCCAAGCGCCTCAGATCTTTTTCTATCTGTCGCCGGGAATGCGCCTGTGTGCCCAGGCATTGCCCCCTGATGACCACCTTGAACGCGTCCCATTCGAGCTGTGGGGTCGACGCTGTGCCCGTGTTGTCTTCAAAGTATTGTGCTGTTTGTGTGGATAAGGAATTCCTAAATGGGCCGTCCAACAGCAGGTCAGGCTGTAGCCGCCAGGTAGGTACCGGGGGCCGCGGCCGTTCCCATGCCAGGTCCATGAGGTGTGGGTTGTGGTCTGAGTGCGTGCGGCCCATGTAGTAGGTGTCTGTGACAGAGGGTAGGGTCTCTCTGGAAACATGTATCTGTCTAGGCGGACGTGCAGAGCATGTGCCCCCGAGTAGTATGAGTAAACTCTGGTGTGGGGGTTGCGACTGCGCCACGCGTCCTGCAAGTCCCATTGTGCGGACCAGGCCCGAAGAGTGTTCGTGGCGTTCTGTGCCTGCGGGAAGAACATCACTGACATATTCTCGATCCGCACCTCTTGAAGTTTGCGCGTTTCGAGCAGGATGGAGTCCCTGTCCCTGTAGTTTAGTATGCGGAGCAACATGGGCCTTGGGTTGGAGCCCGTTGTCAAGGGTCTTGTGGGAACTCGGTGTGCACGTTCTACCACGAAGTGCGGCGAGAGTGATCCCTCTGGCTGGAAGTCCTTCAACCACCGCTCCATGTGTTCCTCCGGGTTCCTCCCTTCCCATTTCTCCGGAACTCCAACCAGTCGCACGTTGTTCCTTCGTGCCCTGCCTTCTGCATCCTCAGCTCTATCTTCGAGAAATTCCACCCTGTTCAGTAGGTCTTGTATTTGTTTATTTGATTGGCCGACCTGTGGTTGGAGTACCTTCACTTCGTCTTCCAGTGGTGTGGTGCGGTCCGCCAGTTTTTTGTGGTCTGCTCTCAGGTGCGTGAGGTCTATGGGCACACTGTCGATTTTGGTGACCAGGGAGGTGCGGGTAGTTGGATGGATTCTTTCAGTCGTTCCATGGTGGCCAGCATGGTGTCCAGCTTGGCCGTCGTCTGATCCGGATCAGCACCCTTAACATGGTGCCCCTCATGGATCACTTGGCACCTCTGACACAAAACCCTTCCTCCACCACCGCCCTCTTTTGATGACTTCATGTGATACGCAGTTTGTGTCACCACATCAGTTGCCAATCCCATATCTTCTTGTATTTGTCTTTGTTCCCTAGCCCAATTTAAGATGGCCACCAAGTAAAAAGCATCAAAGTTGCACAGTGTAACGAGGTAATAGCACCACAGATGTCACTTCATCTTGCCTGATATTTGTGTCAAAGGCAATATACAATTGGCTGCTACACATTGTTTGAAACAATTGGAACGGTTGAAAATTTCACCGCTAAACAGCATGAGATGTATCTATATAGAAATTGCAAATGCGATCACAAAGACAATGACTGCAGCATTAATTTGAGATGAAAGTCTTCCGATGTCTTCAATCCTGGATCCGTCTTCTCCTGCTCGTCGCCATCATTAAATAATCACAAAGACGGTCTATATGTCTGTTCCCTGGTAAAGTTTAGGCAGGAGCAGACACAGACAAGTCCAGTCCAAACAAACCACAAGCACCAACTGTTATACACATAATATTCCCCCAACATTCTACTATAATGATGAACAATTTGTAAATGATTTGAAGAGTGATTTTCCTGGTGTGTTCTTTGACAAATTGAGGACATTTGTAGGATTTAAGCATACAATAATGCAAATGCTACTTACCAGTATGCATCTGTTCTTGGCATGTAGGGCTGCTGACATTCATATCTGTGCATAGATCGCCGCCTAGTGTTGGGTCCGGATTATTGCACATTGTTGTCCTGGAAGAGTCTTCGAAGTATCACGAGATAGGTGGCTCCTCCCCTGGACTACAGTGCGCATGGGCATCGACTCCATCCCCAGATTGTTTTTAGCCATTGTGGCCGAGATGGAGTGAACTTTGTGAATGATGACCATGCTATGAAATGATATGTAAACACTGCAGCTGCTACAGGCGCCGGGGAGGAGGGTGGGCGATATGAATGTCAGCAGCCCTGCATGCCAAGAACAGATGCATACTGGTAAGTAGAATTTGCAGTTCGAGGCATGTGGGCTGCTGAATTCATATCTGTGCATAGAATACATAGCAGTCCCTCCATTAGCGGCGGCCGCCCGTGCCAGCTGCAGCAGTTTGGAAAAGAGTCTTGAGAACAGCCTGCCCTACAGCTGCCTGCTGTTTGGAATGCACGTCTACACAGTAATGTTTAGTAAAAGTATGTGTGGTAGACCATGTGGCCGCTCTACATATGTCCTCTAAGGGAATGTTTCCAAGGAAGGCCATAGAGGCCCCCAACTTTCTGGTGGAGTGGGCTCTTGGTGGAATTGTAAGAGTGCGTTTAGCTTTCACATAACAGATCTGAATACATTTCACGATCCACCTAGCAATACCTGCCTTGGAAATAGCGTTACCTTTGTGGTGTGACGCAAAGGCAACGAAAAGCTGCTTAGTTTTTCTAAAATCCTTGGTCCTATCAATGTAATACATTAGGGCCCTTTTAACGTCAAGGGTGTGGAGCATCCGCTCCGCCAGTGACTCAGGATTTTGAAAAAACACTGGCAACTCAATAGTTTGGTTCATGTGGAACTGAGACACAACCTTGGGTAGAAATTTAGGGTTAGTGCGGAGCACTACCCTGTTAGCATGAACCTGGAAGAATGGCTCTTGGATTGTGAGGGCCTGCGGCTCACTAACCCTCCGTAGCGATGTAATTGCTACTAAGAAAGCCACTTTCCAAGTCAAGAACTGAAGTTCGCAAGAATGTAGTGGCTCAAAGGGAGGACCCATCAGCCTTGTAAGAACCACATTGAGGTTCCATTCTGGAGCTTGTGGGGTCCGTGGTGGAATGACCCTTTTGAGTCCTTCCAGAAAAGCTTTGATAGCAGGCACTTTGAAAAGTGAAAGGTGCTGTCTATTCTGGAGGTATGCGGCCATCGCAGACCGGTGAATGCGGATGGAAGTATATGCCAAATTACACTGGTACAGGTGGAACAGGTAACAGATGATGTTCTGAATGGAAGCATCTAGTGGATTAATGTTGTGGTTTGCGCAATAAATGACAAACCGCTTCCATTTGGCCGCATAACATGCTTTAGTAGTGGGCTTTCTTGCCTCCCGAATGATGTCCATGCAATTGGGAGGAAGGTTAAGGTAGCCAAACTCTAGGACCTCAGGAGCCAGATCGCCAGGTTGAGCTGCCGCGGATCCGGGTGCTAAATGTCGCCATGGCTCTGCGTCAGAAGGCTGGGTGTGAGATGAAGCCTTTGATGCGGTACCACGGACAGTTCCAGAAACGTGGTGTACCATGGTTGGCGAGCCCACGTTGGAGCAACCAGGATGAGAGTCAACGAGTGTTGCCTGGCTTGCGCGCCACCAGCGGTATCAGGGGTGCTGGGGGAAAAGCGTACGCAAATTTGCCTGACCAGTTCATCCATATCGCATTGCCCTGCGATTGTGGGTGTGGGTGTGGGAACCTGGCGGCGAAGCTTTGGCATTTTGCGTTCTCCCTTGTGGCGAACAGGTCTATCTCTGGATGACCCCATGCTTGAAAGTACGGCTGGAGTACTGATGGATGTATTTGAATTTTGAATTTGAAGGGATTTGTATCGCGCTCGTACACCTGGCGGTTTCTTGGCGCTCACTGACAATTGCTACTTGGCAGGTCGGAGAGAGGGTAAGGTGAGCGTTTAAGATGGGAAAGCTTGGGTGAAGAGGAAGGTCTTCAAGTCTCTACGGAAGAGGGGGTACTGGGTGCAGGTTCTGAGGTGCAATGGAAGAGAGTTCCAGAAGACTGGACCCGTGGTAGAAAATTTAGAGCCACCCCACTTCTTCCGTTTAAAACGGGGAACCAGGAGAAGGTGGTGAGAGGCGGATCGAAGGTCTCGTGAAGGCGTGTAGGATTGAGTGGTTGAGTTAATGAAGGAGGGGGCAGATCCTGTCCGGGCTTTAAAGATGGTGCAACCAAGCTTGAATAAGATTCGTTGTCGGACAGGGAGCCAGTGCAGGGTGGAGAGGAGAGGGGTTACATGATGTGACTTAGAGAGGTTAAAAACCAGCCGAGCAGCCTGGTTTTGGACAAGCTGAAGGCGTCTCAAGAGGTAGTTGGGCATGCCATGGTAAAGGATATTACCATAATCTAGGCGAGATGTTACCATGGCTAACAGAATTAGTTTGAGCGCTTCTGGGGCGAAAAATCGAGAGACTCTGCGGATGGTCCTAAGTGAAAGGAAAGCTGAGGAAACCACAGCAGAAACTTGAGAGTGTAAGGAGAGTTGATTATTGATTTTAAATCCAAGGGTTTTGACAGAGGGTACAGGGGTGGGAGGGGGGCCAAGTGAAGGGGGCCAAAAAGAAGATGTCCAGGGACTGGAGCAACCACCCGTTAGCACCAACTCCGTTTTATCGGGGTTGAGCTTCAAGTGGTTGAAGTTCATCCAGTCCTGAATAAAGGTCATAATGGACTGGACATTGGACATAGACTCAGGGGTGGAGGAAAGGGAAAAAATGAGCTGGAGGTCGTCTGCGTAATTGTACACAGAGACCTCCAGACGCTGTAAAGCAAAAATGAGGGGGGCAATGTAGAGGTTAAACAAGAGGGGGGACAGAGAGGAGCCCTGGGGAACACCACACTGAATTGGTTGAAAATCTGCAGAGAACTCTCCCAGACGAACCGCTTGAGTCCGACCGTTCAGAAAGGAGGATAACCATAGTAGCGCTGTTCCTCTGATTCCCGCCGCTTCGACACGGGAAAGTAAGATGGTGTGGTCCACCGTGTCGAATGCGGCGGAGAGATCTAAGAGGATCAGGGCCTGATGTTGGTTGGTGTCCATTCCTTGTCGGAGATTGTCCAGAACCGATGTTATAACGGACTCGGTTGAGTGGGCTGGGCGGAAGCCGGCCTGTCTAGGGGCTAACACGCCGTGACTTTCCACGAACTCGCTCAAGGTTTTAACCACATGCCGTTCTAATACCTTCGCCAGGTAAGGCAAGAGGGAAATTGGACGGAAGTTGACTGGATCGGAGGGGTCCGCACCAGGTTTCTTCAGGATCGGGACAATCACCGCCGATTTGAGTGCCGGAGTAACAATGCCCTGAGCCAGCGAGCTGTTTAAGAGCACTAAGGGTGGTGAGGGACAGTAAGTGTAAATCTGCTTTAAGATATAGGCGGGGCAGGGGTCCAGCGGGGAGCCGGACTTGACCAACGGGAGAATAGAGAGAAATGAGTCAGTCGAAAGAGGAGGAATTGAGTCCAAATATGCGGTGACTGGAGGGCAGCGGGGGTCAGTGAAGGTCTGGGATGGGGAGGGAATTTTGCTTTTGATTTTGTTAATTTTGTCCAAGAAAAAGAAATTGAGCGAGTCACATAATGTTTGAGAGGGTAATGGTTTGAGGCAAGATCCTGGATGATAGAAAAGATTTCTCTAGGCCGATTTTCCGCAAGCTGGATTTTAGAGGAGAAATAATTTTTCTTCGTGTCAAGTATAGCTGTCTTGTACTGGGTAAGAAGTTCTGTATAACGATTTTTGGCAGTTGGGCAGTAATTCCGTCTCCATTTTCGTTCGGCTTGGCGGAGAGTGAGTTTTTTGTTTTTTAGATCCTCTGAAAACCAGCGATTAGCGTCTTTGGGGCGTTTGGTTGCGATGCGTTTAAGCGGGGCGATGGCATCGCACCCGGCCCGCAGCCAGTTAGTAATTGTATCTCCCACTCGTGCATTTGGTGGCTGTGCCTGCTGAGCAGGTCCGCCATCTGATTGTCTTTGCCTGGGAGGTGTTCTGCCATGAGGAAGATGTTCCTCTGAATGGCCCACTTCCACATGCTCTGAGCCAGATGAGACAGCTGTGGAGAGTGTGTTCCTCCCTGTTTCTGAATGTAGTACATGGCCGTCATGTTGTCCGTCCGGATCAACACGACCTTGTTGCACAGATGTACTTTGAACGCCTTTAAGGCCATGAAGATCGCCATCAGTTCTAGCACATTGATGTGCATCTTCCTCTGCTGTAGTGTCTATAGTCCCTGCACTGTATAATGGAGTACATGCGCTCCCCAACCCTGTAGAGAAGCGTCCGTCGTCAGGATAATCTGTGGCACAGGCTCCTGGAACGGTCGGCCCTTGCAAAGGTTTTGTGGATTCCACCAATGCAGAGAGTTGTATGCCCGACCGCTCACCAACACTAGGTCTGTCAAATGCCCGTGAGCCTGAGTCCACTGACGTGCTAAGCACTCCTGAAGCGGACGCATATGTAGTCTCGCGTGCGGGACAATGGAGATGCAGGAGGCCATCATGCCTATCAACTGCATGAACACTCTTGCTGGAAGCGAGTGCTGAGGTCTGAATCTTTGGATCAGCGACTGAATGCTGGCGACTCTCACTGAATTCGGCTGCGCAGTGGCCGCCAGAGTGTTTATGGTCGCACCCAGATACTGCCGTATGTGGGCGGGCTGGAGATGGGATTTTGGGTAATTCAGTGAGAACCCCAGATCGTGCAGAAGGTGAATAGTGTGAGACACGTGGTCGGCGCACTGCTGGCCCGACTTTGCTTGAATGAGCCAGTCGTCCAGATAGGGGTAGACGTGGATGTTCTGACGTCTTAGATGCGCCGCCACTGTTGCTAGGCACTTCGTGAAGACCCTGGGCGCTGTGGTGACCCCAAAAGGCAGAACCTTGAACTGGTAGTGCTGGTTTTGAATGGTGAACCTTAGGTATTTTCTGTGTGAAGGATGCAGAGGAATGTGAAAGTATGCATCCTTGAGATCCAGAGTTGCCAGGAAATCCCCTTGCCGAAGCAGTGGGAGAACCTGCTGCAGTGTGAGCATATGGAAATGTTCTGACAGAATGTACAAGTTGAGAGGTCTGAGGTCTAGGATGGGTCCTTCTTTGGAATTAGAAAGTACAGGGAGTAAACCCCTGTACCCCTTTCTTGCAGTGGAACGAGCTCTATTGCTCCTTTTTGCAGCATGACGTTGACTTCGCGCTGCAACAAGTGCAAGTGCTCGCCGGACATAGGACGGCTTTTTGGACGTATGTTGGGTGGAGTGGATGTGAGCTCCAGACAATAACCGTATTGGATAAGAGATCTGACCCACCTGTCCGTGGTGATGGACTTCCACACGGGCAGGAATTGCTGGAGTCTCCCCCCGACCGGTGTCGCGTGGTCGGGGGGCAGTGACAAGGCGTCACTGTTTGTTGGCGGTGGAGGACCTGGAGCTGTTATTTCCACATCCTCTGCCTTTGACGTTGTTGCCACGGTATCCACCCGACCCTTGTTGGTATATGAGGATTGGGTGTTACTTTTATAGAATTGCGTGGATTGTGACGCTTGACCCCTTGAGGTGCCTCTGTTATTGGAGCGGCGAAAGGAACCACCCCGAAACTGCTGGGACTGCAGGGCACCCATAGATTTAGCAGTGTCAGTGTCTTTTTTCATTTTTTCGAGGGTGGCATCCACTTCTGGCCCAAACAGGTGGTCTGGATTGACAGTTTGGTTTAGGATGGTAGTTTGAATGTCCGGTTTAAAGCCTGATATTCTGAGCCATGCATGTCGGCGCAGCAGAACGCTAGTGTTTATTGCTCGTGAGGCGGTATCAGCCACATCTAGAGCGCACTTAATTGAGGCATTTGTGATAAGTTTCCCCTCCTGAATTAACATTTCAGCTGCCTCCATATACTGATCTGGTAAGTGCTGTAGAAGGGTTTCTAGAGTGTCATAGTGTGCCCTGTCGTAGCGCGCAAGTAGCGCCTGCGTGTTGGATATGCGCCACATATTGGCTGCCTGCGCAGCAATACGCTTCCCCGAAGCCTCAAACACCTTTGATTCCTTGTCTGGGGGAGGAGCATCACCCGTAGTCTGTGAGTTGGCTCGTTTGCGTGCGTTGGAGACAACCAAAGAGTCTAGTGGCAACTGTCCTTTGATATACGTTGGATCAGTGGGCGCGGCCTTGTACTTCTTGTCAATACGAGGATTAATGACTCTTGCCCGGGTGGGCTCCTTGAAAACCTCTGGCGCATGTTTAAACACTCCTTTGAGCATTGGCAATGTCTTAACAGTCTTTTCAGCCACTGAAAAGGTATCAAAAAGAAAATCGACGTCCACTGGGTCGGCATGGAGGTCGACGTCATGATTGGCTGCAGCTCTTTCAATTAGAGCGTTGAAGGCCGCAGAGTCTTCTGTTGGGGAAGTCTTTGCAGCAAAAAGCTGCGGCTCCTGTCCCGAATGAGGGTCCCCAGGGTCGCCCCCGGCGGACCATGGCTCAGTGCCATCCTCCGGGTCTGAATAAACCGGATAGGCATACTCATCCTCTTCGTCTCCATCACCCTCCCCAACATTAGAATGAGTGGGTGATAGTTCCTGACTTTGTGGAGATGCAGGCTCCATAGGGGCAGACGCACCCGCAGAGTCCAACTTCTTTTTAAGTGGGATGTGGAAATGCTCCAACGCCGGCTCCGGGGTAATCTTCCGTTTAAGGAGAGAGAGCTTGCCTGTGTTGGCGTCGATGACCACCTCTCGACGCTCCTCCTCCGCCAGTGGTTGGATGGCGCGGGTTTGGAACCACCAACGATGCTTTCGGCGTCGAAGTCAACTTTAAGGGCACTCCGGCCCCATGTTTTGCAGCGAAAGCCTTTGGCGCCGTCTTCGGCGGCAGCGTGAAGAGAATCGTGTCTGCGCCTTCGCCGGTTTCTGTAGAGGCTTGGGCGGCACAGTTTTCTTTGGCTCGACCGCCTCGGCCCCCTCCCGAATACGCTGAAGGGACTCCGTGACCTTCTTGGTGAACGAGGCGGAGGGACGGACCGGCTCGAGAGAGTCTTCCGAAGCCGGGTTCGGGTTGGCAACCAAGGCCGCAGTCTTCGGAGCCGACGCAGCTCCCCCCTTTGCCTTGTCGAGTTGAAGCGGTGCAGCCGGAGACTTGGGGTCGGCCTGCCGCTTCTTAGGGGCCTTCTTATGGTCATCGACCTTCTTGGTGTCGACGCGACTCTTCAGAGCGTCGACCAACTTCGGCGCCGACGCAGCCGCGTCGGGCGTCTTCGCCTTCGGCTTCGACACCGTGGTCTTCGGATCGGCCATTTTTGCGTGGCTCTTGAGCTCGACGGCCATCTTGGATTTCTTCGGCGCCGAGGCCTCCGAAGTCTTCGATCCAACCAGTGCGACTTGCGCTTTCGGTTTCGATACGGGTGTCGTCGACACCGATGGTTTCACTTTCGGTTTCTGCACTGGGAGTGGTGCCGCACCGATGTCCGTGGCCGGGCCGGAAGGCGGAGCCGTGGGACGGGTATCGAGGTCTTGGGTAAGGCCCGAAGGCGATCCCTCGACCTGGGCCTCATAATGGCTGATGGCCCCGGAGTCAGTCTGAGGAAGCTCCTCCTCCGAGCTATCCTCTACGGTGGCAATGGCCCCGTCGTCGTCCCCTACCTCCTCGACGACTTCCTCGAACTCCTCGTCTTCCGCGTCGTCGTGTTCCTCGACCTCGGACGCCGGGTTAGAGTCCGAGACATTCTGGATGGCGACGTCGTCAACATCCTCCTCGAAGATGTTCGCCGGAGGGGGTGCCGAACTCTGGGCCTGCAGTCTTGCGGCCCGGCGTAGCTTGAGAGTCTTCTTCGACCGGAACTTGGAGCAGGCCATACACTTGGTCTCGTCGTGGTCCGGTGACAAGCACTTATTGCACACTGGGTGCACGTCGATGTGCGGGTACTTTGAGGCACACACTGGGCACCTCTTAAATGGACTTCGTTCCATGATGAAGTAGTCTGGAGCGTCGTGTAGGCCCGTCCGTGCCGAAAGCACGCGGAATGGCAGCAATGGTTCGGAGCCGATGAACAAACAAACCCGAACGATAGACAATACCGACGCGAGTCCTAAAGACCTTTTGGTCTCAAGTAAAGAAAGTTAAACAACTATCGATTCCGACAGAGGGAACCGAAACACATCCGAACCCAATGGCGGAAAAAAACAATCTGGGGATGGAGTCGATGCCCATGCGCACTGTAGTCCAGGGGAGGAGCCACCTATCTCGTGATACTTCGAAGACTCTTCCAGGACAGCAATGTGCAATCATCCGGACCCAACACTAGGCGGCGATCTATGCACAGATATGAATTCAGCAGCCCACATGCCTCGAACTTTTGTTTGACAATGCAGTTCCTGTAAGACACAAATTTGGAAATGTACCTCTCACATATCGAGCTAGACTGAAAAAGATTTGTATTTGTATTTGTATTTTGGATTTGTAGAGCGCCTTATCACCCAGGGGTCTCTAAGCGCTTAGCGGAGAGTGGACACATAGTTGTAAGGGGAGCAAGCTAGATGGTACCCCATGCTTCCTGAAACAGCACGGTTTTTAGCTTTTTCCTGAAGGGCAACAGACTTGTTTCTTTGCGCAGGTTCTCCGGCAGTTTATTCAATGCACTGGGAATTGTGTAGGAGAAAGTGCGCCCTCCTACAGAGGACAGTTTGAACCGTGGGCAGACCAACAGTGCGGCCTCTACTGATCGTAGATTCCTGCTAGGGGCATACGGGACAAGACGTTCCTTAATATATTTAGGGGCTTGCCCGTATATGGCTTTATGCGTAATGCATAGGCCCTTGAACTTGGCCCGCTGTTTCACTGGTAGCCAATGAAGCTTGCGGAGAAGGGGGGTGGCATGGGAACTTCTTGGTTTATTAAAAATGAGTCTGGCCGCGTCATTCATGACAATCTGGAGTCTGTTCATCAACTTTTGTGGAGTACCGACATACATGACATTGCCGTAATCCAGCCGTGCCAGGATTAATGCTGATACTGCTCTCCTGAGGGTGTCCACCGTCAGGATGGGGGACAATTTTCGCAGTTGTCTCATTAGGCCCATGCAAGTGCCCACTACAGCTGAGACCTGGGCTGACATAGTGAGGTTGGCATCTAAAACTATGCCTAGGCTTTTGACTGCTTCTGCAGATACTGGGGGGTTTCCTAATTCAGTGGGCCATAAGAGGTCACTCCAAGGGCTAGATGTTGTCGTAATTGCAAGCACCTCAGTCTTATCAGGATTAATCTTTAATGAATTTGCCGTCATCCAATTGACAGTAAATGTTAAGATGTTTTGCAATTTCTGATCTGCTGTTGGAGTGTTACCAATTTGAATGATGATCTGTGTGTCATCAGCGTAGTTGTATATACTGCATTCCATCTGATTTAATGATGAGATAAGGGGTTGCAGATATGCATTAAACATCAATGGTGACAGGGCCGAGCCCTGTGGGACTCCACATGTGATCCTTGCTGCCTCTGAAACCAGATCATCCAGCTGTACTCTCTGAACCCGTTCGCCGAGGAACGAGGTCAGCCAGGCATGGGCCGTGCCCTGGATACCGAAGTCCCACATCCGCGACAGTAGTAGGTCATGATTGACCGTATCAAATGCCGCGGAGAGGTCGAGCAGCACCAGGGCACAGGGATATTTTTTATCTGCTTTAAGTCGCAGGTCGTCTAGCAAGGAAAGCATGACCTATTCCGTGCTATTGTGGGCCCTGAATCCGGCCTGGTTGGGTTCCAGCAAGGAATTGTTCTCGAGATGATGAGAGAGGCTGGGCAGTACATGCTGCTCCATTATTTTGGCTAAAAAAGGGAGTTGTGAGATGGGTCTATAGTTTTGCAAGATCTTGGTGTCAGCCCCTGTCTTTTTCAAGAGCGGAATCAATCGGGCTTCCTTGAGGTTGGAAGGGACCTGTCCAAATCTGAGTGAGCTGTTTAGGAGCGATAGTATATCATCCTCCAGTCCTGACCAAGCTTGTCTCAATTTCTGTCAGGAGGTCAGATATCTTGTTGGTGAAGAATGACTGGAATTTATGGCAGTCTTCTTGCGTGAAAGAGGGGGGTTGTTCCTTCTTTTTCCTCAGTTCTGTGAGAAATTTCTTTCTGTGGATTGGGTGCTGTCGCAATTCTACTTTCGTAAAACTCACCTTTCCTGGCCCTAATAGCTTGTTTGTAAGTGGTGAGCTCTTTAACATATAAGGCTTGAGAATTAGGATCATACCCCTTTCGCCAGGCTCTCTCGCTCTGGCGCAGGGAGCGTTTCAGGAGTCTCAGGGCATCATTGAACCAGGGGGCCCCCTTTCCTTTGTCCCTAATTTTTACCCTTCGTGCAGGTGCCACTGCCTCAATAGCGTTTTCCAGTTTTAGTGACAGTTTGAGGCTGGCCCTCTCGACGTCATCCTCTGGTAGTTTGTTAAGGTGGGAGGGTTTCTCTAATGTGGATGTTAAAAGATTTATGCGATAAACAGGTTATTCAGCTAACTGTGTTTTACCTTTGGGTTGCGCCTGTAACATTCTGGTGAGCCTGGATTGTGAGTAGACCATAGGAGAGTCAACAATTAAATATGGATAGAAAGACATGCTTTACCCAATTTACAGGAGTTAACTTCTACGTTGGCTGGGGCTACTATTTTTTTCACCTCAGATCTTGCCAGCGTTTATCACCAAGCTGAGTTTGAGGAGTATTCTAAACACTTAATTGCTTTTGTAACTCCTGAAGGCATGTTTCAATTTTAGAGAATGTCTCTTGGATAGGCCAGTACAGTGTCAGTTTTCTAGCATTTAATGAAAACACTTTATAAAGCATCGAGGGAGCAATTGCATTCCAAGATGATATTCTAGAATTTTTCAAATTTAAGAAATGAGCTTCGTCGTTTGGAAC
This sequence comes from Lissotriton vulgaris, assembly GCF_964263255.1. NCBI lineage: Eukaryota > Metazoa > Chordata > Amphibia > Caudata > Salamandridae > Lissotriton > Lissotriton vulgaris. The sequence goes on along the minus strand of NC_141695.1, from coordinate 601,785,090 downwards.
AGAATAGTTTAACTTTGAAAGAGTCTAAATGAAAATTAAAATGTGAAGAAGTTGAGTATTTGGGAAGTTCTATTACTAGAAATGTTATTAAACCCAAGCAGCATCCTGCAGGTCATTTCGGCAGACATAGACCCTACGGGGATATCCAACCACTCCTTAGTTGGGAGGTGGCAGCAGGAGGCAGCGATCGATATGGCACCTCAACACCTGGCACTTCTAGGATGTGAAATGTGTAGAACTCTTCTCCACTGAATCGAAATTTGCCTAGCTTACGTAACGGTAAGTTTCAATTCTATTAAGGACATGGAGGCGAGGATTATGCTATATCTTCCTTCGCTTTATTACCATAAAGACTCCACAGCAGCTTAGGAAAAGATATAATAAGAACAAAAAATGCTTTAAACATAAAGCATTGACGTGATGTTCAACAAATCAAACAACAACTCCCAAGAGTCTCTTTGCATAACAATAGTCCATAGTCCTTCCACTCTGTCCATCATCACTATATAACCGGACTTCTCATCATCTTCCTCCTCTTTCTTCGCGCAGATCACGCTTGAGCCTCATTGGTCCTGTTTAGCACCGTCGTTGCCTGTCGAAAAAGGAACAGCATCAGCGAGGTGGTCCAGGAATGCGACAACAAGGCGAGGAGCATTCAGTGATTAACACAGTACCGACAATGTAAAGGAAAACGCTTTACTTACTGCCATACGGGTGGGTAGAGACACCACTGTAGGCTGGGAGGGATAATCCTCGCCTCCGTGTCCTTAATAGAATTGAAACTTACCGTTACGTAAGCTAGGCAAATTTCAATTCTATGTCAGGACCGGAGGCTTCAGATTATGCTAGTTCAAAGCTTACTTACCACCAACTGGGCCAAATCCACCACCGGCTTAAAATAAAACCTCTTGAAGGTGGAATCCGAGGACCAATCCGCCGCTCGCATTAGGTCCTCCAGATGAGCACCCACGAGAATGCCTTAGAGGCCATGGCCCCCCCTGGCGGAGTGTGCTCCAAAGAGAGAAGTATTGATGCCTGCTTCCTGCATGACCCACCGCACCCACCGAGCAATAGTGGGGGAGGAGACAGCTTTGTGTGGCTTCCGCAGGGCAATCAACAACTGACGCTCGCCCGGAGGGCGCAGATCCAAGGTCAGGTCCTCATATGCTTTGAGGCATTGCACGACACACAACTTAGGAGTGTCAAGAAAAGCTGGATATGAAATAGAACGCGACGACGTTTTCGTGCGTCGGCCTACCGTAAAAGTAACCCCATCCGGGGAAAAGATGCGTGCAGAGACATCCAGCGCGCACATCAGAGACGCGCCTACAAGAAACCAAACATAACAACATGGCTAATTTCGCCGACAGCTCTTTAAGCGACAGATAGGAATTGGCCAGCCACGACAGGAACAAATTCAGAACCAAATTGACGTCCCAAAGGACGGAGTACCTGGGTTCCGGAGGCAGCGCGAGGCGGACAACTCGCAGAAGCCGGCACACAAAAGGATGTTCCCCTACTGGGTGGCCATAGATGTTGTCATGGCCAGCCGAAATCGCCGATCGAATAGCATTGATCGTCCTATACGCTAGGCCCTTGTCGGCCAAATGCGCCAGGAAGTTCAGCACGGGAACGAGGCCCGCGACCAAGGGATCCAGATCCCTTCGTAAACACCAACGCATCCACTTAAGCCAAGCGGATCTGTAACGCTTTGTCGTACTATCGGCCCATGCTTTGGAGAGCAAGTGCTCAGCCGACCCCGAAAGGCCCGGGAGCGACCAGCGTCTCCTGAGAGCCTCCACGCCACGAGGCGGAGAGAGTTCTGCATGACGAGGGGATGCGGTTCCTGATCCGGATTTGTCAGGAGCAGATGAAACAGGGGGAGTAGGATTGGAAAATCCCAAGAAAGTTCCTGAAGAACCGGAAACCATACTTGCGACCTCCAGAGCGGCGAAACCAACACCAGCTCCGCACCCTGGCGGCGTATTTGAGCCGCCGTTCGCATTATCATGGAGAACGGGGGGAACACAAACGGCTGTTCCCGACTCCAATCCTGTAAGAACGCGTCCGTGGCCTACGCTAGAGGGTCCGGCCTCCAGCTGTAGAACCGCGGCAGCTGGTGGTCGAGACGGGACGCAAAGAGGTCCACCGAGAAGGGACCCCAGAGGGAGTGTAGCCACCGGAAGACCTCCGGATCCAGTTTCCACTGGCTGGCGTCCCTGAGATGTCGGGAGTGCCAATCCGCTACCTGATTGCACTGGCCTGGCAGATACTCCGCCGTCACCGCAATGTGACGGGACAGGCAATAATCCCAGAAGTCCTTCGCCAAGTCCGCCAAGGCGCGGGACCGAGGACCTCCTAGATGGTTCACATAACGGACCGCCGAAATATTGTCCATCCGTAACAGGACACAAGCTTTGACCGAAACTTTGGTCCAACAACGAACCGCGAAGGAGCCCGCAAGGAGCTCCAAACAATTGATATGCAATTGTTGTTCTTCTGAAGACCAGGCGCCGCCGGTGGAAAAATCCCCGCACCGGGCGCCCCAGCCGGACCTGCTGGCGTCGGACTCTATGATCAGGTCCGGAGCCGAACCGAAGATCGCCCGACCATTCCAGGCCTCCATGTGAGACAGCCACCATGACATTTCCTCCTTCACTTCGTCCGTGAGGGGAACCCACTGGTTGTAACCCATCCCACGGCGAAGATGCTGCGCCTTCAGGCGCTGGAGAGCCCTGTAGTGCAGCGGGCCTGGGAAAATCGCCTGGATGGAGGACGAGAGAAGACCCACCACCTTGGCGATATGTCGCAGGGACGTGCGATCCCTCGTGATCGTCTGCCGAAGCAGGTGTCGTATCTTTGCGACCTTCCGACCCGGCAGGCTCAAGACCGCCTGTACCGAGTCCACCACAAAACCTAAAAAGGTGATCTGCTGAGTGGGAACCAAAACCGACTTGGAGCCGTTGATCACGAACCCCAGTCTCTGGAGCAGGCCGACAGCTTGACGCAGCTGGCCCGCCAGCACCTCTGGGCACTGCCCCATGAGGAGGATATCGTCCAAGTACACTAGCATACGGACCCCTTGACTTCTGAGAAACTCCACTACCGGGTGGAGGACTTTCGTGAAGCACCACGGGGCCGAAGATAGACCGAACGGCAGAGCGGTGAATTCGAACACCCTGTCGTCCCACAGGAATTGTAGGAAACGATGATGAGGGGGGTGGATGGGGACGACCAAGTGGGCGTCCTTGAGATCTAGTCTCACCATCCAATCCCGAGGGAGGAGCACGTCTCGAAGGAGGTGGATACCCTCCATCTTGAAGTGACGGTAGACCAACCACCCATTGAACTCTTTGAGGTTGATCACAGGTCTTTTGCCCTCATCCGTCTTGTCCACTAAAAAGACGTTGCTGAGGAACCCATGTGGGTGGCGCGTTGATAGACGGATGGCTCCCTTGCGCAGCAAGTCCGAGATCTCCCCGTCTATCAACCGCGCGTCGGACTCTGAAAAGACCATCGGGCGCGGGGGCCTCGCTTGAGTGGGCTGGTCGTAAAATTCTATATGGAAACCTCGTACAGTTTGTAAAACCCAAGCGTCGGCAGTGAGCAATTCCCACTCCTCGTAAAAGCTTGCCAGCCGCCCCCCAATTGGAACTTGATCCAAACAAAGTACACTTACCGGGGGCATTTCCTTGACCAAAGTTCTTCTTGAACCCTCTGCCACCGAAGCGCTGTCCTCTGGTGGGGTAGAAGTTGGTATAGTTGGCAGAGGTCTGGTATTGACCTCTTCCGGAGCCTTGTCCTCTGCTGTTGGTCTGCTGACCACGGCCGATCGCGCGGCCCCTACCGCGACCGGCCCCTTCAGAGAAACGCTGGTGGAACACCCTCTTGATGCTAGACTGGGCCTTATCCAGCGACGTGAACGTATTCACAAACTTGCCCAGCTCCCTGATGAAGGGCTCGCCGAAGAGGCCACCTTGGGCCACAGCACCCGCCTCCGACGAGGCCAGGTCCCCCAACTTCGGGTCCAGCTTGATTAGGAGCGAACGCCGCCTTTCAGTTGACAGGGCACAGTTGGCGTTGCCCAAGAACACAATCACCCTCTGGGCCCAATTCGAGAGCACCTCCGGTGAAATGGCGGTGCCATTCACTCTAGCCTCCTCCGCCATGTCGAGGATCTTCGTGGCGGGCCCGACCGCGTCCAACAATTTGTCCTGGCAGGCCCGCCAGGACCGGTCAATCCCCTTCCTGGGGTCCTTCATAAACTTCGCCAGGAAGGTGGCCATCTTGGGGTCCAATTCCGGGGTCCTGGCCACTTTCCCTTCCAAAGTTGGCCGAGGGCACTCCCCACGTAGGCAACCTCTCGCTTCCTTTTCCAGGGGCTTGCGCAGCCTGCCCGCGACAAATTTCGCCACCGTTTCCCCCGGTGCCCAGGCTGCGGACCGGGGGTGGACTATCTCGTCCGGGTCCAACATGCCCGACTCATCCCGGGGCATCTCCTTGGCAGAGGGCGCCGGAAGCCAAGATCGGGTCGACTCCCCGTCGTCATCCGTGTCAGGAGAGTCGTAGATCGGGGAGGCGGGGGCCGTAGACACGTCCCCTGAAGCACTAGGATCCACCAAGGGTGTAGGGGGCACCGCCGTCGCCTTAGCCAGGAAGGCGTCACGAAGACGCTCAAAAGCGCCCCTGTCCACCCCTTGGGCCTCCGACGACAGCCCCTCCTTACAAGGCCTCTTCGGGGCGGGTGGCAACCCGCCGGATGTCCCCGGGAGCTCGGGGGACGGAGGCACATGCGCCGCTGCCAGCTTCGCGCACTCTTCCACGATGCGGGCGGAAAGGCGGTCTTCCATGGGGCCTACCACCTCCGTCACGCAGCGGTAGATGGAATTGTCCACCGCCTGGTAGAACTCGTCGTCCTGCAGGTAGGGGCAGGGTTCCTCCTCGTATTCCCCTTCCATCTCGGAACCAAGGGCAAATGTGGGGCACCCAAGTGGGCGGCAACCGAGAAAGTTCTCGAGTGTGGGCAGGCCAAGCGGCTGCGATCACGTTTTGGGCCAACTGACGTGGCAGGTGGGCTGCACCAACCCCCAAGCGCGCAGACCCTCCTCGCCGGGACCGGGTCTTCGTACCCCTCAAGCGCGCTAGGCCACTCGGATAAAGAGGTGCATAAGGGACACCCGAAGGTGATTCACACGGTCCGAGCCGCCATACAGACCCCAACGGGGCGTCAAGAGTAGGAAAATTACAGACCCGGGGCACCAGGTGTCAGAGGGGTACGCGAGGGCTGGCTCCTGCGCAAGCAGACTCCACGACGCGGCTCCTGGCACTGCGGAGGCGCGTCGAAGGGTCGGCGAGACAGGCCGCCCCCTGGCGGTCTATGTACACACCGCACACAAAAGGGAAATAAAGTCGCGTAGGAACGAAGAACGTTCCCGCAACTGGGGACTCTGTAAGGGAATAAACCATGCAATGAGTCCCCCCCAACGATCGTACACAATACAATCAATCACAGTTGAAAAGGGAAAAATATAGAAAAGCACTTATCTGGCTGCGGGAGCAGCGAAGAAAGAGGGGGAAGATGATGAGAAGTCCGGTTATATAGTGATGATGGACAGAGTGGAAGGACTATGGACTATTGTTATGCAAAGAGACTCTTGGGAGTTGTTGTTTGATTTGTTGAACATCACGTCAATGCTTAAAGCATTTTTTGTTCTTATTATATCTTTTCCTAAGCTGCTGTGGAGTCTTTATGGTAATAAAGCGAAGGAAGATATAGCATAATCTGAAGCCTCCGGTCCTGACATAGAATTAGAACACTTCTGTGCACTCAACCAAGGCATGGTGGACTCCCCAAGCGTCCTTTGGGCAGCTGGCAAGGCCCCCATCAGGGGGTTTGGCAAAAGCTATGTCAGAAGAGCTGAAAAAAACAGAAGGCGTGCACCATGGTTGCCCTCGAAACTCATATCTTGGATCTTGAACAGTGAAACTCGATCGTCAGCTAATGGCAGCGAAAGAGACACTCCGACAAACGGAGATGGAGGAGGACAACCAATGTTGAATGGCCTCTCCGCACCGAGTCTTTGAATACAGGGAAACTGATACACTGGCTGGTTACCGGGGAGGTGGCATCTCGTGTAGTCCCGAGGTACGCAACTGTCCCCACACCCCCCACCACAGCGTCCAATGACATAGTAGCAGTTTTTTCCTCTTACTACAAATTGCTCAATGCCCAGCAAGATTGCCCGCACTGTGAACACCAATGCTCAATCCTAGATTATATCCTGCTTGTAACGCTCTCCCGGGTGGACCGCATAGCCCTTGACGGACCAATCATGGGGAACAAAATCAGTGATGTGATCTAGAGTCTATAATCTGGTAGGACATTGGGTCCTGATGGGTTCCCAGCACGGTACTACTTTAGATACTCCACCCAGTTAACCCCCTATCTGCTCAGCCTCCACCAGGAGGCAGCCAAAAGGGGAGAGTTACCTCCATTAATGCAAACCACCAATATTGTGGTTAAACCTAAACCAGGGAGCCCCAGGGACCAGTGCCTCTCCTACAAGCCTATTTTCTTCATTAACGCAGAGGTCAAAATATTCGCAAAGCTTCTAGCCAACATGCTCCACCCAGTCCTGACTAAACAAGTCCACCCAGACAAATGCAGCTTTATGCCGGAACGCAGCACTAGATATTGCAGCAGACGGCTCACATTGCTGACCTCCGAGACCCACTGACCTTTCTCCTTCTGGACTTTGAAAAGTCATTCAATACAGTGCACTGGTCTGTTTTGGCCAGAGTACTGGAGAGAATGGGACTGGGCCCCAGACTCTGCAGATACATCAGTATTTTATATTCTGATATGCAGGCGTGGGCACTAGTTAACATAGTTCTGTAACACACGTTCCCCATCCGCAGGGGCACTAGACAGGGATACCTCCATCACCACTCATTTTTGTCCTGGCAATTGAGCCTCTGGCCCGACTAATCTATTGTGACGGCTGAGTGGTGAGCTGGAAGTGGCAAGACGGCTCTGAGGACAAGATTGCTCTGTACGCAAATGACATCCTGCTCTACCTCTCCAACCCTCAGAGCACTGGCCCCCGCTGTATGGAAATAAATACAAGACCTCTAGAAACAAGCATCAGGTCAACCTGAGGAAATACTTGCTAGTACCGCTGACAGGGAAGGACGGGTACATAATATGGGGACCACCTATGCTGATCTGTACAGCTAGCTTTAAATACCAGTTATGTTATATTATATTGATTTGTAAAGGGCACTAATCACCTGAGATGGTATCCAGGCGCTTGGCTAGGTGTGTAGGTGTGAGGTCCCCAAGATGTTTAGAATAAATAGCCAGGTCTTCAGCTTTTTGAGGAACTCTCGAATTGATGAGGAGGCTCTGAAGTAGTGAGGGGGGGAGGGGGGGTCATTTCATGTCTTGGGAGAAATGTTGGAGAATGAGCAACCTCCAGTTTTGCTGTTGCGGATGTGGGAATGTGTGCAAGTGAGGCAGTGCATAGGTGTCTGGTGGGTTGGTGAAACTGTATGTGGCAGTTCAGGTATTGTGGGCCTGTGTTGTGTAGGGCTTTGTTTGTGTGCGTGAGAAGTTTGAATTGGCTGTGTTGTGAATGAGGAGCCAGGGAAGCTTCTTGAGGTGCGGTGTGATGTGGGTGCAGCATGGGAGGTTGAGTATGCATCTTGCAGCAGTGTTCTGGATGGCCTGGAGTCTGTGTAGTAGTTGTTTGGAGAGTTTGGGGTAAAGAGTAATGCCGTAGTCCAGTCTGCTGTTAATGAGTGCTTGCTTGGTGGTCCGTCTGGTGCAATGGGGCAACCACTTAAGCTCTTTTGTAGGATGTGGAAGCACAAGGTACACATTGCATTGACTTGAACTGCCATGTTGAGCTTGTCTAGGATCATCCCTAGATTTCTTGTAAGGTCTGTGGGTCTGGGTACTAGCTCGAATGGCCATCAGGTGGATTCCCATGGGGAGGTCTTGTTGCCAAAGACCAGTACTTCTTTCATTTATTTATTTTTTTAACAAACTTTATTGCCTTTTATAATGCTTATATCGAACACCTTAGAGTTTGCAGTATACATTGTTCTTAAGCGGGGAATACACCCCATTAACCTGTTGATGCTGTCCATGTCCTCACCGTGCCCCAACTGTCCATGGCAACTTGTACGTTCACAGTATTCCCCTTAGCTATTACTTGCACGTTAGGTATGCCCCCCATCCCCTCTTCCGGCAATAAGGCCTCAACAACAGCCCCTCCTCCCTGCACTGCTGTCTCCCCTTGAGTATCATTTAGATCGATTAATATGCTCCCTGGTATTCCAGGCATAGACATTGATGGTGCGCCACAGCCTTCCGTTGTGACCCCCTCCTGCACCCATGTGTGCCGAAGTTAGGAATCATTTCCATTCTCGCTTTTCCATTGGGGTATCCCACCTTTAGCTGGTCCCTAGGGATTCTCTCTGGTGTGGAGGCCTACGAGTCCCTGCCCAGTCTCATTAAGTCCGCCACAAGCCCTTTCCATGCCTGGGCTCTCTCTGGCTTACCCATTCCCCACCGTGCATTCCAAAGCAAGACCCTGCTCTCGCAACCTGTTCACTTCTCCAGCTGACGTCTCCATCTGATGATTTCAGGCCCCCGGTTTCTTCCAGCTACTAGTGATTTCCCGCTTCGCCAAAATAAATGCCATGTCCTGGAACCTGGATGTGGTTTTGGTTTTAGCAGAGGGCAGAAATAAATGGAGCAGTACGTGGGCCGGTGTACAGAGGACCACCCTTTGTTTCACCATCGCTGTCACTTGTGTCACTTCTTGCCAGTATTGGGTTAAGGAGGCACAGCTCCAAATCATATGTATAAACGTCGCCCCCTGCTCCTGACACTTCGGGCACCTAGCATCTGCGCCAACAAAATATCGGTTGATAGGTTCTGGGGTTAAATAAGCTTGGTGGAGTACATAAAAGCTGATCAGGCTAAACCATGCATTTCAAGATACTTTGGCAGTTCACTCTAAAACATTGTCCCAGTCCTTATCCTCTAGTGGCCCGCCAATGTCGTCCTCCCATTTGTGTCGTAGTCTATCTAGTGGTTGTGTGGAGTCCTGACCAATGGCTCTATACAGGCAGGCCACCACCTTGATGGTTCCACCCACCAAGCTCATATATTCGCATGTGTAGTGCCTCGGAGGTTCAACTGTCGTATTGCTCCCGTGACCGCCCGATGTAGGAGAAAGTGCCCTGGTGGTATGTCCCAGTCCGCCCTGAAGTCCTCGAAGGAGAGGAGCTTCCCGTCTCGGAACAGATCCCCGACCTTTGTCGGCCCTGCTTCACTCCATTCGTTCAAGCCTTGTCACTGTCCTCGTGGGGAAGGGCTTCTGGTAGCTGCAGCACAATCTCTGGGGAGTATGGGCGCTTTGTTTTAGTTTTCTGTAGGCATCTGCCCCAGCACAGATGTATCACCCTATGTTCGTTACTGCTGATTTGTGGGAGCCTAATCGTCCTCAGCAGGGTTCAGAACACAGCGAACCCCTCCGGGCGAACAGAGGCATCCCCCTGTCTGGGTCCCTGCCTCCCGCAATCCATTGTGTAAACCTCTGCAGTTGTCCTGCCAAATAATAAGCCTCCATGTCGGGCATTGCCATGCCGCCCGCTAGTCTGGGCCGCTCTATTGTATTATGGGCTACCCTTCTGCGTCCCGACCTCCACACAAAGGCCAACATACAGGAGTCCAGCTCCCGGAACCAGGCCGCTGATATCCAAATTGGCAATGTTACGAAAAAGTAGAGCAGCCGGGGAGTGCCACCATTTTAGCATTTTAGGTAGTGAGATGCGTCCCATCACCGAAAGAGGAAGCTTTCCCCAGAAGGTCATGGTGTCCTTAAGCGATTGGAGCGCCCTCCCTATGTTGTCCTCCTTCACGTCTTCCATCGTGTGGAATATGTGGACCCCTAGGCAACGGAAGCAGCGGGGCTCCCATCCCAGATTTCCCAGATTCAGTGGGGGCCTCGCATCCCTCATCAGGGGGAAGTGTTTGGACTTCTGCCAGTTCACTCAAAGCCCCGACAAGGAGACAAAGCGCTCCATCATCGCCTTAGCCCCCAGCAGGTCGCCCTCTGCATCATTTAGGAATAGTAGGAGGTCATCTGAGTATAACGCCACTTGGTGTTGTATCCCTCCCACCTGGATCCCCGGATACGCCCTTCCGGACCTTGCTACACAGGCCAATGGCTCCACTGCCAAGGCGAATAGCAGCGGGGACAGGGGACATCCCTGGCGTGTCCCCCTCTCCACCCGATATTGTGCCAATATTGTGCGGCTAGTGCGGACCCTCGCTACTGGCTCAGCATATAGTAACCAGACCCAGCCTATTAAGCCCATTCCTAGCCCATTTTAGTCAATACTGCGTATAAGAACCCCCATTCAAGGCTATAAAATGCCTTTTTCATGTCAATGGTGAACACCGCCCCTCCCTGCTCCCCCTTTGTTCCTAATCCAATAATGGACAATAGCCTGCGAATGTTTAGGGTTGTGTTCCGACTAGGTATGAAACCTGTCTGGTCCTGATATACCAGAGACACCATGTAGGGGAGTAATCGCGTCGCCAGTATTTTACTTAGAATTTTAAAGTCGAGATTGAGCATCAACAATGGGCGATCTGATTCGCACTCCAGGGGAGACCTGTCCGGTTTCCGGGGTGGGACTACCACCGCCTCCCTAGTCGTGCCCGGCAAGTGACCCCTCTCCCTGGCCTCCGTGTACATCTCAAGCAGCCTGGGGGTCAGTACGTCTATGTATGCAGCATAGAACTCCTTAGGGAGCCCATCAGTGCCTGGTGTTTTCCCTCTCGCCAGTGCCTTGATAGCTGCTCGGATTTCGCGGTCTGAGATTGCGGCTCCCAGCAGCTCCACCTCTTCGTCCGTCAGGGTGTGCATCGGGAGGTCCGCCAGGTAATCCTCCATGTCTCCCTCCCCGCAGGGTCCAGCGCTCGTATACAGGTGCTCATAGTATCCTCGTAAACTGTCATTAATATCGTCGTGCCTATACAGACGTCGCCCTCCTGGTCCTGTCAGTTCTATTGCGTGCTCCCTGCGGGTAGGTGTAGCGAGCCACGCCAGTAGTCTGCCCGCCTTATCTCTCTTCGCGTGTGTTCTGTCCATATACACCCGGTAATCGAAGCACCTCAATCGCTCCTCCTGCACCGCCCTGCTAACACCAGAAATGGTCGCTCCCCCCCTCCTCTCCTTTCATGGCTGGTATCGTATTTATTGAAGCTGAATTCTGCCTCGCATTTCTTTTTATTTTCATTGTATTCTGGAATTTAAAGCTGCGCTGCGCTGTGTCACACTGCTGTGCCTTGCTGCCTAATAGAGTTGCATCTCGAGTGTGGTGATTAGTTGTTAGCCCTGCATAGCGCTTTGTAGCTTCACCTGATATAGCGCTTTCCTCTGCTGGCCTCAGATAGTCTTGCCCTGCATAGCGCTCCATTTTCAGTGTGGCTTTTGTTGGTTGAGACGCTCGCAACGTTTGTTTACCAGACAGCCATTTGGTTGATTTGCTGACCGTCCCTGACCCTCCCTGGACCTCGCTCCCGCCTCCCTGCTGCCCCTCCCACCCACAGAGTTACAGGCTGCCCACATCCTCGTAGTGAACTGTGACCGCCTTGCTAACACCAGAAACGGTCGCTCCCCCCTCCTCTCCTCTCCTGGCTGGTATCGTATTTATTGAAGCTGAATTCTGCCTCGCATTTCTTTTTATTTTCTTTGTATTCTGGAATTTAAAGCTGCGCTGCGCTGTGTCACACTGCTGTGCCTTGCTGCCTAATAGAGTTGCATCTCGAGTGTGGTGATTAGTTGTTAGCCCTGCATAGCGCTTTGTAGCTTCACCTGATATAGCGCTTTCCTCTGCTGGCCTCAGATAGTCTTGCCCTGCATAGAGCTCCATTTTCAGTGTGGCTTTTGTTGGTTGAGACGCTCGCAACGTTTGTTTACCAGACAGCCATTTGGTTGATTTGCTGACCGTCCCTGACCCTCCCTGGACCTCGCTCCCGCCTCCATGCTGCCCCTCCCACGCTCCCCCCCTCCACCATCCATATATGACTAATGCATCAGCGCGCAGCGTTTCGCGCCCCAGTCGCGCCGAAGGTGCGCCAAAGGTAAGCCCGTCTACGCCCATCCGCGCCTGGTCCGCGCCCAGCGCCAGACACCCTGATCCACGCAATGCCCAGCCCTCCCGCATTACATACGACGCCACCACCCTCTTAGCCCTAAACCCCGGGCGTCACCCCAACTGCGCCCAAGCCGCTCCTGGACTCACCCATGGACCCTTCTCATGTAACTCCTGCAAGTTCGACGGCACCAAGAACAACTCCTCATCCACGAACACACAACAGCTAGCTGATTCCAACCACCTAAAATGCATCCTGCTCAACACCCGCTCAATCCACAGACACGCCATCGACCTCTGGAACCTACTTGACACCACCTCTCCCGACGTCGCCTTCCTAACAGAAACGTGGATGAACGCCTCATCAGCCCCAGACATCACCATTGCCATCCCGGAAGAATACAAGATCATCCGTAAGGACCGCAGCGACCAAACAGGAGGAGGCATCGCTATCATCCACAAGAACTCCATCCGCATCTCAACCTGCTCAGACATCAACCCTACCAGCGCCGAACACCTTCACTTCCAGATCCACACCGATCCCAAAACCACACTCAGAGGCACCCTACTCTACCGACCTCCAGGATCCCGCGCACAATTCAGCGACGACATCACCGACTTTATCACCCCACACGCCCTCCCCTCCGAGAAATACATTCTACTGGGAGACCTCAACTTTCACCTGGAAAATAGCAATGACAGCAACGCCACCACCCTTCTGGACAACCTCGCCAACCTCGGACTCAAACAACTTGTTAATACCAGCACCCACATCGCAGGTCGCACACTCAACCCTATCTTCTCCTCCAGCAAACATGTCTCCTTCAGTCACACCACAGTTCTCCATTGGACGGACCACAGCTGCGTTCACTTTACCTACAACAAGACCACAACTCACACCCATCCTCAACCTACTCTACGAAGAAACTGGAACAAAATCACCATCGACCAGATCTCCTCATCGCTTCTTCAAAACCCCCCTGTCCACTCTTCGAACGCCAACCAAGCAGCTATTAACCTCACTCAATGGCTAACCAACAGCGCCGACATCCTTGCACCGTTGAAAAAACGTCAAACCAAACTAGGCAGCAAAAACGCCTCCTGGTTTAACGATGATCTTAAGAAATCGAAGAAACTCTGTCGCTCCCTCGATAAGGCCTGGAAAAAAGACCCAAACACCAGCACCAGGGACGCCTTCAAAAACACCACCCGCACTCACCACCAACTGATCCGGACTGCAAAGAAAGCCGCATTCAAAAACCGACTAGATAACAATGCCCACAACAGCAAGGAATTATTCAATATCGTCAAAGAGTTTACCAACCCCTCAGCCAACTCAAACGACATCACCCCCTCTCAAGCCCTTTGCAACTCCCTAGCTTCGTTCTTCCACAACAAAATCGCAGACATCCACAACAGCTTCGACAACCAATCCGGAGACCAACCCACCCAACCCTCTGCAGGACCTTCACCCCCCTTGAACACCCTTAATGACTGGAACCCAATCTCCACTGAAGACACCATCCGCCTGATGAACTCCATCCACTCAGGATCCCCCACAGACCCATGCCCACACCACATCTTCAACAAAGCTGACTCCATCATAGCACCTCACCTCCGAGACATCATCAACTGCTCCCTCAACTCCGCCACCTTCCCAGAAAGTTGGAAACACGCCGAACTTAGCGCCCTTCTGAAAAAACCCACAGCTGACCCCACCGAACTCAAAAACTACCGACCCATCTCGCTCCTTCCATTCCCGGCCAAAGTCATCGAGAAAGCTGTCAACAACCAACTCGCCGCCTTCCTCGAAACCAACAAATCCCTCGACCCCTCACAGTCCGGCTTCCGAGCCAAACACAGCACAGAGACCGCCCTCATCGCCGCAACAGACGACATTCGAACTCTACTGGACAATGGAGACACAGTCGCCCTCATCCTCCTCGACCTTTCCGCAGCCTTCGACACAGTCTGCCATAGCACCCTTCTACAGCGCCTCAGAAACATCGGAATCCAAGGAAAAGCACTGGAATGGATCACCTCGTTCCTCATCGGAAGAACCCAGAGAGTCCGCCTCCCACCATTCAAGTCAGAGGCCACTGAAGTCATCTGCGGCGTACCACAAGGATCCTCACTCAGCCCCACCCTCTTCAATGTATACATGAGCCCCCTCGCAGCCATCGCACGCCAACACAACCTCAACATCATCTCCTACGCTGATGACACCCAACTGATCCTCTCACACACCAAAGACCCTAACACCGCCAAAACCAACCTACATGAAGGAATGAAAGAAGTAGCCGAGTGGATGAAGCATAGCCGTCTGAAACTTAACTCAGACAAAACAGAAGTCCTTATCTTAGGAACCTCCCCCTCCGCCTGGGATGACTCCTGGTGGCCAGAGGCCCTTGGAAAAGCACCCATCCCGACGGATCACGCACGGAACCTGGGCGTCATCCTAGACTCTTCTCTCTCGATGTCCAGACAGGTCAGCGCCGTCTCATCCTCTTGCTTCAATATTAGCCGCATGCTCAAAAAAAAATTTCGCTGGATCCCTACCGAAACCAGGAAAACGGTCACCCATGCACTGGTCACAAGCCGCCTGGACTACGGAAACACCCTATACGCCGGTACCACCGCAAAACTCCAGAAAAAACTCCAACGCATCCAGAACGCATCAGCCAGACTCATACTAGACATTCCGCGTACAGACCACATCTCCAGTCACCTGAAAAAACTCCACTGGCTCCCCGTCAATAAGGGGATTACTTTCCGCCTCCTAACCCACGCACACAAAGCACTTTACAAACTTGGACCCGATTGCCTCAACACACGACTCTCCTTCTACACCCCCTCCCGCCAGCTACGCTCCTCCAACCAAGCCCTTGCTACCGTACCTCGCATCAATAAAACCACCATGGGAGGTAGATCCTTCTCCTACCTGGCTGCTAAAACCTGGAACTCACTCCCCACTCACCTTCGTCTCACTCAGAACCACCCAGCATTCAGAAAGCAACTTAAAACTTGGATATTTGATAAGTAATTCCCCTCCCTTCCTCAAGCGCCTTGAGACCCTCTGGGTATGTAGCGCGCTATATAAATCCTTTGACTTGACTTGACTTGACTTTCACTTCGAGCAATTCCTGCCGCAGGTCCAGATTATTCGGACGTCTACACTCCACTTCCCTTAACCCCCGGTCTGCTCTTTCCATGTCCATTAATAGTGTACGCTGCACCCCTATGAATAATGGCATGCAACGCCCCCTGATCACTGGCTTAAAGGCCTCCCATTAGGTCACCCTAGAGTCCGTAGTGTGTACATTGTCCATGAAGTATGTCATGATTTGCTCCTTAATCTCATGGTGGAACACTTGGTCCTCAAGTGCCTCTGGCTTGAGGCGCCAGGTGGGGATGGGCTGGCGTGCATGCCCCCATTGTAGTCGGGCTAACAGAGGATTGTGGTCGGACACTGTTCGGGTGAGGTATTCCGTCTTGTGGAGTCGGGTGTGCATATCTGGTGAACAGAGGAAGTTATCTAAGCGGACGTGTAGGTCATGTACTTGGGAGAGGTGGGAGTGTTCCCTGTCCCCTGGGTGCATCTGTCGCCATGTGTCTACCAGTCCCCAGCGGGATTGCCATTCCCTAAATATCCTAGCTATCCTATGTACTGGGGCATCATGAAGTGATGCCCCAGTGACGCGCTTTTCAAGTTCAGATAGCGCACCTATGGAATAAACTCCCAACAGCAATCAGGCAATTGTCGGACATTTGGCTTTTCAGGAAACAACTTAAAATATGGTTGTTTCAGCAGTAATCTTTCCCCTCTCCTCTGTGAGTTCGCTTTCTTCTTCCTACTATCGCTCTGTTTCCGTTAGCGCCGGGACACTCTATTGAGTAGCTGTGCGCTTTACAAATACGCGATAACATAACATAACATAACAAGTGGTGGGTGTGAGCGATCCAGGACTGTGTCTGCTATGCAGTTATAGTCACCCCCCATGATAACTGTACCGTGATATATGGAGCCAGTCCCCCTGATAAATGCGCAAAGATCATCCCCTGATCCGCATTCGGGCCGTAGATATTAATGAGTGTGATGTCCTGACCATCGTCGCGCCCAGTGACCACCACATATCGGCCCTCTGGGTCAACCTTGTGAGCAGTGTGTTGGAAGGGGACTCCCGCCCTGATCCAAATAAAGACCCCCCCCCCCCGGGAAAAGGGGAGTACGTGGTGTAATACGCTTGGTATCTCCACCTGCGATGTATTGCCTCCCCCTCTGATGCTAGTGTATGTGTCTCTTGCAGCATTGCTATGTGGACCCCCGCCTATTCAACTGTGAGAAGATTTTGTAACGTTTATGCATGGAGTATATCCCCCGAATATTCCAGGAAAGAAGATTGTATTCTGTCTGCGTGTGCATTGTAAATTAGACTTTCCATCGCCGTCTGGCCTCCCCTGCCCCACCCTGTATCCGGTACCCAATATCGTAGAATGCGAGCCTTCACGCAATACTCCTTGGTACCCCATTGGAGAAGACAGCAGTGCCCCCAACTAGAACTAGAAAAAACATCCCAACTCCCCCTCCCCAGGACAAGTGAGAACAGCTCCCCCATCCAAACCTTGCACTCTTGTGCCAAAAAAGTCAGTATTTGACAATGGTGGCTAGGCCAGTACCCGCTTGGAGGGAAGCCCTCCTCCGCGCCCCCCCTCCCCTGGATCACTCAATCTAGTATGTATTTCTTATCTTACTGTGTTGGGGCCCCACATTGTATGACTCATTGCAGTGGTAGTCCATACCACCCTTGCAAAAAGTGTCCGATTTGTACTTGCGTGCTGTGGTTGGTTCACATCAGGTTGTCCGCCGATCTGGGAGTTACATCTGGGAGGATCTGGCTGGCATCCCCCATTGTACTCGAGCTGGCCTGAGAGTCTGAGTCTTTCTGCTCCGCCCCAGAAGGCGAGGAGGCATCTTGCGAACTTACAACGCTCAGGGAGGCCACCACCGCCACTGCATTCTCTCTGTCCTGGCGGACCTCTGCAAAGGTTGGGTGGCTCTTGGGCTGCAACCTTTTTCCTGGTGAGCGCGCGGGCCCTTTCTCCGGTGACGCTGTTCCGTTACGCCTTCGGTCGAGCGGATCCTGCTCTTCTATCCAGTCCCAGATGTCCTGAGGCGCAGTGAAGAATATAGTCCCCCCTGCATGCACTATGCGGAGTCTAGTTGGAAACACCATAGAGTAGGACACGCCCATTTGGCGCAGTTTCCGTTTGGCTGGGACAAAAGAGGCTCGCTGTTGTTGCACCTCCTTGGAAAAATCGGGGAAAATCCTGACCTCACTACTGTCTATTTTGAGTTGCCCTTTGAGTCGTGCTTGGCTCAGGATGTGGTCCCTATCCCTATAAAATAAGAGGCGAGCCACCATGGGCCTCGGTGCTCTTCCAGGTAGTGGTGCCCTGGCAGGGACTCTATGTGCCCTCTCTAGGGCAAAGAACATTGAGAGGCCCTCTTCTGCCACCTCGGTGCGAAGCCAGTTCTCGAGGTATGCCACCATGTTGTTGCCTTCCACTTTTTTCGGGCAGCCCTATGACCCTGATGTTGTTTCAGCATGCCCTGTTTTCAGCGTCTTCGGAGCGTTGTTCTAGGGCTTGGACTCGTTTTTTAATGTCTGTGACTTTGCAAGTGGACGTGGATACTAGTGGCATCATGTCTTCAATGTCTTCCTCCACTGTAGTGACCCGGTCCGCCAATTTTATGTGGTCTGCTTTCAGCATGCCCAGACCTTCCCAGAGTGTGTCTATCTTTGTTTCTACCGCCGTCCATGATGTTTCGATGGCTTGTAGGATGTCGTAGAGTGATAGTTCGCCCTAGGCTGCGGCCTTTTCTAATTGAGTCCCTGTGCGGGCACGTGTGTCACCATTATCCTTGCCCGCAGATTCCTGCTTTTCCGCTTCTAGTCTCTTGTTGGTGCGTCCCAGGGTGTAATTGGGGCACTCACCGCCTGCCAAGGCCGAACCACAGAGGTGTCGTCCTGGGCGGCACAAGGGCGGGAGGATTGACGCTGCCTCAGTGATCACGCGCTCATCAGACCGCCACTGCCTAAGTTCTCTGTACGTTCTCAAGCGTTTCGGCGTGTATTTTGCTGCCTGTAGGTTCTTGTCCGCCTGGTAAGTGGTTATGCAGGCCCGGGAATAGTGCCAAGGCCGGTGATGTTCACCCTCTGGTGCTGCCGCTCCAGCAGCCTCTGTTCCCCCAAACTCAGCAGGACTGGGCAGTGTCACGCCCCTCCACTCGCTGCTCCTGCCCCACTTTCGGTGCAACTCGTGTGCCCCCAGGATCTCCTTGTCGTGGTCCTATCCCAGAGACTGCTCATTCTCCCTAGGTGCTATAATGCTGTGTGCACCCAGGAACAGCCTCCCGTGCTCTCGGGCCCAGCGTTGGACTTGATTCCCGCTCTCACTGTGTCAGTTCACCGCAGGCAGCCCAGGATAGTATTCGCCGGTGTCGCCGCACCTCTGCAGGTGTCAGCTCTGCCCCCTGCTCGTGCCTTGTAGTGTGGTGACCAGCCTAATGCTCTCTCCGGTGTCCCCAGACCGTTATGTGCAATTTTCCAGGTTCTAGTCGGCCGCTCCAGGTGCAAGCCCCAGGCCTCAACTGTCTGTGATCCCCCATCTG
This sequence comes from Lissotriton vulgaris, assembly GCF_964263255.1. NCBI lineage: Eukaryota > Metazoa > Chordata > Amphibia > Caudata > Salamandridae > Lissotriton > Lissotriton vulgaris. Next base: position 601,766,240 of record NC_141695.1, on the reverse strand, counting down.
GTGCCATCCTGCCCGATTTGGAAGAGCCCCTGACATAGGCGAAGTACCCCCTTACCCCGGGAGTGCTGGGGGTGACGTGGAACTGCACCGGAATCCGGTGACTGCAGGAGAAAAGCAAGCGAACACTGAATGTGATGGGGAGGCAGTGGTAGTCGGGGACACCCTCAATTAGAGGGAGAGGTGCCTGCCGCCCACTGGGATCGGAGGGGCACTGCGACAGCCAGCATTGCCGAAAATACATTAAGGAGCTGGGAGCAAAATAGCACGGTGCAGCTGCTACCGTCGGGGCTGCAAGGAACATGGCCGCGGCGTAGAGGTCAGCGGCAGCAATTGGTGGGTGTGCGACAAGTGGGTCCCTGAAGCTAATTGGGAGCATTCGCATGTCGTGAGGCCCTGGAGCCAAAGGTGGGCACCCTGAAGGACGAGCAGGGCTAGATGAAGAGAAGCCCGCAACCGAACTTGCGCTGATATTGCTCTGGGGCGCTGGGAGCGAGACAAGCCAGTGAAGCGGCAGATGCAGCCGTCGCAAAGGCAGCTGCGAGGGATATTGCCGGTCCTTCCCCCCCTTGCGGGGGAGTGCGTTCCTAATTCTCGGTGCTGCCCCGGAGAATGGTCGGTCATAAGTTATTTTCTTGCAAAAACGAGCCGGTTTCAGTAGTAGGTCAGCTTTGCTCCTGGAGAACTGGTACCCTCCTGAAAGCGTGAGTTTATGTGCTAGGTAAACTGGTGTTTTGCGGTGTATTGCTTTATGAGTGATGCATGCCAATTTGAATTGAATTTTTGCTTTGAAGGGCAGCCAGTGGAGTACTTTCAAGTGAGGGGAGATATGGTCGAATTTTTGGGATCCCGATATAAGTCTTGTGGCTGCATTAAGACATGCTTTCAATGGAGCTGTTGAGATCTTGGGGAGCCCTGCCAAGGTAGAGCAACCATATTCGATCCTTGATATGACCAGTGCCTGAACTGCTGTTTTAAGATCTGTTTTATTTAGGAATAGTTTTATTTTTCGCAAGTAGCTTAAATGGAAACTGGCGTTTTTTGCCATTGTGTTGATATGTGCTAACATGTTCAGGCTTTTGTCCAGAGTATTTCCCAGAGATTTAGTAGAGTCTACAATCTTCGGAGTACACTTTAGAGCAGTGATCAGGTTGGACCATTCAGCTATCTTTAATCTGCTTTTCTGGGGTGTAATCAGTAGGAATTCGGTTTTCTGAGGATTTAGCTTCAGGTGGTTCTTGGTTAGCCATTGGAGGGTTCTCGTTAGTGACTGGTTCATGGTCTTCATCTCTTCTGTCGATGCGACCTTGATGTACAGCTGAGTGTCATCTGCGTACATGTGGAATATATCCGTGAGTGGTTCTACGTATAGATTGAATAGCGCCAGAGATAACGTTTTCCCTTGCAGAAATTCAATTGTATTCCTGGTTGGGCCTGAAAGGGTTTGGTTGACAATGAATTTTTGCGATCTATTCTTAAGAAAGGAACTAAACCAATTTAGGACTGTACCCTCTAGCCCCATTCTGTTTTTCAACAGATCTAATATTTTGGCATGGTTTACCGTGTCGAAAGACGACGACAGGTCCAACAAGATTAGGAGACATGTTTTGTTGTGGTTGAGAGCCAGTAAAGCGTCATCTACTATGTGCAGAATTGCAGTTTCTGTACTACGGTTTGGTCTGAAACCAGATTGTCAATCATTTAACAGATTGAAATCCAAAATGTGAAGACTCAGTTGTTGTTGGACACATTTTTCCAGTACTTTGGCTAGCATGGTTAGTTACAGGTCTGAAATTGTTCAGATGAGAGGGGTTCTCTGTTGGGTTTGTTAGGAGAGAAATGACTTGCCCTGTTTTTAGGCAGGCCAGTATTTGACCTTGTGATAATGAGGCATTTATGACCTTAGTCCATGACGGGATTAGCAGGTGGTTTATAGAATACCAGCACTTTGCCGGTAGGGGATTGTTATAGTGGTTGTTAGGTTTAGTGGTCGACATGAACTTTGAAATGTCTAATTCACTGACTGGTTTAAATCCTGACCATTGAGCATTGTTTTTAGGTTTGTCTAATTCTTGTTGAGCCTGTAGTTCATCTAAAGTACCCTTCTCACTTTCAATGTCTTCAGCTGCTTTTTTGAGCTCCCCCTCCAATGAGTTAGCTTTGTCTGTAAAGAAGATGGAGAAATCTTCACTATTTAGGATTGTTTTGGTAATGGCTGGTGCCGATTTGGCAGCTTTATTTGATTGTTCTTATAGTAGATCGAAAAGTTTCCTTGGTCTATTTGCTGCATTATCCAGTTCTTTTCTGAAAAAGTATTTTTTAGATGTAAGAATGCTTTTATTATAAGCTTTCCTGGATTGTCTCAGTTGGATTAAGTGGGGCAAAGAAGGGTGTTGTCGCCATTTGCGTACTGATAGTTTCAGTGATCTTCTTTCTTCATTAAGGGCACCGTTGAACCACAGATTTTTGTCTTTGTCAGATATCCTTTTCAGTTTTAGAGGGGCTACGTCCTCAATAATGTTTGACATTGTCTTGTTATAATGCAACTTGAGGTCACTGACGTCAACCATGTTCTTAGGTGGCTGCAACGAATATGCTACTTACCAGTATGCATCTGTTCTTGGCATGTAGGGCTGCTGACATTCATATCTGTGCATAGATCGCCGCCTAGTGTTGGGTCCGGATGATTGCACATTGTTGTCCTGGAAGAGTCTTCGAAGTATCACGAGATAGGTGGCTCCTCCCCTGGACTACAGTGCGCATGGGCATCGACTCCATCCTCAGATTGTTTTTAGCAATTGTGGCCAAGATGGAGTGAAACTAAGTGAATGATGACCATGCTAGAAGTATATGTGAATTCTGCAGCTGCTACAGGCGCCGGGGAGGAGGGCGGCCGATATGAATGTCAGCAGCCCTACATGCCAAGAACAGATGCATACTGGTAAGTAGCATATTCGGTTCGAGGCCTGTGGGCTGCTGAATTCATATCTGTGCATAGAATACATAGCAGTCCCCCCATTAACGACGGCCGCCGGTGTCAGCTGCAGCAGTTTGGAAAAGTGTTTTTGGAACAGCCTGCCCTACAGCTGCCTGCTGTTTGGAGTGCACATCAACACAATAATGCTTTGTAAATGTATGTGTGGTAGACCATGTGGCTGCTCTACATATGTCTTTTCAAGGAATATTTCCAAGGAATGCCATGGAGGCCCCCAACTTTCTGGTGGAGTGGGCCCTTGGTGGAATGGTGAGAGTACGCTTGGCTTTCAGATAGCAGATCTGGATACATTTAACGATCCACCTAGCTATACCAGCCTTGGAAATGGGGTTACCTTTGTGGTGTGGCGCAAAGGCAACAAAGAGTTGTTTAGTTTTCCTAAAATCCTTGGTCCTATCGATGTAATACATCAGGGCCCTCTTGACGTCAAGGGTGTGGAGCATTCTCTCCGCCAATGACTCCGGATTTTGGAAGAAAACAGGCAATTCAATAGTTTGGGAAATATGGAATTGAGACACAACCTTAGGAAGGAATTTAGGGTCAGTACGAAGCACCACCCTGTTGGAATGAATTTGAATAAATGGCTCTTGGATAGTTAGTGCTTGTAGTTCACTAACTCGCCGCAGTATGTAATCGCTATGAGGAAAGCCACTTTCCACGTCAAGAATTGAATCTCGCAGGAATGCAGTGGTTCAAAGGGAGGACCCATCAGCCAGGTGAGGACCACATTGAGGTTCCACTCCGGAGCTGGTGGAGTCCGCGGAGGAATGACTCGTTTGAGTCCTTCTAGAAAGGCGTTAATGGCAGGCACTCTGAAAAGTGAGAGGTGCTGCCTGTTCTGGAGATAAGCGGCCATTGCGGATAGATGTATGCGAATGGAAGCATAGGCCAGATTACATTTGTACAGATGGAAAAGGTAACAAATGATATTCTGAATAGCTGCATCTAGTGGGTTAATGTTGTGGTCTGCACAATAAATGACAAAACGCTTCGATTTTGCCGCATAGCATGCTCTGGTGGTGGGCTTCCTTGCCTCCCGGATGATGTCCATACCGTCAGAAGGCAAGTGTAGGTACGTAGCCAAACTCTAAGACTTCAGGAGCCAGATCGCCAGGTTCAGCTGTTGCAGATCTGGATGCTGAATGTCGCCATGGCTCTGCGTCAGAAGGCTGGGTGTGAGGCATAGCCTCTGATGCGGTACCACGGACAGTTCTAGAAACGTGGTGTACCATGGTTGGCGAGCCCACGTTGGAGCAACCAGGATGAGAGTCATCGAGTGCTGCCTGAGCTTGCGTGCCACCAGCGGTATCAATGGTGCTGGGGGAAAAGCATACGCAAATTTGCCTGACCAGTTCATCCATATCGCATTGTCCTGCGACTGTGGGTGTGAAAACCTGGCAGCGAAGCTTTGGCATTTTGCGTTCTCCCTTGTGGCGAACAGGTCTATCTCTAGATGACCCCACTTTTGGAAGTACGGTTGGAGTACTGATGGATGTATCTCCCACTCGTGCGTTTGGTGGCTGTGCCTGCGGAGCAGGTCCGCCATCTGATTGACCTTGCCCGGGAGGTGTTCCGCCATGAGGAAGATGTTTCTCTGAATGGCCCACTTCCACATGCTCTGAGCCAGATGAGACAGCTGCGGAGAGTGTGTTCCTCCCTGCTTTTGATTGTAGTACATGGCTGTCATGTTGTCCGTCCAGATCAACACAACCTTGTTGCACAGATGTACTTTGAAGGCTTTGAGTGCCATGAAGATCGCCATCAGTTCGAGAACATTGATGTGCATCTTCCATTGCTGTTGCGTCCATAGTCCCTGCACCGTGTAATGGAGTACATGAGCTCCCCATCCCTGGAGAGAAGCGTCCGTTGTCAGGATGATCTGTGGCACAGGCTCTTGGAACGGTCGTCCCTTGCAAAGGTTTTGTGGATTCCACCAATGCAGAGAGTTGTATGCCCGACCGCTCACCAACACTAGGTCTTTCAACTGCCCGTGAGCCTGAGTCCACTGACGTGCTAAGCACTCCTGAAGCGGGCGCATATGTAGTCTCGCGTGCGGGACTATGGAGATGCAGGAGGCCATCATGCCTATCAACTGCATGAACACTCTTGCTGGAAGCGAGTGTTGAGGTCTGAATTTTTGTATCAGCGATTGAATGCTGCTGACTCTCACTGAATTCGGCTGTGCTGTGGCCGCCAGGATGTTTATCGTCGCACCCAGATACTGCCGTATGTGGGCGGGCTGGAGGTGGGATTTTGGGTAATTCAGTGAGAATCCCAGATCGTGCAGGAGGTGAATGGTGTGGGACATGTGGGCGGCACACTGCTGGGCTGACTTTGCCTGGATGAACCAGTCGTCCAGATAAGGGTAGACATGGATGTTCCGTCTCCTGAGGTGCGCTGCCACTGTCGCCAGGCACTTTGTGAACACCCTGGGTGCCGTGGTGACACCGAAAGGCAAAACCTTGAACTGGTAGTGCTGGTTTTGTATGGTGAACTGGAGGTACTTCCTGTGTGAAGGGTGCAGTGGAATGTGAAAGTACGCATCCTTTAGGTCTAAAGTTGCGAGAAAATCCCCCTGACTGAGCAACGGGCGCACTTGCTGCAGGGTCAGCATATGGAAGTGCTCCGACAGGATGTAATGGTTGAGTGGCCTGAGGTACAGGATGGGCCTGAGGGACTCGTCCTTTTTTGGTATTAAGAAGTACAGGGAGTAGACCCCTGTGCCTCTTTCTCGCATAGGCACGAGCTTTATTGCTCCTTTTTGCAGCATAACGGTGACCTCCTGCTGCAATAAGTGCAAATGCTCGGCCAACATAGGACGGTGTCTTGGGGGCATGTTGGGTGGAGTGGACGTTAACTCCAGACAATAACCGTATTGAACAAGTTTCCTGACCCACCTGTCTGTGGTGATGGACTTCCAGACCGGCAGGAACTGCTGGAGTCTCCCCCCAACCGGTGTTGTGTGGTCGGGGGGCAGTGACAAGGCGTCACTGTTTGTTGGTGGCAGAGGATCTGGAGCTGTTGTTTTCACGACCTCTGCCCTTGGCGCTGTTACCACGATATCCACCTCGACTCTTGTTGGTGTATGTGGACTGAGTGTTGGCCTTGTAGTACTGCGTGGACTGGGAGAGCTGGCCTCTGGAAACGCCTCTAGTGCTTGAGCGATGAAAAGACCCACCCCGAAACTGCTGGGACTGTAAGGCACCCATGAATTTCGCAGTTTCCGTGTCCTTTTTAATTTTCTCTAGGGTGGTGTCAACCTCTGGGCCAAACAGGTGATCTGGGTTGACTGTTTGGTTAAGGATGGTGGTTTGGATTTCCGGCTTAAATCCAGAGATTCCCAGCCAGGCATGTCGCCGTAGCATAACACTAGTGTTTATAGCCCAGGCAGCGGTATCAGCCGCGTCCAGAGCGCACTTAATTGAAGCGTTAGAGATCAGCTTCCCTTCCTGAATCAGCATCTCAGCCGCCTCCTTGTATTCATCAGGCAGGTGCTGCAACAGGGTCTCCAGTGTGTCGTAGTGTGCCCTGTCATACCTCGCCAGAAGCGCTTGTGTGTTTGAAATGCGCCAGATGTTGGCTGCCTGTGCTGCTACCCTCTTCCCCGATGCCTCAAAGACCTTGGATTCTTTGTCTGGGGGAGGAGCATCATCCGTAGTCTGAGAATTAGCCCTCTTCCGGGCATTCGAGACGACAAGGGAGTACAGAGGCAACTGTCCTCTGATGTAGGTAGGATCAGTAGGCGCTGACTTGTATTTCTTCTCAATCCTAGGGTTTATCACCCTCGCCCTGGTAGGTTCTTTAAAGTTCTCGCCAGCATGTTTTAAAACACCTTTCAGCATAGGCAGAGTCTTAACAGTTTTTTCTGAGACTGAGAAGGTATCAAAAAGGAAGTCGACATCCACAGGGCCAGCATGGAGCTGGACGTTGTGATTGTTAGCTGCCCGCTCAATGAGGGCATTGAAAGCTGCAGAGTCTTATGTAGGGGACGTTTTTGCAGAAAATAGTTGAGGGTCTTGTCCTGATTGAGGATCACCTGGGTCAGTACCAGCGGCCCAGGGTTTGTTGGTATCCTCAGGGTCTGTATAGACAGGATAACTGTACTCATCCTCATCATCCCCCTCTCCAGCGTCCACATCAGAGTAAGTGGGCGAAACATTATGAGTCTGTGGGGAAAGTGGTTCCACCAAGACGGGAGTGAAAGCAGAGTCCTTCTTTTTCTTGAGGGATCTTGTAGGACTCCATTGGGCGTTCTGGGGCGATTTTCCGCTTGTGGAGGGAAAGCCTGCCCGTTTTGGCATCGATGAAGTGTTCCTGATGCTCATCCACTGAAGGTCGTCGAGGTTGTGGGCCGGGGAGCACCGCTGACTACTTTGGCGCCGAGGAGACCTTCTCGGGCACGCTGGTGACCGCCTTAGGAGCGAAAGCCTTCGACGCCGTCTTTGGCGGCAACGTGAAATGGATGGGCGTGGACGCCTTAAGTGGTTTCTCCACCGGTTTCGTAGGCGGAGGATCCTTCGGACCGACCGACGCGGTCCCGTCCCTGATGCGCTGCAGCTGCTGACGCGGAGTCGCGAGAACCTTCGGGTCACCCAGCCGTTTCTTCGGGTCACCGAGAGCTTTCTTCGGGTCGCCGATAGCTTTCTTTGGGTCGCCGAGGCCTTTGCCGGTGTCGACCGTCTTCGGCGCCGACGCGCTCGGCTCGACCACCTTCACTTTAGTCTTCGGCGCAGCAGACTTCGTCTCGACGCCCTTGACTTGAGCCTTCGGCTCGACGGCAACCTTCGGCGCCGAGGACTCCGAGGCCTTGGAGCCGACCAAAGCGATGCGCACTTTTGGTTTCGAGGACGGCACCTGCGCAGTGTCTGGAGTCGAGACCGTAGGTTTCACTTTCATTTTCGTTTTGCCAGGGTGTAACTCAACAGCAATGTCCGTGGCCGAACCCGAAGGCGGGGCCGTAGAACCCATGGTAAGATCTTGGGTAAGGCCCAAAGGCGATCCCTCGACCTGAGCCTTATGAATTAGCACGGCCCCAGAGTCAGTTTGAGGAAGCTCTTCGTCCGAGCTATCCTCCATGGCCCCGAGGGCCCCGTCGTAGTCTCCTACCTTGTCGACGACTTCTTCGGCCTCGAACATCTCTGCATCCGCATCGTAATCGTAGTCGACGTCCAATGCGGGGTTCGACTCAGTAATGTCCTGGACATCCCCCACATCGAAGATGTCCACAGGCCCCGGTGCAGCATGCTGGGCATCCTGGTGCGCAGCTCGTCGAAGCTTAAGCGTCTTCTTGGACCTGAAGCGTGAACAAGCCATACACTTGGCTTCATCGTGGTCCGGTGACAGACACTTGTTGCACACCGGGTGGACGTCGATGTGGGGATACTTCGAGTTGCAGACGGGACATCTCTTGAATGGACTTCGGACCATGATGGACGGTCGATAGGTCTGGAGCGCCGACTGGGCCTTCCGCGCCGAGAGCACGCGGGTGTAGAGAATCCGGCTCGGAACCGAGCTGGAAGAACTAAGACCGAACGCAAGACTATACCGACGTATTAGACTAAAGACCTTTTGGTCTCAAGAAAGTTTTCTATCGATTCCGACAAGAGGGAATTCAAAGACATCCGAACCCAATGGTGGAAAAAAACAATCTGAGGATGGAGTCGATGCCCATGCGCACTGTAGTCCAGGGGAGGAGCCACCTATCTTGTGATACTTCGAAGACTCTTCCAGGACAACAATGTGCAATCATCCGGACCCAACACTAGGCGGCGATCTATGCACAGATATGAATTCAGCAGCCCACATGCCTTGAACATCTATTTCACAGCGAGCTGCTACGTTTTCCATATTGATTCCTCTAGTGTCCCTGGTCCATTTTTTAGGCTTTAAGCTTGTGGGGACGATTTGGTTTTTCTGAGGGGAATTTCAAATGTAATTATGTGGTGATCAGACCAATCGCAAGGTGCGATTACAATATTCTCGATCGCTTTCTCTTTAGCTATGATCCAATCTAAGGTGGAGCCTTTAGAGTGGGTGGGGAGATGACATCCTTGGACTAATGATTGTTCTTCCAAGAAGGTTTTAAAGAGGGTGATTTGACTGTCAGCCTGATCTTCCCAATGAATATTGAAGTCTCCTAAGAAAATATCGTTAGACTGCAGATTAGAGTTGGTAGTAATAATTTCTATCATCTGGTCTATGCACTTGGTCTTTGGACCAGGGGTGTGGTAGAGTGCATGGAGTTTACACTTTTGGTTATATGCTGATCTTAAAGACATGCCCAGATATTCACAAGACTCTAAGGGGTCAGAATGTATTTTTGTGATGGTAATGTCTGATCTATGTATACAAGCGATGCCTCCACCCATTCTGTCTTGTCTGTCCTGTCTTATAATCCGGTAGTTCGGGGGGACTAACATATCTAAGCATGGTGAAGACGAGTCAGAAAGCCATGTTTCAGTTAAAATGGTTACATCAATTTCAAGGTTTAGTATGAGGTTAGCTATGTCAGCCGCGTGTTTATTTGCTGAACGACAGTTGAGTAGTATGCAACGAATGGGTTTCTGAGAATTGATCATTGGCGGATCAATCTTTTTAGGGATTAATGACACATTCTTTGGGTTGCTGCCATTAAGCCTTCTATTGTTAGACAGAGAAGTTCTGCCAGCATTCGTTAGGATTGTTTGGATATAGTTTTCGCCTATCTTAGTTTGAGAAGTGGGAGTAGGTTCATATGTAGACAGAATGGATAATATCTCACTGTCTGTCAGATAGTTGAGTTGCGTACGTGGGCGGTAAATTCTGTTTGACGCCGCCATTGGGGTGGAACGGCATTTAACTTGTGTTTCAAAAGAGGAAGACTGAAGAACCTTCATTTTTGCAAGCCATTTTTTTGATAGGCACAGCAGGTTCTTCATATCTCTAATAGCGGAATGCATGGCTTTGTTAGTCTTGCTAGATTGCGAACTGAGATTTTTAAAATCCCTATTTGTTAGTGGGGTTCTAGTCATTTGTGTGTCTAATCTATGTTGTATAATGGTGGGCAGTTGTGTGGGTGCCCCTATTGGAAGGCTAGCTCTGAATATCTCTTCTGGATATGTACATGTTTTTTGGTGACTAGAAACAGATCCGCAAATCCCTGTGATGGTCACTTGCATGCCTCTCCTGTTAACTTGTTAGACTTGTGAATTTTCCAACCTGCTGACTGTTCCTATTAGCAGGTCGAGATCAATGTTAGAGGTAGGATGGGAGCTAGAATCGAAGGGTGAGGTAACTAATGATAGTTGTGTGTTGAGGCCCCTGTCTTCTGACTTACTGGTTTCATGATTCAATTTTTGGGGCTCATCGTTGGTGGAATTGCCTTTTAATGCCAAATCATGATCAGTCTGTTGGAATTCTATCACCATAGTGGTTTCAGTTTCGCTATTGCTCGAAAAATTGACTTCCTCAAGTAACATTTGGGGTTCAACATTGGGGTTTATGCAAACTAGCGCACTAGTGCTTCCATTTGCATTAGCCTGCAAATTACTGGCTACCTGATTCAAAGGTTGGGCTCTTCATTGGTGTTAATTTAGCGATATAACTTGATTTGACTGTTGGGGATCACTCTCACTGCCGATTTCAAACACAGCTGGTTGGTTCCCATGTGAGACGATGGCTTGAGAATTCATATTAGGTTAGTTTCTTCTTGAGGTGGAGCTGCTGATGACATGTTTTTTTAATATTGAGAAAAATTTGTCAAAACGTTCCAGATCTTTGTTGGTAGCTTGAATGAGAAACGTGCCATTTTTATAACACGTTATATTTAATGTTGCTCTCAGCTTTCGAGAAGGTGTAATGAGCAACTTAGTTCCGTAGGGGATGTTTTTTGATTCCTGTACTTTCAGTGGGATATTTAATGCATTTCTCCATTTGGCCATTTTAGTAGTAAAGAAAATAAAGTCGTTCATAATCGCGCCTTTTTTAAGTTGAAAAGTGGATCTAGTATTAGAGTTTCTGGATTAGTTCTGAGAAGGTTATGTTTAAAAGATTTGGAGGCATTTTTAGAAAGATTGGCAGGGTAAATTGTTGAGTATCAATTCATTCCTTCCGGTTTTAGATGGTGCCCTGACATGGTTCAGATAAAAGAATTTGTACCTTATTATTACTGAAATGGTTCTGTAGGTAATGCCACTTTCCCTACATTCTTTGGCGGAAGTCCGAGCCAGTGTCTGTCTGTAATATGGTTTAAGAAATGTGCTAGGAAGCTCAAGATTTAGACTTACCGAGGCCTACAGTTTAAACAAAAGATGTGAAAGGTAGCAATGTTTTGCACATGTTCTCAACTTCACTAAAAAAAGTATAAAACAAAGTTTCAATTATTAGCAAGGCTCTGCCGCCACCAAGATGGCTGACAAGATAGCATCAGACTGGAGTCATGTCCTATGTCTCGGTTAGTGGACCAGAAAATTAGTCCTCTGTTAATTTCTACTCATCCCTCTCCGTGATGTAGTTCTCTGTTTACTTCTATTCAAGAGACCCACTGTTGAAGTCCTCTGATACTTTCTTAGTGCACTAGTCCTAGCTCTATTTTATTTCTACACCATTTTGCACAGAGCCTGTATTAATTTCAATCAATCAATTAGTCAGCCCCCCAAAATGGTGGCAGCGGTTCTTAAATCCAGGATACAACACAACTGGGGACAAGCCAGTGTGCAATTAGCCCAGAGAGGTGACAAAGTTTCTCAAATCCTTGAGACGAAGATTCTCACATCCTGGAGATAGTACCCAGCAAACAAACACTGCCTGTGTTGAAAGGTCCCTCTGTACCTCCCTGCTTCACAGCCAGTCCCAAGACACAGACTCAGTTCAACCCAGCCAAACCAGCCCACTAGTCTCGGATAAATCTCATCTCTTTTGCCCCACTCCCAAAGAGACAAACCAAAGCGCCTCACCACTCCCAGGTAGGTACATCAAAGCGCCACACCGTCGAATCTGTAAGTAATGGTCGTCTCTCACCAAACCCCCGGCATCTGCGAGGAACATGAAGCTGCCTCCTGCTCCACGGCGCGACCCTGCCCCACTCCCGCCAGTTCAGCGTTGCCCTGCTTTCAATAGCGAGGGACGCGTAGGGAGGAGGGACGATCCAGCTACAATACGTCCTCCTGCTCCAGCGAGGCCCGAGGCTCTCGGCGCTGCCTTCCGCCTCACACCGGTTCAGCACTGCCCTGTTTCACTAGCGAGGGACTCGTAGGGATGAGGGGCGATCCAGCCACAAGACGTGCTCCTGTTCCTGCGAGGCCTGAGTCTCTCTGCGCTGTCTTCCGCCTCACACTGCAGTGCCCGCCGCCATCTCCGATGTTCAGAAACAAAGCTCGGCATGAGCGGATTGCAGGGAGGCAGTGGGCAAAGGACGCTCTCCTCTCGCACTCCTCCTCACGGCAGTAGTCACGGCTGCACCCTCCCGGGTACCTGCCCTCTGCAGGATGAGCTCCACATTCCCAGGACAAAAGGCAACTCCTTTGAGGCCGGGGGCTCTCGGCACTGCCCTCTGCCTCGCACCACAATGCCCTCCGCCACTACCGACGCTCAGCACTGATGCAGGGAATGAGCGGATCGCAGGTATGGCAATGTGCGAAGCAGCACCCTCCAGGTAACCGCACTCCGCACCTACAACAGGGAACTTGCCTCCAGTTCCCACAGTTCCTCAGGGCCTCTCCACAGCTCCTCCGCCGCAATCGGGAAGACCTGGTCAGCTCTAATGACGGATCCCTCATCCGCTCCTGCTTCGACTTCGTTCCGTGCCCATAGCTCACTGAATTGAACCCGCTCAGCCTCAGGTATGCATCTCTGCCTTCCCCGCGATCTCCTCTTCGGACTTCCTAAACGTAAATTAATTATTAATCCAGTTTCTTTCAAGTTACCAGTTACATTACCAGTTTCTTCCAGTTTCTTTTAAATATACGTTTCTTTCTGGCATATTGAGGCTGATTTGGGATAAAATCAACATTTAGAACCCAAGCCTGCGGAGCTCATTTCCTGAGCTCCACTTGAGGCAGATCATGGTTCCGAGCAAAACACACCTTGGAAACTCTAAAGTGCAGACATTCTGACATTGCATATTCTCAAGAGTGGTGACAGATCAAGCCAAGAATCTCCCAGTTTATGGAAAGAGACCTTATGCCACCTCTAGGTGTGATCCACTAGATGTCAAAGGCTGAGGTCATACACTCTGGCATCCACCCTGGCATTAAACGATCCTGTCAGGTGGTTCACCACCAGGAAAATTATTTGGTGTATCAGCAATTTCCAGACACACAGGCCCTCCTTTCACAAGGTTCATTACCCCACCCGCCCTACTTGTTGCAGTACAACATGGAAGTGGTACTGTCCGTGAGCAGCTGTACCAGCCTCCCCTTGATGGATGGAAAGAAGGTTTCCAATGCCACGCAGATGGCCCTCAGCTCAAGAAAGCCGATATGGAGCGAGGACTCCACCGGAGAGCAGAGGCCTCTGATCTCCACCCTTCCCAGGTGGCCAGCCTGACCCAGAATCAATGCATCACTCCACACTGTCAGCTCTGGGCAGGGAAGGGAGAGGCATCTGTGCTGACTAAATCTTGGGCCAGTAACAATCATTGCAGATCTTTTTCTACTCGGCATTCCGAACATGGTCAGAAAGAGGTCCCCTTAATGTTGAAAACACTTGGGATTCAGATTCCACCACGGCTACATGGCATTCTCTACCAGCAGGATGCCATCATTCCCAGCAGCCTCAGGGTCGACTGCATTCAAATCATAATATTATATTTTGAGGCTACCTCTAGGAATATTTTATATTCATCCTACACATAAAAAAGCAGGACCAACAGTACTGTCCTGAACATAGATTTATAAGAACTCCCAGGGCTAGGTAAACTTCCCTTGGTCGAGTCCGCCGGGTTGGCACTGCTCCTAACCAGGTGTGAGAGGTCGTCAACTGATGAAGCATGCCTCAATAAGTCGAGGGTGAGGCGACTTCTCAAAAATCTTTTGATGACCCACAACCAAGAGATGCCAGATAAACTTAACTGGACCAAATTAGCCTCAAAGACCCTCAAGTCTCTTACTTGTGTTGTATCACATTTGTGAACACCAGAGAGGCACTGGTGAAACTAAATGGGAGCACAGCAAACTGAGAATGCTACTGTCCCACCAAGAACTTCAGGTAGTGACGATGAGCGGGCAGGACAGTCATATGGAAATAGGCATTCTGCAGGTCCAACGCCAGTATCCAGTCTCCAAGGTCAAGGGCATAAAAGACCTTGCCCAGAGTCAGTATTTAGAATTTTTCCTTCCGAGGAATGGGTTGAGAGCATGCAGGTCAAAAATAGGTCGAAGGACTCCGTCCATCTTGGTGACAAGAAAGTTGCAGGAATACCAACCACATCCTACTTCTGGTGCAGGCTTTCTCTCGATAACCCCTTTGTCCCCATGCAGACGAGTTCCATCAAATGGGAAGCCCATGAGGAATGACAGGATAGAGCCTCAAAAAAGGGTCGCCAGAAGCCAAGCGTAGTGGTAAATGGCGACACTGGTGCCAATAGCCCTCTGGATGGAGTTGGCGGTGTTCAACCCACAATAAATTATGACCTTGGATGAATCACAATTGTCATGAATGGGCTCCCTTGGCTAAAAGAGCCAGAATGTCTCCTCAGATAAGGTGATGTGGTGTGATGTGGGTGGTATGTCTATGGGTTGAGACAGGAAGGGAATTGAATAATTGTTCCACAATCTGAAGCCCCGATTGTTCAGATATGATGCTCATCCATTCAGGGAGGTGAAAGGTGATGCAACCTCCCACTGGGCAATCATGCAGTGTAGACAATGACCTGAAGTGGTTTTGCAGCATCTGAAGGAAGGGAGACTGCTGTTTGGTTAGACCCGTGGTTCCCAATCTGTTTACCGCAGCACCCCTTTGCGCCGTCAAAAGCAGCAAGGGGCGTCACACACCAAGCACACAGTTTGGAAATCACTGCTTGAAGCAAATATACATCACTGATTGTGTTTACATTTAAAGCTTGTTTCAGATAACATACAGCAATTGAGTTACAGAGCCTCATGGCTTCAAATGGCAAAATAGCTAGAAATTAAAAAAAAAATGTAATCACTTAACAGTAATAGCACATGGTAGAAACATGCAAAGGGAAGAAACTTAGGTTCCAATATATAAAGCTACTACAGATTTCCCAAGAAGCTGATCCGACTACTCCACATAATCTAAAGGTCAACTGCCAGAGCATGCAGTGTTCCCCAAATGCATGCATACATCCCCAATATTTAAGAAGACAACTACAGTGGCTCTAAATTGCCTCAAGGATTATATTTTAAACGGGTCCGATATGTCCCACTTTCCATGGAGCCTTCTCAATACATCTGAAAAAGCTTCTGACAGAGCCTACAGTGTTAGCTCTTGAACTCTGAAAAACATTTCTGTTAATTATCTGTATCATTCAGTACAAACGGGTATATGATAGGTATAGCAGTTGTAAGGAGTGTGATATTGGTTAATAAGGTTTTTGGTGTGGAAAAATATAGAACTTGCTAGGGGCGTGACAACATCACTGATAAAATCATTTAGTCTTAGCGCTTTGCAATAATATGATATTTATCTCTGTTAATGGGGTCGAGATTTCCTTCTAAAGTAAACCTATGTTCCTCTCTCTACCTTTGCAGCAGAGTTCTTAGTGATTCATCTTGGCACATTAGAACTGCTCTGAAAGCTCAAGTCCTCATCCTAGGGATAGCCCAGCTGTTAGGGAACCCCCATCTACTAGAATACATTATTCTCTTCACATTTTCTTCCTTCTTCTGTTCCGGCTATTTGCATATCATGCTCTCTAGCAATGGTACTATCTATCCTATTAGCTCATAATGGAGTGAGCTTTATTGTGGAAAGTGATTATAACGCCCAGGAGCACTGAGAGGAGGACAGTTACACCCTCGACCCGTGCCTCTACCTTCTTGCCTGAATCATAACCTGCTTCACTGAAAACTCTTTGGCGTACACAGTCTGCTCCATCATACTTCTGCATAGTCACCACATTCTCTCCACACTTTGGCACGCCTTAGCAGGTTCACGGAACACAAAGCGCTCTACACACATTATTAACTGGTTCTACGACCCCATCTGTCTACGATTTCTGTCTCTCATTCAACAGCTGTCAGAAGCCCAGACATGGATCCAAAAAACGTAAGACCTATCCTTACGAATTGAGCCATCGGACAATAATGCTTATACAATTAAATACCTGCCTAACCTATCAAAAAACGCATCAAAAAAACGTCGAACACAGACTCCTAAAAGCGCACACAGAAACCCTTATTTCGGATCCTTACTTCTGCATAAAAAAATGGTGCAACAATAACTGATCTTATCTTCTTTACGAAAAGATGTGCTAAATGGAGGTTGGTATTTTACTCACTGCTCCGGTTCATCACATCCAAGAAGACCCCTCATGGGCTTAGACTTACTGTTGCCCCCTCACCTACCTACGGAATAGAAGCAACCATCTCCCTTTACGACAATGGGACTATCCTTATACAATCATCTGCCCACAACCTGGTCATTTTTTTACACCATTTTCACCATCATCAAGAACACAATGTTTAGTAACGAAACCTCACCATCCCAAGGTCCCCCTATTACCTCTGACAACCCACAAAATCCATAAAGTGTGTCTTCTCACAACCTCGACATCTCGGATGACCCTACCCCTTTCCTCCTTTAATAATAATAATAATAATAGGGGCATTTATAGAGCGCTGAGTTACGCACACCGGCGTGTCCCCGCGCTCCGTTATAGGGACCTGTGTACTAAATAGCAACTCTTCTATGACATTAGGTGGGTCATAATCTCTCTCCTCCCACAAACTAACTAGTCAAGATGCTCACCACTGTCCTAGAGCAAAGAGGTCACAGTCACTTAGCCCCTTATGGCACATCATCACCCCTTCTACACCCCGCCACCCATTCACATTATTGGGGACACTCCTATAGTTCTCACTAGTCTCCCTATAGCTACACCGGTGTCACACCCATATTCTGGTCTCCCTAACCAGGCCAGGAACGTGACTCATAAGACCCTTGAACCTCTTCGTAACCAGTTGCTACTCTTCCCATCTTGGGAAGCACTTCACATCTCTACCCCGCCTCTGCTTCTCTCTAACCTTTCTTGCTCTAGACTACCCCCCTCACAGCTCCTGTCCCCAAGTACCAGGAACCCGCTCCCACACAGCTTTTGAATCCAGACTGGTTGAGATTTCACGTGCCCTTCAACAACTAAAGGCTGATGTTTAAAGGCTTTTACACTTCAGCTCCGAGGTATCTGATAATCGGAAGTCTAGTGGGTCCCTGAAGACTGCGCGCCTCACTAAATCCCTCTAAATCCTGCTCCAGACTCTCTGCGCGTCCCTCACCCACTGTGACCTCATCACAAGTGGCCCCTACACACCAAAGATGAAAAATCTCACCCCCTCAGCAATGCATCTCTGCCTTTGAGTTAAAAACCCACCCCAAGACAAGGATATTATAACTCTCCTACTCTCTTATAACCCATCATATGCTGTTAACACAGAGAATTTGTGAAAAATTGAAGAAATCCACTCCGACCCATTTAGAAAACCTACGGTAAACTCTAGATCCTTAAATAAGCACAACCTCACTCGAGTCCCCACCACTATTTCTTCCTCAGATGATCCCAAACCACAGCTTAAATGCATGCTTCTCAACTGCAGATCAGCAGTACAACATACTGCTGACATTGCGGCCCTCTTCCTTGCTCATGATCCAGACATTCTAGTGCTGAAGGAAACCTGGCTTAACGACTCATCTGCATCAATTATCAACATACTAGTGCCCCCCTAGCTATGACCTCATCAGGCTAGATAGATCAGGTGGACCCATCATATGCTGTTAACACTGAATTTGTGAAAAATTGAAGAAATCCACTCTGACCCATTATGAAAACCTACGGTAAACTCTAGATCCTTAAATAAGCACAACCTCACTCGAGTCCCCACCACTATTTCTTCCTCAGATGATCCCAGACCACAGCTTAAATGCATGCTTCTCAACTGCAGATCAGCAGTACAACATACTGCTAACATTGCGGCGCTCTTCCTTGCTCATGATCCAGGCATTCTAGTGCTGAAGGAAACCTGGCTTAACGACTCATCTGAACCAATTATCGACATACTAGTGCCCCCTAGCTATGACCTCATCAGGCTAGATAGATCAGGTGGACAATGTGGAGGCATAGCATGTATACATCATAACATTCTATTAGTTAGACATCTGCAATCAGATTCATTGTCGTCATGTGAATACTTGGCTTTGAGGTCTCATGCAACAACAGGCAAGAATGCAAATTCCACGTGCTCTATAACACTCTATGAGACAATATCCCTTTTATAGAACAGATCATGGAAATCAACAAATGCAGAGTGTCACAGCACCCCGATTTTACTTGGAGTCTTTACCTCTATTGGAATGATATGAATAATACGTCAGTCAATAGCCTCAAATCCTTCTTAGTAGACCTAAACCTCACTCAAATATGTGATAGCACAACTCACAACAAGGGAGCTACCTTAGATCTGGTCATCGGTAAGATAAACTCCACTCAACTTGATTCTATCGCCCCTTGTGATTGGAGGGACCACCATTGCATCTCCTTCAGAATCTGGCAAAGAAGTCTTAGAAACATTAACGTATATGATATGACTTCATGCACTGATAACATCCTCCCCCCTCCTCTGGACATGTCTGATGTCGGCGACCTTACAGACCCCTATAATCGCTCCAAGACTAACATCTTAGACTGCATGGCACCGCTACAACAAAAAAGAATGCCGTCCAATATCTCCAAACCTTGGTATAATGGTAGCTTAAATACTGAAAGAAGAAATCTGACACTGGCGGAACGTTTGTGGAGATCCTCTCCCTCCCTTGAAAATCTCACTCAGCTGAGATCGCTGAAAAATATATATATAACAAATGCCTCAGATGCTCTAAAGCCAGTTTCTTCAGAAAGCAACTAGAGCAAGCCAAAAACCGGCCGGAAAAATTGTTTGAACTCATAAAGCTTCAATAAAACAGCCAACCTAACCCTCCCTCAATGGATCTCTGTTTGCAGCCTAATTGTGAGGAATTTGCCGCCTTCTTCAGTGAAAAGTCAACAAAGATCAAACTGGAACTGCAGGCAGCGTTGGAGAATCTACCTGTCACCTATCCTCTGTCTGGGTTTGGTGTGCCCCCACCTGTTCGGATTCTCCCCCCAAAAAGCAATGCTTCTTGGAGCTTATCCCAAACCTTGGACAAAAGTACCATTTGCAAAACTCTGGCTACACTGAAACCATCCAACCACTTCAGCAATCCCTTGCCATCAATCCTCTTCAATGAGATCAGATTATTCATACTCCCTCTTTGGACAAAAATAGTAAACGCTTCTCTGCTTCAAGGTTAAATTCCAGATTGCCTAAAATCGGGGCAGGTCACTCCATCCTTATAAAACTGACGGCAGACAATACTAACCATCACAATTTTCATCCAATTTCCAACATTCCTACTCTGGCAAAGCTCCTAGAGAAATGCTTATACACCCAGCTATGTAGCCACATTGAACAATTCCAGTTGCTGGACCAATTCCAATCCCACTACCGTCAGGGTCATAGCACGTAATCCACTCTAACCCACATTATTTATGATGCACTACAAATGCTGGACCTTAATGAATCGTGCCTTTTGATCCTCCTCAACCTATTGTCAGCTTTTGATACAGTCAGTCATGATACCGTGATGGATTTACTGGAACAGATGATGGCGCTATCAGGGACTGTGCTAAACTGGTTCTCCTCATTCCTACACAATAGAGCACAAAGACTCGAGGTGAATCAGTCTCTGTCTAACCCCTCGCCACTCACTCTGGGGGGATACAGTGGTCTACGCTTTCACCCACTCTCTTCAACCTGTTCATAGAGCCTCTAACAGAAATCCTGAAATTATCCAACATCCATTATCACATATATGCCAATGACACTCAACTGTACCTGAAAGTCTCCCCCCAGAGGACATTAGGTCCCCCAATGCAGCACTTTAGGGAACGTAAACTTGGTTGACACTCAATCACCTGAAATTAAACGCTCTCAAAACAGATTTGCTCCTTATCGCCCTAGCCAAACAGTCTCCAGACATTGAAGAACATTGATTCCACGAGCTCTCTTGGAATAATGCCAAATAAGCATCTGGACATGCAGAAGCACATTAGTGCTCTTACCAAAGGAGCGAACTTCCAACTGAGCATCTTAAGGAAAATAAAACCATTCCTACCCACAGAGTTTAAGATTACGGTTCAAGCCCTAATGATCTCTAAACTGGATCATGGTAGTGCAACCCTCTGTGGCCTTCCTAGGTCGAAGATGGCACCACATAAGGGCCTCTCTTAACTCCGCTGCAAGGCTCATTACAGGCTCAAAATGTTGTCATCACATCACACGTGAGTTGAAATCACTAAATTGGCTCCAGTATGAAGCAAGAATACATCTAAAAATTGCATACATGACCCACAGCGTTACATTTTAACACCCCAATCTGGTGGAAAAAAGTGAGCTTTCAGGGAGTTTTAGATCCTCTAGGGGATCCAGCACTTTACTGCTAAAGCCACCGAAATTCCATAAAAAGAAAACCTACAATCAAGCATTCTCGGGTATTGCACCACGAATTTGGAACTCCCTTCCACCTGAAATAAGACTGAATAATTCCACAGCGTCCTTCAAAAGGGAAGCTAATGAGATACTGCTGAAGACATTTCTAGGCTACATATCAAACGCCCAAGGACTCACAAGTTTACACTGTGTTGTGTGTAACATGCCAGTCTTACATTCACACTGACTAGGACATTTCTGAAGTTTTAATCTGGCGACTGCTGAGATTAGTGCACTAGCTCTACAGCACACATGCCATTAAAGAAAGATAGCTCAGCGGTCTAAAGCATCTGCCACAAAAATCATCTGTAACTTATAGGACACAATTTCCAGTCCTTAGTGCCATCCGCTGTAACACAGAATTTGCAAGTGACACAGTCTAATATTACAGAGGCAAATAACTTTGGGGCACATATGCTACATAAACTATTACCACTCACAGGGCCCTGCTCAGGAAAGGTCATATTACTTGAAAGTGTTGTCTGCTCCAGGCTGGGAAACATTTACAACGCATTCGATACATCGCATGTCATTACAGCGCAAGTTGTTACAACAGCGTGTTGTTACATCATAAGCCATTACAACACAAGTCGTTACAGAAACTTGCTGTAGGGGGCAGAAGGTGTTGGATTTGTTGGATTTTCAACCCAACATCTTCCCTACTGTTGCACACACTGGAGTTGGAATAGTAAATTATACTATTCCAAACTCCAGCGCCCCCCATACAGCACGTCGTAACGACTTGCGTTATAATGGCATGCAGAGAAAACGTATGTGTGGTAACGAGTGCCATTCCTTCAGGCTTTCTACACCAGAAGCAATGTCTGCCCTTCATTCAGAACTCGATGTTCAGCATCGATCTGAAGCTCAGACACACAAATGGCTGATATTTGCCAAGAAAAACAAGCAATAATGCGTCCAAACCCGAGTCTGTGGTATGAACCAGGGCCAATCCAGACCCTAACTTTCATACAACACCAGGTTACTTGGATTCACCCTGGACACCAACCTAAGTTTCAAGGACCACACTGCCAGGAAACAAGTACATCCTGGTACAATCAGATTCTATGTCAGGACCGGAGGCTTCAGATTATGCTATATCTTCCTTCGCTTTATTAACATAAAGAAACCACAGCAGCTTAGGAAAAGATATAATAAGAACAAAAAATGCTTTAAACATAAAGCATTGACGTAATGTTCAACAAAAAATCAACAACAACTCCCAAGAGTCTCTTTGTTATAATCATAGTCCACAGTCCTTTGTCACTGTTCATCATCCCTATATAACCGGACTTCCCATCATCTTCCTCCTCTTTCTTCGCTGCTCCCGCAGCCAGATAAGTGCTTTTCTATTTGTCTTCTTTTATTGTGCTTGATGTCTTGCGGTCTTTGGGGACTCCTTGCATGGTTTATTTCCTTTCAGAGTCCCCTGGTTGCGGGAACGTTCTGCCGTTCCTACGCGACTTTTTTTCCCACTTGTGTGCGGTGTGTACATAGACCGCAAGGGGGCGGCCTGTCGCCTCGCCGACCCTCCGGCGCGCCTCCGCGGTGCGAGGAGCCGCGCCGTGGGGTCTGCTTGCGCAGGGGCCGACCCTCGCGTACCCCTCTGACACCTGGTGCTCCGGGTCTGTACTTCACAAATTGACGCCCTTTGGGGTCTGTATGGCGGTTTTGACCGCGTGAATCGCCTTCGGGCGAGATCTGTGCACCTCTTTATTCGTGTGTGGCCTAGCGCGCTTGAGGGGTACGTAGACCCGGTCCCGGCGAGGAGGGTCTGCGCGCTTGGGGGTTGGTGCAGCCCACCTGCCACGTCAGCTGGCCCAAAACGTGATCGCAGCCGCTGGGCCTGCCCACATTCGAGAACTTTCTCGGTTGCCGCCCTCTTGGGTGCCCCGCATTTGCCCTTGGTTCCGACATGGAAGGGGAGTATGATGAGGAGGCCTGCCCCTATCTGCAGGATGATGAGTTTTATCAGGCGGTGGACAGCTCCATCTATCGTTGTGTGACGGAGGTGGTAGGGCCCATGGAGGACCGCCTTTCGGCCCGCATCGTAGAGGAGTGTGCCAAGCTGGCAGCGGCGCAGGTGCCGCCGCCCCCCGAGCTCCCGGGGACGTCCGGCGGGTTGCCGCCCGCTCCGAAGAGACCCCGGGGTGAGGGGCCTTCATCGGAGGCCCAAGGCGTGGATAAGGGCGCCTTCGAGCGTCTTCGTGACGCCTTCCTGGCCAAGGCGACGGCGGTGCCTCCGACGCCCTTGGTGGACCCTGGCACTTCGGGCGGTCTGTCAACGGCGCCCGCCTCCCCGATCTACGACTCTCCGGACACGGATGACGACGGGGAGTCGACCCGGTCTTGGCTCCCGGCGCCTTCGGGAAAGGAGCTGCCCCGAGATGAGTTGGGCATGCTGGACCCGGACGAGATCGTCCACCCCCGATCCGCGGCCTGGGCCCCGGGGGAGACGGTGGCAAAGTTTGTCGCGGGCCGGCTGCGCAAGCCCCTGGAGAAGAAGGCGAGGGGTTGCCTGCGCGGGGAATACCCTCGGCCTACTTTGGAGGGGAAGGTGGCTATGACCCCAGAATTGGACCCCAAGATGGCCACCTTCCTGGCGAAATTCATGAAGGACCCCAGGAAGGGGATCGATCGGTCCTGGCGGGCCTGCCAGGACAAGCTGTTGGATGCGGTCGGGCCCGCCACGAAGATCCTCGATATGGCGGAGGAGGCTCGAGCGAATGGCACCGCCATTTCACCGGAGGTGCTCTCCAACTGGGCCCAGAGGGTGATCGTCTTCTTGGGCAACGCCAACTGTGCCCTGTCCACGGAGCGGCGGCGGTCGCTCCTTATTAAGCTGGACCCGAAGCTGGGGGACCTGGCCTCGTCGGAGGCAGGTGCCGTGGCCCAGGGTGGCCTCTTCGGTGAACCTTTCATCCGCGAGCTTGGAAAGTTCGTGAACACGTTCACGTCGCTGGACAAGGCCCAGTCCAGCATCAAGAGGGTGTTTCACCAGCGTTTTTCTGGAGGGGCCGGTCGCGGCAGGGGCCGCGCGATCGGCCGTGGTCAGCAGACCAACAACCGTGGACAAGGCTCCGGAAGAGGTCAGTACCAGACCTCGGCCAACTACACCAATTTCTACCCCACGAGGGGACAACGCTATGGTGGAAGAGGATTCCAAAAGAAGTCCGGACAGGGAAATGCCCCCGGTAAGTGTACTTTGCTTGGATCAAGTTCCGATTGGGGGGCGGCTGGCAAGCTTTTACGGGGAGTGGGAGTTGCTCACTGCCGATGCTTGGGTTTTGCAAACTGTGAGAGGTTTCCATATATAGTTTCACGACCAGCCAACTCAGGTGAGGCCCCCGCGCCCAATGGTTTTCTCAGATTCCGACGCGCGATTGATAGACGGAGAGATCTCGGACTTGCTGCGCAAGGGAGCCATCCGTCTATCAACGCGCCACCCTCATGGGTTCCTCAGCAACGTCTTCTTAGTAGACAAGACGGATGGGGGCAAGAGACCTGTGATCAATCTGAAAGAGTTCAATGGGTGGTTGGTCTACCGTCACTTCAAGATGGAGGGGATCCACCTCCTTCGAGACGTGCTCCTCCCTCGGGATTGGATGGTGCGACTGGATCTCAAGGATGCCTACTTGGTCGTTCCCATCCACCCCCCTCATCGTCGTTTCCTACAATTCCTGTGGGACGGCCAGGTGTTCGAATTCACCGCCCTGCCGTTCGGCCTTTCTTCGGCCCCGTGGTGCTTCACGAAGGTCCTTCACCCGGTAGTGGAGTTTCTCAGAAGCCAGGGGGTCCGTATGATAGTATACTTAGACGACATCCTCCTCATGGGGCAGTGCCCGGAGGTGCTGGCAGGACAACTGCGTCAAGCGGTCGGCCTGCTTCAGAGACTGGGGTTCGTCGTCAACGGCTCCAAGTCGGTCTTGGTTCCCACTCAGCAGATCACCTTTTTAGGTTTCGTGGTGGACTCGGTGCAGGCGGTCTTGAGCCTACCGAGCCGGAAGGTCGCAAAGATACGGCACCTGCTTCGGCAGACGATCGCGAGGGATCGTACGTCACTGCGCCATGTCGCCAAGGTGGTGGGTCTTCTGTCGTCCTCCATCCAGGCGATTTTCCCAGGCCCGCTGCACTACAGGGCTCTTCAGCGCCTGAAAGCGCAGCATTTGCGCCGTGGGATGTGTTACGATCAGTGGGTTCCCCTCACGGACGAAGTGAAGGAGGAGATGTCATGGTGGCTGTCTCACATGGAGGCATGGAATGGGCGAGCGATCTTCGGGTCGGCTCCGGACTTAATCATAGAGTCCGACGCCAGCAGGTCGGGCTGGGGCGCCCGGTGCGGGGATTTTTCCACCGGCGGCGCCTGGTCGTCAGAAGAACAACAATTGCATATCAATTGTTTGGAGCTCCTTGCGGGCTCCTTCGCGGTTCGCTGTTGGACCAAAGATTCGGTCAAGGCTTGTGTCCTGCTCCGGATGGACAATGTTTCGGCGGTCCGATATGTGAACCACCTGGGAGGTCCTCGGTCCCGCGCCTTGGCGGACTTAGCGAAGGACTTCTGGGGTTATTGCCTGTCTCGTCACATTGCGGTGACGGCGGAGTATCTGCCAGGCCAGTCCAATCAGGTAGCGGATTGGCACTCTCGACATCTCAGGGATGCCAGCCAGTGGAAACTGGATCCGGGAGTCTTCCGGTGGCTACACTCCCTTTGGGGCCCCTCCTCGGTGGACCTTTTCGCGTCCCGTCTCGACCACCAGCTGCCGCGGTTTTACAGCTGGAGGCCGGACCCTCTGGCGGAGGCCACGGACGCGTTCTTGCAGGATTGGAGTCGGGAACAGCCGTTTGCGTTTCCCCCGTTCTCCATGATCATGCGAACGGCGGCTCAAATACGCCGCCAGGGTGCGGACCTGGTGTTGGTTACACCGCTGTGGAGGTCTCAAGTATGGTTTCCGGTTCTTCTGGAACTTTCCTGGGATTTTCCAATCCTACTCCCCCTGTTTCCTCTGCTCCTGACGAGCCCGGATCGGGAACCTCACCCTCTCGTCATGCAGAACACTCTCCGCCTCGTGGCGTGGAGGCTCTCAGGAGACGCTGGACGCTCCCGGGCCTTTCGGGGTCAGCTGAGCACTTGCTCTCCAAAGCATGGGCCGATAGTACGACGAAGCGTTACAGATCCGCTTGGCTTAAGTGGATGCGTTGGTGTTTACGAAGGGATTTGGATCCCGTGGTCGCCGGCCTTGTTCCCGTGCTGAATTTCCTGGCTCATTTGGCCGACAAGGGTTTGGCGTATAGAACGATCAATGCTATCCGGTCGGCGATTTCTGCGGGCCATGATAACATCGATGGCCATCCGGTAGGGGAACACCCTTTTGTGTGCCGGCTTCTGCGAGCGGTTCGCCTCGCGCTACCGCCAGAGCCCAGGTACTCCGTCCTTTGGGACGTCAATTTGGTCCTGAACCTGTTCCTATCGTGGCCAGCGAATTCTTATCTGTCTCTGAAGGAGCTTTCGGCGAAATTAGCCATGTTGTTATGTCTGGTCTCTTGTAGGCGCGTCTCGGACGTGCGCGCGCTGGATGTTTCTGCACGCATTTTTTCCCCGGAGGGGGTTACTTTTACGGTGGGTCGACGCACTAAGACGTCGTCGCGTTCCATTTCTTATCCAGCCTTTACTGACACTCCTAAGTTGTGTGTCGTGCAATGCCTCAAAGCATATGAGGACCTGACCTTGGATCTACGCCCTCCGGGCGAGCGTCAGTTGTTGATTGCCCTGCGGAAGTCACACAAAGCTGTCTCCTCCCCCACCATCGCTAGGTGGGTGCGTTGGGTCATGCAAGAAGCGGGCATCAATACTTCTCTCTTTGGAGCACACTCCGCCAGGGGGGCCATGGCCTCTAAGGCATTCTCGGTGGGTGCTCGTCTGGAGGACCTTATGCGAGCGGCGGACTGGTCCTCGGATTCCACCTTCAAGAGGTTTTATTTTAAGCCGGTGGTGGATTTAGCTCAGTTGGTGGTAAGTAAGCTTTAAACTAGCATAATCTGAAGCCTCCGGTCCTGACATAGAATCGAAATTTGCCTAGCTTACGTAACGGTAAGTTTCAATTCTATTAAGGACACGGAGGCGAGGATTATCCCACCCGGACTACGGTGGTGTCTCTACCCACCCGTATGGCAGTAAGTAAAGCGTTTTCCTTTACGTTGTCTGTACTGTGTTGTTCACTGAATGCTCCTCGCCTTGTTGTAGCCTTTTCCTGGGCCACCTCGCTGATGCTGTTCCTTTTTTGGCAGGCAACGACGGTGCTAAACAGGACCAATGAGGCTTAAGCGTGATCTGCGCGAAGAAAGAGGAGGAAGATGATGGGAAGTCCGGTTATATAGGGATGATGAACAGTGACAAAGGACTGTGGACTATGATTATAACAAAGAGACTCTTGGGAGTTGTTGTTGATTTTTTGTTGAACATTACGTCAATGCTTTATGTTTAAAGCATTTTTTGTTCTTATTATATCTTTTCCTAAGCTGCTGTGGTTTCTTTATGTTAATAAAGCGAAGGAAGATATAGCATAATCCTCGCCTCCGTGTCCTTAATAGAATTGAAACTTACCGTTACGTAAGCTAGGCAAATTTCGATTGGAGGCAACAATGTGCAAGAAAGAAAAACCTAGATGGCAGACACAGACCTTCTATATCAATGCACCCATGATCTGAAACAACATTCCTGCATTTAACAGGGCCTCTCGAAACCTTCTCAGGAACGAGCTAAAGTCACACCTCTTTAAAGAGCCCTACATCACAATGCAGGAACAGTTCATTTCTCCGAGAATCCCATGTCCCTCCAATATGTTGTTGACACTGATTGGGGCTCCGAAGTGGATCCATGATGATAATACCTTCATTGGCTTAATTCCAAAGATTTTCAGGGAGAAAAATGGATGTACTCCCGAGGCCGGCCTTACCCCCCATGTCCTCCCACCTCACCCCTCAACGACCAAAAAAAGTAACATAATGGGGAGTCACGGCCAATGGCCAATAGGTCAAGGAAGCCATGGGTCAAAAAAATCAGAGAACCACTGGGTCAGACTGTTGTCTCTGGGGGTCCGTATGCTGTACGCCCAAATCCCTGTCTTTACTTCAAAAGGACTGAGAGGCTTGTTGTTGCAGGGGCACATTCTGGCACTGGGACAGTGGACTTGCTCTCTTTAAATCTCTCTAGGGCAAAGTCCAAGTTCACTTCAAAGAGCAGAGAGCCTTTAAAAGGCAGGTCTATTAAAGTGTGCATGGCGCCTAAGCAACACACTGGTCCTGATTGCCCTTCCCAGACAGTAAGTAGTGTCCAGTGTTGGCTGAATGTCCACAGGGATAGCCAGCAAGATGCCCATCGCTCTTTCCCACAATGTAAGTGAGTATCTTCCCAGGAGGCAGTAGTGTTGGCTTACTGAAGAAAAAGGCTAGTCGAGGATAACATGCCCTTGGTGAATGTTTCTATGCTTTTGGATTCAATATCACGCGCAGTGGTTAGAAAAGCATTCAGATTAATTCTGCTTGTGGAAGCTGCAATGCTAAGCTTTCCAGAGTTGAATGTTGCAAGAGGAAATCCGGGTCTGGCCTACGCTGCATTGCTGTCTGCCTATTGACTGGAGAATAAAATCCTGTTTTTGCCCAGGTGCCCAACGTCAGCAAGAGCCTCATGAAATTGTAGGGGAATTTCTTCAGTCGTCTGTCCTGGTTTAAGGATCTCCATCAGGACATTTCTTTTGACTTCATTAATGAGTGAGCTAAGATCTAAAACTTCAGCCACTCTCCTAATTATTGTTGCAAAGGAGGCAGACTCCCCTGTTGTCTTTGTAGGTTTAGGAGATTCAAGTTTGCCTGTCTGATGATAGCTGATTTGCCAGAAACCGGTCCCAGGATGCTTGTTTCGGCTCCAAGGAAGACATGGCTTGGCAGTTCAGGCTGGACTGTTTCCATGAGGCACAGGGTCAGAATGATTTGCATATGGCTATGTCTGAACTGGGGTGGAGGAGTGAGCTAAAGAATGATGATGGATTAAACCCAGATCAGTTGACTGGGGGTGAGTGCTTGCAATGTTCAACATTCCGTCCATCATCCCCTTTGGTTTTGTTTTGTTCGCCCTAAGTTGGCAGGGTGTGCCCAGACGTGGGTTCCTTGCTCACCTTGCCACTGGATTCAAGCTAGCCTGGCTGATGACGGCTGATTAGCCAGAAACGGGTTTCAGGATGCTTGTTTTCGGTCCAGGGAAGACATGGCTTGGCAGTTCGGGCTGGACTGCTCCCATGAGGCACAGAGTCAGACTGATTTGCATATGGCCATGTCTGAACTGGAGTGAACTAAAGAATGATGATGGATTAAACCCAGATCAGTTGACTGGGGGTGAGTGCTTGCAATGTTCAACACTCCATCATCCCCTTTGGTTTTACCTTGGTCTGGGCTGCCGGTATTGCTGTGCTCACTGCTGCGCCTGCCATTGATATTAAGCTGCCTTGATTTGCCTATTTCGTAATCTAATATTGTAATATTGTGCTCATTGCCGCGCCTGCCAATTGCTTTTAACTTGTTTCGATCTGCCCATTTGATTTAATAATTCTGCTCCGCTTTGCCTGGTATCGCCGCTTTTGCCAGATAGTGCCCCCCGACCCCATCCTGCACTGTTATCGTGCCATTTGTTGTGCCTGCTGACCCACGGCCCCTCCCCCGCAGCCCTCCGGCATCCCCAGACCTTGCAACCCCGCTCCCGCCTCCCAGCTGCTCCTCCCTCCCTCCGCCCCCTCCACGATCCATTTATGACGGATGCTCTTGCGCGCAGCGTTCACGCGCAGCGGACGCGCCCCATGCGTGCCGAAGGTGTGCCTAAGGTAAGCCCGTCTACGCCCCTCCGCGCCTGGACCGCGCCCAGCGCCAAACCCCCTGGCCCCCCCAAAACCCACTCCACCCTCATAACGTACGATGCCACAACCCTCTCAGCACTTAACCCCGGTCGACTACCAAACTGCTACCAAGCCGCCCCAGGACACACCCATGGAGCCTTCACCTGCCACTCCTGCAAATTCGACTGCATCAAGACCCACACCAAATCCACAAACTCCAAACAGAGCTCCGACACTAACCACCTAAAGTGCATCCTGCTCAACACCCGCTCGGTCCACAGACACGCCATTGAACTTTGGAACCTACTCAACACCACATCGCCGGACGTCGCCTTGCTTACAGAAACCTGGATGAACGGCTCATCAACGCCCGACATCGCCATAGCCATCCCGGACGGCTACAAGATTATCCGAAAGGACCGCATCAACCAAACAGGAGGAGGCATCGCCATCGTCCATAAGAACACCATTCGCATCACGACCAGTTCCGACGATAACCTCGCAGCCGCGAACACCTTCACTTTCAGATCCACAATGACCCCAAGACCACACTCAGAGGCACCCTCATCTACAGGCCACCAGGACCCCGCACACAATTCAGCGAAGACATCACTGACTTCATCAGTCCACACGCCCTCCCCTCCGAAGACTACATTCTACTGGGAGACCTCAACTTCCACCTGGAAAAGAACAACGACAGCAACATCACCACCCTTCTGGACAACCTCGCAAATCTCGGACTCAAACAACTTGTTGACACCCCCACCCACTATGCCGGGCACACGCTCGACCCCAATCTTCACCTCCAGCAAGCACATTTCCTTCAATCACACCACAACTCTCCATTGGACGGACCACAGCTGCGTTCACTTCAACTACAAAAAGACTATGACCCACAACCACCCACAACCAATTCCCTGCAGAAACTAGAACAAAATCACCACCGACCAACTCTTCACATCGCTTCACCAAAACCCTCCTGCCAAATCATCGGACCCAAACCAAGCAGCCACCAACCTCACACAATGGATCACCCACAGCGCTGATGAATTAGCACCCTTGAAAAACCATCAAATCAAGCAAAGTAGCAAAAAAGCCCCCTGGTTCAACGATGACCTTAAGAAATCCAAGAAGATCTGTCGCACCCTCGAGAAAGCCTGGAGAAAAAACCCAACCACTGACAACCTAGCTACCTTCAAGAATGCCACCCGCAAACACCACCAACTGATCCGATCCACCAAGAAATCAGCATTCAAGGATCGACTCGACAACAACGCCCACAACAGCAAGGAACTATTCAACATCGTCAAAGAGTTTACCAACCCCACCGCCGGCACCAACGACATCACTCCCTCCCAAGACCTCTGCGACTCTCTAGCCTCGTTCTTCCACAACAAAATCGCTGACATACATAACAGCTTTGGAAACCAGTCCGGAGACCAGTCCACCCCACCCACCTCCGAACTAAAACCCCCCTCCAACAACCTTTGCGCCTGGAACCCAATCACCACTGAAGACACCATCCGCCTGATTAACTCCATCCTCTCAGGATCGCCAACCGACCCATGTCCCCACCACATTATCGCACCCCATCTCCGAGACGTCATCAACTGCTCCCTCAAATCCGCCACCTTCCCGGAAAACTGGAAACATGCCGAACTCAGCGCCCTCCTGAAGAAACCCACAGCAGACCCCACTGAACTAAAGAACTACCGCCTCATTTCTCTCCTCCCATTCCCTGCCAAAGTCATTGAGAAAGCCGTCAACAGTCAACTCGCCGCCTTCCTCGAATCCAACAAATCCCTCGACCCTTCACAGTCCGGCTTCCGAGCCAAACACAGCACCGAGACCGCCCTCATCGCAGCAACAGACGACATTCGAACTCTACTGGACAACGGAGAAACAGCTGCCCTCATCCTACTTGACATCTCCGCAGCCTTTGACACAGTCTGTCATAACACCCTTATACAACGCCTCAGCAACGTCGGAATACAAGGAAAAGCATTGGACTGGATCATCTCGTTCCTTGCCGGAAGAACCCAAAGAGTCCGCCTCTCCCCTTTCAGATCTAAGGCCACCGAAGTCATCTGCGGCGTACCAGAAGGATCATCACTCAGTCCCACCCTCTTCAACGTTTACATGAGTCCCCTCGCATCCATCGTGCGCCAACACAACCTCAACATCATCTCCTACGCAGACGACACCCAGCTGATCCTCTCCCTCACCAAAGACCCAAACACCGCCAAAACCAACCTACACGAAGGGATGAAAGAAGTAGCCGAGTGGATGAAGAACAGCCGTTTAAAACTGAACTCGGACAAAACGGAAGTCCTCATCTTAGGATCATCCCCCTCCGCCTGGGACGACTCATGGCGGCAACCGGCCCTGGGAAACGCACCCATACCAACGGACCACGCACGTAACCTGGGCTTCAACCTGGACTCCTCCCTCCCGATGACCAAACAAGTCAACGCCGTCTTATCATCATGTTTCAACATCCTACGTATGCTCAAAAAAATCTTCCGTTGGATCCCCACCGAAACAAGAAAGACGGTCACCCATGCACTGGTCACAAGCCGACTGGACTACGGAAACACCCTCTACGCCGGAACCACAGCCAAACTACAGAAAAAACGCCAACACATCCAAAACGCCTCAGCCAGACTCATCCTAGACATCCCCCGCCAAGCTCACATTTCCGGTCACCTGAAAGACCTCCACTGGCTTCCCGTCAACAAGAGAATAACGTTCCGTCTCCTCACCCACGCACACAAAGCCCTCTACGACCTAGGACCCGAATACCTCAACACGCGCCTGTCCTTTTACACCCCCACCCGCCAACTACGATCGTCCAATCAAGCCCTCGCCGCAATTCCACGCATCCAAAGATCCACCATGGGGGGAAGATCCTTCTCCTACTTAGCGGCCAAGACCTGGAATTTTCTCCCCATCCACCTCCGACTCACACAGAACCACCTCTCCTTCAGAAAACAACTAAAAACCTGGATATTCGATAAGTAATGCACCCACCCTCCCTCAAGCGCATTGAGACCTTCTGGGTGAGTAGCGCGCTATACAAATTCCTGAACTTGAACTTGAACTACGCCAGTGACACCTAACTCATTCTCTTCCTTACGGACAAGACAACCACTACTAGAACCAACTTCATCAACTGCATGACCATGGTAGCAGACTGGATGCAAATCAACTGCCTTAAGCTCAAGTCTGACAAGACAGAGGTAGCCGTCACAGCTAGGACCAACACCCACAGACCACACAAGAAATCTTGGGAGCCATCCTAGACAATAAGCTCAACATGACGGCTCAAGCTAACGTAGTGTTCACCTCCCGCTAACACATCCAACGCATGGTGCTAAAGATCTTCAAATGGTTGCCTCCGAACACTAAAAGGACTGCCACACAAGTACTCATCACCAGCATGCTGGACAATGGCAATACTCTCTACGCCTGAATCTCCAAACCCGCACACATAATCTAGACCATCCAGAACACCATTGCAAGACTCAACCTCGACTTCCCACTCCGCATGCACATCACACCACACCTCAGGAAGCTTCACTGGCTCCCCATTCACAAGTGCAGCCAATTTAAACTTCTCACGCACACATACAAAGCCCTACACAACACAGGACCAGAATACCTGAACAGCAGCATACACTTTCACAATCCACCAGACACCTATGCTCTGCCTCATTCTCACACACTCCCTGCATCCGCGAAAGAAAAACTGGAGGTCACTCTTTCTCCTATATCCTACCTAAGACATGAAACAACCTCCCTAGACACATCAAAGCCTCCATCTCACTTCTTGAGTTTCGCAAGAAGCTGATATGTGGCTCTTCGTATAAGCACCTTGGGGACCACACACCTACACAATGGCCCAAGTGCCTGGATACCTTCTCGGGTGATGAGTGCGCTATACAAAGTAACATAACAAACAGTGTTTGTGTTGGGCTTCTAAAAGGTTGTACCCGTTCGGCAAAATAAAGGTATGACAACTACTTTCAATGGTGAATTGGGGGCATATGTGCCATTTTGTGACTTACAACTGATCTAATCCAGGGTTTATGATTTGCAGTGGCATTTAGATTGAACAACTAACTGTAGTAAAACTTCGACAGGCTTAAGAAAGATTGTAATGAATAGATTTCCCCTTCATTCAGCTACATGCTGTTTCAGATCCAGTCACTAAACTGACCTGTATACTGGACAAGAGATTTGTCCAGAGCACTCATTTCATTTTATGAAGGCCTTAACATCTAACACAGAGGCTTAAGGTTACATCGCCTATCAAATTTTGCCATTTCCTATTAGACAGCTCTCCCCTTGAACAATAAGATTGAGTTACATTGGATTACCACATTAAAAACACTCGCAAGAGAAAGGATGTTATAACCTACGTGGGCCTTCAGGAAGCAGGCCAGAGGCTGGCATACTCTGGAACGGTTGGTTGGTAGACAACTGTGAAGAACGCCCAGGATGCTGCTGTTGGTGTCCCACAATAAAGGGTTCTAAGGCAAAAGGGAGATGCAATAAACAAGGTCCAGTGTAAGCATTAAGATTATTGAAGGGATGATGTTGGGTCAATGGCTAAGGATGAAGGGAGTCAGTATGACATGCAGCAGAGGATAAATGGAGTCAATATGACATGCACCAGGACCCTCAGTTTACGATGGGTCTGAGATTGACGGAAAGCGGAGTGCCTGCTTGAAATGGAGTGGAGATGATAGATCGATTCGGCACCGCCAGAGCATCAAGGGAAGCACAGGGTGTTATCAAGGAAGTGTATAGGGCTGAGCCTTTCAGACACAGGACTATGCACCAGGTTAGCCAAGGCAAGTTGAGCAACTGAGCAGTCTAAGGAAGCTGGAGGAAAAGGGGCAATAACATGAAAAGAGGGGACTGAAAAAATGAATAGAGATACAATTAATGTGCCGAATAAATCCGATACATTCGTTGAATTCCACCTCAGCTGGGGCAGGCAATCATCTATTCTGATCCCCTGAAGATAATTCTTCCCATAACATTGCGTCAGTTCAGCAATAATGTTCTCCTTTAACTCCTACACCTTGGAAAGTCTTACCTGAACCCTGTCCAGATGCACCAGAAGTGCACCCTTCTACTGATGACTCTATACCTGCTCAGACAGCATTCATCTGATTGTTACTCCTCTAAAGCTAGGACAGACGGCATGCCTTTATCCTATTCCAAATGTGAGAATAAGCCTACTTAGAGATTGGGAAGGATATCTACTTCCAACAGCTTTCCAACTTGGGACAAAACACCTCTCCTTAACTTCACAGAAAGTCTTTAGTTTTTTCAGTAGTCACAAGACATCCTCCAACTTTGACAGTTTGGTCCACAATACAAGCCTATATAATTGTGGTTTCTTGCTGAAAGGCTTCTCACAGAATAGGAACTCATCGCTTATGCTCTTCTAAGCTCAGACAGTGTAATTTATTTAACCTCTGCAATGCTTAGATAGGAATCTCCAAGTTGAGAAAGAAAGTCTGTAGGTAGGGTCGGACTGGTCTACAAGGAAATCACTAAAGTTTACAGTAAAAGTTAGGGATGGAATGCTTGAATTAATCTAAGCCACTGGGATTTACCCAGCCTGCATCCCAATCCACTGTTATTTTTCACACCATGCTACCTCAGATTGGACAGATCCATGTGCAAATCAGTCTTGACCCTGTGCAAGTGGGAACATTTCCATTCCGAACTGCCAGGCCCTCCTTGAACCGGAAAACAAGCAACCCAGGACCAGTTTTGCCATAGTTCGGGCTCACCAGCCAGGTATAGCTTGGTTCCTATGACACAGTCTGCACAGGACCCATATCTTGGCACACCTGCTCTACTTGGGGCAACACACTAAAGAATTAAACAAGCATTTACAATGCAATGGTCTCGGCATTTTTAAATAGCAGGGCAGGAGAGCAAGCACAAGAAACGAGGGGAGAGGACAGCAAGCACAAGCAGGGAGGGGGGGGGAGGACAGCAAGCACAAGCAACGAGGGGGGGGGAGGACAGCAAGCACGAGCAACGGGGCAGGACAGCGAGCACAAGCAACGGGGGGCTGGGAGCAGGCACTAAAATCAATAAATTATATACAAATAAAGAAGCAACATTGAAAATGTGAAGACTTTTTCTATGAACTAAACATATTTCAATATTTCATAATTTGTTTAGTGTATACTTGTATTTGTATTGTGTGGAGGTTCAAAGCGTAGAAATTCTTTAGGCCGGGGTACCGTGTCAGTCCTCATATTCCAGTAATGATTCAGTGGGGTCCCCACAAGTCAGAAGGTTAAGAGCCGCTGCTCAAGGATGTGAAATACCATACCAGAATATGTGTGTCTTGCAGGCTTTTCCAACTCTCAGTGTCAGATTGATACAATCAGTACAGGTGTGGGGTGTGTGGGTTCATATTATGCAGAACCCTCTCAGCAACAAGATTTGTTAGGGTTGTCTATATCTTTTAGCTTCCATTTTCTGCCCATTAAATATATTCTGAATATCAACTCAGTCACCCCTCTCCCCTCCTATAATGATGAAGCAGCAGAATGACCTCGAAGTGCCCTAAAATTAATTGAGATGCAATATACCAGAGTCTGGCCTCAAACTTTACCCCAAATGCATTAAATGATGTTAACTGCCCCCACGACGCCATTTGAAGCTAACAAAATGATTCTCTCTCACACTTGGAAAAATCTAACTAAACCCCACCACATTTTAACACGTTTCAAGTCAAAAATGGTCCTCATATTAATTTAACTGCACCACGCAACCCTCCCTGGAAGGTCAAAGATGGCCCAAAACACAGCCACAGTTTATATGCACTAGACTAGCGCTCTTGTATACCAAAATACTCTGACAAGAGCATAACTGCACCGCCATTAACCCCTAAAACAACAACGATTTACAGAAAAATTAATGTTACTTCGCCACAGTACGGTACACCGCTTACAGCATCACCCGATTTGCCCTGAAACACATTTTACTGCCCGCCTGCCTCACTCATAACGCCAGAAATGACAACAGACAACCGGGAGATCATTCTAAACGCATAACACCAAAGGATTATGAAATTAATTTAATATTTTACGTCACGGTGTAACGATTATATTACAGTACAGCTCCCTATAGGCCATACCACGAATCGTAACGGTCGTGTAATAGGAAAAAAGTACCAAAAGAAGGAGAAACTGTACTAGGTGCCCAGGGAATTAGTGCACACGCCATTTTTAGGGGGTCGCATTTGTATTTATTATTTATTTATTTATTTAAAACATTTATATAGCGCATCTGTCACCTAGCAGGTATCCTGGCGCTGGGAGATTACTCCTAAAGTGGTAAGTAATGGGAACTGGGAGCAGGTTGTCGGAGAGGTAGTTAAGGGAAGAGCCAGGTTTTAATCTGCTTTCTGAATGGAAGGAATTGCGAAATTTGGCAGATGTCGAGAGGCAAACTGTTCCAAAGTTTTGCGGCTGCCACTCTGAAGGATCTTCCCCCCGTCCTGACCTTGTTGAATCTTGGTACCTTGACAAGGCAGGCTGAGGCGGAGTGGAGGGTTCTGGTAGGGGTGTACCAGATGAACAAATTTTGCAAGGATCTGGGTCCGACTCCGTGTAGTGCTTTAAAAACAAGGCAGAGTGTTTTAAAAGCTACGCGCTGCTTCAAAGGAAGCCAGTGCAGCTCGGCTAAAGCTGCTGTGGCCGAGGATCTCCTGGTCCAGCCAAGGGCTAGTTTGGCGGCGGCCGTCTGGATTCTTTGGAGTCGGTCTAACAGCACAGCTGGGGACTCGAGCAGCAGTGCGTTGCAATAGTCAAGGCGACTAAGAATAGTACACCTGACTATTAACGCTCGTGCTGTGCGGGAAGAAGTGGCATAATCTTGCGTAAAGAACGCAATAGGGCCGAGCAGGTGGACACTGTTTTTGCGACCTGCGCTTCCATGCTAAGCTTGTAGTCCATCATGACACCTAGGTTGCGGACAGTGGTAACCGGCTGTGGTTTTTCTAGGGCTTCCGGGGGCCAGAATTCGGCAGGGAACAGGCGAGGAATCCGGCTTCCAGCGCAAAACAAAACCTCGGTTTTGGAGGAGTTGAATTGCAGGGAGTTTTTATGCAGCTAACCAGCTGTGTCTCTCAGGCAGCCGTGAAACGATTCTAGAGGGATTGATTCTTCCCCCTCCCAAGAGAGAATGAGCTGGGTGTCATCTGCGTAATTTATAGCTTTTAGCCTGTGGGATTTGATTAATGTGACTAAAGGTTTAAGGTAAACGTTAAAAAGGATGGGGCTGATGGACGAGCCCTGAGGCACCCCGTGGGGGACTGGGGAGAAGGCAGATTGAAAAGGGGGAAGGGACACAGCCTGCTTCCTATCTCGCAGATAGGACTGGAACCAAAGCAGGGCGGTGCCGTCAACCCCTGCCTCTCTTAGTCTCTTCAGCAGAATCACATGATTGACCGTATCGAATGCGGCAGACAGGTCCAGTAAGATCAAGGCCACTGCTTGGCCCCTGTCTGCACGCATACGAAGTTCCTCCATGGCCGTGAGGACGGCTGTTTCAGTGCCATGTGCTGGACGAAAACCAAATTGGATGTCGTCCAGAATGCGATTCTGCTCTAGATGTTTCGAGAGACAAGAGCTCACCCAGCGCTCGGCAACTTTCGCCGGGAAAGGTAGAAGAGAGATAGGGCGATAGTTTGATAAACACTCAGGGTTCAATGAGGGTTTCTTCAGTAACGGGGTGATGGGTGCTTGCTTCCAAGGAGTCGGAACAAATCCACAACGCAGGGATTGATTACAGATCCCGCAGAGGGTGCGGAAGAGTTCTGTTCCACAAGCTTTCCAGGTTTTTGGGGGCAGAGGGTCGAGGGGGAACCAGAAGTGATCCCGTGTGCCATTCTCTCGAAATCGGCTTCCAGGATGGGGGGAAATACCCGCAGACATTCCCTGGGTGGGTGCCCTGGGCTCACCGGATCAAGGTCCTTAGTGGCGGCCCCGGGGCCGTTGAGACTATCCAGTGAGGGGGAAGTATTCAAATTGTGTATAATGGTCTCAATTTTATCCTTAAAAAAACGTGCGAGATTATCGCAGAGTGTTTGTGTGGGAGGGATTGTTTTTTTGGCACAGTCTGGATGGATGAGGTTGTTAAGAATCTGGAAGATGCTTTTGGAGCTATTAGCAGCATTGACTATAGTGGAGCAGAAGTAGGTAGATTTGCTTTTAACAATTGCAGATTTGTATTCCAGGAGTTTACTTTTCCAAAGTAGTTTATTTGTATCGGAGTAACCTTGCCTCCATTTCCTCTCAGCCTGTTTACAGGCTAATTTGAGGACTTTCAAAGAGTCGTTAAACCAGGGGGCTGATGCTCTGCCCTTAGGTTTACATCTTTTTAAGGGGACCAGGGAGTCCGTAGTAGAGGATATCCTCGTACAAAAGGCCTTATAATTGTCCTCAACCGGGTTTGCAGGGGAGAAACTATCTTCCACATTGAACACGGCACTGATAGAATTCAGTTTTTCCAGAGCTGTCCAGTCTCTGTACATAAATTCTGATGTGATGCTGTGTGTCAGCGTTCTAGCCCCTGTACTGGTAATATAAAATTTGAGAAGAGAATGATCAGTCCACCCATGGGCAGGATGTCGTTTAGAAGTACTAACTGAGGGGTGGAGAAGATAAGGTCGAGTCGATGACCTGCTATATGAGTGGGTTGCTTGACCAGTTGGTAGAGTCCCACGCTTTCGCAGGAGAGCAAAAGATTATGTAGACCAGTATCCAGACTACCGTTCGGCCAAAGGTTAAAATCCCCTAAGATGATTAATTTATTGTGGGAGGTTGCCATGTTTGTGAAAGTGGTGAGTAGCACTTGTTGTTGTTGGGAGGTAAAGGACCTCGGGGCAGTAGCATATAATTGCCGTAAAGGTGGCTCCAGTGTGGCAGTTTATGGAGAGGCCTAGGATCTCGGTCCCAGCGACTGGATCCATGTCTATGATGCTAATGAGCCAAGAGGCTCTGTAAATAATACCTACTCCACCACCGCGGCCTTTGGGTCTAGGAAGGTGCAAAATTTTAAAGTCCTGAGGACAGGCCCAGTCTAATTCAATGTCACAGTCTGCGTGGGTCCACGTGGGTCCACGTCTCGGTTAGAAAGAGAACATCCAAGTGATGGGTGTCGATAAGTAATTGAATTTCATTAGCGTGTTTTAGCAATGATCTGACATTAAGAAGGCCTCCCAGGAGCAGACCCCTACTAGCGAAGTCATGCAGTGGAAAGGCGGTGTCAGCAAAGGTAAGCTGACCTATGCATGACTAACTCAATCCGAAGGTATTTTAGCATTCTACATGAGCACCAGTTACATTACACAAGGAGGCATTAATGTTTCTTTCTTTCTTTGGTAGGCACGGGGACATTAAGAGATGTGCCCAGAATAACAGGATGTTGAGCAGACTACGAGATTTAACTGTTCCCCAGCTCCAGAGTCGGCCGCTCTGGACAGCCACCACATGGTGATGGGCCTGCTGTGGTTGAGAAAGGTTTTCCAAATGTGTATTTCTCCGAAAATAACCGCTCCCAACGTCCTTTCATGCATTTGTTTATTGTTATAAATATGTCCTGAACACCAATATTCGATCATTTTAGTGACCAGTGGGCTTCCAGTCTCACGCCGGGCACAGCGGAGGGGCGGAGGAAAAGTTATTTTGCCAAAGTCTCAAGTTGCCTGAGCAGCCCACCGCATCTTTACTGTGTTACCTTTACCCACTGCGGGTGTCTCCCTCTCCCACTTACTCATGAGAAACGGAACGAGGGGAGAGGGGCGAAGAGGGGCAGAGAGAGAGCAGTGGCACGCCGGGCACAGTGGGCTGCTGCTGCATTGTGTCCCGGAGAGGGCGGGTCGCCCCTGCTCTAAGAGGCTGCAGTGAGCTGCGGGCGGCCGGGGCACAGGGGAAGAGCCGAGGTCCTGCTGGGGGAGATGTGAAGGCGCGACGGGGCGGCACAGCAGAGCAGCTCTCAGAGGCCGCAGTGAGCTGCGGGCGACTGGGGCACAGGGGAAGAGCCGAGGTCCGGCTGGGGGAGATGTGAAGGCACGACGGGGCGGCATAGCAGAGCAGTTCTCAGAGGCCGCAGTGAGCTGCGGGCAGCCGGGGCACAGGGGAAGAGCCGAGGTCCGGCTGGGGGAGATGTGAAGGCGCGACGGGGCGGCACAGCAGAGCAGCTCTCAGAGGCCGCAGTGAGCTGCGGGCAGCCGGGGCACATGACACATACACACAAATGCACGCAGCAAGGACTTACTGGAAGAGGCGATACTGGAAGAGGGCAGCTTAGGCGACCGAGAGCAGCTTAGGCGACCGCAAAATGGCGGCCGCAAAGCTCCACAAATTTCTGATTTGGGGGCGTGTATTTGTTGTTTTGAGTGACGGGTG
Organism: Lissotriton vulgaris; assembly: GCF_964263255.1. Taxonomy (NCBI): domain Eukaryota; kingdom Metazoa; phylum Chordata; class Amphibia; order Caudata; family Salamandridae; genus Lissotriton; species Lissotriton vulgaris. The sequence continues at coordinate 601,725,196 of NC_141695.1, read as the reverse complement.
ACGTCACTGGCGAAAGAACAGCAAAATGTACGCCCCTGAATCCGAAAGAGACTGAGCTTGTTTCGAGTGACACCTCTCTCCTCCAATGGCTGGCCTCCGTTTAGGAAGCCAGCCAATGGAGGAGAGACGAAAAGAGAGGCGGGAGAAAGCAGCCACTCTAAGAAACAATAATTCTCCAGACTTCCGGCTTGGCCTACGGCCAAGCCTATGGTCCCTCGACCTAAAAAGTGATGGATGTAATGCTTGAAATAATCGCAGCCACTGGTAATTTCTCGGGTCGCCTCCCATTTGAGTGGTCAACAGTACGTTTTGACATTAAATTTTCTTTGGTGAATGTTAGTCCATGAATGTGACTCCAGTACACAGTAGTGCAGCATCATTGTTTTTATAGTTCACTTTTTGTTTATATAGTAGCAAAGTCAGGCTGAATTTCAAATAAAACTACTTCTAAGTAACAGGAGTAGGAACAACACATCAGAAGACGACGCTGTGGCCTACCACAGATAAGCTGCCCGAAGCAAGATAGGTCAGGTGGCAAACAAACCTGCATGCTGTAGCTCTTCACTTTTCGGAAACGAATGAGGAATTGTCACTGCTTCCTTTGGGATTTCCTGAAGTGCTGGAGACCTGTGGAAGAGGCAATGTACTGATAATGATGTAACTGCTTCTTTCATAGTCAAGTGTGGAGACAAATATTTCATTGTTCAGCAAAATGACAGTATTATGCTGAATAGAGTAGCTGCCTTAAATTTTAATTACAAAATTATTGTTATGTCTAACAAGAGCATTTGAAATAGATAACTATAACGGTACCCATTGGCAATATACCATGAACTGATTTTGGATGATTAAAACTTCAAGGAAATAGTTATAAAATATACAATATAAAACAACTGCAGAATATATGAAAAATGGATGGATGGAAATACAATAAACATAATTATAAGTTTACATTTTCCGATTGTTTCTGTTGGAAACTGCTAACTGAAAATGCACTTCTGCCTTCTTATGATGAGGAGAATGAACACATTTTGACAAGATGGCACGTTCTTTGACATGCTCAACCAATAAAACCTAATTCCAATAGTGAAATAGGCAGGAATAATAAAAACATTTACTACAATGATAGCTAAAGAAAACCACAGCTTTTCTCCCTGACGACTTTAAAAAAGCATATAAAGTATATTCAGTCACTAATTTTAGGTACATTTTTACATACCCACTGAGCCCTTAACAAGCTATCTCAGTGCACGCAGCTGAATATACAGAAATGGGTCATCAAAATCTCCTAAAGAAAGAAAAGCTGATCATTTGAGTAAAACTATATGGGCACAGCCTCAGCATATCTAGTTTTGAGCTTAGCATGTAGGTTGCACAGATAAATAGTTCAGAGCAACCCATGTCTTATACCATGTCTGTCTCTCTAGAATTCTGCCTTATGAGAAATGACCCTGAGTAGAACCCGACATTTCGATAGAATTTCAGGACAGGCTCTATGGCTCTCTTCTGTAGCATTTTGCCAAGCCAAGTGCTTGTGTTTTATTTTGGTAAAGGTGTTGCTGGTGGACACACAAAAACATTTTGCATATCTATCATTCTGGACCACACCGAGGATCCACTTGTCAGTGGTGATTTGTGCTCACTTGTAAAACGTAGAGATTCTGCTAGCTACAGGGCCCAAAACCTTAAAATGTCGGGAAATGGTAGCCGGTACCGCAGAGTTGTTCATGATGCCTGGGGTCCTGACCTTTCTCTTTTCCGCGTCTGCTTTTGAAGCGCGGCTAAAATGTATGGCTGGGTTTGGGATTGTATGTACTGCAGCTGGTGTCAAGGGGTGTGAGATGCTGGCCTGGTATTTGATGTCCACTAATGCAAGTGGGCACAGTGCACCAGTCCAGGCAGCCCTTATGGTGTTTTAAGAGGTCTTAGACAACATTAGAAAGCGCTCTAAGTGGTAGCTGTGGAGAGCAGCCTTCAGGCTTAGTCTAAAATGAGTGTAAAGCAGCTTGTTTTACCAAAATGAAATCTTATAGTAAAGATTAAGTAAAAAAGAACCACACAAGGTATTTATAAAAATCTGTATTTATTATATAATACTCTCTAATACGTTTAGATATCTCCTACGCAGGGTTAAACACAATGCACACAATACTTTACATAGAAATATAGTAAATAGCATGAAATACACAGTGCACCCTGGGGGGTGGCAAACTATATATGTATAACAACTACAACTCGGGTCAAGGCAATGTCGAGAGGACGTAGAAGTGCTGGGGATCCAAGGAACCACCCAAGGTGAGCGACTAGGAAGCCCACGGAGAGCGTGTGCAGTGTGGGAACACGACGGCGTGCTCCGTACAACTCTACTTGTAAGTCGATGTGGGATTTTTTAATATTGAGGACCCTTCCCAGTGGACCTTGAAGCAACCCCTTTGAAGACAGAAGGTTGGAGTGCCACCCCACTCGTGGATACCCTAGTACCCACGTTACCGACACCAGGGAAGGCTGGAGCATAGGTGTGAAGTGGTGTCGGAAACCGCTGTTGAACCCAATGGAGGACTTCAGGAAAGTGGCGCTGCTGAAGGAGAAAGTGTCCAGTGGAATCCGAAGGTGGATTCTAGATGAGAGGTACCTGCAAGCAGAGGGGACAGAATCTATGTCACTCAGTAGTGACTAGGACACTTGGAAGACGACTGCCCTCTGATGTGGGGTGTTGCAGGAGAGATGACGATGACCCTGACTCTGCAGCTGTGAGGACCAGGCGACGCTGAGGAAGACCAGGAGCTGTGCACGAGCTGTCCCAAGAAAGATGTTGAGTGCTGAGGGATCGCTGTCCGGCGGTAGCACCAACAAGCCTTGGCAAATGCAACTAATGCCGGAGTTGAAGAAGGAGCAAAGTCGAGACCAGCAAAGGTCCAGGGGACTCACCACAAGCAGGGGAGTCCGGGCAGGCAATGAGCAATCAGGGGAGCCCAAATGAAACAAGTCTGACCCTCAACTGGGCCCAGAGGCTGGAGGCACTGGAGTAGCTAGAGGACCTCGAGAAGCTCACCAAAAGATGCAGGCCACGGTGCACAGGATGAGATGTGGATGAAGATTTGGTCACTGGAGGTGCTCTAGGTTGGGGCTACTTGGAGCCCGTAGATCTTCTTGGAAGGAAGCCAACAAGCCTTTGCAACTGCAAGATGACACAGTGCACAGGAGTTTGGTTATTGAAACCCCCACAAGGGATACTGGTCTCATATTTGGTGAGAGTTCAGGTCAGGCTTTGAGAGCTGTGGAAAATCACCACCTGTGTTGCAGAGCCCAGAGAAGCTCAGGAGCAGCAGACCGGTCGACTTAGTTGCAGTGCCTGCAAATGTAGGGAAGTGACTCCTTCACGTCCAAGGGAGATTTCATCAGGTGTCTTTGATGCCCACTGGACTTGGAAGGTTCCTGTATGGTGCACAGGCACAGACCATACAGCAGACTGGAAGGGAGAGGAAATGGAGCCCAAACGAAGTCCAGAGTGCCCAGATGGTAGAAGAAGAAGTGGTGTCTGATCTGAATCTTGTCCCACGACGAATCTAGGGACCTACACCCAGGTAAGCCCTTTAGTACCCTATAGAAAGTATTGGGATGATTCAGGGTAGTCTAGACAGGGGGGAGTTTACTCCCATGTCCTTTGTCTAGTTTCATGCCAGAGCGGTAGCCAACGGCTCCCAGGACTGGTTTGAACAGGACTTTGCACGAGGACACCAAATGTGCCCCTCATGCAGACTTAGTGGCGCTGGCAAGCACCCCACCAGGTCCGAAAAAAGATTCAATCCTGTCTGGGAGGTGGTCACACCTCCCTGTGACAGGATTCCTATTGTTCTGCCTTCCCTTGCACGAGCTTGGCTCAGCAGCAAGAGGGCAGAATGGTGTCTCTTGTTGGCAGCAACCATTTTGTGCTGTTCGGATCTAGAAGTTCGGCAACGGGAGAGCCTAAAGGAGGGCCCGTCCAGTGCTTGAAATAATACCTCCCGCACCAAACATGATAAAATTAGTTGCAGCCAATTTCGAGATGGTTGTCGCGAAATTACACGGTGCCCCTCTTTATAGTATATGGCTGCTTCACTTACAACCTGGGAGAATGGACATAGTAGGCTGTAGGGGTGTCAAGCTCATGCAGGGGCACCCTCACACTTAGAACCAAGCACCCTGCCTTTGGGATTGATAAGGCCTGCTATTGGGGTCACTTATAGGTCTTAAGTGCAGTGACGCTAGATATAGAAAACCTGTATCTTCAGTAAGTGGTGCTAGCACCTGCTTACACAGGCTGCAATGGCAGGCCTGTAGTTCCATTTTGAATGGTCTCCCATGGGTGGCATAATGCATGCTTAAGCCCATGGGGGACATATACTAGGGACTGATAAGGGTACCCCATTATCCAATCTTGTGGGATGTGAATAAATACCTTACCATCCTTCTTTCATGACAGATACCTCTCAAGGAAGGAGTTATCAGGTAAGCTGGAAATGCTGTTGTGTCTTGTTTCTTGCCGGCGAGTGTCAGACGTCTGGGCCTTCGATATTACAGATAGTGTTTTTACCCCAGACGGAGCTACCTTTCACATCGTGAGGAGAGCTAAATGTAACTCTAGGACTGTTTCCTTTCCAGCTTTTGATAAAATGCTCAGGCTATGAGTGGTCAGATGCCTCCAGACTTACCTTAATATGACTGAGGAGTTGAGACCCCTGGAGTAGCGTAAGCTATTAATTTACATTTGTAAGCCTTTCAAGGGAGTTTCATCCTCTACTATATATAGGCAGGTTGGTGAGATAGATTAAGCAGGAGGCAGGTACAGATACCTCTCTGTCAGGGGCACACCCGACTCGAGGAGTGATGGCCTCCACAGACTTTTCCCTGGGAGCGAGATTGGAAAACATCATTAATGCCACAGACTGGTCTTCAAATTCCATGTTTAGAATATTCTATTTTAAACTAATCTTAGATATGGCATTTTTGATAGTTGACAAGCTCTGAACGAGCATAATCCTCACCTCAGGTCCTGACATAGAATTTCTAATTTCTAATTTCCTAGCTGTCCTAACAGAAAAGTTTCACTTCTATTAAAGATACAGAGGTGAGGATTATCCCACCCGTAGAGATAAGACTCTTGTATTCCCACCCGAGGCATAGCGTATGGTAAAAACGGAAGGGTCTGGATAGACGAATAGTATAAGGTTTAAGTATTGCACACTGACATTCAGATACGTTGGTTTGTTGTATGTTCTAGTCCTAAGATGTGGTTTCAGAGCAGGCTATCTTGCAACTGTATGCTTTGCGATGATGGCATGCTATGTACACTGTTCGTTTGGATTATAGGACTTAAAATATTGTGTTCTTATTCTTGCAGGGAATACTAACTTACTTACTTTACGTCCCATCCTGGGGTATAGACCATCAACCAGGACTCTCTAGCCATCTTTGTCTTGGGTTTTTCTTTCAATCTCACTCCAGGTGTAACTCATCTCCTTGCAGTCAGGCTCAAGGCCTCGGCGCCAGGTGTTTTTTTGGACTTCCTCTTTTCCTTTTCCCTTGGGGATTCCAGGTCGTGGTTTGCCTGGTGATGTTTGATGCAGGCTTATGGAGGGTGCGACCTATCCAGTCCCAGCATCTTTTCAAGATTTCTTCATGAGCAAGGAGTTAGAAAGTCTGCTGCGATAGCTATGATGAAGTTTATTTGTTTGAATTAATAAAAAATGTCACAAAATTGTGCACAGTATATAATTTCGGCAGCCTTCTTTAGTAAAAATATCAACATGTCAATTCACCTAATTAGTTTCAAAATGACACAATTATAAGCCATAAGAAAAAAACGTTAAAATAGAGGTGTTACCGCAGTCATTGACATTTGGTCTCCCTTTAGGCCTGGGCTGAATCGCTGCTCAGAAGTCCATGAAGTTGACATGAAAATTTCACTAGCCCTGCCAGTTCCATCGGGATGTCAAAATTAAAAAGAAGTTTCATTGCTTCTAAGCAAGTATGAGTGCCGTATTTTAAAAACAATGGTTTTAGCAAAGTGCAATATGCATGACACAGGTATGGACAAATGCAGACTAGGTGAACCAAAGATTCATCGTATTGATGACACAATCTGCAAGAGGTGACCGTCTCAATGGAATTCCAGCAAGCATTAATGTCTCTTATTGGCACGACCATAAGTATGACTGAAAGATTTCCTTTTAAAATTGGTTTATTCGGGGCAGCATTTAAATATGGCTGGCTTAGTTTGTCATTGTATGAGCTGGCTAAGATCTGTATATTGCTTCTAAAGGTCTCTATTAGCCCTAGGTCATCTTGTTTAAATAAAAGAGTTAATTTGTCGCCTTAAAACCATTTTTAAAATCCTGGTTGATGGATAAAATTCCCTCAGGTGTCAAGATTTAATTTGACTCAGGTGGTGGATAAAAAATCTGCTCTAAGGTTTTTACCTTTTGTGAAAAAAAGTTCAAGGTTGCTTTCATTGTATTTGGAGGTGTTGCACATATTCATCAATAGTAACAGATGATTGATGCCCAGTGTGAATAGAATTGTTTGCTTAGGCCGAACTCCAGCCGCACTAAGGCATTCCGCGCGTGGGCAGGAATTTGAAAGATCCGTTTGAACGCCCAGCAGTTGGCAGACTCCATGGTATTGACCAATGCCCCAGGAAAGGCTAAATGCCCATACAAGATTGAGGGTAGTAACTTGGCTGTTATAACCTTTCGAATTGGTTCAGCAGATGGACTGTGCAACTTAGAGTTAAGTTTGCACAGGTAGACTCGGTTGCCGTTGCACTCAAGACGGTGTATACAATGTTAAGTAACAATATTCAACCAAGATAATGACAAAATGACAGAATTATCAAAACAAAAGAACTCTCAATAAGTAAATCTTGGAGTCTTTAATGTAGTGGACAGCCAGCCGACACGTGTTTCATCGCACTCGCGATTCCTCTGGGCTGAAATGAACAAAGGTAGACAATGGAGCATGTATTTCACAAAGTTACAATATACAGTAAGACCTGGTTACATGGTCTTGCATGCTCAGTTGTTGCTTCTACTCCAGTGAGTGTACAGAAATACAACTAGGATTCCTGAGTGCCACCCCAACACATCCGTGTCGTAAGTGTAAGAATTATCAATATTATCTCTAACCGTGCAGTTAAATAGTGATTTTGTGCACTAATACGTGGGTGTAGCAGAATTATTTTAATAGGGAGACAGAGTCTCTGTTTAAAAAAGTGATCTAGTTGTGTACGGCTCACTTTCTCGCTACTGTTTCTTTTCTTGCCTGATTAATGGATATATGACAATTAGTGATGAGATTTTTCCTGTTGTCGTGTGTTTATTTTTTCCGTGTGGAATAATTAGACCTTTTGACTGGAACACAGCCATCTAGGTATGTGACGGATACACTTTTAAGTTCAGAGTTTCTTAATTACTCACAGATTCACTAAGCATGAAGCATGACTGAGCCATACACAACTAGATCACTTTTTTAAACAGAGACTCTGTCTCCCTATTAAAATAATTCTGCTACACTCACGTATTAGTGCACAAAATCACTATTTAACTGCACGGTTAGAGATAATATTGATAATTCTTACACTTACGACACGGATGTGTTGGGGTGGCACTCAGGAATCCTAGTTGTATTTCTGTACACTCACTGGAGTAGAGGCAACAACTGAGCATGCAAGACCATGTAACCAGGTCTTACTGTATATTGTAACTTTGTGAAATACATGCTCCATTGTCTACCTTTGTTCATTTCAGCCCTGAGGAATCGCGAGTGCGATGAAACACGTGTCGGCTGGCTGTCCACTACATTAAAGACTCCAAGATTTACTTATTGAGAGTTCTTTTGTTTTGATAATTCTGTCATTTTGTCATTATCTTGGTTGAATATTGTTACTTAACATTGTATACACCGTCTTGAGTGCAACGGCAACCGAGTCTATTTATGTATGGGTAGTTTCTTTCTACTCAATTGAGTGGTTCAAAGGTTTTCCACTCGCCGTTTTGCACCTTAATAGTTAGCTATTCAATACTGATGTGCGTACATACAGGCAGTGCACCCGGTTTCTAACTGATCAAAAGCCTCCCAAACACTATAAGTTTGCACAGGGCGTGCGCCACCACCTTATCTTTTACTTCCATGGTCCAAATGTGTGTGGTGGACTTGCCATTGCTCATAAACCAAACCCCGAGATAGTTATATTTTGATGCCGTGGTTATTTTCAATTTGCCCAATCTCCAATGATATTTCAATTTCTTCGCATATTTTCCAAAGATAAATACCTTTGTTTTACTGGCATTGGCTGTCAGTTCATTGGTGTCATTATAGATGCTCAATTCGTCAAGTGCTCTGTGCAGACCTGTCTTTGTCTGGTCCATTAGTATCATATCATCTGCATACTGCATTAGAAACAACCTGGTCTGCCTGATTTTTGGCGCCAACAGGTTGGCTTTTGATATTGATTTACCAAGGCTCCTCCGTCCGCTGGCCCTGAACTCCTCCGTCCGCTTCTAACACCCTACACCCCCCAGCGCAACCTCCGCTCTCTAGGTCAACACTTGGTAGTGGTCCCCCGCACGAAACTCTGTCGAGTCAGGGGTCGATCTTTTAGGCTTCTGGGAGCAAAACTTTGGAACTCCCTTCCCCTGAACATCCGCCGCCTTGACAACTTGTCCGCTTTTCGCAAGGCAATAAAAACTCACCTGTTCCCACTGCATTAAGCCTTCGGCCTCCCTACCCCATCTCAGTAGGTTATGCTATGGTTTCTCAGCGCCGGGACGCCCCGTTGCTGGGGCAGCAGTTGCGCTTCAACAAACTCGTAACATAACATAACATAACATAAGTTAAAAAGCAAAGGTGCTAAGACGCAGCCTTGTTTTAGCCCTTGGTCCGTATACACCTTCTTTGTTGCAGCACTCTGGGTTAATTTAACAGGTTTCGGTGTAAAGAGTGATGACGGCATTCAGAAGCGTTCTTGGGATCCCCCAGTTTTGCAGTTTTTGCTAAAGTAAATTCCTGTTGACGCCATTGAAGGCCGCAGAATAGTCCACAAAGCAAAGAAAAAGGGGGCAGTGTTTTTCCTGGGTGGACTGTGCAACCAGGTAGGCTAGGGCTAGAATTTTATCGAGTGTTGAAACTGCAGCCCTGCTAATGTTTGGCCAGAAGATTTGGAGGATTTTTCTCGGACAGGTGTTGATGAAGGTCTGGACTTTGGTGGTGGTGGTCATTGTTGTCCTCCAAGTTTCTGTTCCATACAGAAGGACTGATTTTACGTTGTGTTAAAAAGCCTGGTTTGCAGCATTAGATCATTGGAGCTCCAGGTCTTCTTTAGCTTAATGATGGCAGCCCTTGTTTTTCCGATTCTTGCCTTGACGTCTGCTTCTGTCCCGCCCTGCTTGTGTAAGACAATTCCCAGGTAGGTGAAGGCCTCAACCTCTTCCAGCGGTACAAAAGGGGGTGGTGATGGACAGAGCATCTGAATCGAACAAACACTCACACCCAGTCAAAAGATCTGGGTTTAATCCATCACCGTTCTTTAGCCCACTCTGCCACTCCAGTTCAGACATTCCGCGTTTGGCCGCCATAAGTGTGGCAGGGTATGCTCAGACGTGAGTCCCTTGCTCACTTTGCCACTGGATTCAAGCAAGCCAGGCTGAAGACGGCTGGTATGCCAGAAACCGGTCCTCCGAAGCTTGTTTCCGGTCCAGGGAAGACATGGCTTGGCAGTTCGGGCTGGACTGTTCCCATGAGGCACAAGGTCAGACTGATTTGCATATAGCCATGTCTGAACTGGGGTGGCAGAGTGGGCTAAAGAACGGTGATGGATTAAACTCAGATCTTTTGACTGGGTGTGAGTGTTTGATTGATTCAGATGCTCCGTCCATCACCACCCCCTTTTGTACCGCTTTTGGCCGCCATAAGTGTGGCAGGGTATGCTCAGACGTGAGTCCCTTGCTCACTTTGCCACTGGATTCAAGCAAGCCGGGCTGAAGACGGCTGGAATGCCAGAAACCGGTCCTCGGAAGCTTGTTTCCGGTCCAGGGAAGACATGGCTTGGCAGTTCGGGCTGGACTGTTCCCATGAGGCACAGGGTCAGACTGATTTGCATATATCCATTTCTAAACTGGGGTGGCAGAGTGGGCTAAAGAACAGTGATGGATTAAACCCAGATCTTTTGACTGGGTGTGAGTGTTTGATTGATTCAGATGCTCCGTCCATCACCACCCCCTTTTGTACCGCTTTTGGCCGCCATAAGTGTGGCAGGGTATGCTCAGACGTGAGTCCCTTGCTCACTTTGCCACTGGATTCAAGCAAGCCGGGCTGAAGATGGCTGGAATGCCAGAAACCGGTCCTCTGAAGCTTGTTTCCGGTCCAGGGAAGACATGGCTTGGCAGTTCGGGCTGGACTGTTCCCATGAGGCACAGGGTCAGACTGAATTGCATATAGCCATGTCTGAACTGGGGTGGCAGAGTGGGCTAAAGAACGGTGATGGATTAAACCCAGATCTTTTGACTGGGTGTGAGTGTTTGATTGATTCAGATGCTCCGTCCATCACCACCCCCTTTTGTACCGCTTTTGGCCGCCATAAGTGTGGCAGGGTATGCTCAGATGTGAGTCCCTTGCTCACTTTGCCACTGGATTCAAGCAAGCATGGCTGAAGACGGCTGGAATGACAGAAACAGGTCCTCGGAAGCTTGTTTCCGGTCCAGGGAAGACATGGCTTGGCAGTTCGGGCTGGACTGTTCCCATGGAGGCACAGGGTCAGACTGATTTGCATATAGCCATGTCTGAACTGGGGTGGCAGAGTGGGTGAAAGAACGGTGATGGATTAAACCCAGATCTTTTGACTGAGTGTGAGTGTTTGATTGATTCAGATGCTCCGTCCATCACCACCCCCTTTTGTACCACTTTCAACCTCTTCCAGTGCATCACCTGCAAGAGACTGCAGATGTGCTGGCTATGTTAGCCTTCAGGATCTTGGTTTTTCCCGTGTGAATGTTGAGGCCAAGTTGTGCTGATGTGGCTGCCACCTTGTCTGTCTTCTCTTGCATCTGCAGATGGCCATGGGAGAGTAGGGGCAGGTCTACAAGGTGCAGTTTGTGCAGCTGCGTCCAAGGTGTCCAAAGGATCGCATTTCTTCTCCTTGCTGTGGATGTCTTTATGATCCAGTCTATGGCCAGCAGGAATAGAAAAAGCGCGAGCAGACAACTCTGGCAGACTCCTGGCCTCACTTTGAAGGATTCTGTGAGCTGTCTACCCTAGACTATCCTGCAGGTCATTCCATTGTAAGAGTTCTTGATGATTTTTATGAGTTTATCTGGCACACTGTAGTGGCGGAGAAGTTTACAAAGGGTCTCTCTACCCATGCTGTCAAATGCTTTCTCATAGTCGATGAAGTTGACATAGAGGGACCAATTCCATTCCATTGACTGCTCAATGATGATGTACAGTGTTGCAATCTAGACTGTACAGCATCTATCTTTGCAGAAGCCAGCTTGCTGATCTCGTAACAGAGCGTCAACATGTTACTTCCTTCAGTTCAGGATAACTCTGTTGTACATTTTGCCTGGGGTTGATGGAAGACTGAAAACAAGCATCCTGGGACCAGCTTTAGGGTATCACCCTTCATCAGCCAGACTAGCTTGAAACCAGTGGCGTCCATAATCGTTTTGCTTTACAATAGCTGCCCTAAATTGGGAAGGGTATTCCCAGACGTGGATCCCATGCTAGCTATACCTTTGGATTCAAGCTAGCCTGGCTGATGAGAAACTGGTTCCAGGATGCTTGTTTCCCGGTCCAGGGAGGACCTGGCCTGGTAGTTCGGGGTGAAATGTTCCCAAGGGGAGCAGGATCAAGAATGATAGCTGGGTCCAAACTGGGGTATCATAATGAGCAAAAAAACTATGGATTTAACCCAGATCTGTGACTGGGGGTGAGTGTTTGGCAATGTTCAGCATTCTGTCCATTATCTTTTTGTGTTGCTACAGGAGGGTAGAAGCCATCCAATCAGAGAGACACACAAGAGAAAATGCTCAGTGGAAGTGAAAAACAAAAGATTGAAAAGCTGGAACACGGAAAGTCATTGAACACAAAGCAAGCAAATGAGAAGGACAATAAAACCAACCAATAGGAAGCAATGGGCAGGCTATAAGCTCTTGGTAAACCCACAACAGGTGTTATGCTATGCTGCCTGGTAGGCTTGATCTAAAAAGGGAAGGAGAAGCAGTTAATATCAGTATTTTGTTGTAAAAACTCCAAAAATGTTAAATCTACGAAGGAAGACATTGTTAAAAAGTTATAGTATTTATGCCAATCTTTTCAGCATACTACTAGAACTGAGACTAGAGAAAGGAGAATTACACTACAAATAAATGTCTCTGTCAGTTGATAAATTAACAACATGGCTTAAAGTACCTCTACTCATGGGACACTGTCAAAAAGGAACATTAGAACTGGTAAAATACAAATCCCTCATTAAAAACAAATTCAGAGTCTTATGAGGCATACGGTCTCAACAACACAGAACAAATGGGAGAAGTAAGTGGAAAGAACAAAAAGAAGCAGGAACTCTGCCAAGAGATATAACTCACTTGCCAAGCATTTAGATAAAGGCTATTCTCTTCCAGAAAATAGCTGCTCACCATAGTCTGTGCTTGGGAAATATTGAAACGCGAACACAAAGTAAGACTACTCACATTGTACCACAGTTTATGCCAAAATCTATTAAATTAAAGGCAGTGCTTGCTACATCCAAAGGAGGTATATTATTCAAATAACAAGAGCTGGTAGAAGAATATGAATGAAGAAAAACAAAATCGGTGAACTACTTCTAGTCCACACAATGACTTTCTTTGTATTTCTGTTATAAGGAACATTGAGTAATAAACTAACCTAAACACCTCATAACTTATTCACTTATGACATAGCCATAACATGATTGTGGGCATTATGAAATAGCATTGGAGATCATATGACTTACTGTCCTATGATGGCTCTGTTAATGGCTATGATAAACATGGCAGGTCTCAAAAACTTGCATAACGGACTGCATACACCAACAGAAGTGCCCTTTAAACCAAGTCATTGGAGGCTCATCTCGCATAGTATAGACAACATCCCCTATATGGATGGTTTTCACTGACCAGTGTATACTTCAAGAGCGAACTATAAAGAAACTAAAATCCTGTCCCTCAACAGATCACAATATTAACAAGAGCTTTGTATTCTAACAGTGATACTTTTTGTCCCATTAAGAATGTCTGAATGCCAAGAAAGAAAACATGGGGGAATAGGCAAGTAGGGCTAGATGGTGGACGTGCTCTGTTAAGACTCCTTTGAATACCTGTGGTAACCCTATGTAAAAATCACTAATAAGTGCAATATTCTCCAACACTGGAATGTGTCCTTCTTAATTCCTGGTGCCTCAGTGGAGCTGGTAGCAGCAGTGTAAAAGGAGACTATTTTCCTCAATTTGCAGCCTGGTCCAAACATAAGTGCATCACATGGGGGCGACATGACACAAGACAACCAGCCCAGAAAAGTAGAGCCAGGCCAAGGCTGTGGGTGGCAAGAGAGTGGAAAACCCTGGTGGTGGTCAAGTTACGTGGGGCTGCCAATTTGATCCGAGTAGACCTGTGACCGCTGGAGTGGCCGAGACCCAGCAGTGCCTGCCCATAATATAACAGGAGTGGTGAGAAGTGCCTCAGGCCCAGTTAGGGTCAGTGACACATCCCAAGCCAAGGAAGAGAACAATTGCACCCTGTGTGTAAAACAGGTATCCTTGCTGGCTGATGATGTGACAGCCAAGGGAAAATACTTTTGCTGGCAGGGCTGATTCCTGCCAAGTAGTGTCCATGGGCTGGCGGAGAAGGTATTCAGGGAAAGGAGCAGTGAGGCAGTCTCAAAAGTTCTCCATTGGCAGAAATCCTGCTCCTGTCTATTTTTCTGGTTGAAGTATTAAAAGAGTGACTGCTGCGAGCTGGGGGAGCATAAGGTGGACAATATTGCTTGCCACTTGTGCTCTAGAAAGCACTGGCTCCCTCCCTGTCAATGGGTAAAAACTGGTAATATCCTATTAAAAAATGTCAACGAGGAGTGTGTAGGACTGGGCCAATGATACACAACTGAATGAGAGTGGTAAATCCCACTCCTCACTGGCTGTACTGGTCAGCAATGGGGCAGACCTTGAAAATGGCAAAGAACAATGCAGGTGCTCCTCCTCATTTCGAGGAAAAGGGACAAATACAAAAAATGCAAATACACAAAACCCAGTCCATTTACTGACAGCAATCTGGCTCTTTGCAGAAGCAAGTGCATCTGCAGCGCCTACATTATCCACTGAGGTAATTCGCAAACAATAAACAGTATACCTGAATCTATCTGGGACTGAAAAATTAATAGATTGGAGTCAATGCGGCAACTGTTGAATCAAGATTTGCAACATGTGGAAGACAGAGTGACAGAAGCAGAGTGAATAGCTTTGGCCTTGGTGGACACAGTCAGCAACTACAAGTCTATAGTGATGCAACTGGTAACTACTTCCAAGGGTCTAGAGTAAAGTGTAGACCATGTAGTAGAGCGTGCTTGGAAAAACAACTTTCACACTGTTGCAAACAGCTCAAAATGTTTCTGAAAGAAGGTTGTCCCAACTTGAGACATCCCTTCATGCTAGCTGAAAGAGTGAAGAAAACACTGACAAAGAGCCATCCCCTGGCCCTCCCTCCCTTCTAAAACTGATTATTACAAAGCTCCTTAACTTTCAATAGAGACATGTCATCCTGAGAGCTGCACACTTTCTGTGGTGTGTTCAGTATGAATCCTGCCTCCTCATGCATTTCTCTTTATAAACCAGTGCATTGCAAATCTTTAATCAGGAGAGGAAAGAGCCATCTCATTTCTAATTACAGAAACCAAATTCTTACCAACAAGTTTGCCCAATGGGCTCATGACAGTTGTGGCTTCTCTTGTGCATATGAATCATTCAGGCTTTATGCTTTAACACTCTACCAGATTTAGCCTACTAAAGTGGTTAGATAGGAAGGATGTCTTGGAGGAGGCTCGTCGACCTCTCACTATATGCAGAGAAGGCGTTTGACTCAGTTGAGTAATTGATGCTTTCTGTGTTGTAAACATCTGGTATTAATATGGGCTTCCAACTGGTCGTTATCAATGACTGGACTTGTCCCTCAACTATAGAGTAGTCATTTAAGTTAAACAAGTAAGCGATGGGCGATATAACGTATATGCTTCATTTATATGATGGGGGAAGACCAACTAGATTCCGGCAAGCCACACTCACTTTGATAAAAATGTTAAGACTGGCTACTATGGCACTGTGGTGGAAGGATAGGCTAACTTGCATGACTCACTCACGGGTAGAGCAATGCAATGGAAGATGTAGACCATGTAAAGTGATTTAGTAGATAGGACTTCATGGGATTTCTGCTCTGGATGATAGTGACAGGACAAATGCATCAAAACATTTACCCAACTGCAGGTGAAGTTTGAATTGCGTTCCTATTCTCCTAAAACAGCTCCACTTTGGGCCACAGTATTGATTGATGAATAAGGAGGACTAACTCGCTAAAATACTGCACACTAATTAACAATACACCAGAATGCCAGGCTAAAATTTGGGGCAAGATAAGAGGTAGATAATGGCACTCAGATGGCTGTAATTGGGAGGCAGCATTGATGCACCCCAGGTCGATTGCGATACAAACAAGCTTGTGTTTAATCCAACTTAAACTTCGACACCTAGCCTTCAATGATGGAAGAGTTCATTATGAAGTAGGCCTTGCTTGGATAGTGAATATATGAAATTTAGGGGACTAATTTTTCCATTTATCCTGCAGGGAACAACAGGTGATTAAGGAGGAAGAGGGGTGGAAAATATTGTCCAGCCTTGTAATCGCTGTACCTTTTATGATATAATTTGTGATTCTAGGTAAACCGCATGATGTTGTCTTGGTCAGAATTGAACTGAGAATGTTTTCACTGGGACTGATGATTACCCCGAGAGACATAGCACATGAATAGGGGAACTCATCCTGTCCTACTAAAACATGATGGTGCATGGAAATAGACTAATGCATGGCAGCTGATAAAGTAATTTGTAGGGAAGGGAGAGTTCACAGAAATCCCTGAAAATATGGTGTCCTTCGCAAAATGACTATGGCTTGAATGTAATGGAGGAAGATGCCATCCAAGGGACCCAACCTTAAGTAAAAGGTTCCAGAATGTCTTATAAATACCCTATAGTATAATGTGTGTTGCTTGGATAATGAGGGTTGATGAATCCTCTGACTGTATTTCCAGCTGCTAAAAAAAACATGAGAGCTCCAGCAGGTTGGTATTGCTAGTATGTGTTAATGGTAAACAATAACAAAAAGTTTAAGGAAAGAGAAATACAGGGATTGTTACTCTCAAAAAGCAATTGGCAATGCGCCTTCTTTATTCTACAAAGTATGGTGAGGATGCAGAGAGCCTCAAGTGGTGCTTATGTGGCTTCTGCAGACCGGCGTCCAAGGTCAAGGTCTGGCTGGAGGACTCTGCGTGCTGTCAGACACTCCTGGCCGAGTTCTGGGATCTTATGCCAGCAACTGGCAGACTGCCTGAGATCTGGGCCCCCCTCATCTCATATCTGCAACGCCAAAACACATCGCACCCTGCGCTCCCCTCTTCACCCTGCACTGGTACTTTGCTTGATGGGAACAACGACGCCGGCTTGCTATGCACAGCATCTCCACTTCCACGCTCTCATGAGACTATGCAATAACATTTACCAACATCTCGACCCCGCTGGGTGTTCCTTTGTCATTTCTGTCTAGCTCCATGTATCCTTTTGCCATGCAATGTACTGGGCTGCGCAAGCACAATTGTTCTAAATGTGGCTGTAACAGATGTGTCACCACTCTTTTCATGGGCCATGCTGCAGACCTGTAATGCAACATGTTGTTTAATTTCTTCAATTAAGGTTTTCAAAATTAAATCTTCAGAGAGAGCACAACCTACTCTGGAATAGCAAGAACCCCATGTAAATGTAGAAAAAGAATTGCTGGGTTAATGTCTACGTAACTACTCGATACAGTACAAATTTGTAGATTTAGGGATGGATTTAGCTTCCATGGGTCTTTTGTATTCTGACCCACGCACACCAAAAGCTAAATGGCAAAAAAGTGACTTACCTTCAGTAACCATCTTTATGGTGGATATTCTATTTAATCACAGATTATTCACACTGTAAATATTCCACAAACGTCAGACTGGATCAAGAAACTTTAAAGCAGTGTCAATGTAAATGGTAATGTCAGGTTCCATGCCAAGAACAGCCATATATAAGCACAACTCTATGCACAGATGTCAGTTGCTTTCTTACGCTGTCTGCCCTCGATGCAGAGCCCGTTTGAAGATTGGCATGAGCAGTGTACAGAACTTTACATCTAGACCTTTTTAGATGGAAAACGGGTCTAGTTCACAGAACGGGGAGTTGGAGGGCGGTGAGGAATCTGCAGTTAGATAGAGTCCCCACCAGGAACATTGTTACTGAAGTAACTTATTCTTCTGATGGATACTTCTACCAGCAGATTCCTCCCTTTTGCACAGATACTATAGCAGTAGATCTAAAAGGCAGTGGATCCCTGAACAGGCTCAGACCAAAAAGTCCTGCAGGCAATGTGCCACTTTCGACAGACCTGACTGTTAAGGCAGGAGTGCTTTGTAAACATTGGTGTGTAGCTGACTGACACATATCCAGGTCTGTCACTCTGCATGTCAAAGCAGTGATAGCAGCTTTGGCCTAGATGGAATGAGTCCATAAGCGTTCTGGGGGCCGCTTCTTCGCCAATGTCTCTCTTCCTCCTTAGGGAGATGAAGTAGAGCAAAGGATGCCGAAAGGGTGATAGTCTGCAGGCATGAAAATAAGTGACCATTTTCAGTAGAAATGAAGCTTGGGTCCTGTGGTATAGAGTCGATTGAAATAAAGATCATGAATCTCACACACTCCTCTAGCCAATGGTATGGCAATGAAAAAGACTGCTTTCTAGTCTCAATGGACAACTATGCAGTGGCTCAAAAGGTATGCACATTTAGAAAGTGAGGGCTAATTTTAAGTCCTACTGAGGTATCACAAACGATGACTGTCCACCTGCAATCGACACCACTTGAATTTCACACTGATACTTTATTCTGGGCTGACGATGAGAGGCAGTAATTAGAAGCTGTAAAATCTGCCAGGAGCTCTGAGCCCAGCTGCTGATTTTAATGAAATTCACAAATTTCTAGTGATTGTGCGTTTGTGACGCTCATCTAGCTATTGCATAGTGTTTTTAGAACGACAAAACTTAAGGTGCGCAATGCTCTCAAATTAAGAAAATAAACCCTTCTCCCTTAATTGCCAGTTCTATAACTGACTATCAATAGTTATACTTCTCGGGAACTGGTTAAGGAACTACACCTCAACGAGTTTTCAAAATACTAAGGAACAGAGGGATTTCATTATCTTCCTGATATCGAAGATCTTTGCATATGTTCTAGGAATCCTTTGCCGAAACATGTTAGGAAAAATGCTTGAATAAACACCACAGATATATGCTGGTTTTGAATAACACGAAGAGAAGAAGGACAAACCTCAACCATATCCAATCCCAATATCCTTGATGAAGTCGTAGAGTTACTTTCCCGAGACCACAAAACACATGTTGGCTAAAAGGAATCCCTTCGGCAAGAAAAAGCCAGAAAATAAACCCAAAAGTCAAGACAAGAATATCTCTGTGTTTATATAAATATAATTTATTTAAATGTATATGATGATATAAATCGTGTGTGCCCCAGTAGTATAACTTTTAATGAAATTCAAAGGGGAACTTAATGCAAGATTTCAAACGATGGCGTATAGCTTACTGATGAGGAGCCATCTCACTATTAGTGAGGTTGATCCGTCATACAGCTCTACATGCACTCAGAGCCCCTGTGGCGGGCTTCTTACAATTAGTTCCATCTTGCCCATCCATAACTATATTCTACCAGGTAGATATCACAGATATCGTTAGACGTCGAAGCTGGCTCGGAGGATTAATAAAGAACGCCATACAACCGTGGCCTTTATATAAAAATAGGGGAACATGGAGAGTCCGTCAACTGGTTAAATATCAGCATTGAAACTACTACAGAAGTAGGAAACGGTGGCATATGTAAATTGAGGATCCTTGAACCTTATTATATAGTTCTACTCATCTGTGGGGCAAAGAAACTAGGAAAAATTCATTGCGGACGGGTTCCTGCTCATGTTGGAAGAAATATAACAGACTTTCGAGTGTTAGAAATAGTAAAGATATACAATCAAGGACGTACAAAGGAATACTAAAGAAGACAGGAATGCAGAATAGAGCTGTCATTCTTAATACATAACCTAACAAATGATGAAGGGCCGTCACGGATAACACCTCTGAAGAATCCAGTACAGTATTCACTGGTAAAGAAAATCCTGAAGAAGGCATTTACCAAAACACGTGGGTGGTATTCATCAAATCACTACCAGTGTCTTGTATATTTAATATCAATCCTATTGCATATTGTGTCCAGACAACATAAATGTGATAAATGTAATATGCGGTTTAACTGTCAATTTTATATAAGTTTGAGGTTGGATCTGCACGCAAATACAAGTTTCTTTCAAGTGACGTTATAAGGGATATTAATATGTGGTTCTAACCAGTGTAATATAAGAAGTAATGTATAATTATTTATGTTTTGAAGTAAATCATGTATAAATTGAATCTATATATATATTTTTTCTACCAACAAAAAATACAAAAAGACTAATAACATTAAAAATATTTTTCTAAATTAGTTGCTATATTGTATATTATGTGATTCAGTGTCTAGAGTTTGCGCACTACTGTACTGTCAATCAGTACTGAACCCGGTGCTACAGCTTTTTTCAAAATAGATACTACAGGCATCCCAGGTATAAAGTTAGAGAAGCCGTTTTGCTAAGCCTATTTCTGAATCTTTCAATTATACAACGCAAGTTCACTCGGCTGGCACTTCTACTCGCTAAACGTTGCATTGCAGATGCAGATTCCAACCTACTATGTCACATGGGTCCGGTATTTAGCTATGTCTGAAGAATAAGAACAGCAATTTGTGGCCTGTATGCAATGCAGAAAGACCAACGGTTATCTGGAGTGGCTATAGTTCTAACTTAGCTGATCCACAACTGACTGACCGACTCTTTTCAGGAGGCAAATGCAGTCAGTGCCTTGTCTTGAGTAACTACATAATACAATAGGCTTGCTAATGCTGTACTGTAAACTGTTTGTGTGTCTACCAGGCTGTATGCTACATTGGCTAGTCTGTACATCACAATGTGTAGACTTGAGTGTGAGTAAACTAGAGGCATATTTTGCTCTCTATATTGTTTATACAAGTTTGTAGAAGTTTTGAGCGGTATTTTACATTTGAAAAAAGATAAATAAAATGTAAAAAGTGATCCATATGGACCCTGCTACCTTTAACTGGAGCACATCTAATTTATGGTCCTCCAGATAATTATATCTAAGCTCCACTGGACAGTGACAGGCGAGGCATATTGTTAATATGGCTATCAATGCTTTTGTTGACAAAAATTAATTATCATACTTATTTATACAATCACCTGTCCTGACTCCGTATCTACCTCGACACGCAAGTGCGTGATCAGGCAGGCCCTTCAACCTAGGCCAGGGATTACTGACTGATGGGTTACAGGGGCAAGGGTTCACAGCAAGGCAAACACTCAGGCAGGAAACTCTTGATCAATTCCACAGATAGGCACAGAAACATTACAATGGTATGGGGAGATTGCCCCAATAAACCACACATACCCGGTGGGGGTACATGCTCCTATAAACACCATAAAGTCAGATGCTACATGAGTAAGGAACACTTAGCCAATCATTGCCTAGCACATGTATAGTCATCACGCGGACCCATGCCAGACACCTGGACACATTCACCACTGGGCACACTGTGTCCAAACAGGTCAAGACCCACCTGTAGTAACCAAATGAGCATTCATTTATGACTCTAAAGGCAGCAACCAACATTCCTCACCATATATGGTGTGCTGGAAACCTTTAATGGTTGTTGTAATATTGTATTTACAGAAGCCTCAAACTTGATATAAATTGAGACAGTCCTCAGACCTAGTGCCTGTAAACTGTTCTACTGGCCAACTGTTTAATTAAACAAACTGTTCCTCTTTTGACAAACGCCTCATGTCTTCTGTTTTTTAAGGAAATACGATTCGAGCAACATTTCGGCGAGCTAGATAGGAGGATTGAGACCTTGCATCTGACTGTAGCAGAACGAAGGTGACACCCCGGGACAGATTCACGTTGCGCAATGACAAAGGTGGGCAGACACCGCAATTGATTGGAAGTTGTTCTGCTGAATCCTCGGGTGGAGGTCTGTCCTGAAGCAGGCGTCACAGAGGGTAAGAGACTACATCCGAACCCACCATAGTCTGAAAAGCATTTGGTGTATGGAAAACTAGGGAGAAGCTTAAAAAGATCATTTAAGCACCCTGACACCGACGGGGTCTGGCACATTACCTATTTTATATGACCCAACTGTATCAGTCGTAAGGCGGTCTCTGAGGTGTTGTTGAGGGAGTCACCTTTGTTCGACAGCTGACTGCTAGCTTAGGTGACTATAATGTAATACTGTGTATAGCCCTTGATAACTCCCAGGACGCTGATTTTTGTGACATAGCTAATTCTGATTGGGCGGAGTTGACACCACAGTCTTATAGTTTTTATGTTCAACCGTTTCCCAGTGCTGAAGTGGTTTCTTAACACCTGTAGTATCTGGAAGGAGTGGGGGCGGTGCATCTAGCTTGACACTGGGCACTATAGGGCAGAATGCGTAAAGGGAAACTTGAACCCATGAATCTAGGTAACTTGTGTGTGACCTAGAAGGGCTAGCGATTCCAGAGTTATTACTAAACGGTGTCTATGATTACCACCTTTGTTTAAGAGCGGATAGTGGCAGACCATCCAGATCACTTAGGAATGTGTTCCACGCTAGTCTTCTCTTGTTAGAAGATAAATTGCAATGACCAACTAAGCTTTATTTTGACAAAGTCGTTTTTTCTGTCACCAGTTATTGAAATGTGTCATTGTATGTGTTATTGTATATCTGATATTGCCTTGATTTTCTTTGAAAATTATTTCATGTGACAATTTCAGTTTATGCAGGTTTTATTCTAAGATATAGCATTCACCCTGTGTTACAATACTATATATGCGGTTTTATCTTGTTTCATTGACATGCTTGTTAGCTGTTTTAAAGTAAAAAGTGTAAGTACTCAGCTCATAGTACATAACTTGTAAGACTGCACAACGTAAGAATAAACATACGATTTGACAAACCAAATTTGGATGACATCAATTGAATTGTATTGTCCAAATTACTAAAGTTGTCATTTATTCCCCACTAAAGCACCTGGAGACTAATTTCCTCAAACAATTAGAAAGCCTTAATACGTTTTGCCAAGAGTGGCATTTATACACAAAGGCACTCACATTTCCCTGGCCTAAGGAGGGAACATTTGACATGATCACTCTAAAACACATATAAAAAACTGATATACAGGTTAGAAAAGAGACAAAGGGACAGTAGTAGAAGCTGACATACCCTCCCACCATAAGAATGTCAGACAGATCCAAGCCTGAGAAACCTAAAAGCAAACAAGTCCAGACTCCGCCAGCACAGCCCACGTTTCTAGGCAAGGCCCCCAAAAGCTCGACTCCCCGTCCACCACAGTCAACAGACCACACCTCAAAGGCGGGTAAAATATGCATTCCCACTAGGTCAGGTGAGTGCAAATGTGCGTTAGGAAAGTTTGCGGCGGTCCTTGACAGTGACACAGCGAGCTCAGGAAAAGAAGGGAGCCCCAGTCCCCAGGAAACCATCAATGAGGGTGGGGCCACAGGGTTTACTCTGAGCAAAGGGAACAGGCCAGACGGTGCAAAAATGAGAGGTATGAATGGGGGCTCGAGAGACAAAGGGCACATAACAGGGAGTTTGAGTAAGGTTAGAGAGCAGTGTACTCTCTTCATAAGGGAAGCAAATCCAGGTACACAGTGCCACACTCGGCAGAGTCAGAGGTCACTAAAAGGCTTAGAGCCACATTGTTCAGGCATAGGAAAAAGGTGAACCAAGAGATAAAGGAATAGGGCAGCCTGGTACTTACTCACCCGTGACACAGAAAACACAAGATGGCAACAGTGCACGCACAGTAGGGGAGCAGCAATGAGGATGTGTGTTACTTCTCACAGGTGCTCAACAAAAGATAGGCCAACCCCGAGGTAGATAATTGCTAAGAGGGAAGGCAAGACCTTTGTGTACCCGTTTAGTGACCTGTTAGCCTTTTGGACTGAGGAGAGGGACAACTATGGCCGGCCTTGGTAGAGGAAAGGATTGTTTGAACCAGAAGACATGGCAGTGGCGGAGGACAGCATCAGACATGAAGGAGGAAATCCTAAGTAGGACTTCCTCTACATGCAGCGAAGCCTTGCGAAAGGGGAATGCTATGTTGAGGGTAGACTGTAAAGTCACCTAGCATGAGAGGGTACCCGTAACTACAGAATTTGCGAAGTGCAAAAAAAAACTGCTGCGCTACCCAGAGCACTGCAAGTGGCGAAGTGCATTAGATTAATGCTGTGATTTTCAGTGCTGTTGTTTGTTCGCACTGTGCAATCATCGCGAGCAGCACCATGCCCAGCGCAAGCAGGAGCTGCTTCCTTTCTGCCACTCGAGTAGATTTTTTAACAGAGCAGCAGCTTTCTCTACGCTAACAGACGGTTTCTCAACGTGAGCAGTCGCGCGTACACGCAACCACTCTGAATGAGAAATCCAACCGCCCGCTTTGAGAAATCTCACCGAGAGATGGATTTTCCTTGCTTGCACTCGCCAACTTGATGTTGACGAGCGGAAGCGAGGAAAAAAACTCCGCTCTGTGAGTTTTTATGAACTCTTTGAGCTTCGCAGACCGCAAGCGGAGCGAAGTTCACCGCCCAGGGTTACTCACAACCACAGCAAGTGTCTAGCAATTGGGCAAAATCGTGGCAGCAGCCACGCTGGCCTTTTTGGCCTGTATTTAGTCAAATTACCATTGTGCCTGAGGTCAGTGTTGGCTGCCTACCGGGCGTTCTACGCCCCTCTGTGATAAATAAATTGCATTCCTACTACCATTTTTGTGAAAATTGGTCGAACTTAGGATGTGGGAAAATTTGGGTCACCCCACCTCAACGCAATGACGAGCTTGGGATGGCAGTTGGGGACTCACTGAGCCTTCCAAGGCGGGGTATGGCCCGAGGTAGAGAGGGGTGCCAGGGTTGGAGGCCTCCAGGTGTTCACTCTGCTCCAGAGGGATCACAGGGCATCGAGTGTTCCCCAGGCCAGACTCAACCCCCTTAAGGTAATAGTTTGCTCACGTTGCTCCAGTCCTGCAAGCACCATCCAGGAAACAGTCAGCCCTAACTGCCGAACCCACAGGGGCAGTATAGGGAGGCAAAAGAACCACAGAGCAGCCTCGCACCCTCTCCCAGTGGGGCAAGGGAAAACAACAAATGGTGTGGCTCAAGGAAAACACCCAAAAACCAGTCCAAAAGGAATATTCTGATTAAAGACAGGGTCAAGATCAGCAAAACCAGCTACCTGAGGCCATGAGGGAGGGCTGCGTCACGCACCACGTGCCGGGAATAGAGAGCTACACAGGCATAAAAACGTTTTCACAGGCACGTGGTAGACACCAACACCACCACACCCCACCCCTTCCTCCTACACTTCCACGCACTTATAGACAGATTGAGCCTCACCCATAGTACTCCTACTAAGAGCCACAAATCCATCACTACCTGTCCTCATGAGAACCAGTTCACATGATCGAACATCAGTCTGATAACCCAGACTAGAAATTTAGAGGGTTCAAAAGACCACCCTGGGGGGGGGACGGATTTAGGGGATACAACTCCCTCATACCATTAAAAGAATGTTATCAGGGATTGCCTTCCCATGCCTCACTAGATGGTAAATAGTCGGCTGACGGGACCACAACCCCATGCCAAAACACAGGGTCTCCAGAAACTACCAGTAATGGAGCACGTTTGACTGGCAGGATACTAGCTGAATTAACAAACAACAAAGTTGTTTCAAAACAGGTAACAACCAACACAGCAGTGCACCAACAAGATTTTCTTCGTCAGCCTTCACGACCCATATGGAAAAAGGAAATTTTCAAACTTGCATCAATTGAAGGAGTGAAAACCCACCGGCCCTCTGCGAGGGGCTCGCCTAACACCTTTGCGGGTGCACCATCCTAACGTTCAATCGGACCCTTCCATAAGGAGATGCCTATAAACAAAAAACGGCAAACATTTTCCAATTGGACAGAAGAAACACAGCCACTGGAGTAGCACAGATGGCTCCAAAAGGACTCACACCACGAACTACGATAGTAAGACAAAAGTTATGTACACTTGTCTAGTTGAGTACGATCTGCCTATTATGGGTAGTCCCACACCTACTTATCCTTGAGGAACTGCAGAGTCGAAAAAGATTCACAAATGGGGAACTACAGTGCCTGCGTAGGGACCTCTCATACGTTACTAACAATGACACTAAACCGAACACTATCATTCCGCAAGCACTACATAGCGCCCTCCTACATAACACTTGGTACCAAAACATGACCTCAGTCGGCTCCAAGGGATCAGCTAGGTAATGCTATGTCTGTTCGCTGATCCCACATGCAGCAGGAGCAGATAGGCTTTACCTGTCCCAAGAGGTAGCCCTCAAGTGCCTCATTCACCTTAACTCTTGTAGAATAAAGGCAAAGATCCAGCCTAACAAGATAGAGCTACATAGGGTAGTTGTAAACCTGATATGATACCAACCCAACAGCATTATACCTCTTCAATGAACCCAATGATATCCAAACCGAGCTGGACAGAATGTGTAGGAATGGCACTATAGGGGAAGATACTCTTTGGTCTTGAGATTTTCCAGAGAGGAGATTCTTGGAGTCAGCAAAACCCCCAACTCAGAGCACAAACACATCCGCACCAGCATCCATCTGTGGTTGGAGGGTGGCCCCTTAGCGTATCTGGGGCGATCTTTTTTTTTTAGTTTAAATGTGTTTATTGGCATTTTCAATAACAGAAAACAATTCAAAGGCACAGGCAGTACAAGGCAAAATAGCATACCATGCGTACATGTTTTATGACATGGATAGCTTATTGCTCGCAAATACAACTGTACAAATTAAACACTGTCAAAACAATTAAAGCAATGCATTGTGAGAGATACCGCCTTTTGCTAGAAACCAGAAACGTAAACACCCCCGCCCCCACCCCGTCCGATATCCCAGAGTCTCTGGCTGTCCAGACTTTGGCTCACCACATAGGCCTCGCCCTTCACGCAGTAGAGGAAGGTTGTTGTTCAGCCCCCAGGTCCAAGAGTCGAAGCACCCTCAGATATTTGGGCTAGGTAATTTCGTTGAATTTGGCTAAGAGCAACAGTAAAAATGGGCTCCATATTTTCTGAAAGGTGGCAGCTGAGCCACTCAGCGTGGCAGAAATTAACCCTGGGTGTAGGACTACGCTACGCTCGCGGAGCATGCGTAGTTTGCGCTACTACACGCTACGCGAATTGCACGTAGCACTGTGCAAAAACGCGTAGCGGGCATTTTTTGCTTGCTCGCGGTCTTCAACGTCAAGTTGGCGACTGCGAGCGAGCAAAATCAACATCCCGACAAAACCTTTTCCTCCTTTGCGATCAGCAACATCAAGTTGCTGATCGCGAGCGTGGAAAATATACCTACCGGCGAGATTCTCAACGCGAGGAGGTTAGGTTTCTCATTGCGAGAGGTCGCGTATACTCGCAACCGCTCACGATGAGAAACTACCAGTCCGCGTTGAGAAAGCTGCTGCTCGAGTACAAATATACTCGAGCGGCAGAAAACGACCACTTGCACTGTCCAAGATGCCGCTTGCAATGGTTGCACAGAGCGGACAAGCATCCGGAACTGTGCAAAAAGTGCGAACACCATTTTCCCAACCGCAGTTCAGGTAGCTAAGCGTAGCTTGCGTTGTGCGAAGTGCATTTCACGTAGCTACGCGTTGCGCTACTACGCCCAGGGTTAGCAGAAATGCATTCCATCCCAATGATTTACTATAATCTATGGAGCCACCCCACATGTGTAGGAGGAGTGGTTGTCCCCCAGTGCATCAAGATGTTCTGTAAAGATGCACGCAGTGCAGGCCCCATCAGGTGCCCTTTCATGCTCCTCAGAAGAAAGGTAATGGGATTAGGGAGGCCCGGAATCACATATATATCGGGAGCCTAGGAATCTCAGGATCAAAGAGTTCATCTATCTCATCGAGAATTTTAGACCAGTAGGAAGACAGTATTGGGCAATCCCACAGTATATGGAGCAGTTTTCCCTTGTTGTCACAACCCCTCCAGCAGGTGGGGCTCCTGTGGGAGTTACCTCGGTGGAGGCGTGCGGGTGTTGGATACCAATAGGTTGCTATTTTCATAGCGGTTTCAATACTGGCTTCGTTTCAGGCAGTGTGCTTTGCTCTATAGTACATTTTGACCCAGTCTTTCTGTGAAAGGTCACCTCTCAGTTCTTTCCCTCAGAGCTTCTGACACAGAATTGCGTGATGGCCACTTCTAATCATATTGTACATTTCAGATATCAACCCTATGTCGGTGAGCTTAAAAAATAACCATTTTTCATATTTGGTCAGTTTACAGCCCCCTTGTTCTCTCATCCCCGGTTGAAGGACCCATTGTCTCAGCTGCACATACCTCAATCTCTCAGACTCAGCATTCCGTACTCTAACTTCAGTTGGAGAAAAAAGAGCACCCCTGAGAGATCAAACAGATGACCCACCGAACGACACAAGGTGTCTCGCCACTCCCCAAATGATTTGTCAGACAATCCTGGGGTGAATTTGCTATTGCCGAACAGGGGGGTCAGCGGAGATGGAAAAGTTGTCAGTTTCATGGCTGTCGCCACCCCGTCCCAAACTACCAGTATCGATTTAGAGATCGGCGAGCCCATCAGGGCACGCAGCCGCTTTGACTTCCTTAAGAAGGGGACCTTCTAGAGCGGGATGACGGCAAGGGCTCTGTCCTGAAAGAGCCACAGTTTTTCGTGCTCCGGCCGTGCCCACTCCACCAGATACCTCAGCTGGGCCACTTTATAGTAGCTAAGGAGGTCCAGAATTCCAAGGCCTCCATTTACGGGGCGCATGTACCCTAGGGCCTTACTCCTCCTTGGTCATACCCATGCCGACCCAAACTGATTGATGCAGCTTTGCAGTGAAGCAATCACTGACCTGGACTTGCTGTTGCTTGCCTCAATTGTGTGAACAGCCAAATCCCCGCTTTTCATCGTCAGCGCTGCTGGTCTTGCGCAATTTGCCATCGTTCAGAACTCCGTGCTGCCGCCTCCCCGGGGACTCGCTGGTGTGAGCGAGAGCTGCAATCGGCACGCTCTGTCACACGCTCCCAGCTAGAGTCCACAGGGTTGAGGCCGGGCGGAGCAGCGCATCCAGCCCGTGGGACTGCGAGGACCAGCAACCCTTGCTAGGACCAGCTGGTTCCTCTTCCCCCAGGCGACACGCCCACGGACACGCCCAACAGCAAATCAGGAAGCGGGCTCTAATTTGCATAAATCTTCGTGACACCCGCTTCGCGGGCGCCACTCACCTGGACTTGCTGTTGCTTGCCTCAATTGTGTGAACAGCCAAATCCCCGCTTTTCATCGTCAGCGCTGCTGGTCTAGCGCAATTTGCCATCGTTCAGAACTCCGTGCTGCCGCCTCCCCGGGGACTCGCTGGTGTGAGCGAGAGCTGCAATCGGCACGCTCTGTCACACGCTCCCAGCTAGAGTCCACAGGGTTGAGGCCGGGCGGAGCAGCGCATCCAGCCCGGGGGACTGCGAGGACCAGCAACCCTTGCTAGGACCAGCTGGTTCCTCTTCCCCCAGGCGACACGCCCACGGACACGCCCACCAGCAAATCAGGAAGCGGGCTCTAATTTGCATAAATCTTCGTGACACCCGCTTCGCGGGCGCCACTCACCTGGACTTGCTGTTGCTTGCCTCAATTGTGTGAACAGCCAAATCCCCGCTTTTCATCGTCAGCGCTGCTGGTCTTGCGCAATTTGCCATCGTTCAGAACTCCGTGCTGCCGCCTCCCCGGGGACTCGCTGGTGTGAGCGAGAGCTGCAATCGGCACGCTCTGTCACACGCTCCCAGCTAGAGTCCACAGGGTTGAGGCCGGGCGGAGCAGCGCATCCAGCCCGGGGGACTGCGAGGACCAGCAACCCTTGCTAGGACCAGCTGGTTCCTCTTCCCCCAGGCGACACGCCCATCGGCGATATATATAAAAATAACATCCGGGTCACCGCGAAGCGGGACGCGCGCGGGACCAAGCGCGGAGCTAAGCCCGGGCAAAGGGCGGGCCGTCTGTGGCCGTCCGGGGACGACCGAGGACGGGACGGGCCACCCCATTTTCACTTAGTCTAAGAGGAACTCACCTAGCCATACCCTGTTATATATTTGAAAACAACATCTCAATCTTTATTGAACATTCCTTATCTTAGACACTGCCATAAACTCAATACAATCATATAAACTAGCTGAGACTACTATATCAATAAATAGATCACCGGCCTCAAT